>NC_046285.1:57586776-58223845 GCF_004115265.2 Rhinolophus ferrumequinum
TCAAGGATTACTACCAACAAAATGGTAACTTAGCCACTCTCCCTACTGGTATACTGATATCATCAAGTACAGGACCTGAGATGCTACCCTCAAATCTTTTGTGGCTTGAACCAAGGTTCATTTTCCAACCCTAGTCACCAATACTTCCTCTTCACAACCCCACTGCGCATCCTCTGAGAATAATGCAGAGCAGATAAAAATTCAGTAAATGTGCAATGCATCAATTTATAAAGCGACCAAAAAGAAAAAGAAAAAAAGAGAATAAAAGGTAAGAAACTCTTCACCTTTTCTGGTATTGGTCTATAGATACAGAAAACTATGTTCCCCTGTCAAAAATAAAGGAGTCCCCATCACTCTCCATCACTTCTTCCTCCAGGACAGGAGAGGATGATAATGGCTGACATCCATTACGCCATATTAATCAAGGGAAAGGATCATGTCCCAAAGTCATCTGGAAGGATGGGCGGTGACCATCTCTCACTCCATTCTGCTTTCCCTACTGTTGCCCTTTCTGTTGGCGATTTAGTTTCTAAGGGGGACTCTAATCCCCGTGTTTTTCACTTGGTAAAAAATACACAAAACTAGCAGTCACTCAACTCTCCTCTCAGACAGACCCCATGGTTAACAGTAGAAAACAGATTGCAGCAAGCCCCAATATGGTCCTCAGGACCAAAGGATATTTTCTAACTGAGCTGTGGGAGCCACCTGTTTTAGGAGCTTTGGCCTTCCATTAGAATGAGACCGGTAGTTTGAAGACTATTCAGTGATTTCCACCACTAATTTGCAAAGGTGTCAGAGTATTAATAGTCCCAGACAAGCAGTCTTTAGATAAAACATAATAAAACAAAACTGATCAGCAGCAATGTTAACATCTCGGTAATAATAAATCATGTTGATATCATATACTTCCTGATATGAAACCATGAGAAGGGCTTCAACGCAATGGTGGTCTTCCCAAAAATCCACGATCCCTGGCAATTCATGAGAAAACATCAGAAAATTCAAATTGAGGGATGTTCTACAAAATACCTGCCCAATAAACTTAAAAAGTGTCAAGATCATGAAAAACAAGGAAAGGCTGAGGAACGATTACCAACAGGATGAAACTAAGCAGACATGATGACTAAATGAATAGTATCTGAACGGGACTGTGGAACACACAAAATGCATTAGTGGAAAAACTGAAGAAATCCAAATAAAATCTGTAATTTAATTACTCGTGTTGTACTGGTGATATTTCTTAGCTTAGATAAATGTACTTTGATTACGTAAAATATTAACATTAGAGGAAGGTAGGTGAAGGGTATACAGACACTCTACTATTTTTGTAATTCACCAACAGAAACAGATAAACATTACTGAGAACTGAATACCCTCAAGCTTCTTCCAATCAAATGAAAACTCCATCAGGAAAAGAGCTGACAAGACTGAACTACAAGAAAAGACATTACATAAAGTGACTTCTCACTTTTGGTTGTTCTTATAAAAATTAAAAACCATTTCCAATGCATTTGATTAGTTAAAAGCTTCACTGGAAGCTAGGAATTAGCTGAATTAAAGAGACTTTTTTTAAAAAAAAATTATAAATAAATAAATAAAGGAATAGAATGAAAAAGTCTAATATTGCCAAAAAAGAAATCAGTAATCGAAAAATTCACATTTTGGCTAATTGTTAAAAATTTTTATTGTATATTTGGACTCATATTATATACAGAATTATCTTCCCAAATCACATTTGAGGGTTTCAAAGATTATACTTGCTCTGTTTTACTGGAAAAAAAAAAAAAAGAAGAAGAAGAAGAAGAAGAAAAAATGTCTATCTCCATCTGTTCTAGGAAAGAAAAAAGCTTAGCCAACACATTCAAGGATTTTCAGATTCAGGGTGTCCAGACTTTCTAGACCCCATCCCAAGTGTCTGTGAAACTATATAACCTAGCCTGGGAAAAATCATTTTTAAAGAATCATGTTACTTTTTTTCAAATCTTTCTTTCATAAGCCAGTTTTTCTTCAACTCAGTTTACCTGATTCACCAAACCAACCAGTGACTAAAACATAGAGAAATGTAATTCTACCATTTCCCATAGATAGGTAGGTGGGTAGGTTGGTTGGTAGGTGGCAGGGTTTGCAGGGAGAGGGAGAGAGAGAGGGGAAGAGGGAGAGGGAGCGAGAGGGAGGGAGAAGGAGGGAGAGGAAGAAAGAGAGAGAGACAGAGAGAGAGAGAGAGAAATAAAATCACTTGAGCCCAGTGTACCAGCTGAGGTCCTCTGCTAAAGGAAAAGGACTTCCAGAAACATGCTCCGTCCCGAACCCTCAGCACTATAACAAAAATTTCAACATATTCACTGAGTACTTTTTAATCATAGTTTTAAAAAAATGTTTTCCCTTCAACAACAGTAGTGAATGTTACAGAAAGCAAATCATGGAGCCCAATACTTTCTACAAGAGCAAATGGTGATCCAAAAAGAGAAACAGAATTACCCAACTAAGCTCTTTCCTATCAGAACCTCTCCGAAACATTCCTTCAGATATTCAAACCTTACATTAAAAAGCAAGGCCTGAAACAATTAAAAATAAATAAACAAAGGGAAAGGAAAGTATTGCAAACAAAGAACCATGCAAATATCAGGATACAGAGACAAATAAAAAAGACGAAGCTCTTCTTGGCACTAAGGAGCTTTGGAACTGCTTCTACCCTCCTTGGAGGGTATTTGAAGGGATTTTGGAGGGCTTTCTTGGACATGAAGATTGTGTTTTCCCTGCAGCCTATCTGTTTGTGTCTGCCTGTCCTCCTACACTCCAGATACACAGGGTCCAAAGCTAATGCTGGTGTTTTTCTAATTGCCTCTTGTTGCCTCTAGATCAGGGGTGTCCAAACTGTGGCCCGCGGACCAACTGCAGCCCTCGGGCCAACTGCAGCCCACGATCCATTGTTAATTGACCCGCAGCAAATTCCAAAAATATATTTAGTTTACTTATATAAACCAGGTGAGGCAATACGTACTTCACCTCGAGTGAGTGGCCCGGCTGTTTGTGTATTTTACCGCACATGGCCCTTGGTGAAAAATGTTGAAAAAAGTTTGGCCAGCCCTGCTCTCGATCATTACTCCACTATGACATACCCTGATGCTAGCCTCCTATTCTCCCACTTCTAATGTTTATTTTATCTTCTCTATTGAGACCTCAAGATCCTGAGATCTCTTTTCTCCCTGTGTGCCATCCCTTCGTGGCAGCATTTTTTTCCTGGTTCAAGGTAGAGCTTATATACTACACAATTTCAGGCATTATTTTGGTCCTTTCTCTGCCCTGACCCTCCCCGATGTTGGATTAATACAACAATCTGCCTTCTCAGCTCTCACGCCTACAGTGTTTGATTGTAGTACACTAAATAGAACTTTCAGAGGCTAAGATATCAACAATGCAAAAATAACTTCAATATCAACCCTCTCAATTTACAGTGTAGAGTTAATGAAGCGTTTCCTTACTCATTACCTTCTTTGATTCCCATCACCCTTGTAAATCAGGGACAACAGAACTGGATGCCCATTTAACAAAAGAGGAAGCAAACTTGCAGAGACGGGAAGTAACCTCTTCCAAGGGCTCACAGGAGACTTGGCACTGCTGGAACTTGAACCCAAAATCTCCTCATACCTGGCCCAGGGTGCTTTCCATTACTCCATGCATTCGAGGTTCTAGGAAAACCTACAACTGCACAAAAAAACAGTGGCATACCCAGTAATGCCAAGGACAAAGCTTTAACCTATACCAGAATTAAGCCAGCATTTTTAGTTGACTTAGAAAGGGAAATAAAACACTGAAAAATTAATTAAAGAAAAAAGTTATCCAACTGATCCTGTTAGAGACGATTAGCAGAAATATCTTGCAAAGAATGTGGGTGTCCTGGAAGATTCATTGTCGTCATCATTATAATTTCTAATCATGCTGTGTGGGCAGGTGTCCGTGGAGCAGAAACACCATTGGCACCCAGATTAGCAGTTTCATCAGGAGACTAGAAAACGAAGTCTGCAATTCTTAGACCTCAGAGCCTGAATCACAACTTTCCCCTCAGGGATCAGCAAATATGCAGTCTGTGCCTTAGCCAGGATTGTGGGTCCTGCCAACGGAGGTCATCAAATACCAGGTCCATCAGAAAGCGCCCAGGGGAACAAGATATAGGAGGCTTCCTGGGAGCCTGGAAATACCATCAGCTGTAGAGACAGCAGGCTAGAGTTGTAGTCCCACATTATGCCTCTAATTCGCTGAGTAACTTTGAATGAATCATTTGCCTTCTTTGCATTTTTGTTTTCATTCTCCTCTGAAAATTTAGAGTTTTAAAACTAAAACTGTTCGTTTTCAAATGAGACATGGGAGGAGGTCAGGAGGGAAGGCGGCCAGCAGTAAGGCTTTAGGCTTCCCCTAGCTCTGTGCCCTCCCCACCATGACGGCAGTTCTGTTTTTATCATTTTACATTCTGAACATGAGCCACTCTGCAAGATTTAGCTTGAGCAAAGTGTTCAAGTCCATGAAAATCACGGGCATGATCTCTGCTAATCCATCAGCTCTAACATTCTGATTCTACTCAAATGTTTTCTCTGGGGTAATCATTACAAAGATCTTTTTTACCCAATTTACTTGATTTGGAGACAATTGTATCGGTAGACTTTAAGAATAACCCTATTAATAAAACACCCTGAAAATGTAATGTGAAGCATGTCAACATTTTCTTATGCTACCACATTAGTAGATAACCAGAGAGAATGCCCAAAGATGGCAGAGACGAACCAGAGTAACAGGAAGGAACCACCACAAATCCCATAATTATTTCACAAGGATTCATTTATTCACACAAAAATATTTCTTAGGTACCTGCTACCTAACGGGCATCATGATAGACTTGAAATGAATTAACACACAAGGTTCCAGACCCCATGAGGCATTACATTATAATTAGGTCTGGCATTTAGAAAACCTGTACGTAGCCAAATAACTAAATCAAAAACTCTGCTTAACAAAATATGTGGTATACAGTTAATGCAATTCTTAGAGAAAAAAAATTGTACCTTGTTTATATAAATAAAAAAGCTGAGATGAAGATACGTGAATTAAGAGTCAAGCTCTGACCATCAGAAAAACAACAAAATAAATCTAGGCAAAGCAGAAGAAATGTATTATTGAAGATTTTAAAGAGGAAATAAAGGACGGCAAGCCAATAAATAAACGTAAGTGCTGTTTTGTTTTTTAAATAAACAATAAACCTTTTGCTAAACTAATCAAAAAGAGGGATAGAGAAATAAAGTACAAAACCACATAGCTTTAAATAATAATATGGAAATAAGCAAAAACATAGAGAAAATGAAAATAATTACAAAAAAATTATTTAACTCCTGGCAAATCAATTTGAAATAAGTGACTTTTCTAAAATACAATTAACAAAGGTATCCACAGAAGAGATATAAAAGAAAATTAGTTCAATTCATGTAGGAGAAATAATATGTTGTTAAAGAGCAAATACCTCCACCCCTCAAAAAAAAAAAAAAAGGCATCACATCAAGGCAGTTGCACAGGGGAATTCTATCACATTTTTAAGGAATAAATCATATAAATGCTATACAAGCTATTTCATCAAGAAAAGCTTCCAAATTATTTTTATGATTTAAGCATAACACTGATAATAGAATCTGGCAAAGCTAAAACACAAATACACACATACACAATTTTCAAATAATCTCACTTATAAAAATTGATGCAAAAGTTGTTAATAAATTACTGACCTCTAGATTGCAAAAATACTAAAAAAATTAATGTAAACTATGACCCAGTGGATATTATTTCAGTAACACTAGCATGATTTCCTGTTTTAAAAAAAACGTACTTATGTATTACACCAAATTTGTTGAACGAAGAAAAACCTAAAATATTTTCTTAAAGTAAAGGCGACAACGTATGATTGTTTCCATAGTTTCCAAAGAGGTATTAGATAAACGTTTAACAATCACACTCTTTATTTTAAAAAACAAAAATAAGAGAACACAGAACAGGGATGGATAGTTTTTTGTTTTCTTTTTTTCCCTCTTCTTCTGTCTCCCCCCACACTCTGGTTCAAGCCATTGTTTCTCAGGTCTAGTTGTGTAGGACACAACTCCCTGGTCCGTGCTGGTATTAGGAGCCTTGTGCTCTCTCAGCTGAGGCAGTAGGTCGCTGTTCCTCGGTCAGCTGCTCACGGCAGCCCAGCTCCAGGGAGAGCCATTGTTCACAATCTTAGCTGTGGAGGGTGCAGCTCACTGGCCCATGTGGGAATCGAACTGGCAAACTCAGTGTTAGGAGCACGGTGCTCCAACCACCTGAGCCACCGGGCCAGCCCCAGGATGGATAGTTTTTAACATAACATAATATTTTTCAAACAAACACCCAACATCATAAGTAATGGGGAACATTATAAATATTCCCATTAAAGCAAGGAAAAAAAAGCATACTCGAACAATAGCATGTTCTAACACTGCTATTTAATATTTATTCTTCTAGAGGTAGGAGATAATATTATACAATTAAAATGAAGTAACAAGAGTTAGAAAAATTAGAAAGAAAAAGGTAAATTATAGTTATTGACAGATGAAATGATTACTTAACTAGGGGCTCAATGAAATTCATCTAAAATCATTCAAATAGTGAGAGAATTCAATAAAGTGGTTGGGTAGATAATTATCTGAAATCAAGAAAACACACACACACACAGTTACATGATATAAGCAATAATTCCATTAACTAGAGCAAGCATAAAATAACCAGGGAAATAAGAAACATTCATGGTCTACATGAAGAAAAATTTAAATGATCCTGGGCATATAAGAGAAAATTTTAACAAACTGTAAAGCATAGTTTTCTAAGAAAAAGAAATAATATCTTGCCAATGCATAATTTATAATGTTAATGAATAAATTCAGAGCAATCCCTATAAAAATATCAATAAGACATTATTTTTAGAACTAGACAAGTTCTAAATTTCATGGAAAAATTAACAAGTGCTAAAAGACAAAAATTCAGAAAAAGAGGAACTAATGAGAGTGGAGTAGCACCATCAGGTAATAAAAACGTATTGTACAGGTATAATAATTGAAGGCATAATAATGGGTCCTCAAAATAATGCAAATTCCTAAGTATTAAATATTTAAGTAGTTAAACATCAAGGAATTTAATATAAAAGTGGTTTTTTAAATCAGTGTGGAAAAGATGGACTATACAATAAACAGTGTTTGGACAGGTGGATCTGGAAAATATCAAAATAGATCCCTACCTCACATCATTAACCAAAATATAATTTCATTGGATCATTGATGAGAGAGAGAGAGAAAGAGAGAGAGAGAGGGAAAAGGGAGAAGAGAGAGAATGTGAGCAGAAAGCAGATGAAATAACTAGAAGGAAAACTGGGGGAAAAAATTTAAATAATCACAAAGTAGAGAAGGCATTTCTGTATGTTACACAAAACCCAAAAACCATAAAGCCAAAAGATTGAATTTACTATATAATTTTTTTTTGATCTGCAAGTTGAACAAGACAAATGCAAAATAATGGGGTATTACAACTCCTATCATAGTCTAAGGGTTAATTTTTTAACTGCAATAAATCAATAAGCACAAGTCCAACAATCCAATAGAAAAGGAGACAAAGGACCATTCACAGAAAGGAAACACAATGACTACAACCTATTTAAAGTGATGTACAAAGTCACTAACAACAACAGAAATGCAAATTAAACTACAAGCTACCGCACATAAGATTCGGACACAGAAATGATCATCTAGATATATGATTATATGAGAAAAGCAAGATGCAAAATAATGTGTGTAGTATGTTCCCCTTTGTGTGAATATTCTACAACACTGGAAAAAAAGGCATATAAATACATATATATACTTGTCTATACCCAGCTTTATTTCTAGAAGGGGACATAAGGAACTGATAACAGTATTGGCCTTTGGGTGGGAAAAGTAAAGCAATGAGACATTGATAGCAGAAAGATTTATTTTCCTTTATACGTCTTTTTGGGACTTTTTAATTTGTAGTATACATTTGTGTGGCTTATTCAAATTAATTTTTAGTTTTCTTTAAAGAAAGGCTGGCCAACAATGCATCAGTGAGAATGTCAAATGCAGGGAAGGGAGCTGGCTAGATGGTCACAGCCCTGCACCCCTGCAATATATTATGGCATACTGCAATGACAATGACCAAGATATCAAGGCTTGAAGCCTAATGCAGATACTTAATAACTTTGACTTCTTGGAAGTTCTTTATTCTTGCAGTATCTCAGTTTTCACAGCTGTGAAACTGAAACCTAAAATTTACACCTCAACAGATTGTTCTGAAAATTAAATAAAATAAACATATGTATACCACCTATCCCAAGGTCTGGAAAGGAATATATGTTCAATAACTGTTAGTTCCCACCACTATAAGAACTCTTCCTCAAATAATAATAATTATTAGTATTAGTATTATTATCATTATAGTACTATTCTGCTCAACCACATACATTCAACCTAACACTCCCCACTAACCGCTCTGTCTTCAGCTTCCTGTTCCATTGCCACAACATCCTTAGCCCTCATGAAGCAAGAGATGAATAAATAATTACCAATTCTAAATACCAGTCAGGAGAACAACTGAAAAACATCTATTGCAGCTCCCAAATTTCACTGAGAAATGAGTAGTGGCCAGCTGTAGTTAAGTGGCTGACCAAAGGGATGGAAACTCAAGTCTACCGCCTCCATTCCACAGACTACACCACAGCTTCTCATGTGTTGGCAAAAAAAAAAAAAAAAAAAAAAAAAAAAAATGTGCCTCTTTCCCTCAACTTCGCTGGTCCCTCATATTTAAAGGTTACCTCATTTTACTTCCAGAAAGCTCTATTTTTACTCTGACGCACCTACAACACACGCCTCCATCAGGCATCCCTGGCCTCACGCCTCTTGTCCACATGATAGTCCCATGTTCTCTGAACACAGTCATAGCTTCATATTCTCACACACATTAGAGGACAAAGTTACCCGTCTCACAGAACAAAATGTCAATATTGTCAATTTTCCAAAAGAGGGGGAAAAAGAAAAAAAAAAATTTAATGAAGACTTTATCCTGATAGAAAGAAATGTGGGCCCCTTTCTCTAGAACCTGATGACTTAACAATGGACAGTTAGAGGCTGCCTCCTTAGAGCACAGTCTTTTGTTAGTGGTGATGGTGGTAGTGAGGTTTTTGTGTGTTTATTTTGTTTTATTTTCTTTCTGTGTTTGGTCTTTGAGAAAGATTCTATTATGGTTGCTATCAGTTCTCATTTAAAGAAATAAGGACAATGGTATTAATAATGAAACAAAAGTACTCCTTTTTACTCTCTGTGGTCTACAAGGAGTTTCACATTTCATTCAGATCAGAACTCCATGTTTTACTGATGTGAAAGTGTGTGGTTTTTGCGATAGCCAAGTTCTTCTAATATTCAACTTTCTTGTGTCTTACTTGCAATTTACAGTAAACGAATCCCAATATTTCCCCTTTGTCTAAATAAGCCCATTTTCAAAACAACCAGGCCACCTCAGTCATGGCACTTTTCATGAATATCATAGGGGCATGAGTCTATTAAGAGCCAGTTTATTGTGTTAATCTCAACTATGAAATGGATGGCCCAAATTTTACCTTTAGACTCCACAGGACATAACTATTCTGAAGAAGCACAGAAGAAAGCCAAGTCCTGCCTTATCTCCCCTTCCCTCAATGTCCTCTCAACCTTCATTTTTGGTTAAATTTGAACAGAGACATCAGGGGTGGTCAGTCTACAACAGGAGAAAAACCATCACTGCCATCATTCCCTTAATTAATCAGCATCCTTACCTTGGATAATAGTTCATCTTGAAAAATTCTTTCATAGGTGCTTAACCATCCCACCAAGCCTTGGAAATAGAGGATGCCAAAATTATTCTTCCCAACTATGTATTAGAAGAAATTTAGGCTCAGAAAGGGCAAGTGAATTGCCCAGGAACCCCCAGCAAGAAGTGGCAAGACCAGATCCTTAGAGGAAGGACAGTTTCCGCTCTCTACTCTGCCTAAGGAGAGCACCCCGAAGCCTCCCTCAACCCTCCATGCATCACAGCCTCTTAGCTGTTCCGTGATGACATGATTCCATCAGCAACACTGTCCATCAGCTCGTACTTGACGTGGTGGCTTTTGTTTGTCCACTGCCTGGGCCTAGTAGTGGTTACGTATTTTCACTATCATCATGGTCCATCAATTGTCAGATTGTCACAAGCAATTTGTTTCTAGTCCTTGTTACAGTCCTAAAGTTCTAAATGATTTGTAATTTAGGAACCAGTGCTCTTTCCCCACGACATTGTCACTCACACCACCATTTACTTCCTTAGGAGGAAGAACAAGAGGCAGAGTTATGGGTCTCCACTTACTCCACTTCAGCTCAGCCTGCCTTCCCTCAGTCACAGCCCACAGTGAGCTGTTACATGGGCATTATCCATTGTAGGAGTCTGTGATACATAAAGGCTGAGGACTACTGCTATCGAAGGTAGGGGCAGCGTGGCCTGCAGAAGTTGGTTTTCCTAGAAAAGAAGAGAATATCTGACTTCCCTGTAGACTGAGTAAATCTCTAGCATCAGTCCTGAATGTGTTCTATGGCCTGATGTTTGGGTACCAAAACTGCAAACCTCAGAGAGCCCTGCTGATAACCCCTAGCAGTCTCACTAAAAAATTATGTCCGCACAGAGGTAACATGAGTATGTCACCTATTACTCAATTTACACACAACACACACACATACACACATATACCAGTGCACAAAATGGATGCAGTCTGATACTACAAGTGACAAAAAATGCCCACTGTCCATTCAATACATGTCAAGACAATTTATCCTAACACTTAAGAGGTAAACATCAGTCTTCCGAGTTTTAATGACATCAGCTTGACCATCACTGTTACCACTTATCTCATAGGACCATAATATGTATCATCTGTCTCTCTCACTACACTGTACATGCCCTGCAGTGAAGGATCAATTATTCATTCAAATAAATATTTAGTGAGCAACTGCTATGTGTCAGGCACTAATCTAGATGGTAGGGATACAGCAAAGAACCAAAAAGGATTAAATTCCTACATCCCAGTGACCAAGGCAGAAAATTCACAAACAGGTAAATGAACACAATTTTTAAAGAGCAATAAATATGTTAAAGAAAAAACAAAGTAGGGTAAAGGAAATAGGGGGTGCTTAATGTGGGGAGAGGGGTTATCTATATTACGTCTACTTTTCTAACTAGTAATTTGGAGCTTTAAATAAAAATGCCCATGCCTGGCTCCCAGCCTCTGATATTCTGATTTCTTTAGTTTGGAGGTCGGCTTGGGCAACAGCATTTTTTATGGGTAGTCCAGTAATTCTAACATACCATCGGGGTTGAAAACCACTGGTGTGCTTGGTTTTGAAGGTGAACAGTCCTGGGTTTGAAACCCACCTGTTACATATCATTTGTGTGATCTCAGGAAACATACTTAATTTCTCTGAGCCTCGGTGACTTTATCTGTAAAATGGAATAATAATAGTAATACATACCCTTCTAGGTTATTAAGAATTAATGACATATGAAAAATCCATAGCAGAGTGCCTAGCACATGGAAAGGATTCAGTATTGGCCATCATTTGCCATTATCTTTATCATTTAAAAATGCACACAGGAGATGCAATCTGGAGGACTGGTCTTAGATGGGTTCTGTTTTCCATGTCCAGTGTGGACCTTTTAAGTGCTTTGTTGTTATTGTTGTTGTTTAGAGCTACTGTTGAAGTAATTGAGTGAGATCATACGTTACATTTTTCTCCTTCCATTAGGAAGTATCTCTTACAGCATTTTAAAAATATTTTAATGAACCAAGGTTTATAAACCTGAAGATTTCACATAAAAATCTGACAAAGCATTCCCATGTGGCTATAACTGATCAGCGCCAGACAGCTGCCACCTTTTTCAAGAAAGCCCTTTTAAGCTCTCCACATCCTCCACCACACCCTGCGGCTCTCTCCCCAAAACATGCTCAGACTGTGGCAGGGGACCAGTCGAATTTCATCGGCCCCCTTGCACCGTTATCTTCCCCACCGTAGAGGAAAACAAGATATTTCCTGTACCCAAGACTCTAAGTGAGAAAAGGAAAGCTAGATAAAAGGGCTTCGTGTTTCAAAAAAAAAGAGACTGGAAGCATTTCTTTGTGGGAATGAAGGGTATCTCTGTGTACTAATTTTGCAAATGCAGTGTGTCTGTGTCAAAAGCATAAAACTTGCATGTCACCTGTTCACTCTTTTACATAACTTACCTGGCCCTGCAGGCAGATGATGTATCATGTCCTTGGCATTGAAATAGGAGCTTTGCAAACATTAGCTCCTTTAATCCCACAACTCAGTGAGGTACTTTCCATTATCACCGTTTTCAAAGATGAGGAAACTGACCCTTGGAAAGGTTAGGCAATGGTCTCCGGTCACATAAATAATAAATGGCAACGTTAGGTATAGAACCAGAATTGTCTGACGTCAAAGTCGAAACTTCTTCCATCATACTACGCTCCCTCCACCCAGGGAACCATTTAGTGTAATCTAACTATTGAGAACAACTAGATGGGAAAATTCTTGGAAAGAATACCATTAGTTTAGAACAGTATCCGGCAGGGCCTCAAATAACGGGAACACCATTTCCTTATTAATATTGATGAGATGTTATACGAACTTAGCTCTTATTTACGTCACTTAGCCCATGGTAAAATTGGTTTCACTATTTGTCGTTTTGCTTAAAGTTATGGAGGCTATCAACGACATTAAGTGAGGACTTAATGCATATCTCTGTCTGCATGTGTCAGGCACTAATCTAGATGGTAGGGATACAGCAAAGAACCAAAATGTATCCTGGACAATGTATCCATGTCCATGCCACGAATGACGAAGCACCATCCCAATAATTTTTGGAGGCTGTGTCTTTCAGACTTCGAGAAACCCACAGATGACACAATGAAATCAGCTCCTCTCTTCCCTTTGTTCCATGTAAAGATAGCTCTACTCTTAAATCTGCAAACAAATTGCAAAAAGAAGAAAACATCACTGTGTGTGTGTGTGTGTGTGTGTGTGTGTGTGTGTTTGACAAAGATCAAAACCAATGACTGAAATGGAAGTCCAAGACACATACAGGCTCGTCTCAAACATTGTCCCTTTGCTGAAGTCTCCCTTGGTTCATCTTGTCAGAATTAACTTGCCTCCAGATTTTAATACAGGTTATTTGTATCTACCATAGATTTCTCCACCACATTATATTTACGTGTTAGGTGTCAACATCTCCACCAAACGAGAATTCTCTGCAAGAACTATCTTTCATTCACTCTTACATACCCACCCCAATCCAATCCCACCATCAGTGTTTGAGCACAAAACACAGCACAAAGTGAGACGCAAAATAAGAGTGAAGGAAGTGAATAAGTGAAGATAAGATTGACCTTTTTCTAACCATGTTTCTTTAAATAAAAGTATACTTAGTATTAGCACCTGCAGAGCTAGGCTTTGTGGGGGTGCAGAGATTAAGTTTTTTAAAGCTTTGGTTCAAGATGCTCACTGTGGACTCGGAGGAACAAATGTACATATATGAGAATATGTAGGAGAAATAAAACATTAAGCCTCCAAAGAGATACAAAAACAAAGTTCTGGCAGTTAAGAGAAACGTGCAAGATATGAAATTCCTCAGGATTTTGCCATAATCTTGATTGTAAGTGGTCAACTAAAATACATCTACCCACATAAAAATGCAATTTCTTTGTCTGATAATTTACTGACATTTCTTTTTTAAAGTTTCTGACATTTAATTATCAAAAGAGCTGTTAATAAAGGTCTTAGCCATAATGGGAAATTCAACTTTTGTATTTCAGCAATTCTGAAAGAGCTGGACTTTTCTGACAATGTAACTGTAAAGAAACTTCAGTCAAAACACACAAGAAAGGAAAAGATACCTAAGATAGATCAAGCCTATAATTATTTACTGAATCCATGCTAACTTCCAGGAACTGCTTTGTTCTCCAGGGAAATAGAGCTCAGTCTTTATTTGGGATAAATATGTCTTCTGGACCAGTGGGATACTGGTCCAGAAGACATACTGGTCCAGAAGACATTAAGATATAACTTTATGAAAAACAGCATAGAAAAGGAAGGTCTGGGCAAAGGGATATGAGATTCAAAGTGGAGAGAAATTACGTAAATTAGGAACTTTATTGATAAATGAGACATAGAAGTATGAAAATAAAAACTAAATAGAGTACCTTGGAGTTTGCATTTATACCCTTAGTTCTGCCTATAATTTGATGACAGAACTTAAGCAAGTCTCTGCCTACATATTAGACTTGCTTATGCCATCACTGAAAAGAAGACATACGGCCTTCCTAGTGGTCTGTTTACAAATCTGGACATTAAACTACCTTCTGAACTGGAGTTACAGCAAGAAAAAGCAAGTTTTCTACTGTCATTTAAATCCATTTGCCCTTTTAGATGTTTGTCAACCAAGAGATTCGAAAACAATAAATCTAATAGCTACACAGAATATATTTTCATCATAATTTACACAAATGACTAAATTGCACACCACTTCATCACAAAGACTAACATACTCCTACATGATCAATAGGGGACATATAAAGAAAGGCAGGCCGATAAGTGCAGTGGTGCCATCAGGGCTCATCCTCCATTGTGTGGCCAAGAATGGAGAATATACAGGGTAATTCTAGACCCTGCTGCCATCAGTCAATACTGGTTCTGTTGGGTAAGAACTTTATTTCCCATTATAAATTTTCCAGAATATTTCCAGTATTATCTCCCACTACTATTTCCTTTCAAATCTCTATTTTATTAAATAGTATCGACCAAACTTGCCTTAACAAACCAGAATCTCCATGGAGAGGCTGAGAATCTATATTATTAATAACAAGTGTTTTCAATGATCAGACACGTCAGGGAAATCCTACTACAGAGCAACTGAGCTACTCATGAACTGCCCACTTTTTGTCCCTTTTGTGTGTGTCTTCTGCCAGCAGTGTGCTTCTTCCTTCTCTGGTGGTGACATATGCTTAGCTATCTTTCAGGACCCAGTTAAAATACTACCTGATTTCACTACCTTCACACTCTCATACATATATTTCTCATCTCCTCTATTCGATTATGAGATCTTAAGAGATCAGAGAAGGAGTCTGATTCATTAGTTCACTCATTCAAGATATATTTCTGGAGTGTCGACCATATGCCAGGTACCGTTCTGGGCATTGGTCATGTAGCAATGAACAAAATGAAGTTCACTATTTTCATGGACCTTCTAGTACAGGTATTGGCAAACTGTGGCTCACAGACCAAATCTGACTCACGGCATGTTTTTGTAAAAAAATTTATTGAAACAGAGCCGCAATCAATTTTTTACATATTGTCTACAGACAGCAGAGCTGAGTATTTTACACATTGTCTGATAGAATGAGTAGCTACATCCGAGACCATATGGGCAACAAAGGCTAAAGTATTTACCATCTGTCCCTTGACAGAAAAGTTTGCTGACCCCTGTTTTAGTATAGCCTTCCCACATAGCACAGTGACTGACAGCCAGTAGGCAATTAATAAGTACTTAGAGAATAAAATAAAGATGGAAAGTAAGAATAAAATCATATAAGGCAGGTCCCATGGCAGAGCCTCTTTTATCCAGTCTCCATCTAATTATGCCAAGACTAATTTCTACCCAGGATAGAATGTTACTTGCAATGCTACAGTTTAGCATAATAAAAAGGGAGGCTGTGGCAAGCTTTCAAACCTATAGAAAAGTTAAGAACTAAATAAATTCGCTGTGTATTCAGAAGTCATTACTATTTCAGGTTCATTTGATCATAACAGCTGGGCTGGCAAAATATATTACAATAACTGTCTTTTCTGGCTTTCTAGTGTTTACAAAAGTTGGGGGAGAGTTGTTACTGCATTTCATTGGTTTGCTTGCCTTCATAATATGCATCTGGTGTAGAGAACCTTTGGGTCATTTGGATCAAGCTGACTAATGAGACTCAGGTTAAGTCAAACACAAATACACAGCTTCACATGAGGAAAACCTCATTCTGTCAAATACCAAAGTCAAATTTACAGGTGCAAAGTAATATCCATATCTTAACAACTGTTTTCTTTACCATGTCCATATGCAAACCCTCTTATCTTTCAAAAAAAGAACTGAAAACTGTGCTCTTTGCAGGATCCTTGTCAGAGGCTGAGTGGCTATGAAGTATAAGGTGGAGAGCTGATATACATTTACGGTTTTACAAGTCTTCTGCAGAGTCAGCTTGGTTTACTACAAAGTAACTGTTTTAGAGTCAAACAAGTCTTGATTCCACAGAATCAAGTGCCACTCATTAACCATGTAAATGTGAGCAAATCATTTAGTGTCTTTGAGCCTCTGCCTCTTATCTACAGAATGGGAATAACATGAGATACATCACGGGGCTGATGTGAGAATTAAATAAGATAGATTGGGGCTGATGTGAGAATTAAATAAGATAGATTAGTGCAAAGCAGCTTTCTCAGAAACAGAAGAAAAGAGGTTTTCAGTAACAGTTGGTTTCTGTCCTTTCATTTTACCCAATAACAAGGGCAACACAGGTTGCCATGCCTCAAAAATACCTCTGTATGATATATCTCAACTCCCTGAAAATGTTACAATATATTTTTAAGTCAATATATTTAGAAAGGTGGCATTTGTACATCTTTGACTCTTTCTTAGTCCAAACTGAAGAAAATTATTTCCCTTGACTTTACTACTCAGAAGCTATATAATAGCTCTTGTTTATTCTATCTCCTGACTGCTAATTTCTAAGAAAATATTAGTTGAAACAACAGTCCCTGAAACCATTACATTAAGAATATCCTGATGATCATCACAGAGTGGATAATCAGGTCAGTTCTAAACATCCCTCCGAAGTCAAACAAAAACGGTCAAGTTCCAATCACTTTCACTTTCTGGTTCTCATGCCCTTGACCCCTGTGACCCCTTTATAAAATCCAACAAAGAAACAAATATGCTCCCATCAAAACAGTCTCCATTCACTTTACAGGTAGATATGGATAGGTGAATAGATATACGGATGGCACAGGGAGATGGAGAGAGACTAATGAAAAAGGGGAAGGCAAGAATGGCCAGAGGATGGGAGACGAGAAGGGTGATCAGATGGGTACGTAGAAGGATAGATAGGTTGCAGGATGGACAAAAAGAGAAATGGATCTCAGGCAAATATAGATGACAAGATGCTAAGCAGACACATTGAAATGCATAAAGAGAGGCAAAGAAATAAATCCATGACAGAAAGATCAATCTCAGGACCGAAATACTAGCACAATTCCCTCTCCTAGCCTACTGCTCCTTCAATCTCCATTTAAAAAAATACCCAAAGGTCTCTCATTATGTCATCATATCCCAAAATGAGGTAACTATAGTATTATGTACATGTCCAACAATGGAAAAGACCCTCTGGGCAAAACAAATTTACGGCATCCTCCTAATAAAGAGAAAATGAAAAGCCTTCCAGAAGGCAGAAGGCAACTCATCTAATGCAGTACATTCATGAGACTACACATACTATTTTTCAATGTTTCTCTAACTACCGTTATGTTAATTAAGAGAACTCGGACTAATAGATTTTTCACAGTCAGAATTTTCTCTAAATTAACAATTCTACAGGTTTAATTTTACCTTACCGAAAAGTACTGCTAAACTCCAGTCCAATACATATTAATTCAGAATGAAATAAAACATCAAATTCCTCTAATGCAAAAACAATGCCAAGTGCCCTGCCTTGTGTTCCCTTTGTGATCAGCACTTAATAATGGAAACAATGGTTAAATATATCACAATAGATGCAAATATATCACTCACACAATGCAACAGTATGCAGTGATTAAAATGTATATTTTTGAAGACTGTTTACATGGGAAAATGTTTATAATATTATGTAAAGAAAATGTAAAACTAGGTATGTATAATATAACCTCCTTAAAAAAAGAATAGAGTAGTTATATATGCAAAATACAATAGTGGTTATCTCTGAATGATGGTTTATAGGTGTTTTAATTTTCTTTTTCATATTTTTGTGCATTTTAATTGTCTAGAATGGGTATACATAAGTTTTATAATTCAAAAAGAAAGGTTTGTTTTGTTTTAGGAAAGACACCAAGATAAAAAATAGGAAGTTTTTGCTTGTCTGTTTTTTTCATTTACAGAGTATTTTCACGTCCGTTAACTCATCTGATCCATTTTAACAACTCAGAGAGATGAGTTCAAGAATCCCCACTGAGAGCCAAGCAGTCAAGCTCACACAGCAAAATGGGACAGAGGAGCCCTGACTCAAGGTTCTCTGGTGCCCTGTTGCCTTCTTTACATTGTCCATTCATTTATCTTAGGAAAAGAGTTTTGTTTTTTAGTGCTGTTTTGTTTTGTTTTTTCCTAGAGTGGCTTCAAAAGTGTTTTGCTTTCCTTCCTCCCCAAAGTACCCACATCTTATTAAAACAAACCAAACAACAACTAAAAAAAGCCTGCACACATAATCCTACCTGGACCCTGAACCCTTTGCCTCACAGTGGGAAAAGAAGACACTGTTCAAGAACATTTCCTACTGTTACTATTTTCATAAACGTATAAAGCCAATTATCCGAACGGCCCGTCCAATCTACTAAGGGAATGTCTAGGCACAATTTAAAAAATGACACAGCCTGACCTAGATAAGAAAACTAGAGACAACGATTTGAAAGCTGCTTAAGACGGCAGAACACTGAGGAAGGTTTAGAGTCAGCATCGAAGAAGCACCACAGCTCAAATCTAGCCGGTCTTGGGATGACTCAACAGTGCTGCTGTGCCGTCTTCCTGCCCATTCATCAGACAGGTTTTTCCATTAGAATTTACTGACGGCATGCTCCCCAGGAAGGTGGTATGATCAATTCTGCAGTTTTAAAATAGGAAAGATATGACTGGAAAGTCATAGCACCGACTCCACATAGTACACTCAAAAAAGCCCCAGGAGAGGATGATGACGACTGAAGGCACGCTGGCTCCCTTTTCACCTGTGCCACTGAGCACACTCACCACAGTCCCTGTGTTCTGCAGTTCTTACCAAAGAATTAACTGACGCTGACAAAATATGGTGCATTACCAAAGGAATAAGACAGATTAATTACGTGGGGAATATCTATAGAAAAAGGATGGACCTGCTTAGAGTCCAGGGGCAAGAAGAGAAGTTGAGTCTTTGTTGAAAGGTTGGAACCTACAGAATAAGACAGAGCCTCATAACTGGCCACACCTTTACTGGGGCTGAGGGAAGAACTCCTGCCCTTAGTTTTCCTCCTGTGAGAACTTCTAGAATGGATCCCATAGCACATACATGTAGGAACAACAAAAGTATTGCTGGGCAGAATAAACACTCATTATGGGAATGAGCCGGGGGATAAAAGAAGCAGATGGTCTGAGCTATTGTTCCCTTGTAGCATGGTCCAGCTTCCTCTCCAGCTGAGACCACACCCTTTTAGAAACCTACTCACTCTCTTATGCCCTGAGTGTATCTTTCTCATCCTGGAACCACTGGATTTAATATCTTTTAAAAAGCTTTTACTGTAAGCACTGCACACCATAAAAGTAATCTGATAACAGTAGATTTTAAGCAGGGGTTCCCATCAGAATTGCCTACAAAGATTTTTGAGATACAAATGTCCAGAACTACACCAAAAAAATGTAGGGATGCAGACTGAAACTCTGAATTCTGGTAAAACTTCCCTGACAGAAGCTGATCCACAAGCTCAGATGAGAACTATTGTGGTCTGGCGCCATCAACAACATGGTGAACCAAAGAGAACCAAAGGTAAGGAAAGCAATGAGGTGCCTGCGCTAGTGACTCCAGGAGGGTCAAGAGGCCAGGAAGTTACCTGTGTACATGGTCGACACAGGGAGGAAAAGAGGGCCAGAGAATGACTAGGGTAACAGAGAGGCATCCCCAAGGCAACAGAAAGCTGCCCCCAAGAGAAAAGGAGAGTGATCTCTCAAAGGTCTCCAGAAAGGAGGAACTATTCTCTTTGGAGCCCTGGGGTGAAGTAAACAGACATCTGGGCAGGATTTGGGTTTGCAGGGATGGGTTTGCAAAAGGTCTTCACCTGGGGAAGTCTGATTAATCAATGTATACAATATATTCAGTTTATGATCTTGAAAAAGATGACAGTAAGTGAAGGTAGGAGAGCAAACCCTCTGCATATTGCTTTCAATATTGTTGAAACAATAATAGGCTCCAGAGAAACCCTGAATTGGAAGGAGTTTGTCACAGGCCCCCAAATCAAAGAAGCATAATCCATCATGGCTACTAAATTTCTATGACAAATCTCTTCAGCCAAAACAAGACAGAGAGCTTAGCTAATTACACTTCCCTGATTCCTTTGAATGTCAAAATCAAGTCCAATTCAGTTGTCTTGTGAAAACCCGTAAACAAATCCTGTTTCACTTCAAAATGAAATCCCGAATATAAAACAGAGGATTAAGCTGGCTGATGAAACCAAGTTTCCTTGGATAATGATCTTTATATTTGTTTCTTGATCTTTAAAATGGGAATAACAAACTGTTCTCAGTTGTATATAACAAGAAATAATATCCTATGCAGTTGTTAAAGAATGAAATTCCTACCTCTAATTGCTAAATAAACTACTGACTTACTGTATATTAGATGTTTTGAATCTAATATGCATCCCTTTGTTTTCTACAAGCAATATATAGTTCCTAATTTGTATCATCAATCTATTCAATTTCTGATTTGCAAGAATCCCTTCTGATTTATCCAAAATTCCACAAACGGAATTTACCTGTTCAACGGGACTCTCCCACGTATGCTATCATTGTGGAATTCATGCCTTTGCCCTGTGTATTTCTTTACCCCACTGCATTCCCTAAAAAGAAATCTGGGAGGGAAGCAAAGAGTCTGATATTCACGTGTGATGTCTGAAGTTTAACACTGAAGGGTGCTTGTTATTTCTGAAATGGGGGTTGATTCTTGCACCACAGACCCTGACAGCATTACACAAGACCTGTTTCCTCCCGTTGGAGTTACTTCCTGTGACCTTCGATTGGTGTTTCCTAAGTAGATGAACCAGCCTGAAGTACAGACTGAATTACATCTCTGCTCAGAAAACTGTCCCTCGCTTCCACTATAGGACTCTCTCTTACCTTCCAGCATCCCGTTTTTTTGTGTGTGTTTGTTTTTTCCCTAAAGGAACTCTGTTGGGATTTGGGTGAGAAATGCAAGTAAACCTTCTGTGGGCCAGAACACTTCCCTTCTACCTTGCTTTTTGCCTTTTAGTGTTGATCTCCATCCACCCTCTTTGTCTGCAGGGGAGGAGGAGTGAGTTACCCAATTATTGAGTTTGGAGAAGGAACTAAGCATGTGCAACTCAGCCCTTGTTCCTAACCTTGGGATTTACCTGAAAGATGGAAGCATACACTCCCTGCTGCTCCAAGGAAGGAGTTTGACAGGCACAGTCCCCGCTGCGGAAGTTGTCACAAGCAAGAGTTATCTGAAAGGAAGAGGGTAACTGATTCAGGAAGGCTGTGTTGGGAAGCCCACTGAGCTAACAGACCCAAAGCCCATTCTACTCTTAGTCTTCATCTCCAGCTGCCTGACCACTTACTGCATTCCTTCCATCTGATTTCTAGATGAACACAAAAGAAGGGTAGGCAGCACAGCAAACAGAGCTGGGACTGAGACTTGGGCCAAAGCAGGGGCTAAGTTCAGTCTCAATTAGTCCCTGAAGCCCCGACATATGACATACTGTCTACTCTAACCACACTGAATGTACCTTGCACCTGGGTACACCTGGGCCTCTGCCTTCGCTCACATCCTTTCTTCATCCTCAAACTACCTTCCCAAACCCTTACCTCATTCACACCACCCTGCCCACCCCCCTCCACCCAGGGTAAGGTCACCCCGCCTTCTCAGATGCAGCCAACCTCAGGGACCTCTACATTCCCTGAATCCTCACTGTTCATTCTCTCTTCTAAGCTGTTAGTCTTTATCACTCTATAATGACACAGACATTTTTAAAGTCAAATCTCTAGAAGAGTCTAAGTTCCTTCATTGTCAAGGACTGAGCCCCATTCATCTCCATGCATTCCTCCCCAGCCCCCGCCACTGGCACAAGTTAACTAGCACTTACTTCTTATGTACCAGGCAAGAAACTAAGAGCATTATCTTCATTATCTTGTTTAACCCTCCCTAGGAAGTAGGCACCGTTATCTCTCTCTAGAAGAAACAGGGGCTGTGTTCACAGAAGCTCACTATTCCAGGATCTTGCTCTCTCTCGTGGAACTATGGGATGCTTGTAGGCTTGAGGCAGAACAGCAGATGGTGATGGGAAGTAAGATTCAGGGGGACTAAGTTTAGTTCAAAACCGAGGGTTCCACCTTCACTGCCTTGACCTTCACCTACCCTGCCTCTGGGTGTAAGGAGAAAAAGAATTCTCACTTAAAAAAACGGGGAGGAGGGGAGATAAAGAAAATAAAAGTCCACATGGGCATCGCGCCATGAAGGGCCTAAGTGCTCGCTGTGGACCAGTTTCCCCAGTCCCAATGCTTGCTCTGAAAACAGAGGTCTGGATAACTGTGGTTGTGTCACTAGATGAATAACAAGCCCCGAGGATCACAAGAATTACAAGACCCAGACCAGATCCACTCAAATATAGCTGGAAGCTTTCTAGTAACTCTAACCGTGCATGAGCTGCTCAGAGAAGTGAGTCACTTACTGGAATCCGTGCTGCCTGCATTACTCAGCTGATATTAATACACCCACTTGTTCATTAAAGTTTAATTGGAGTTCATGTGAATTGGTTTCACCGGATACTTAATCAAAGCGAAATGTTTGTGTATGAACTGTTCACATACAAAGCTAGAGAGCGCAGCATCCCTTGAGCCTCTACACTTTTAGTCTGTTCTTTTAACTCTGTTGACACAATAAGTTAGTCAGAGAGGGTGGGACAATGACCCTGAAGGCGGGGGAAAGCGGTCCAGACAAACACAAGAGTAGATGAAAACTCCTTTGTGTGGCACTACCCACAGCTCCTTAACTCATCAGCGAGAGCCTAGTCAGCCAGGACTCAAAGTTAAATCCTAAGTAGAACTTGTTCGTTATCAAAGCTGCAGGCCTCCTTTTTACCCTGGGCACCTGTCTTGCAGCCGTACATCTTTATTTTTAAAATGGGTGGATAAGAAAATTAACCATCATTCAATATAATCATACATTTCTCTTGTACTGACAAGCAAACCAGGAACACAACCCCAAACGCCTATTTATACAATCAAGGGCTGTCAGTACCCTGTTATTTCTTATGGAGTATCTCACTAATCAACATTTCTGGCAGTGTAAAATTTCAAAGCTCCTAAAAATAAGTGCATGAAGTTGAGGAGAAACAGATTGTCATATGGGGTCTCTGGTCCTGCTCCCTGCACAAGAACGCAGGACACGGTGAGGCCAAAAAGGAACACCCACGGAGCCATGGATGGGGGTTCATATCACTATATAGTCTCTCTGGTGGCTGGGCTGGAGACACAGGAAGCAGGAGCCACACGATCTGCAACCTGCCGTCCGCTTCTCTGTCAACCAACCCACCCAATTGCTAGCCACAGTCCGCCATCCGCTTCTCTGCCAACCAACCAACTAACCAACCAACTAACTAACCAACCACCATAGCAACGGCAGTTATATTAGTGGCTAATGGCTAACCGGTAACAGCTGATGGCCAGCCAGCCACAGCGGATGGCCATCTGATTACAGCGGATGGTCATCTAATAACCGAGCCAGCACCTTTCCACATGAGGCCAAGAGCCTAGAATCTGCTTTCTGGGATTCTGTCAAGTGTGGTAGCTCTTGTGCTGTCAATTTTCCCTTAGGCGTGGTCATCATTGCTAGGTGCCCATGACTTTTTGACCCAAAACGAACCAAGGTGAATTTAAAACTTGACGCTATACACTATTTGATATACTGAAGCACCACACCTCAGAGTTTATAGATTGAAAGGCAACCTACTCATTTTTTACCAGCTTTATTGAGATATAATCTACACACCATGCACTTCACCCATAGAAAGTCTACAATTCAGTGTTTAGTATATTCACAGCGTTGTGCAAACATTGCCACAACCTACTAAAGGACACTCTCAGTACCCCAAAAAGGAACCCATGCTCATTAAGAGTCACCCTCATCCCCTACCCACCCCTGCCAGCAACCACTAATCTACCTTTTGTCTCTATGGACTATATGGATTTGCCTATTGAGGACATTTCTTATAAATGGAATCATATAATATGTTATCTTTCGTGACTGGTTCTTTCACCTCCATGTTTTCAAGATTCATTCATGTAGTAGCATATGTCAGTACTTTATTGCTGAATAATATTCTTTTGGGGGGGTGATATACTACATTTTGCTTATCCATTCGGCAATCTACCTTTCAAAAATAAAATAGATCCTTGTCTACCAAAGAATAGCAAATTATCTAGCACTTAGCTTCGGAGATAAATTGCTCAGTGACCCACTCGTGACTATCCCATTACACATGTGAAGAAAGTGAGGCTGTGTTAGAGAATTCTCAAATGTGGAGGAGGTGGCAGAGCCTGTAGCCCAAGCCAATCTAAAGTTAAAACTCATTGGGACGATCCATCTGCATGTTGTTTCACAGTTTACGATCTGCTCTCACAGACATAATGAAGCTACACTGTGGCTCCCTAAAGAAGGAGCTGCGGTGTTTGCATCTCTGACTTCCCCCAAGGTGCCGCCGAACATAGCTTGGAAGGCATTGAAGGAGCAACACTCACAACCATCTCTCTCTCAAGGAAAACCACCTTTTACAGCTTCTTAAGCTATGATCCAACTACTTTGTAACAAGCACCTACTATGTGCCAGAAACCATCATGGTGATGAATAAAATATGACATCTTCCCTGCCAGAGTTCAAAATCTAGAAGAGACCAAACCAATATACACTGATTTGTCAATCAATGGCAGATTAAACAGAATTAAGCGTGCGACAGAAATTCAGAGAAGGGAATCTTCTGCTTCTTACATCTTACTTGCCATGCTAGTGATTTCATTTCTGATCTTGTTTGTAGAACGGGAGCTAATTATTACAAGACACACATAGGTGGAACATAAACATTCATGGAGATAAGAGAATTCATAGCTATGCATGCCCTGAAAAAAATATTACTACAAGCCCATCAGTATCTGGGACATGAATAGGGCCAATTTCGGCACCCACATCAGCAGATAATATAGACCAAAAAGAAAACCATCAAAGATGGAAAATCAAGGGAGTCATCAGTCCAAACCCAAATACTTTCTGCCTCCTTCTAAAGCAGGCTTTTTAAGACACCGTCAGGAAGCTGCCAATTCACTCAGAAGTAGTCACCTAAGAAACCATGTGGTGTGAAGTAAAGAAACAGGCTTCCAAAATACATGTAAGCTAACCCATACTCGGGTCCAATAAGCTAATAATACAACACTGGGCTTATGTGGTGCCATGTGTCTAAGGGACTCAAAGACACTTGCCAAAGAGAACTCCGTCCTTCCCACCTGCCCACCCAACCCCCACCCCACACCCTCTGCAAGCATAGCATTGACTCCTAGCCATAAGAAGCTCAAGAGCATCTTCATTCCCCTGTTCTGTATCCTGAGGACACACCAAGCTTCCAGATAAAGGCACCTTGCAATCAGAACTGAAAGTCCAACGCATGCTTCTGGTTTTTGTAATGTAAGAGTATATAACCACCTTGGATCCAACGCATGGAACAGATCAGGTTTTCATGGAAACCAAAAACAATTGACACACATAAGGAGAACTTCTTTCTGTTAAAATTTCTACCAGCATGAAACCCTCTGTAATATACTCATCCAGTTTGTATATCAATACAAGTGTTCTTTAAATTACTGTAGCAAGTTCATACATCCTGTTTCCTAATTACCTCATGCACAGAAGGAATTTTACCTTCACCTCTCTTATTCATTAAAGAAAGTTTCAGGAAATACTTTGACATTTGATTTTTGAAAGCACATGCTGTTTTAACAGAAAGTCCTAGAGATTCATTGCTGTTTATACTTGGGAAGAAACAAGTTAATATAAATCACAGTTAACTTTTAAACCAATGGAAAATAAAGGTAAGCATTTTTTAGATTTATTATTACTCTGTATAACCTGGGTACGTTTGGTAAGAATGACCTCATTACAGTCAAATCAGGGTACTGAAGCAGAAAGTACCTCAGAGTTAAAAGTTCTGGGTTTGCATCCATCACTGCTTTAAGAAAACTCAGTTCATCTCTCTGAGTACTGTTACATCATCTCTAAAAGGGAAATAATAAGCTCTACCTTTCCTACCTCATAGGGCTACCATAAGATGCACACAGAAAAAAAAAGTAGCACTCTGAAAACCACAAAGCCCCATACACAATGTAAGGTATTTCCTTAATGTCCTTTCCTAGTAAGACATTTTTAAATGACATGAACAAACATTTTTGCCTTTCTGTTTCTATTCTGAATAAGCCAAGATACACCCCAAAAATCAACACTACCAATTCCAGGAAGCTACACACACACACACACACACACACACATGTACAAGATTTGTAAAGGTAATTGTTTAGGACCATAAGTCTAAGAAAGCACAAGATCCTGAAGAATCTTCCATCTTAGAGCTATCCTCTCAGCAGCACAACTTTAAAATTAAGTCTTTTTCAGTATATTCTTACATGTAAAAAGTGTGTGAAATATATGTTAGAATATATCACCTTTCAAAAAATGGCGTGCCAAAATTCCCACCCACCTCCTTCTGGTGCAGGAGAAATGGTACCAGGAAGAGGTGGCCCCAGTATATCAATACCTTTTAGGGAGGAAGAAAATGGGAGACAGCTCTGAGGACAGGAACCCAGGCACATGCAGACTAAGGGAAGATAGAACCTAATGACACAGAAAAAATTCCACTTTACAGACCATCTTTGACCAGCAAATGACCCTCAGCAACCACATGGCAAAGCTCCATGAATGAGCGTAGCAGGATGTGCTTGGGAATGCTTCTCCAAGCACACGATCATCTGAAATTTACTCTATGAACTATCGTCTATAGATAAGCAACGGTCAAGCACGGGGAAGCCAAAAACTTTTCAAGGTCACTGGTGGCTCTGCAAATGCAACTCCTGCGTCCCAGGCTACACTGCTTCACTGTCCTTGAGTGAACCGGCCAGGGTCCTAAAGCAGTCCCTAACTGTTCCCTTTCTACCTGACTGTCATGCAGGGCGTCCGGCGAGGTCTCTGGTCCCACTCCCCACATAAGAACGCAGGACATGGTGAGGCCAAAAAGGAACACCCACGGAGCCATAGGTAGAGGAGTCACACCACTATACTCTCACTGGCGGCTGGGTTGGAGACACAGGAACCAGGAGCAACACAATTCTCAACCCTCACTGCGCCGCTTGCAGACTCAGCCACCATCTTCTTGCTAGCTCCCCCTTTTCTGCTAGCGTAGCCACGGCAGTTATATTAGTGGCCAGTGGCTCACTGGTTACAGCTGACGGCCAACTAGCCACAGCTGCTGGCCATTTGATCACAGTCGATGGCCATTTACTACCTGAGCCAGCACCTTTCTATGTGAGGCCGAGAGCCTGGAAACTGCTTTTTGGGGCTCTGTCCCCACACTGACCTTCGTCATAATTGTAGTATAACTGAATAATAAGGGCACATGTATACAGGGCCTGCTGTGTCAGGCAGTGTTAACCATGCTAAACATACATTTTAACTTATTTCTAACTTACTGAACCCTTGCAATGACCCCATGAAGTAAGTCCATTTTATAGATGACGAAATTCGCAGAGAGTGAGGCTGTTTGCCCAAAGTCATACAATATCATGTGGTGGAGCAGATTTAAACCCAGGCAGTCTGGCTCTGGTGGCTGTTCCTAACCAATACACAACACTTCCTGTTCATGCGTACTTTCGACACTGGCTGAAGACCCACCATGAACCAGGCACCTTTGGAGATTCTCACACACATTTTCTAATTTATTCTCACAACGACAATGGGAGAGAGATTGTATTATCCCTAATTCAAAGGAAGGTACTGAGATTCTAAGAGATAATGTAACAGGTTTTTATAAACACTAAGAAACACAGTAGGGTTGCACCCCCGTACAATTTCAAGTTTAGTGCTCTTTGTCAACCCCCAGGTTCTGTACCAGCTCTGACATCGATACACTGCACAGTCCTCTAATCATCATGGGCACTGTCTACCTACCTGTCTATTCATTCAGCTTTTGCCAAGTGATGAAGTAGAAAGAACATATGTTTAGGAGACAGGAAGACCAGAGAGGTTCCATCACTTATTAGTTGTGTGACTGAGACAAGTTACTTAGCCTCTCTATGCTTCAGTTTCCTCACCTAACCAATGAAACAATGATCATAGTACCTGCCACCGTCTCATATGATTCTTATAAAAAATAAATTAGAAGATACGTGGAGAACACTGACAGTGACTGGTACGTAGCAAGTTCTCAATAAAAATTAATTCAATGACTAATTGAGAGAAACATTAAGATTAAATGGCATTCTCCACGGAAAATTGTTACTAGCACTGTTGTCATATAATAGCTGCTCAAAACCAAGAACGATATTCATTTACTAATGTTCTTTCTAATAGTCTAAGCTCGCCTTGAGTCTCACAGCCCCATTTGATCTGGTTGCTAAACCCTACAGAGGCCGGCAGAGTACCCTGCACATTAGAGATGCTCAGAGTCCATGATTATGTGATCTTTCTCTAAATTTACCATGGAAAGAAAATCTAAGATGCTAACATAACTTCTCTGAAAGTTTGGGAGCTTCAGTTGTCCATTTTCACCCAAAATTTTATATTCAATGTGGAAATTACTACCCATAATTGAAGTCTAATCCACACTAAAACGCCTCAAGTTAAAGTTCTTATTTATTTCTGATATATTTCCCAAGAAATAAAGAAGGAAAGTGGTTTCCCAATGTCCACATTTTAAAATCTTATCTCTGTCTTATCTAAAGACTGCTGTATTACTCATGAAATCATTCATTTTGCACCAGGTCCTTCACAGATGGAAATCACAAGTACTTTCCTCAGTCATGAAAGCAAGAGAGAGAGAGAGAGAAACAGAGAGAGAAAGGGAGAGAGAGAGATCATAAGTGCAAGAAATGGAGGACATTTGATACTAAGAGAAAGTTCATATGACAGAATAACTTCAACCAGGACATCAAAGGAAAAACAGCTGCAAGAGTACATCATTAAATTTGAGGGGAAAACTAATGTGTGTGCGCGTGCGCGTGTGTTTGTGCATGCATCTATGGAAAAGAGCTAGGATGAAAACCATCCACCACAGGACAGGAGAAATAGTGCTCACACCAGGATTTTCGGGCGACGGTGTGAAGGGACACAATGCTGCCACAGGCCCAGTGGCTGGAAGACCAGATCTTGTCCCTCAGCTCTGCCATTCACCTACCTCCTCTAGAACATGTCTTTCCCACACAGTCTTCTATTCTCCAAACGGCGCCCTCACCGGACCGGTGTAAGACTTAAGCAACAAAGACATGTGAAAGTATTTTGGAAACATTTGTACAAACATAAATGGACATTACTACCCATTTATTCCAATGCCATGGAGAGCGACTTTTGTCTGAGCCAACATGCCTCTCAAATGGCATCTATTCTGATCACAGGCTGCTTTCCGCAAAGGAAGAAGGGATGCGAACAATTTTCCAGAGAGGCAGTGTTGTTTTTTTTTTAATTTCTCTATTATTTCCAAAACAATAAAAGCAAAATTGTTCCCCTCCCCTTTCGTTTTTTCAAATAAAAATAAATTATAACCCTAACTTTCTAATAAATGCAGGATGGAGCTGTCCTTAAGTAAAAGCTTTTGATAACAAATTGCCTGTACTAACTGCTATTTTACTGCTGAATTTTTTATTGTTGCTTAAGCACAGCAATTATGCTAATAAGACTTGGAGGATGGTACATTGAGTATTGAATCTGACAGATAAAATACTCAATAAAATGCTAATCTCACCTGAAAATTAGAATCAGACAGCCTTATTAGTATTTATGGATATAGCATCTTAAACATGTTTTTTTTTAAGATGAATATATATGAAATCAACGTTGTCTCCTAATACAACCTGCCATTTCTAGGCCTGTATGTGCTTTAAATTCAAGGTGATGATTACATATGTTGCCTTAGCTTTGCTTCTTGACAAAGAAATGAGAGTTTATTGGTCCTCTCTGCTACATAAAGAAGCAGGCAATAAAATGTTTTTCTTCCTCCATCCACCTCCCTCCTTCTCTGCCCACCCCACCTCATCTCTCCCCAAAAAGGAAGGTAAGAACTGTCTGAGCAGAAAGAAAAGGCAGATTTGACAGCAACAAGAACCATTTGTCAAACCATCTGGCTTCTCTCTTCACCTGACAGGAGGGAAGAGTGATGTGTCAAAAAGAGCAGGGAATTGAGGATCCAAAGAGCTTGCTTCTCATCTTGATTTTTGTCATTTCCTCATTGTGTGGTCTTGCCAGGCCTCAGTTTCCTAAACAGGGACCTTCTAGAGCCCAATGGTCAAGTCTCTATGAGAAGTGAGTCTCCCTGAGTTGCCTTAAAAAATGGGGATTAAAGTCCCAGTATCCATGTAGAACTGAATATCGTAAGCCAAGGTATAGATAGATGATAGATGATAGATAGATAGATAGATAGATGATAGATAGACAGATGATAGATGGATAGATAGATAGATAGATAGATAGATAGATAGATAGATAGATAGATAGATCAGGTGGTACCTAAGATTGTGGCACTTGTGCTTTGATTCACATGGTCCCCTTTTGCCACGTATCCCCAGTATATATTTGAAATGGTCAAGGCTTAAATTCAGAAACCTCAGACACCAAATAAAAAAAGACAGCACTGTTTACCATTTGTCCTCAGGAACTTACCTGGTTTTCTTTTTACACCAATACACTTACTCTGGGAGGAGCAAAGCAGTCAGCTGCCTATTTTAAAAAGCAGAAACTAATGATATCTGAATATTGCAATATTATTTACAAAAAATATATATCTTCTCTGATTTGATTTCCATATGAACCCCATGAAGCAGAAGGAGAAAACAAATCCTCTTCTCCAGAAGTTGCCATAGCCAGGGCAACTGAGGATCAGAGGACTTAATCTTGCATCCAGAGTGCGTGGCTTCTGGGGTCAAGACAAGCAGTTTTGCCTTCTGACTACTTCCTGCCTGCTGCCAAGCACACCACAGATTCTCTGGGTTACAGGCCTGTTCCATCACCCCAAACCCAAACCCCCAAGTCACTAGTCCCAGCTGGACACAAGGGCCAGTGAACAGGAACCTCAGCACCCACAGTAGCCACACCAGAGTCTTCTCCCACCCATTCCAGGGCTTCAAAAAGCTAACAACCTTTCCAGAAGTTTCTGTCTCCCCCGGGGTAGATCTTACGCATGGACAAATCAGGCTTGTACTGAATGGTGGAATTTGACATATTGTGACAAAACTGGGCATGAATCCCAGGACTTCACTCAGGGCCCTTGGAAAGTCACTTGTCTCTATAAGCCCCATCTCTTCCTCTACCAGTTCGTCTTTTCAAAACCAGAGATATCACTTTGACATGAGCAGAGGGAGAAAAGAGAGGAAATGTGCTCCAAAAATACAAACAGTTCAACGGACCAAAGGGTCTGCATACCCCTTTCCTCAGCCGCTGCTCACAATGCATGCAGAGCTGAGCTGAGCATCTCCCCACTTTTCAGATGAAGCAATGAAGGCCTGGAAGTTCATAAATTCTCCCAAAATAACACAGGAGCTAGAAGATCCTCAGCCCACAGCTGGGGGGTCAGGGTCGGGGAGGAATGCTGGTACTGGTGATTAGCCCAGGGCAGGGTAGAACCAAGCAGTCATTAGATTCTACTGTTAGTTACTGATCACAATGTTTCAAGACACCTAACCCTCCCCCTGTCTCCCCCAAAAAGCTCGCATTACCCTAATATCAGAGATCGGCACCACCCTCAGGTACTGACCAAGTAACCACCTCCTTGTACTGTTTCACACACATAGAAACAACCATTTACAGACACCCTGTATCTTTATTGTACTATGTCCAACACTGCAATTTGCAAAGCACTGTCACAGCATCCTTATCTAATAGGAATCACCATCCCCCAATTTACAGGAGGAAAAGTGGAGGCACTAAGAAGCCGATTCACTTGCCCAGTTCTCCTAGGTCTCTAAAGGCAGGGCTAGCACTCAGGGTCAGGCCACCAAACCCTGAATGCTCTGTTCTTTTCTCTTGATTAGGCCACCTCTGAATTGCCAGTGGCACCATTTCTTCAGTAAACAACCAGAGTAGAAAGTCAGCTCTGAACTGACACATCTCCCAACAGAGTAACGATTCGAGTCATACTTCGAGGAATAATTTCTGGGAAAGCAGAGTAGGTGATGCTATCAAACAGTGAAACTTAAAACTCCTACTCACTACCTGCCTGGGAGGGAGCAGGAAATGGGGCTGAGGCCCTTCCCTACAGGCTCCCCCTGCCCATTTCTGTCACTCACAGTCATTACTAAATTCAGTACTTTAAGCAAATGAAAGATGTTTCCTAGCTCTTTGGCCTTGGGTAAGTCCCCTACTTCTTTGGTCCTGTTACTAATACTCACTCGTGCACACATGCACATACACAGACGCACACACACACACATACACACATGGAACCATCCCTTCATTTACTTAGTGAGATGGTGACAACAGAAAGCGCCTGTATTTCGTACCCTCCAAAGCACTGCAACTACACCCTAGATGTTTGTGCAGTGGCTCCAGCCTCTGCACCCAATGCTCAGAGCAGAACCCTCCACCTCTGCCCTGAGCCTTCTAGTTCTCATCCCCCTTATTCGGCTCAGCCCCTCCTGCTAACCCCGCTTCTCCATCCTCACCTGCCACTGTCCTCGGTTAGTTCTGCTCACCTCCACCCTGGACAAACACTAACTCACTTCTCCATCACCAATCCCAACCTTCCCTTCCCTCCCCAAATCCATCTTTCTCTGTGTAAAATGCTACCAGCTCTTCAATAGCTCTTCATAAGAAAGCTGTAAAAACACCCTTCAACATGCTGGCTGCAGTTCTCCATACATGCCATGGTCTGTATCTTTCTAAAAGGAGCATCTCCATAACTAGGTCTATTCTATGGGTCTTGTTTCTAGAGAGAAAGTTTTCATGCCCAGGATACAGGAAGGAAATATGGCCACAGAGGGGAGCTTCAATAGCACCTCTGAGGCGTGTCACCCCAGAGGATGTCACCACTCCAGAGAAGCTGGGCAGTGGTGAGTGTCAATTCCTGGGCCAGATGCTGAGAAACACCACAGCAAGAGAACTTTTACAAACATCCTCTAATCTTTACAACTTAGCATGCAAGCTACGTTTAATCCCAAATAAAATCCATTTAAATCGTGATTCAGATTTAAGAAGTCAGCCTCACTGAAGTTATGTAAATCATTCCTAACTGCTATTGGAACTGGGCTCATAACCAAGTCTATGAAACTACACTGGGACACTGGGATACACTAGTGTTGACAAGTGACAGGTGCTCTGCCACATGGTTTACCTAAATAATCTCAGTTAATTTATATACAACCCTTCCTAATAATTATTAGTGCCCCCATTTTACAGATCTGGAAACTAAGCCCCCATGTCACACAATATGTCTCTGGCAGATTTAGGACTGAAACCAGGTGTGCTGGGCTTGCTCTTTTTCTCTTTCCTCTGCATCATGCATCCCCTCTCCATGTAAATTCTCTCATGTGACGTGGTAAACATAAAGGATTTTTCTGTGCATGTGTCCCTGGAAGCAGCATTCAGTCGTACATATAAAATCTGATCTGCGAGTCAGGAGAAGGTGTTTGACAAGTAGCACTTGAGTTAAGATCCCAACATGATGGTGGAAAGTGGATTTATCGAGTACACTATGTGAGCACAGCCTGACCCTGGACTGAAATTTCCCAAAGATCAACATCATAAAACAAGCTGGAATTTCACTCAGTTTCACAAATGCAACACCTGGCACATCGGCCTTCCGTGTAATAGGGACAACTGTAAATTCTTCTTCAAGAAGGTTAGTAATTAGAGGCAGAAATTCAGAGGCCATCATGTGAACAACTGCCTCCTCTTCAAAAGCTAAGCTTTTCTGATAGAAAGAGGGTGGATACTCTGAGAACTTGAGAGCTAGGGGAAGACCTAATGTCACCAGAAATGTCGAAAGCATCTGAAGCAGATACCACCTTTCCATCTATCTCTAGAGACAAAGGATTAAGAAGTAGCCCAGGGATAAGCCGCGAGCTGCTCATAAAAGCTATATACTACTGTACCACTTCCCAGGGGCCCTTCTAGTTCCTTGGGTTAACTGTAGTTAACCTGTCAACCTCTCAAGCCTCCTAAGGAATTCAATTTAACACATACTCACAGGGTGCCTATAAATGCCAGCCACTGAGCTAGGCTCCAGAGGCTGAGATGCCTGCCCTCTGAAGATCAGAGCCAGGAAAGAGATACCACCCATGAAAATAAAAGGTGGTCTGTGAATGGGTTTCTGAAAATATAAACTATGGGATGGGGAATGTAGGACGAGAAACGTGATTCCCAATGGGAAAGCTGATATTTCTGGAAAGGTAGAATTTGAGCTGCTTATTGATGGCTTTTGCCTGGCAGAGCCGGCCAATGCATGACAGCTCTGCAACGTGAAATGAAGAGTATGAACATGGGGTGGACAGGAGTCAGGGAGCATGTGGAGAGGTAGCCTGAAGGCAGACCAGGAAGGGCCCTGAACAGGGGTATCCCTTACGACAGAGATATTGGGAGACCAGGAAAACACACCACAAGTCTCATGACAGAGGCTCTGAGCTCACTCCTCTCAGTAAGCAAAACAAAAGGTACCCCTCCACTCGCCCAAGAAATGTGCCTGTGTAGGCACTCTAACCTCCTAATACCCTGTCTACAGGACAGGGAAGGATATAAGGCACGTATCACTCGGGCCCCACCACGGTCTCTTGAGGCTGAACAATGGTATCTCAACGACCAGTGTTAACAACGAGAAAACAGCAGGCCAAGAAAGTATACTGCTGAAGACCTGACAATTCAGAGCTGGAACTAGGTGGCTGAGGCCTGCTTCTCCAAAGGCCTACAGCATCATTGTAAGTGCCTAGTCACTAAGACCCATTTTAAACTAAGTACAAGAGCTTTAAAAATAATAATAAAGAAAGTCAGGGAGGTAGACAGGAAGAAAGGGAAGGGAAGGGAAAACAAGGGACAAGGAAGGAAGGATGAAAGGAAGCCAGAAAGAAATGGTTCCCAAAGGCCACGATGAGAAGGCAAAACAGTAAAGGTAGCAGTCTGCCTGCAGATGATAAGGATAATCAAATGTAAGTCAAACACGGTACTGTAGTTCCAAGTGACTGTTTCCATTTTGATAGTCCTGGTATTTTATGAACAAAGAATGTAAACTTTGTACAAAGAATTTTTGACTTTTCATTAACCAAAAAATAAACATATGTTTATAAGAATATAAATGTATGGGGGGAAACTAAACACACACCAAATTGTTAATGATTATTACTTCTTGAGGAAAGAAGAAAAGGAGTGGGAAGGGGTTTGGTAAGTTGCCAAAATGGTCACAAACTCTTCCTCTCCCTATATCCTCACCCTTGCAATGCGACTTTAAAGTTTCTCCCATCAGGAGGACTCTTTCTCCATCCACGTTACTAATAAGTGTGTATTCATTCATGGACCCTTAAAATCATTCACTGCCTATTCCACAACCCAGCTTACATATCTCCATCTTATCCATAAATATGTAAAAAATGTTAATGTTTTACTAAATTCAAACGTCTTCCTACTAAGCGTAATCATAGCAACATTTATCGAATGCTTAATATTGCCAAGGTGTTGTTCTAAGCACGTCACATGCTCTATTTCATTTAGCCTTCACAGCATCATTTTTCTTAGACCCATAATTAACCTCGTTTTATAGAAGAGGAAGCTGAGTCACAGACGTTAAGCAAATTGCCTAAGGTCATGTGCCTACTAAGCAAAAACCCTGGATATAAACCCAGACCTTCTAACTCCAAAGCTTGCACAGTCTGCACTGTGTCTTGATGTCACTCAAATCCACCAACTGATTAACCCAAACAAAAAGGGAAATGGCTAAGTGACCCTTTTCTGGCTCCTCATGAGTACAGCTTCCTTTCAAAGACTCATAAATCACCTGTAAGCCAGTCTAGAATTACACCAGGAATCACAAGAAAGTCAGCAGATTCTAGACTCCGGATACCTGTTTTTTTCAACAACTGGTATCTATTTCCTCATCTCTCACTTATGGCATTTCTGCTGATTTCCAGTTTTCCTCAAAATTATTGGCAGCATTTGTACAGTCACCATCCGAAGTACTCCTCCGTATCCTGAGATGCAGTATGCGTGGCCCACAAACTTTACAATCGTCTGCCAGAGCTAACGGCTCTCTCATAACCTCCTCATCTGGTGTGAGCATCAATTTCTTCTTCATGATGTGGATTCTACCCTTCCTAGTTTAAAGATCCTCCCCCTTCCATGATAAAGATGACTGGCAGAGGCAGAAAACAGATGTGCAGCTCCAATTTCTGTCACCTGGGCCATTACATCATCATCCCCAGGCTACAGAAATGCTAGAGAGCCCCACAAAAGAACTCCCTGTCCTGGAGCCCATTCTAACCCCACTCCTGCCCAGGAGGTAATGAAAATGAAAGGCCGTGATTGGCTGCCAATTACATCATTGCTCTACAGGCCTGATTAAATTCTTAATTAATTGAATGCCACTTTACTTCTACACCGGACTCCATAGGAAAATAAATAACCACAAAGAGAACAACATAGGGTGAAGGCAGTAATAAACTATAGCTTCTGGCTCAGGCAGGAAAGAGGAATCATTTGCTGGGGTTACCTGTCATTAAGAACGATTTGGTCACCAGGTGGGGACACACAGTTCTCTATATTAAATTAGAGGAATGATTCAAAGGGGACCAGTTTCAGCTGACGAGCAAAAAGAAAATCAATTTCAGGTTGCCAGGACAACTAGACTTTTCCTGCAAGAATAAATTTGATACAGCCCTAAAATCTGACAACTAAATGTTTCCTCACATTACATCACATCCCTAAAACGTGTGTTGAACCAGGGAGATAATCAGGCCTGCTAATTACTTTCTACAACACTCATATGATGCAGGATTGATGGTCTTGGCTCCAGTCTGACTCTCCTCTAGCCGCTCCACTCACTCTCTCAGTTCTATAGTGCACAAGGATTATGTGCTTCTTAAAATGAATGTGAAGACATATCGTTGTCAGTTAGTCCTTGGATCCTGGAAAAAGGAAAGTGAGCACCTTTCTAACACATATCCCCTAATGGTTTCGATTATACACGTTCCCTGTCCTATAATTCATTGGCTACCCCTTCCAGAGGACGGGTCCAAAGTCACGGAATTATATTTAACATAATGTTGGATTAAAGGGATTTAGGAGATAATCTTGTTTTACCAGAGGGTGAATCCAAGACATTGATAGGGAAAGCAATTGCACAAGGTCAATACAGTTGGTCAAATGCAGCCAGGACTGGAATTCAGGTCTGCTGATAATGGCTTCTATGCAATTTCCTTAAATAGCTGCCATCACTCCACCCCTGCCTTACAGACTCTGGGAACTGAAGTTAAGTCCACTTGATCTCCTATTAATCCTCATGAGGCAATGACCCCAAATGGCCTTATCCCAGGGGTTCAGAGTCCTGACCCCAGAACCAATAATATCTGATGAGATGAGCCTTCTCTATGCATTTACGTTCTCAGAAGGCTGCATATCAACTTACCTCCAGGGGCTATTAAAAACAAGAACAGCTAATAAATCACTGGAAAGCACTTTGCAAATGTAAAGTAAAACAAAAATGCTAAGCATCAATAATATAAGTGCCTCGGGCTGAGGCAGTTCCCTGGAGAGCATGATGATTTCAAGTGGCTAAGCTATGCCCACCATCATCCAGCCGAAGAGATAAAGGCCACACCTCTCTCCAAACCTCACTCTCCATTCGTCTACTCCTCCCAAATTGTCAAGTATGCCTCTAGATCGTATTATAACATGTTATATTATGATGGACATGCAGAGACGTACTTGCTGTTAATTAATATCGTCATAGGGTCTTTGCTATGTGTGGAAAAACACTGAGAGGAGATCTGAATCAACAGACATATACAGCAAATGTCAAGCTGACCCTAGCTGGTGATAATCCAAGTAACCCATGAAAAACAATGAACCCATTAGAGCGTGTTTGTGAGCCGAGTCAGCCTTGAGAGGTCAGATGAGTATAGCAACACTCAGGCTTACGTGCCAATGGGAGAAAGAGGTGAGGACAGAGCACTCCTTCCAACCGCCTGCGTGGTTCTTGGTTGTCCTATGTGGACCAAGCAAGATAAGAAGATGAAGGCAGAAGAAGAAACCACAGGTGAGGAGAGTAATTCAGAAATCAAAATTGGTGTCAGAGAGATTTGACTTCTAACCCTGAACCTGTCACTACAAGTTGGGTGACATTGGGCAAGTTACTTAAATCTCTCTAAGCCTATTTCCTCATCCATCTCACATGGATAATACTCAGACATAGTGCACAGGTTGGCTTTGTAAATTCGATGAAACGAGGTATGCAAAGTAATTTACTCAGTGCCTGACATTTAGTATGTGTGCAATAAATGTCGAGTTATCATGGTAACCATGCATGATCTAAAGAGAGGCTTGAAGATGGAATCCAAGAACAGAAATAAAAGGCAAGAAGTAAAGCATGAAGTTACAGGTCTAGATCATGGGGACAGAGAAGAAAAGACCTATCCCAAAGTTCTACTTTGTATCTACTAAGGAGTTACCTCTGGTCCCATACGCAAATATCTAGGATAGCAGTAGATGACAATAGCCCAGGGATAGTCAGGCACCTGCAAACCTCAGGCTTGAGAGGAAATGCAATCACTTGGTCACTGCAGAGGTCAGCCCTCAGCATTTGAGCCACTAAAATCTAGGATTGAGTATTAAATGTGGCTCCTAGATCCTCATCCCCAAACAAGGAACTAGTTTTCATAGGGGTAAAATGCTCGCCTGACCCGCAGTTCATTTAACACACTTTCTTTAATACACATGTACATAGTCCATGCCACCTAGAGGGGTAAGAAGTGGGCACAATAACCATGAATAGAGTAAGTCCCTTTAAGTCAAGCCCAGATAAAGAGCCATAAGGCTTCAGGGTAGAGAAAGAAACTATAATTTACTGAGCTCCTATTCAGGCATAGATGCATTACAAAAATTAAGAGAGGGGAGAATCAAGGAGGACTTCCTGAGAGAAGCCCCTTTGAGATGCTAGTATACTGGGGCACCCAGGCTTTGGGGCCACACACATTTATTTCTTCAGTAGGCTCCTGACAATGCAGTACTGCTGGGTAGGCACCCAAAACCCCACTGGCCACTCTTGACTCCAGGTTTACAGCCGAGGCATCTACCCACCACAGCATGCCTGGGGAGGAAGCAGGACCACAGAAACAGCTACGGAATGACTATGAAGTTGGGACAGAGCCAGCATCGGGCCTCCTCTGCTTCATCCTCACGTGCAAAGCATAAGCAGGCACAATGAGGAGACAAAGATAGCAAGGAGAAGAAATGACAGATGTCTTGAAAAGGCTGGTGGAGAGAACAAAGGGTGTTGAGTCAGCTATGAAGAGGAAAAAGAAAAAGAAAAACAGGATACAAGAGAAAGAACAGGAGAAAAGGCCTGAAGGAAAGAGCTCTTGTGTGTTTAGTTTGTTGTGTTTATTTCTTTAAGCATATTTCTGTTAAGTCATTTTTTTTTTTAAATCATACTTCCATTACATCCTTCAAATGTTAGCTTGAAAGGACATTGTTTTGTTCACTGACCAGCACTAAGAAGAGTTCCTGGAATATAGCAGGTACTCAATAAATATTTATTGATTGAATAAATAATGCCCAGCTAGAATGGGTCACTGTCGCTGAGAGTCACCAAGAAAAACAGCAAGATTCAGCTTATACTTCTGTTCACTTACTTTAATGAGGTGGGAAGGATAATACAGGTAAAAACATAGTTCATGGCTCCTGGTGAGCAGTTGATGTATATTCACCAAATTTGAATCAGAGTGATCCACACCCAGGACAAAAAAAAGGCAGGCCATTCCCTGGATGAAACCCCAAGAGGAAAAGCAAAGCCTCTCTCTGCAGCCAAATGATGTTTTATTCTGAAATTGATGGTTCAAAGCCAGGAAAGGCCCTGGCCATTGGAGAAAGATGCCAGTTTCCACCTCTTGAGAATACCATGTGCTCTGGAACTAAAATAGAAGTGACTACAGAATCCTTAAAAGACGTAACAGTTGATGAAGAGGACGGGATCTAGAAAGGACTGGATTTAAGCACCAAATGAAAGGACTGAATTAAAGTCTTGCCTAGAAGACTTGCCTATCAATTTTCATGGTGTTTCTTCAGTCCCTCTCCTAATGAAATTTGGAAGGATTAATTTCTCAGTGATTCAGAAAGCAGACTTTGCCCATAATGAAGAGAGCTGGAGATGAAAATACTAATTACAAAATAATGAAAGGAGTCAATATCAACCATTTCACTCTTCCATTGTGAGATCTACCGTGTTTCCCCGAAAATAAGACCTAGCCAGACAATCAGCTCTAATGTGTCTTTTGAAGAAAAATTAATATAAAACCCGGTCTTATTTTACTATAATATAAGACTGGGTCATTGTTATGATATGATATGATATGATATATAATACCTGGTCTTATATTAATTTTTGCTCCAAAAGATGCGTTACAGCTGATTGTCCAGCTAGATCTTATTTTCAGGGAAACAGGGTATCAGAAGTTTATATAGCCTGCAAGGTCGGCACATCTTGCTCTGGCTGTGCCTAATTTTGAGAGACCATTATTATTTATAACACATGAAGCACTTTCCATCTGCAAAGTGCTTTGGAATCACTTTTTATTAGTTACTCAGCATTCTTAAATCTAAATACAGCTAAAGCCCTAGCGAAGGGCAGCAAACACTACGATTTACTTATTCATCACACTCAACAGGGTCCACACAGCCCCTCCCAATGACTGAACAAATTGAGTAAGGGGCAAATAAAGCACTAAAAATGAGAAATCCAATTCAATGCAACATTCATTTATCGAGGCCACATGGCACTGGGCTAGGTGTTCGGAGTTGCAACAGGAGGAGGTACAGAAATAAATCTGACACAGCTCTTGACCTCAAGGAATTTATAGTCTAGGGCTATTTGAGAGAACCTTTATTATCCCTTCCAACTTGAAGATTGTGTCGTTCTAAGAAAGTATAAATAGGTTTCAAATATCATGTACAGGAACATGTTCCTACATGACTCAAGATTTGAGCAATTACGTAGATATAATTCTAGTCCCAAAAATGGAATCCCAAAAAAGGGAAAGAATACAGCATGAGCATATTTCCCCAATTTTCCATTTCCAGAATCAAGATAGGTCACCTCAAATCACATAAGAAGAAATCTTAAGACAAATGAGAGTTAATAATTGCTCAAGAGGAGGAGCCAGCCAACCAAAGAAACTTACTCTAAGAATAAAATATAAACTTAGAAGGGTTTAGTGTTCTTAAAGCCACTAAAGAGATGTATAAATGATCACTGATGGAAATTACAGATAGTTTGTGTATACCTCTAAACATTAAAGATTACAGCCTTTGGAGCAACTACCCTTTACGATAAGATATCACATAAAATAGTCAAGTACAGTTGGACTTATCACCTGGCAAGAATATCAGAGGAAGGACTGAAAGATGAGAACGGAGATGGGGTATTCTACATAAATTTTAAAGTCCCTTCCAACCCTTGGTTTATGGTTCACAGTACAAAGCCTGGCACATATCAAATGTCCAATAATTATTAGTTCTTTGTTGGCTTAAATAAATGAAAGAAAGTACACATGTAAGAACGAACAGTCAGAAACTAGAAATCCTCAGTTCTATTATCCATCATGGTGCCCTAGTTGATAAATCAGCTGTGAAAGTCAACTGACTGACACATCACCCCACTAATCACCAGCACTGATTCACCAAATATTATGGCTCACATAATTCACTACTAATTAAATACCATCCTCTACCATCCTCTTGTGGGGGAAGTGGGGTGTATATGTACATGTGTGTTTATCCCGTTTTACTGCTAGGCTGAAACTTCAGAAGGCAGGAAATACGGTGCAGCCATAAGAGGACTAGACCACATGCCGCTGGGCAGCCTCTTCACATTACTTGAGCATCACTTTGCTCTTCATTTAAATGAGGGCAATATTCCACGGCCTGTCACCCACATGGACCTGTTGTGAGGATGTGATGAGTTAATAGGTACGAAAGGGGGTTAGTTCACTATAAAGCCCTGTATAAAGCTGCATCACATATCATGCTCCCAAAAGGATCAGTCATGGTCAAAAAATTATTGGTGTTTATATGACTGGTCTTCCCTGTGGTTTTCTCATAACAGCACCAAGCATTAGGAACCATTAAAATGTATGTTTTTGACTAACGCATAAGATACATTGTGCATGGCTTCCCTAAGTCTCCCCAAACTATCGGTAGAGTCTATCACCGAACCCCAGAATCCTGATTCATTTCTTCTCAATTGCACTCCCGATCCAGCAAAAGTACCATATCATTGTGTGCACTTTCCTGTTTTTATGTGCACATATATGTCCATGGCATCAAAGGGCTCACCGCATAAAGTCAAGATGAGTGCCACACATGAAACAAAAGGCTTCTGAAGACTCCATTCCGCAAAACTAGAACCACCAATTGGAATTTGATTGTGAAGGAATTGAATGCTATTCTAAAGAATTTGGTAGTAACAGTATAGTGAGCAGGAACTCATGGAGGGGGCATTTTGGGTTTGTTCTACTTGACCTTAGAGAGGAAGGATATGGCACAGGCAGAAGAACTTTGTGCAAGTTGATGAGCTCAGTGTTACAGGCAATACCAGGTAGGGGACAGATGAGACATGAAGGGCCAGTCTGGAAATATATTAAATTAATGCTTTAAGAGCTAAAAGAGACTTTCAAGGCCCACTGGCACTTCATTTCCAAATGGAGAAAATAAGGCCCAGAAACTTGAAGCATCTTAATCAAGTCACAGGGCAAGCTCATGGCACAGCTGTCACCAGGACACATTCCTCTAGGCTCCCACTGTCGCTGGAGCCATCGCTCTTGCCTGCTTCCTTCTTCTCCCAGGACTGGAGGCTGTGCGGCAGCCATCTCCCAGCAGAGGAGCATCAGAGGTAAGGTAGAGTCGTGCCTGGTTCCTCAGCCTCCCAGGGAGGAAGGGGATTCCTCAGACCAATGCCTTTCCACAATTGCTCAGTGGGCTGGTGAGTACAGGCTGCCATCAGGACATTAAAACCCAAAGGCTAGAATATTTTGTCAGGGAACAAAGGAATCTCCCTTTATCTCAGCTGAAAAACTGAAGCCATCCATGCTTTTAGAAAGGAGAAGAGAGAGGGCAACTTTGCCTAGAACCCCTTCCAAAAGGAGCAGAAAATAACCAACTTTTGCAACAAGACTCTTGTAGTCTATTGACAATAGATTACAGAACCCATAAATACAAAGAAGAGCATTAGAAATCATGCCTGGCCTCATAAAGCATAAATGATTGCAGTCCTCTCTAGGGCCAGAATTTTGCACTTCAATTTCTTTTTAACCCTCTTAACATCTGTGACAGGCAAGTGACTCATCCAATTATTGACTGGAAAGCCAACACCTCACTTTCACATGCTTCCTTCCATTTCCTAAGGTGTGAGGAAGCTATGGGATCCGCCTCCTGCTGGTCCCATTTCTCCCGCAGAGAAAGTGGAAACTATAAGAAAGTCAGACAATCAACAAGGCCATTACAAGGCTGCATTTGCTAAGTGCACGTCTGTTCCTACAACTCTGTCAGGCATAGTCCCATTTCTTGTCCAGCAACAGAAGGGACAAGCAGAGGCAGAAGACCATGAAGATGCAGGAAAAGCATCATCTCCACCCTGAGCGAGAAGCTGTTTGCCAAGCGAAGGCTAATAATGTGTCCAAGACATATTTAAGGAAATCACAAAGAAAAATTCAAGACCAGGGTTTTATTTCATCTTTTTAAGTTCAAACCACAGAAAGTATTTGGAAGAATTAGAAACTACTTTCTGCGGGGAATTCCACAGGAACTGGAAAATCTAAGGCAAAATTAGAACCAAAGAAAACAGAAATAGTAGAGATCTTGGAGATCATCAAATCCAGCCAGCACTGCCACTTTGACACCGAAAAACACGGGCCAGAAAGAGAGTTTCACAGCTGGATGGTGGTTGAATTGGGCTGAGAACCCACATCTGCTGACTCCAAGAATAATTTCTTAGTCCTCATTCCATGCTAGCACTGACTTGAACACTGACTCCAAATTAAACCTACATGCGACTAAACAGAAAAGGGAAAATAAATTGTTCCCTGTGGCAGATGCTTGGAAAACCAGCTTCTTTCTCAAAACTTCACTGTTCGTGTTCTGCAGAAGATGAAAACCAATGAGGGTCCTGTTTTGGCAGTAATGAATGCACATTTCTTAGGAATGCATTCTATGTCTGGTATTCTCCCTCAACTCCCTCCGTCTGTCCCTCTTTTTGCCATATATGGAATTAAGCTCTGATGCCTGGGTCACAAAACTCAGGCCTTGGGTATGAATGCAATCTGGTTTCTGAGCTGTTTGTCTTTACTGGAAATCCAATGAATCCATCTAGGAAACATTTACTAAAATGCAAAAGGCAGGGAGAATTGATTCACACCCTGAACTTGGCACAGACAAAAAGAAAAAAAAAAGATTTTTCTTTTACTCACCCAAAGGTATGCTAACCAAATTCTGTGGAGAAAGTGGTAAGTTTAACAAATGTAGGAGGCTTTCTTTCTCAAGAATTTTGTACGTGCACACACACACACACACACACACACTCACACATGTGTTGGGGGAAGGGGGGGAGAGTTCTAATATGAGAGTTAGAAAGACAAAATTGACACTGAAAAAGCAAGACACAATCAGCTAGCCAATCAGAACATTTATTAGGCATTCATCTTTCTTGATATGACTTAGTTATTTCTTCATGTGGTATCTGACTTTCAAACTTCTGCAAACTGAATTTCAGAAGCAGAAGAATCTCTTTGAAAACAGAGCTGACCTGTAATTGTCATTCTAACTTAAAATAAGAATTAAGTATATATAGTTCCACATAATATTTTCCAAAGGAATTATACAAAGAGAATTCAATAAATACATTCCCTAGACTTGTAGAACGCAGAAGAATAGGATGACAGAATGATAGAGGGGGAAACAAGGCCCCAGGAAGAGAAATCACTGGCCCAAGGGCACGCAGTTCAGTAGGATGGAGAACTCGTAATTACAACACGGAGCACATAAAATCTAAAAAGCAGAAGGGCCTGCAGAAAGACCTTATGGCCTCCAAAAGCAAAGAGAAAACAACCACCTGTTTGTTACCCCTTAACAGTACGTATGCCGCACTCACTTTGGCATGCTTTCACATACACACTAGCTTTGTTATTTTCAAGAGTGAACTTTTTGTCTCCTTAGAGATCTGAGGATGGGAAGTATCCTACACTGGAAATGCCTCTGGAGGCAGACAGTACTGGTTAGAATTTAAGGTCCCACAATTCTGTGAAGTAGAACCTTGAGCAAGTTATTTATCCCCTCAATATCTCTAGTGATTCATCTGCAAACTGGACATACTCATGTCTAGCTGATAGGGTAGTTGGAAAGATTTAATGGGCTTTTTACAAAGTGTCTGCCTAGCAGTGTTTGACATATAAGTAAGCATTTAGTAAACAGTACCTGTTAATAGCACACTCATTCATAATCCCTACTACATGGAGAATGAATGGGTTGGTGCAATGGCATGAGTCAGCGAACCTAAGGTTCAACTGCCTGTAATTCTTCTCAACCTCACTGTGAACTGTGAGCTTGTGATTTACATGTACAATCTCATTGAGTCTCCTTTGCCCTGGAGTTGTCATGAGCTGGGAAAAGCTCTTTAGAAACTGTCTTGCCTTGTGAAAATGTAAAGTATGATTATCAAGGTCAGAACCTTCTTGGGGAAACAGTAGAGTATCATATAAATGTAGGTGCTGCATAAATATAAGTAGAGGAATGAGAGATGGCCCAGGCTTTACTTTTATTACTTGCTTCACCTAAAAGGCAAACTCGGCACTTAAAAACAGAAACAAACAAACACAAAGATTTCCTGAAAAATAACTTGAGTGTGATGTTACACCTCTCATAAATGTTCCTTATACAGAGGCAGTAGGCTCAGAGCCCCAAAAATGGTGGCAAGAATTTACTTAGACCACCACTCAGAACAGTGTTATGAGTACGAATAAAGTGCTGGCCCCGGGGTGCCCAGACTCTGGGGAGGCCTAGGGGCTGACATGCCCCCTAAGAAGAATCACCTGAAGTGAGCAAGCTAAGAGGCCTTCATCAAGTGGCATTTCAAAGCCATTGTGCAGAAACCAGCAAAGGTCATGTCTCCCACTAGGCCTGTTGTCCTTATCAGTACAGGTGCCACTTCTTCAACCTTGAGAGATGTACAGAGAGACAGAAAGTTTAAAGACGGCCAAATCATGGTCATCAGGGATGCCGGGGGTCTTGAAAGACCTGCAATACAGTGGAGTCACAGAGTTCTGGAAAGAAAACTTAGCTCTGGGTAGAAGCCTATTGGATCTTCCACCATTTCAAGAGAGCACCACCATATGACAACACTTTGGTTATTTTATATATTGGGATTTCACATCACATTTCATGAGTGTAAAAGAAGATTCTATGAAGGAAAAAGACCTGAAAACACCAAGGCCCAAAGAGTCTACTGTCAAAAGGCATACAGCCAGTTAATACAGCCAGTTAATGCCTGGACCACACAGAGGTTTCTTGGAGGTAGGCCTAGGAATGAGGAGATAATGAGAAACAATGAGTGAAGCTTAAGAAATCTCCAGAGAACACGCACTGCAATTAGAGAGGTTAGCTCAGCCCCTTAAAAGGCTGGAAATTTCTAGAAGGATTTGAGAAGCAAGAAGTGAAGGATCATGGTAGTCAGAAGGTACAGGTATCCCAGGTGTGGAACTCCTTTAGCTTCTCTCCATGCTCATCTCTGGGTCTTCACACCCGGATGAACTGCCCTCGAGGAAGGGTCTCTTGTTTAGTGGTAGGACCCTGAAGAAGGGCAAAGCTGGAAGGAGGACAGCACACACTTTTATCCTTTTTCTGACTCTTCAGAGGGTGCACTGGCACCTCAGGTGAAAATCCCTCATGGGTGACAATGGACTTCAGCTTTGCATTCCTCCATCTTTCCAATGCCAAATAGAAGCAAGGGGATGCACATCAACCCTCGAGTAGTCTAGTGAATGCGCAGGAAGGACTCTTCAATCTGCTCAGTAATGGCAACAGAAAGTACCAAATAAGTGAGTCAAGAAATATTTCTGGAAGAGCTACTCAATTGGAATGCTTGGAGAGCCACCAGCATGGCAATAACTCGATCTGCCCTCATCTTTTAGAACACACATGAGCCCAGGACTAAAAAAGGACTTCACAGCTCCAGACGCAGCCAAATAAATAAGTAAACACATAGAAATCTCTCAGTGGCTTACTGAAGTTATTAGTGAAAAAGTTATGTTCGTAATAAGGACCCGGTTTCTTTCTTTTCTCTCTCTCTCTCTCTTTCTCTTTCATATCACATCTTTTCCCCAACCATTCTTGGTAGTGTGCAGTTTGTCATGTTTCCAAGGGAAGCGACGCAGTCTCCTGCGTGGCCGATCCATCTAAAAAACATATCATCTGTCTGTGCGGCAGAAAGCCCAGTTGGAATAAGCAAGTTCTGTGCGTTCAACTAGAAAACACTTCTTGTTCTCGCTGTCAAAATAATTCTGCATTAAACTTCTGGGATATGTGACTAATGTGCTTAGAACCTTTTGGAGCGACTGGTTTATTTATTTTAGGGAGGGGAGTGCTGCTGCTGCTGCTGCTGGGCTGGTGATAGAAAAAGAGGAGGAGGAGGAAGAGAAAAGGAGGAAGAGAAAGGATGGAAAACAGTGAAGAACAGGCCCAGGCTGCTCAGAGACCTCCTCACATCAGCTCCTAGGAGCTGGCACTGCCACCTTTTGTTATCGGAAGCCTGAGAAGGAATAGCGCCAGGCTGGAAGAGAAAAGAGAAGACATACAAAGACAGGCAGCACGCACTTCCCAGAGTTAAGGTTGCCTAACAGTTCCTAAAAAGACTCTGGGAAGTTAGAAGTACAAGGAAAACCACACACACACACACACACACACACACACACACTCACAGCCCCCAGAGTCATCACATCACAGCCCTTTCCTAAACCTACAACAGGTCCCTACTGCTCACAGACCAAAAGCCCTAAGCATGATGGGGCATGGATATTTAACACTTCTATGACTGGACACAGATGCCGCACCTCCATGCATCTTCCAGACGCAGCCTGCCATCCCCCATTCTCCACACATTCTCATGCCTCTGCTGCTCCCTTCGCCTGGAAGACTCATCTCTCCCTTCCTTGTTGATTCAAGTCCTCGCTATCTTTCCAAGCTTAGAATACGCCCCCACCCCGAAGCCTTCCTCAGTGGCAGCAAACAGAACACCTGGTGCTCCAGCGTGCACATAACTCTCGTGCTGATCATTTCACTGCCTTCCACCTATCTGCCTACTCCCTGGCCCACCCTCTCTCCCCAGATACCAGTCTTTCCATAGCACCCACAACGGGCATGGAGGCACACACACACACACACACACACACAGCCCCCTGCAGTCAGAGGTCCCCTTTTTCTTACTGGGGCATCCCGCAAAATAGTGTGAGGTCCGCACATACCAAGCACTCAGTCAGTGCACACCCATCATGGAACCTTCAAGCCTTTCACAGCAGGAAACTCAAGAGATATAAAAAAAATCAGCTGAAAAACTCTTCAGAAGAAAAAGGCCAAGAATTTGCTAGTGCTAAACCTCTTGAGTCGGCACGTGACAGCCGGCCTTCTCGCTTCTCAATCCAGTTGTGGTGGTGTGAGAGTGTCCTCTCCTGCTTTGGGTCCGAAAGCGGGTGGAAGGCTGGGAGACTAAATGAGGAGGGTTGGCTGGAGAGGAAGCTGCCAATGAAAGACAGATGAGGTGACCAGGTAAATAAATCTAAAGCACATCATTTTTATAACCTGACAAATAATTGCAGGTTGAAATCACGTACTTACGTTGTGTTTTTGTTTTAATTTTTCCCCAGCTTTTTATTTGTAATACGTATTTATGTGTGTGTTGGGCGGAGGGGAGGAGAGGGAGAGAGAGAGAAACAAAGAAACAAAGGAAGAAAGAATGGGAGAGAGAAAGAAACAGGTGGAGAATGGGGATGGGAGAGTGACCAGGTCAATGATGGAAGAAAGAGTGAGGGCCTGTGTGGTGCTTGTCAGCTTTGGCGGACCCTAGCTCCAAAAGTCTCTCCAGAGTTATATGGCAAAGAGAGCTTCAGAAAACAATTTTCACTTTCCTTTTCCAAACCCCACCTTCCCCTGGAGCTCTTCAAAAATTAGCTCCAACCTCCTAAAGAGGAAAAGGAAAAGTGACCCAATTCACTTCATGTTTTATACCACTTAAGGAAAACCATTTATTGGAGCAAATACTTTATGGTTCAGAGAATAACCTCCTCTCTCATCCCATTTCTCTGTACTTCTGCACCTCTCCTCTCATTCCTGTCTTGCCTTTCTTCAATTTGGAAGTGGTTCTTTGCCCTCAGACCCAGCTTCACTCTTCTTCTCATTCAAAATCTCTTCTCTTTCCTTCTCTCTCTCTCTCACAACACACACACACACACACACACACACACACACACTAAATTTTGTTCCTATTATGTTGCCTTTATTAGAAGGTAATAAATACCCATAACAGCTAACTCTTCATTCATTCATTTATTCACTTTAAATAAAGCTTAATAAGCACCTACTAATAAGCACCCTACTCTCAAGGACTAATATTCTTTCTATTACGACAGACCAAACAAATCCATCAGAAACCGTGCCATGGTGACATGTCACAAGAGGGGCACACATGATAGATAGATCTCCCTTAGCCTGAGCAACCATGGAAGCCTTCCTAGAAAATGTACCTGGCACACAGCAGACACGATAAAAATTTCTTAAAGGAATGAGTAAATATGTGAATGAATAATGAAAGAAATAAATAAAGATGCATTTGAGCCTAGCCTTAAAAGAATGAGTAAGATTTGGACAAGCAGAAATGAGAGAACAAACATTTTAAAGGTGAGGGTCACAGCTGCACACTGGCAGGAAAATGAGGGGACCATCTCAGCAATGACCAGAAATCTAGTGCAAAAGAAAAATGTTCTCAGTAGAGGAGCTGGAAAAGTATTCATTTAATAAATTAATATACAACTTTCTATGCAATGGATTATGACCTGGTCACTGTAAACCTTTGCAAATCCTAACTCATGACGCTCCATAACAACACTATTCCCAGTTCACACCACATGAGGAAACTGAAGCACAAAGAGGGTTCGGTAACCTGCCCAGGTAAGAGTGCTAGTTGGTGGTGGCACAATCTGGCTACAAAGTCTGGCTCTTAACAGCTACATTATGACACTTCCATGGTATATCAGTGTCTGTGGGACAGATTACAGAGGGCCTTACAAAGGAATCCATGCTTTGTTCTATATGCAAAAAGAAACTGAAGGTTTTGAGAGCTAGAGTAACAGGGTCGCACTTAAGGAGAATGAAGAGTTTGCATTTGTGTAGAAACTTATCAGAGCCTGTGAATGGATCAGAGACTAAGAGATGAATCAGCACTAGCATCACCCCCTACGCCCTCCCCAGCCAGGCACACACTCATAAATCACTGTTTCATTGTTATGTATATAGTCCAACAGGATACGCACTAATTTTTTTCTGTGTACACTCAGACCCTGAATTTGATTTTTATATTGGAATAGTCTGTTCCCATCTGGTTTCCTGGCTGAGGATTCCACAGAGCCAGCCATGAAGGGACAGCATGCCTGCAGTAGGCAATGAATGGCCTCTCAGTCCAGCCAGAACGCTCCGAGAGGCGGCATTGTACATGTACTGAATAGTCACAAAAATAGCTCAGCTAAAGGACACAGGGGGGGAAAATGCACTCTCTAAAACTGACGTGTTTTTCCTTTTCTTTCTCTACCACTGCTTCTATGACCTAGTAAGGAGGTGTCACTGCAGAGGAGAAAAAGCACTGGACCTGAATTCTGGAAACCTGGGTTTAACTGTTAATTGCTACTCTTCTCTTTTTTTGTTTTTTCCGAACACAATGTCAGACATGTTCTAGGCCTTGGTTTTTCTATCTGTAAAATGAGAGTTTGGTACTCAGTGACAGTGATTGTTCCCCTTTGCGTGTGTGCATGTTTGGGTGTATGTGTCTACAAAGAGATGCAAGTCCATTTTGGTTGAAATAAGACTTGTTTTAATCTTGAATATTTTAAAAATATTATATAAAGTGGAGCTGAAAACGAGGTTGTGGAGGGTGAGTTCAGGTAAAAAACCTGGGATCACGTAGCCAGAGACTTCTACAAATGCTGTAGTAGTTACCTATAAAAGGTGGGATTACAGATGATTTTCTTCTTCTTTTTCATACTTTTGTGTACATTCTAAATGTACAACATGAACACATATTGCTTTTACCATTAAAAAAAGAGATGCTGTTTTTAATATATTTTATTATTAATTAATTTTAATAATATCCAGATTCATGCTTGCGGGAAATACCAGGAGAGGTAAGCATCTCACTAGCAATGGGAGAAGCAGCTTTCTCATTATCGGAAGTGAAGAACACAATGGAGACTGCCATCGCCCGCTCTGTGCTGCCGCACTCGCCCCACAGACAAGCGGCTTCTCAGTGTGTGCGCTTCGCAGCAGGCAGAGCCTGAGAGTGCAGAAGCAGCATCTTCGGTTCTGGTTAACCCCAGCACCGAGCACAAAGCCTGTCTCACTCTAAATGCTTAGTTAATAGTTCCCAAATTTACAAACAGCCTTGCTAAAAACTACTACAGTGGTAACGGCAGATAATAAGCAATTATATCTAAAGAACTGTTTTTTAATCACAAAGCCATATATACACATGTATGTATGTATGTACTAAGTATACATACTTTTGTATGTAAGTATATACATATATCTGTATATACTAAGCATATATATACATATATGAAGATTTTAAATATTACCACCAGTCCTTAAGAAAATTACACTTTATCAGTCTGAGAGATCTATATTTATTAATATAAATTTTTTCAAGCTACGTTGTTGAGAGAAAAGGCACATCATAGAAATGTCTGCAATTATTTGCATAATTGTAAATCTAGTCATTCGTGTAAATATTATGTATGTGCATGCATCTATGAGAAAGTGTGTGTGTGTGTGTGTGTGTGTGTGTGAGAGAGAGAGAGAGAGAGAGAGAGAGAGAGAGAGAGAGAGAGAGAGAGAAAGATTTTATAAGGCGTTTTCCAAAACTTTAAAAATGATTATCACTGAGTAGATCTGGAGAGATTTTCATTCTCTTCTTTGTATTTTCCTGCATTGTTCAAATTCTCTTCTTTGTACTTTTCTGCATTGTTCAAATTCTCTTCAATGTTTGGAAAGTATTTTTTTAAATAATAAAACTATTTAAAAATAAAAGAACAAGATAAAACCTAAAAAGAAGAAAAAATTAAAATAAAAATGCAGCTACCAGCCCTATGCAGTTGCCCAAACATGTTTTCCAAACACAGATCTCACTGCTGCCCCAGCCATGTCCAGCGCACACAGGATACACTGTGGGAGGGGGCCTCTCAATCTTTAAAAATCACCTCTTCCTTTTTCACTTCATTATCTGAAATCCATGACTGCAGTATGTGATGCAAAGTACTGTGAGGTCAGCAGATGCTAAGATGTAAGGGACGGCTGCAGGTTCAGGGCATCTTCCTATAAGGGAGCAAGACCCATGGGGACTTCTCACAGGACGCATTTCTAGTCCCTGCCTCTCACAGTCCTTGGTCAGGCCTCCACCTGGACGCCTCCTGGCCCCCACGCCAAAACACCACTCTACACTCTAGAAACACTGTCTTTTTCAACATTGGCTCCACTGAGGTCATCTGCGAGGTGGCTTCCCTTACACAGCTGTTGTTGAGGCACAATTGCTAAAAAAAAAAAGGACTATAAGCACTTTGTAGATCCGAGGTGCTTAATCATAGTGCAGCCCGTGAAGTCCTTGTTGGGGCCATAGTAATGGTGACAATATCTATTTTGGGTTAGCTTCCGCGACGATACTGAGTATGATAACAACAGCAACAATCAGCAGGCCACACACTAGGCACACTGGCCTGGCCACCAGTTATGAGAAATACAAAGAAGCAAACTCCTTTCTCCAAGCAAAGGACACCCTACACTATCATGTACTGATAAAATAGGACAGGTTTGATTAGTAATAGGTAGAGGTCTCAGAGGTACTTTTTATTTTCTTCTTTAGCCCTCTGACAACTTCTGAATTTTCTATGTAGAAGTACATTGCTTTTATACTTTAAAAGGAAAAACTGGAGGGTCATTTGAAAAGACATGTAAAAAACCACCAGGTTAAACAAGCCAGGCTCTCCTGTGACGCAGCTTAAACATGAGCCTTCCTCATCAGCGCGCCTGCAGGGGATGGTCTGTAAGTAGGTCACTGCATTTTGCTCCAGCACAGTAGACCTCTCCAAGAGCTCACCAAAGCACCAACATCTCATGAGGTTAATGTTGGACAACTGCTGAGTTGAACTAAAAGTAACACATTTATCCAAAAACATTTCAGAATGCCTCCAATATTCTTGGCACAGCAGGTGACACCAAAATTAAGAGGCTGCCCTACCCTCCAGAAGCTTACAGAAGGGGAGAAATTATGCATCCATATAAATAAGAATGGCTTGAAGTACAATGTGGTCAGTTTTAAAGTGTTCCCGCTCTAAGCAGTGTGGGGTTCTGGGAAAGGAAAGGTTATTTCTAGCTGCTGGGATAAGGGACAGCTTCAGGACAGAGGTAATGTTTCAGCAGGATGAGACAAGGAACAAAGACAGGGACGAGGCGGATCCTGGTCCAGGGTACAGTTCAACTGGCTGAAGCCCAGGGACAGTGAAGAGTGGCCTTAATTCTGGAAAGAAACACTGGCGTCAGATGGTGGAGAGAACACTGAGTGCCAGGCTGCGGAGCGTGGGTGAACTTCCACTGGAGTAAGGTAGGTTGTCTCTGTATTCGTACTGTGTGCCACCGAGATTATTCCAACTGAACCCATTCTTCTGTATGTAGTAGTAAATTAAATTAGTAAGCACGAAGTAAAGAGACTACAAACAAATATCCAAACTAATGTAAATAAGCCACAATATGTTCCAGAGTAAAATGTTGGAAGTGACTGTGAACACCCCGTAACTAGAGAATACACCCGTTCAATGCTGAAAATCAGGTGGTGGGGGGGAATGAATTAGGAGGGAGAATGTCAAAAATCATAGCTGTCTTTTGGTTGTTCCGAGTGACCTAATCCAAAGTGGCTCATTCACCTCCTCTGGGGCCACTAAGCTCAGCATCTCTGTTCATACGGGTAACACCCTCTCCTCGGCCTAAGCTGCTACAGAAAGCATGAATGCTCTGGGTGAGTAAATTCTACCTCTCAAGGGATTAATAATATCGTATGATTGAGGGCTCACTGGGGTCAGAAAAACAGTATACCGCATCAACAAAAGAGGGAAAAGAGAGCTGTTCTGCCCCTGAAGCACCGGTTTTCTTCCCTGGCTGGACACTGGAATTCACTGGAGTACTTACTTTTTTTTTTTTTTTAATTAAAGTTTTTTGGGATGATAATTGTTAGTAAAGTTACATAGGTTTCAGGTGTACAATTCTGTAATACATCGTCTATATATCACATTGTGTATTCACCACCCAGAGTCAGTTCTCTTTTCATCACTATATTTGATCCCTACCTAGGGCCCCCTCCAGCCCACTGAAATCAGAAAGTCCAAAAGACGCACTCAGGCCTCATTATTATTAAAAAGCTCCCCAGTGATTTTAACATGCAGCCAGGGTTTGAGAGTCACTGCTAGAAGTTTGGATAAAATGCTCAAAGAAAAGTGAGATGTCAAATAAATGAGAAGAGCTGACTGACTGTCAAGCTCAAGCATCACAGTAATATTATACCTAATTGCACACAGGTTCCTTTTCAAGCCCTCTTTCCCTCTGGTTGGAGAGTCCAGGGTAAGCTCTTTATCGGGGGTGTCAGGTTCCCCTGGGCCTGTCAGCAGACGCCATGGGAGAGTCCTAAACATCATGTAATTAACGAAGGTGTGTCCCTGCACCAAAACAGAAGTCAAGGACACCTGGGCAGTAGGAGCCAGCACTGGCCCACGCAAGGTTTGCCTCACCACTGCAGGACAGGGGGACAGAGGAGCTTGTGGATCTCAGTTTCTGTTCAGTGCTGTGACAGTGTGGGGATGTAAGTAGGCTGCAGGCTTTGCAATCAGACAAATGCTAGCTCTGCCAATTTCTAAGTGAACTTAAGCAAGTCCTTTAATCTCTCTGAGCCTAAATTTCCTTATTTGCAAAGTGAGAATTAGAACATACGCCTTTCATGTTGTTTTCCTTTTAAGATTAGGAATGATGTGTATAGAGTCTGGCACATACCAGGTGCTCAATAAATGACAGTGAGTACGTTATTACTATTGTTGAGTGAATAAGCCAACCTGAAATGGTCTCCAAATTGCATTCCATGACCAAACCGCGAACTGAAGACAAAAATGAGAAATACATATGGCAGACAACCAATTTCATATCTCCTAAACCAGGAAGAAGTATTGTTTATAGTTCCAGTATCAACTAAAAACCAGCCTGTTCAAACCAAAATGTCAATTTGTTTCCCTCAGTCGTGCCTCTCAGCAAATACACTGGCCTGGACTTCAACAGTCATGCATGAGATCTCGCCTTCCTTTTATTCAGCCCTTATCACAGGACAGACTGGCACAGCTGTAAGGTCTCTGGGGGTGACATGACCGTCATCCTCACTGTGTGGAGGAAACCCACGCTTGCTGGGGCCACATGGTGCATCAGGACCACGGCCATCCTCAAGAAGATGGTCAATTTTAATTAAACTTAGAATAAAACTATAATACACACAGCCCTAATTAGTGAGTTTACCAACAATTCTTGTCATATGCGAGGCAGTATGGAAATTCAATGCCTTAGTCTCTGTGTGCCATGGACAGCTCTAGAGCCAGGACTAAAAGGCAGTCCTGTGAGGGTCTGAGCACTGGGATGGACATGGAGTCAGACGCCCAGGTCCACCACTCCCTGGTTCCTTCCGTCAGACAACTAATGCCCTTCACCTCTCGAAGGCCCGGATTCCCTCTCTTTAATGAGATGATACTCCCAGGCATCCTTAGGATTACTGGAGAACTAATGGATGCTGAGCATAGAAACCATTTGCTAACGAATTAATGGTAAGTAAACGTGAGGAATTTTTCAGTCTGACCTTGATACCTCTACATGTTGCCTCTTGGTTGGAAAAAGAAAAGCATAAAAATCCACTGATAGATTTGTACCCATTACTCATTTGAGCTAAATGCCAGTAGCTGTATGTTAAAATCAATATTAAGCCAAAGCCAAGGCTGAAATCTATTATCATCATCATCTGAACTTCCCTGACACGAAAATAAATATGAATTTTTTTGTGTTGAAGATAATTTATCATTGATGTTGCTGTACATGATTTTGGAAGTGTTCCTAATCATGATATGTTGAGGGGACAAAGTTGCCATTCTACTTCAGATTTATCTTCAAAACATGTGAAAAATTATTAAATAGACATTTTCCAAAAAGTTTCACGGCCTTAGATAAAATTAAATAACTGTAACCTATAACAGTTCATAATGATCATTCTGGTGAATGTTACCAATGCATTCACCAACCAATCCTATAATAGTTAGAATTATTATACAATCTAATCTCATAATAACACCTCTATTACAATTTATGTTAGCTAAGAAAGAATATGATATTCTACTAAGACTTAGCTAAACTAGTATTAATTATCAATGTATTTCCCTAATTATTTAACTATTCACAGTTCTTAATAGTTATTTTACCCATATAATACACACAGCCCTAATTAGTGAGTTTACCAACAATTCTTGTCATATGCGAGGCAGTATGGAAATTCAATGCCTTAGTCTCTGTGTGCCATGGACAGCTCTCATAAATGGCTTTGACGATGACTATTAAATACTGTTGTATTTTACTCTTATAACACAGACTTTCATATTTATATTTATAACATATACTTTTACTTGTAGAATCTCAGAGTATACAGCACTTTAAGAAGATTCTTCACTACAAGTTACATGTAAAAGTCTCAACCTATATTTAAATATCTGGAAATTAACTTAATTTTATAGATATTTACTGGCAAGTGGTATCTAGATATAAACAACAACTCTGAAATGCATGGTCATTCATATTAACGGTTTTATGCTGATAGGACAGTAACCTACGTGATGTTAGCATCATTGATCATGCACTCATTGCTTCCTGTGCAGTCAGAGATGCCCAAAACGTTAACGAACGAGGCATCTGAAGCAGAGACTTAAGTCAAAGAGCAGGTTTATGGCAAATATTAAACCCAAGCCAGTGCATCCTTACAGATAACTGAGTCACCTGATTCTAAAATGAAACTTCTAGATCTTTAGTGTCTTAGCATAGAAACACCACATAGGGCAACAACTAAAAATGTTAATACATAGGTATCGAAAGCCTGCCATGAATCAGACAGTAAGCTAAGGAAGACATCTAGAAGAACTCACAGTCCTGCACTGGAGACAAATATGTACACAACTAACCATTACGATGTCCATAGAGGTCTGTACACGGAGTGTGTGTGGTGGGTGGTAGGTGGTGGGAGGTCAGGAAAGGCTTCACAGAACAGGATAGTCAAACCCCAAATGGTGGCTACATGCTCAGAACCTATGAATAAGATTAGAGTGATGCTCTGAAATATGTCAGGTGGCACGGGGTACAGGAAAAACTACCGATTTCATGGCTTGCCTGACCTGGTTTTGAGTCTCAGTCCTATGACTACTACCTCTGTGACCTGGAAGAATAACATAAGTGCTCTGGGCCTCAGTTATCTCATTTGTAAAATGGGGTAGCATCTATGTTTTGAGTGGGTATTGGAAAAATTGTGTGACACGTATAGTGAAAGCACCTTGCATGCCCTGGCTATGGATACGGCATTCCATAAACTCTTTGCTCCTCTACCAGTATGAATCCACACATTCAGTAGATGCATTCAGCCAACTAGAGAAATACCTTGCCCTACAAAATGGTTCATAACTTTTGTGTTGAAGCAACCAAGAGGCTGTCCACATCTCCATCAAGACAGAGAGTACTTTCCCAAGAAGCCATGACAGCAATAATACTTAGTCAGCCACTCAAACATTGTATACTTCCCTGGCATAAGGTAAGAGTGAGTCAGATATAAGGGTTCCTCCAGCATGACAAAGAGGAGAAAGACACTGTTCTGTGACTGGTGAGTATGGCTGAAAAAAGACAAGGCCTCCAGGGGTCTAAAATATTTAGGTATCAGTTTCTGTTAGCAGTCCTATTGGGAGGTTACACTGAAGGAAGGGCGCGACCTGTCAATGATGGTTGTCCTGGGCGATTTTTGATCATTCAGCTACAGATGCCACATCTTTTACCGGAGGAAAGGTGTTGAAGAAATTCTATCTACTACGTCTGGTGGGCATCAGTGTTTGGTGCCCCAAAGAGGAAGAAGATGCCTATAGCGCAGGGAATATGCTCCTTTAGATCCTTCAAAAACTGTGCTTTGATTCTTCCTTCAGCATGCAATGCTTCTGACGACAATCAATTCCATTTCCACAGCACCTGAGGCACAGCACCGACACCGACACCGGCAAGCCAGTTAATGCAAAGCTCTTGCTCCCAGGCATGTAGGCAAGTGGAATTGAGTTGATCCTGGGCTGCCTTATGCATCTCACTAATGCAAGCCAATTTCCTCCCCATCCCACCACTGAAACTCTGATTTGCTATTTTAAAGAAGAGGATGGAGATTTCCCGGCCTGAAATGATGAGGACCAGGCACAAACTATGCTGCCCACAGAATAAAAGGAGGCTCTGACTAATAACTGGCAGACACTTCCAAATGAACATAGGTAACACCTACTGACCTAGTATAATCTTACAAAACTCTTCCTGCCTTATAAGAGCAGCTTCAACTGTTTGGCTCTCACCTTCTTTTGTAGTTTTAGAATGCCTCATTTGTAGAATTTAACTTCTCAAGAACAGGTGGGCAGATCCAATTTTAGTTTAATGTCTAGTCACTTAAGTTCATCAGGCACTTATTGAGCAAAAACCACGTGCAGAGAGGGCCTTCAGCAAGACCCTGGAAGTACAAAGGTGAATTGAGATACAACCACTGACTGTGTAACACAATAATTTGCCTTGTATTCACTAAGTAAAGGTTAACTATAGAGCATCACAATACATAAATACCATAAATATTACTTTTAATGTTAAAAGTACAGGATGTATTTAACAATGGAGGACAGCTTTAAAAAGTAAAACCCAGAACAGCTGTCTGCAGCGTATACACACACACACACACACAAAATGGAACATTATTCACTATAATGTATTTTTGGGTAATAGGATTACAGGCGATCTAGATTTTGTTCCTTATACTTTTTTATGTTTTACAGATTTTCTACAATGAAAATTAATTACTTGTATATTCAAAAAGAGCACCAATAAAATGCTGAAAATAAAGAACATTAGTAGCCTCAGAATTCTTAGCTTCCCAAAGAGCTCCTGTATTAAACCTAGATATTTGACACCCCAGTCCCTCACTCAGAAGATGTGTTTGTGTGTGCATGTGCACTTCCATGCACCTAAGCACATGCCTATGGTTAAGACTAAGTAACCTAAATTATGGGATCCTTTGTGGGATCTTGGTTGGGATGGGAGGGGGTGCAGGGGAGACTGGACAAGCTCCAGGAAATAGTCCATCATCTTTCAGATCAGCTTAGACTGGAGTACATCAGAATGGCTGCTGAACAGAAGACGCATGGGACACAAAAAACCAACAGTGGTGTGCAGTACAAGTCCTAAACTGAAAAGGCAGAAAGGCAGAGTTCCCAACTGCAGGCATGGGCTTGTGAGTGAGTTGCTTCTCCCAGGAGCAATTCTATGTCCCTGCTCCTGGGTGACAAACTGTAATGATTAAATCATTGATTTAATCATGATTCATGATTAAGGATCACACCTCTAGAGAGGCCAGGAAGTTATATACATAATTCTTTGCAAATATGTTTATTTGATTGTTTAGACTAAAAAGGAAGAAACTGCTGGTAAAAACATATACATTTGGAAGGGAACAAAACCAGAAATAGTGCAACAAGTTAAATGAGAGCTGACAACTTCAAGCTCAGAAATACTTGATGAGACGCTATTATATGTTAGGCACTGTGATAAGTGTTTGTACTACAGTAATGAATAAAACAGGCATAGTCCTTGCCTTCATAGAGCTTAACTTTAGAATAATTTAGGAGGAAACAATAAAACCAAAAAATAGATGTGGAATCCTCGTACTATGTATATGATACAATATTATAGTCTTAATGAATATGACTATTAAGATCAAAGTATCAAAGCTATTAATGGGTGTGGGAGGGCAGATTTTTGTCCCTTATCATATAAATTTGACAAATTCTTACTAAGAGGTTTAAGAAGTCCTACATCAAGGAAACATGTCTAAATTTGCTTAAGTTGGCATTTCTCAATCATGTGTGATAACAAAAATTCCGCTTTTCATGGACGACCTATCAAAAGATCAAAAAACACTATCATTTAGCAAAACTCAGCTTGCAAGATGAACAATAATGGCTGTGCCATCAATATTAAAGTATGATCAGGTAAGTTCTTTTAAAAGAGGAAAGAGATTCCAGTCAGCATGGCTACGTGGTAAAAGCTATGCTTACCTCCTCTCACAACCACATCAAAATTACAACTAAACTACAAAACAAACATCATTGAAAATTGTTTGAACTCTTGCTGAACAAAAGCCATACAACTAAGGACATATAGAGGAAGCTACCTCAAGACTGGTAGGAGGGACAGATATGAGGAATGAGCTGGTCCCACACCTACATGTGACCATTAAAAATCAGGAATATCTCAGCTGTAGAGGTGCCCCCCACCAAAAGAGTGAGGGGTCCCAGGCCCACATCAGGCTCCCCTGCCCACGGTTCCAGTGCCGGGGAGAAAACCCTCAAAATTTCTGGTCGTGAAAACCAGAGAAAATTGTAGCTAAGTGGGGCAGAGGGAGGTTGCAGTCCCAAGCCCTCCTCTTGGAAGGCCCAGGCTCATGGACTTACTCGCAGACGGACTCACTCTCAGGTCCAGTGCTGGGGCAGCAGCTTGAAGACTGAGAGGGGCATAGGGGAAAGAACTGAGTTGTCTGGCTTCAAATTGAGGGCTGGAGGGGTAGCTTTCTCCCAGAAATAGGAGCTGGCAGAAGCCATTATTTCTTTGTTGAGCCCTCCTGCTCCTCGGCATGCAGACACAGGTGGCCACCATATCTGAGTCTCCATCAAATTAGCTAACACCATTCATTCACCCCACCCTGGTGATTCTGAGACCCTGACCCACTCAAGTTTTGGGAACACCCAAGCTGCTTCCAGTAACTTTCTCATACAAACTGCCTGCCTTGGCTCATGCTGCAGACTTTCCTAAAGTCTCTCAAAGGTTCACAAAACCCAAACAAGCATCTGGCTTCAGCATGTCCCGTACCTCTAGCTGAGTAGCCCTAAGCCCAGTACTAGTGACAGCCAGCCTTGGTTCATGGCTTGGCCTCTCAAGGCACCTCCAAACACAGCGCAGGCAGCAGCCATCTGCAGATTGCTTCGTGTCTCATGCCAGGTGGCCCTGAGCAGGACACAGGCTGTGGCTGAATTTGGCCTGCAGTGGATCCCCTCCCAGGTGACCCTTGGGTTAGCACACCCAGGGGCCAGCTTCAAACTGAGCTGGAATATCACCCAGCCACCTCCAAGGATGACATACCCAAAGGGAAGACTGGGCAGGCACCAGAGCCCTGCTACAGCAAATCCTGCTCCATAAGCTCAGCCCCTGCACAACAGCTCCTGCGATATAGTAACAGCCAGTCCTCACAACCAATGAGCCTGAGGGTCAATTCCTTCCACTGGCATGCAAACAGCAATGAGGCTCAACTACAACAGGAGGGCACACAGAACCCACACAAAGGACACATCTGAAGCACCCAGCTCAGGGGATCAGAGACCCTGCACTACTGGGCCACATAGGACACCACTCTACTAAGCCCAGGAGACAGGGCAGCCCTACTTGATACATAGAAACAAATACACAGAGGCAGCCAAAATGAAGAAACAAAGAAACATGTCCCAAATAAAATAACAGAATAAAGCTCCAGGAAAAGAAGTAAACAAAATGGAGACAAGCAATGTACCAAATGCAGAGTTCCAAACACTGATTATAAGTATGCTCAATGATCTCAGGGAGAACTTCAACAAAGAGATAGAAAACACAAAAATAGAGATAGAAAACATAAAAACACCCAGTCAAAAATAAAGAATACAATAACTGAAATGAAGTATACATTACAGGGAATCTACAGTGGATTAAATGAAGCAGAGGAGTGAGTCAGCGATTTAGAAGATAAGGTAGTAGAAAACACCCAATTAGAACATCAAAAAGAAAAAAGAATCCGAAAAAAATAAGGATAGTTTAAGGGGCCTCTGGGATAATATCAAGCATACTAACATTCACATCATAGGGGTATCAGAAGAAGAGAGAGAGCAAGGAACTGAGAACCTATTTAGATAGCCATTGGAAAAAGATAGTATTTGATACATTCATCACATCATACACAGAATAAACTGCAAATGACTCAGAGATCTAAATGTGAAAACTGACTATGCAGGTAGTGGAAGATAATAGAGTAAACATGGGTGTGGGAAATGCTTTCTAACTATAATCAAACTCTAAAAGCAATAAAAGAAAAGATTGTTAAATTTGTCAATATAAATACAAAAACTTTTGAATGACAACAAAAGGAAAAAACTATAGGCAAAGTCAAAAGACAAAAAATTGAGAGAAAATAATCATAGATTAAGGGCTAATATCTCTAATTTACAAAGACGTTTTTAAATGTGAAAAAAAAAAAAAACCAAAAATCCAATTAAAAAAAAAAAGGCATAAAACAGAACAGACAGTTCACAAAAATGGAATTTATAACATTAATAAACATGGTCTTTAATCTCATAAAAAGGTGTTCACCTTCATTCATAATAGAATATATGCAAATTAAAATTAGGCTGAGATACATAATTTCTCACCCAACAGATAGGCAACAATTCAAAAGCTTGACAAAATGCTCTTTGAAGATGCTTGTGGGATATCCCCATTGAGAGGAATTTAGCACTGCCTAACAAAACATTTCCCCTACACCCATCATTCCTACTTCCAGGAATATAGACTGAAGATACACCTCCAAATATGTGAAAATAAGTATGCATATTATTCATTGAAGGAAACTCTTCAACTGCCTAAGCAAATCATTTATATAAAAAGAAAGAGAGACAGAAAGAAGGAAGGAAGGAAAGGAAGGAAGGAAGGAAGGAAGGAAGGAAGGAAGGAAGGAAGGAAGGAAGATGAATAGATTGATTGAAGCGGAGAGAAAGAGAGAAGAATTCCTAAAAAGCAAAGTGCAAAAGAGCATATATTATAGTATGTTAACTTTTATGGAAGAAAAGCAAGAAATATGAAAACATACACATATCAGGTTCACAAAGAAACAGAGGAAGGATAACCAAGAAAACAATGAAGTATAGGGAGTAACAAGGTGGAAGAAATATTGGAGGGAGCAGTACTTCTCTGAGTATACTTTTCTGTATAGTTTTTACATTTGGGAACATGTTAATGGTTTACATATTCAAAAAATAAAATTAAATCCATATGGCACAGGTGGGAAGGAGGGGAGCTAAAATGAAAGCAAACTGAAACAATTGAACCCAAATATATTACAAATGAACAACATAATGACCCTGGGTGGTGGGGAGGTTTATAAAGAGAAAAGAACCAATCTGGGTAATTCCTGAACAGAGTATTTGACAGTTTACCCCCAGTCTTGGGCAGGGTTAAATGTTGGGGAGAAGCATCACAAGCAAATGATTTTTGTGCACTGGTATGAACAACAATGAAAAAAAAATGCCAGGATTATTTGTGTGTGTGTGTGTATATATATATATATATATATATATATATATATATATATATACACATCCACATAGCTACAGGTATGTGTATATGTAGATGAGATACACACACACACACACACACACACACACCTATATACTTTCATATGTAAAATTTCCCACCTCTGGCCATTGAAAGGGCCTGTGAGCAAAGGCACCACAGTAGCCATGAGCATACATAGCACTCAAATAATGGTTCGTAATTTCATTCTCCACTAAAAAAAACCAGGACATATCCAAGAATAGTTGATTCCGGGGCTCAGGCAGGGAAGATACAAGAGGAAACTAGAATATCGTTTCATTCTAGCAGGTAAATAAATGCTAGCAACAATATAAAAAGATAGGAACGTGTCACAAGGACACAGGAGCCAGCTAAAAGGGGCTTCCACTGGACAAATCGGAGACAATTTTGGCATCAAAATAATTACATAGCACTAATTAATCATACAAGATTGAAATTGAAGTCTAGAAGTCTATACCTATATAAGAGAAAGAGGGGGAAGAGAAGGGAGAGACCCTTGCTTAGTTAGGTAGAATGCAGAATGCAGAATGATAAATGTGAAGGAAGTGCTAAAGGTGGGAAATCATAATTTTGCAAATATCATAGTAAAGATTGATTTAGGCAAGAATTTACAGGAAATGTTTGATGTGGAACAAGAATAAAATATCTCCTTATATATTGCTTAAGAACTGCAAGGGAAAAAAATAGTAACTATAGAGTGGAAAACTGGACAACACCTTGACCAGGTGATTAAAATGAATATTATGAGCCTCCTGATATACTAACACCTGGGAGGACACAACATCGCCTGTGCAGTAATCTAGGAGGAAATGCATGACTGAATCTAAATATGAAGAAACAACTGATTAACACAAAATAAGGACTATATATTTCTTAAAAGGAGAGAGGGGGCACTGTATTCTTCAAAATGCCAATCGCCTAAGAAAGAATGTAGAAATGTTCCAGATTAAAAGAGACTAAAGAGCCATGACAGCTCAATGCACTGCCTGATCCTAGTCTGGATTCTCTACTCCAGGGGGGGGAAAGCTGTCAAGAACATAACTGGGCAAACGGACAATGCAGGAGTATAGATGGTAGATTCAAGTATTTTATCAGTGTTAGTGTGCTGAACTTGATAGCTACATCGTGAATATGAAGAGACTACATTTTTTTCTTAGGAAATGCAGACTGCATTTAGGAATAAAAGGCCATGACATATCATGATGTATGCAACTTACTCTCAAAAACTTTAGAAAAAAATTATATATATATTTATAAAAATGATATATGTATATATAGATAGATAGATATGTAACCTACAGAGAGATAAAAAGAGGGAGGGGAGACTGCAAATGATATAAAATTTTAATAAATGAATCTGGATAAAAGCAGATGGATATTATTTGGACTATTCTTATTCTTGCAACTTTTTTTTTTTATGTTTGAAATCATATATTAAAAATTATAAGGAAAAAATATCCTCTGAGAAAGAGAAAGAACATAGTAACTGAGAATTAATTATATTTTCTAAAAGGATTTTAAAATAATAAATTAAGCCCCAACTATTTCATTCCATGTAATATTATGTGGACATATATTTCGTAACTACACAACAAATTTTGTATATTTTAATTTCTTAACATGGAAAAATATTCTACAAACAACACCTAAGAAGTCCAAGGCCATAATGGATCTCTAACCAGGGCTACAATTACAAGATTTGTAGGTCAATTCAAGCCTCTGAAATTCCAGTTCACCACATTTGCAATCCGAGTACTACTTCCTTGTAGAAAGAACAAGTTTAGAGTTGAAAGATGAACTATATCTAACAAGGTTATAGCTAGCAACAAACATCAATTTTTAAAACTCTGTCTTCAATAGCGTCTGAGGTTAACTATCATCAAATGAATGGGGAGACAGGGAATAGACTTTTTACCAAGATATGGATTAAGTCACATGTGTTGCCTTCCACTACACACATTAACTTCCAGCAGAAGGAATAATTAGTAAATCAATGAATCAGGCCTTGAAGTTTCCTTCCTGGATAAGTTTGGAGAGGGGGTTAAAAACGATATGAAGGTTAGACATTATGAGGTCAAGAACCATCAACCCAATGGAACTTGATGTTTACACAGAAACAGGTAAAATATCTGGGAAGGCAGCAAAACTCTCAGCCGTCTGATTCCAAAACAGGCTCTGCTGACTGGGGAAAAAGGGAAAAGAAAAAAAAAAATAATAATATATATATATATATATATATATATATATATATATATATATATATATATATTTAAAAATTATACTGCAGCTGAATACTAGGTATTGTTCCCTTCCAAAAAGCATTAAAATATAAAGGTCAGTTAGCTTAAATGGTATTTTATTGCACATACTTTAAAAAGGCCTTGAACAATTAAAGCAATGAAATACATTCTTAGAAGCATAAAGAGAAAGCTCGTTCCAAAGTAAAAAATGTTAACTCCTTCTCTTCCTTTACACAACATTTATTTTATGTCCCCACAGTAGTTATAAGACTTTTCAGTAGTTTCCAGTGCATTCATGTTGTTTGGGTGAAATTCTTAGTTGTCGGATAGTTTTCAATTAGGGTCTGGGAGATGACAGCCCAGAAATACAGCCCACGAACTAAGATGTTAACCAAGATTCCATCAGAGACACATATCAAAGATACAGACTAGATCAGTGGTTCTCCCAGAAGCTTTAAAATAAGACTGAAGCTCTGGCCCCACACACAGAAATTGTGATTCAGGTGAGCAGTTGAGGGACAGGGCATTTTTCAAAAACACCTCTGGGATTTTGATAGGTGGCCAAGTTTGCACACCAGTGGACTAGAAGATTCTAAACTCCTTTGCAGTCCCTGTGTTCTAGAAAAGGCTTTAGCCATCTGCTATTTTATAGTGTCCTTAGACTGATATCGATAACATCATCTCATTTCTCTCCCTGGTTCAGTTTCCACAACAAAAAATTGACAAACCAATTTCACCAGTCTATAAAAATAGATTAATAAATTTTAAAGTACTTTATATACAGAAGGTGCCAAAAAAATGTATACACATTTTAAGAAAGGAAAAACTGTATTAAAATTGTAATATTAGGTTGGTGCAAAAGTAATTGGGTTTAAAAGGTTAAAAAATTGCAAAACCGCAATTACTTTTGCACCAACCTAATACAATGGATGACGCTCGCATTCATTTGATTAACGCCATCTTTTGAGCGAACGTCATACTACACATCCCTACCGTAATTCAATTCAATGTCAAAAAGTAATGCATAAATAACATCACTTAAAATGTGTACATTTTTTGGCACCCCCCCGGTATATAAGAGTTTTTATCCTTCCTTATATAATATATAAAACGATTCCTTGGTCTTTCAAAGATATTTCTCTCTTACCAACTAGCCTACAAACAATTTAAAGGCTCTAAAAATAGCCTCAACCTTTTCAACCCAACAAAGTACCTGGCAACTAATACCTTCGATGTGGGTTTTAGTTGCTCACAAAATCATAGATCCCTGGGTAGGAAGAACTCTCCAGAGGTCTTCTGCCTCTGGAGAGTCTTCTCCAGACTTCTGCTTTCATGCAGAAAAGAGGTCATTACCCCATTTCACAGATGGGTCAAGTGAGGTTCTTTCTGCTCAAGTGATTGGAGCTTAGTCACACCCAAGTCTCTACACTTCACAGTGATATGCCTCTCCGATTTCTGAAGGTCACAGTCTTTCCTATCGGGCCTTTAAATATAGGCTGAATATAGTCCCCGTTGTAGTTCATCTGGGTGACTTGAGACAGCCAGAGTCCCCTCTCCAGGCCTTGGTTCACTAATCTCTGGCACGGGAGACTGAGACTGACCCCGGAATCTCTTATCTGAGGCAGTAAAAAATGAAGGAAAAGCTTTAGATGTCAATAAATTGCTAAGTCACTTAATGGAGCAAGATACTCAGTACAAGAGGCAAAGAATTCCCTATGATGAAATATCAAAACCTGAGCTCGGGAAATGCAAAGGGGCAGAGGATATTAATCACAAACAAATTGGTGCAATGAATTGCAGTGTGCCTGCTTCCTAGAGCTGCCTGAAAGTTACTGAGGCTGATGATTGCAGAGATTTATTGGTCATCATTCCCACTCAAAGGGCAGAAAAATGAAGTAGATGCCTAGAAATATCTGCCTGTTCCCAAAGCCCTCAGGTACCATGGACTTAATGTCAAAAAAAAAAAAAAAAAAAAAAAGAATTGTGGAGATCATCTTGTTCCACAATCTCATTTCAGAGATAATGAAATAACGAGGGGCAAAGAAACTTGCTCAAGATGACAAAACAATTAAGATTATCCAAGGGATCCTAATAGAAACCTTCCTATCATGTCACACCTATTTTATAGTAGCAGCCAAAAAAAAAAAAGAAATGGAAAAATTTGAAAGTGTATTTCAACGATTACAGTCAAGAAACAGAAATCTCTTTGTTTTCCTCACATATTAAGATTTCATGGACAACAAAGAACAGTAAGGGTCGCATGATACCATTATTTGATTTTTTCAAAAGCAGGCACTCCCCAAAACAAAGTTATTTTGATCTACTAAAAAATATGGAGGTTAGAGAAGGAAACATGCCTTGTTATTTGATTATTAAGTGTACTTTGCAGCCTTCATTGTATGGGTGGCATTATTACACAAGCTGGCTCTGAAGAAGAGGTGAAAGGCAGCAGGATAGTTAATGAGGTGGAATGAAATTCAAGTTCACAGATATTTACTGAACACTTTCTCTGTGGACGGCTCTGTGCCAGAACCCATGTAGAACACAATTATGAGAAAACATCAGCCCTGCCCATAAACTGTTTAAAATCAAATGAGGCAGAATTATGCAAACAATTTACTCTAATTCAAGGCCTGAATGATCAGCTCAAAGGAAAGGAAAAAAATTGACACTAGCAGCAGACCAAGGATGAGAGACAGTCACTAGCAGCGCCAACTAAGGAGGTCAGTGGGACAGACAGTGAGGAGTTCAGGAGGAGCAATTATCCAACCACCCCCATGGTGCTAGATCGGAGACCACAAGTGCTCTGGCTTCCATCTAGCTGGGTGTTCCAAAGATAAGGAATTCAACCAAGCTAAACAATTTATATCTAAATACGCCTTCCTTGTTCTGGATCCATCTCCACAACAAACAGCCCATTCAAAGCATTGGGCTGGACACTCAGTGAAAGAAAGAAACTTATTAGACACGGTGAGTGCCCTCAAGGAACTCACAACCTGGTGAGGAAATACAGAATCATCCATCCACCATGCATTCATTCAACTGACATTCATTGAAAATGGACTATGTATCAAGGAGTGACGAACAGGCTGAGGTTTCAGAAATGAGCAGGACACAGCTGAGTGCACAGTCCAGGGCGGAAGACAGACATAAGAGGTAATGCACACCTGCAGCTTTAAGAGAAGGGGGTGGGTTACCAGGAATGACATGGAAAGGGGCACCTCTACAACTAATAATTAGACTTCTCACTTGAATACAAGGTAGAGGAAATGAGGTGTCTAACAGGGACATGCAAAGCGCCATGAGAGGGCCCCTCGGAATATTCTGAGCAAAGACTGGTCCATGAGGGCAGGGTAGAATGTCTTCTCATGGTTTTGATGACTCAAGGACCAACCATTGAATCAGATCTGGAGAAACCTTTGAGAAGGTCCCATGTGGTTCAGAGCAGAAGTAGGGCTGGAGCCCAGAACTCCGAACTCCTAGAGGTACCTCTCCCCGAGCTCACCCTGCTCCTCTGGGGCTCTGAATGAGCTGGCCACCCCCAGCTATGCCACACTGCCATCCGAGGCTACCAGGGCAAGGAGGAACAATTTCAGCAAGAAGCTCAGAGAAGGAATGGTTAAGAGGTTCCCATTCCTGCGATGTGGACATGTTATAGTTGTCTCGAGGAGGCATGTTTGTACTCAAACACTAACAAATGAAAAGCCATTCCCAGCCTTCCTACAGCTGTCTATAAAAAGACGTAGACCTGAACTCAGATGAGTGTCGGAATGAACATTCTGGTTAACCTCCTTTTTCTACAGTGGGGAAACCAAAGCCCAGAGACTGAGGTCACCCTCCCAGTCACACCGCAGGTGAGATGGAACCTGAACTAAAGAGTTAAGCATGTTCGACTCAACACTCCCAGCTTGGTGGGTTATAACTCATTGTCACAGCCCACATTTTTGGTTGACTCAAGAGTAATAGGCACTAGGAGGGTAAGGATTGTGCCAAAAGGATACATTCGTTAACCATGTATTGCAGAGACAGATCCTAAAAAATTAAGAAGTAAAGGAAGAGAGAGGTAGAAACAAGTTCACAATTCTTTTTTTCCCAAGCGTCTCCAAGGTCCTTGCCTGGTCCAGCCCTCTGCACCACCACCCAGGGGTTTTGAGGTTTGCTCCCTAATTAAACTGTCCCAACTCACACCATTTTTCTATCAGTATCCAACAACAAAGGTGGGAGAGGATTGCCAATTTCTTGTGAATCCTGAAGATTTCCTTTATGAGTCATGGAAAACTGAAATAACTTGGGGGGCGGGAATGACTTTTGAAAGAAATGCAGTTTTAAATCAGTTCCCACTAATTTGTTCCACTGTGTGGTATAACTCCTAAAGACAGGAAAAATTAAGTTTTGGGGGGTTTTTGTTAGGTTGTGTCAATTGTCAGTGTGGCATTTCTTATTAGGATTTTTCTTACTGTCATTTTTTGTTACATTAATTATAGTTTGATCGGTGTAGGAGCTATTTTGAATCCATGGGACTTTCCTAACCAGATTATTTTGGCATTTTAAAGTCACTCACATTCAGGGCCTAAATAATATGGCAAGTGTCTCTTTTTCTCTCTCCTTTATACTCAAATTCGAAACAAAGGAACCATCTGTTCACTCTGAAAACATCAGCCCTTGTTTTCATTTTTCCGTTAATAATAATGTCTCAAACTTATATCATGTCTTTCTCCAACTTGCTTATTAAAGCATTTTGTGGATATTGCCTCATTCATCTTCAACACCATCCCCTATAAACTGGGGGGAAAAGGGAAATGTTCTCTAGTTTTCAGTTGGATAAGTGATTACTGGATGTTTAACGAATTTTGTACAACTGATTGCATATGAACCTCATCTAGCCCACTTCTGGTTCTTCCATATGTAAAAAGGAGGCCAAGAAAGAAGCCACTTCTTATTCTATTTGGGAAGTGAGCTCCCTAAACCTGACTCTAAGCGGGGAAGAGAAGAACCGTGTCTTACATATTTTCGTATCTCTGGGACTTAATATGTAAAAAGGGCTCATTTAAATATTTGCTGAATAAATGCAAATGTCTGTGAATAGTTCCACAGGTGGCTGTGGCAGAGCTAGGTTCGGGCTCGCCTGCCCTCTTACTTAGTGTGTTATTTTTAATAATACCATATAGTCTGGAATGCCAGAAGAATTGAATAGAGACACCCCCAAAATGGGGTTGGGAGCTTGGTGGGTCAGGGAACATAAAAAAGCAGGCCTGTGTCTCTAAGTAAGAAATGTGCTGAACAAATCCAGTAGGAATCCCTGAGTTTGGCCATCAGCCATGCTAAAACTTAAGCCACGGAAAGGCTGACTCTCGAAAAGCTCTACATTCTTTATATGCTCCACGTATTTGGGGATTTGGTGGACCCATTCCTTAACATTACCCAACTGGAAGAAGAGGCGTGTCTTAATGCCAAAGGGCAGCACGTCTCTGTAACACCCCTCAGACCAATCCGAGAGCACCCTTACCCTGCGATTTTCCCTCATCACCCATTGTAACTGGAGAGCACTCGCAGTCTTGGGATCATGAAATCCACCAGCCCAGAGTTTTCCAGTGAGCAGAGGTCACTGAAATAAAACCTTTCTTCCATGTGCATAGCTGGAAATCAGCAACTCATTTGGCATGTTTTTCTTATTTTTCAGAATGCCCTGATCCCCACTGCTACTCCTTGAAGTTCAAGGAAAAACAAATTGTTTCTAGAAAAGCAAGTTAAATGTGAGATTCTGTCATCTGAATTGCTTCTGTAGTAGTAATTCTAACAAAGCCAAAAACTCCCTAAACATTCTTCAAAAATAGACTGTATAGACAAGAAAGCTGGAGGTCTAAGGAGGAAAGGATAGCACTTTTTTAAGTAAAAGGGAAAAGAAATCACAGAGCCAAAGAGAACTCACGTATATCATAATGTGGCCTCACATAAAGTAAAGTAATTACATACATGACCAGGAAACAAATTAGTTACAAAATGCCAACAAATCAACATAAATGAACCTTCAGACCGTCATGATGATTTTGTTTTCTCAAGGGGGGAGGTGGGTGAGGATGGTAGAAAAGGAAAAGAAAAAACCATGGAGAACAAGTATGGAGACACTTAAACCCCTCACACGCTGCATCTGACAGGAACACGGAGGCTGCCATCGGTGTCTGGGAATGCCCAGCACACTGTGGGAAGCACTTACATCACGCCATGCGGTATCAGTAGGAGAAACGAACAGCATGTACTTCAGGACAAACAGCTGCGAGAGGCCCCCCGCCCAGGCAGCAGACACAGCAGGTGTCTGTACTGAAGTGATGCTGTATCAATACTCCTTTCCTCTCTCCCTCTTTCTGCTCCTAGAGGCCTTCAGAACCAAGGCTGTCCCAGGACCATTTGCTATTCTTGCGGCCACTACACAGAACGGTAACCCTCTCCCAATACGTTCCTGACACAAGTGTGCCCTTTTCATACATATGGACTTGCCTGTCCTCAGGCTATCTCCAAAAATATCACCTTGGACTTTGCATACACACCTCATCATCCAGCATCTTAAGGTTTTATACTTAGAAGTGAAAGGGGGCTCTACATTTAAGAACATATAAAAGATCCAAAAAACGTTACTTAACTGGCCTTGATCTCCAAACCTAACTTTTTCAGAGGATCATTTGTATGCTAGCCATTGGGGCAGTGGATTAACTAAGTATTCATCTGATGTCTGAGTATGTGTCTGTCATCTCGACAAGAACAGAGAAGCCTGTGCTCTCACAGCCTTGCCAGGCACCTCCTGCCAAAACCAGGTCTAAGGAAGGAACTCTAAAGAAGGCAAACCCTTCACCTCACCTCACCTACCCGCTAAACAGTCCATACGACTTGATAGTGATGTCCAAATAAAAGTGGCTTTCAAAAGATGTTGCTGATCTAATACTCTAACCATTCAATTCAAGTTGAATGATTTGGGGCTCGGCTCTCCACCACTCTGGACGTCAGTTTCTTTTTCTACATAATAAAGCAGTCCAACTCAGTAAGTTTTAGACTTCTTTCTGACTCAGACATTCTGTGCCTAATTATGAAGTTCCTACTGCCAAGTGGTCTGCCCTCTGCCTCTAAGTGTGTTCATCTCCACTTCACATACACACACACACACACACACACACACACACGCACACGCATACGCACACACGCTTTCCAGTCCACCACATTAGAAGGCAAGCTGCAAGCAATCCCTCCCTACAGTCCCCATCACTGTTTCTCTGCTTAAGATTTGGCACCGAAAAGATTTTTAAATTAGTTTCTGAGAGAAAAATGAGACACATAGAAGCCATGTACACACAGACCTCACCTTGAGACAAGCTCTTCTGTGCATTCCAGCAGCCTCTTCATCACTCCAGGTCACACAGGCAGCCATCCGCCTGGGTCCCAGAAGCTCAAGTCCAATCTCTACCTCCTACTCTTTGAGGTCTTAAACAAGTCATTTTACCTCTCTGGGCCTCATTTTCCCTAGCTATAAAACGAAGTGTTTGGGATCAAGTAAATGCCAAGGTATCTACCAATTCTGACCTCCTGTTCTAGAGCTCTGAAATTTCATTAGAAATCAAAGCAAACACTCACCAGAGCTCTCTATCTTGTATTGGTGTTTACCTACAGGCTCCCAGGTAAATGGAAGTGACTTTTTGCATGATCTTGCACAACAAACAACACCAGCACATTAATAGGAGCAAATACTTCTAATTTGTGTTTGTTTGTTTGTTTATTTCCAGGCTAAAAAAGTTATAAGCACCACCTGCCAATGACGTTTGGAGATTCCATGATGGCCCTCCCTTTTTTTCAAATGGGCCAGAAATTCGGAAACTAAAAATGTCAAAGTGGAAACCACGCAGTAAAAATACGGAGCCTGAAATATTGAGAAAATGATTTAGGGAAAATAATACCCCATCACCTTTGAAAACCATTTTTTTAAACCAATAATGGTATTAAGAAGGGCTCACATAAAGTAAAAATAAATTGAGCACAGAAAAGACTGATTTGCCTAGGATCCCTTTCAGCCGTGTCATCAGCAGGAATAGCAAATACTCACGTTTCTATTTGTTGCCCTCAACTAACATGGTTGGTCGTTTGTTTTGTTTTAAATAAAATGGGGAAGCAACAAATATATTAAATTCATCTGCAAAAAAACCCACATTTGCATGTGGAAAACAAATAAGTGGGTGCCTGAATGGGTGATTAGGCGTGCAATTGCCCATCTGCACGCAGGGCCCCCTCCGCCCTGCAGGTGTGCCTATTGCAGGAGCAGAAAATCCGAGCGTTGACTCGGAGAGCTCGCCAGCCACAGAGGGTGACAGACAGGAGGGAAGCCACTACCCTCCGACACTGGACCTGTTCTGCGCTGTCCAACACTATTATCCCAGCTCCCCATTCCCTGCCCCTGTGTCTTCAAGCTGAAAACCAGAAGTACTTTATGTCATCCTTTCGTTAGATTGCTGTCGATTCTTTCAATCACAAAGGCTTTTTTTTTCCCTGAGGATCTTCAATGTGTGCCTCACAAATATTTGTTGTTGCAACTATTTTTATGAGCATGGGTGACTTCTTCTCCTACACTCTTCACCTTGGTCACTCCATTCGAGCCACACTGGTATCCTCACTTTTCTGGAATGTACCCAGCACGCTTCTGTCTCTTGGCCTTTGCAATAGCTTCCGTTCAGCCTAAAACATTCTCCCCACTCTTATCTCAGGTTCATTGACTCACTTCATTCAGGTCCCTGCTCAAGTGTACTCATCAGTAAGACCTTCTCAGACCAATAAATTTTAATCAGTGTTCTCCCTACCTTCTGTGCCCGTAACCTGCTGTATTTTTCTTCTGAAAATAAATCATAACCTAAATATTATATATTATATTTACTCATTAGTTTGTGTATTATTTGTCTCCATCAAATAGAAGGTTTGTTTGATTTTGTTCACCATTCTATTCCCATCATCTGGTACAGTGTCTGGTACACAGTAGGTGTTCAATAAACAGCTGTGAAGGAGTCATCATTATTATTTGCAAACCACTACACTAGGCACCAAGGGTCCTCCTAGGGAATTCATGCTTTTAAGAAGCTTCTACAATCTAGTGGAGGAGGAAGTACAAAAAATCTGCTTATCTAGCAGAGCACAGTAACATGAAGATATACATAACACACTCTGAGGTACAGAAAAAGCAAGTTGTTGACAACAGGATGGTGAGGGAGGGACTGAGGGAGACCAACAGAACAGAATTCTTTGGAACTATCTTCAACAGAACAGAATTCTCTGGAACTATCTTCATAAAAAGAATAGAAATCATCCTCAAAAATACTTTCAGTACAAAAAATACTAAGACATCCTCAGTTAGCCTCCTTTCCTTCATCAATAATGCTAAATGGGACAAAACATTGCCCAAGATAAGTCAGCAGTTATATGTGCCAAGACCATGGAGAAAGGAAGAATCACTTTCACCCACAAAGCCTTCATTTTAAAATGGGAATTATTTGAATACACACAAAACATGCCTCCAGAAAATTCCACTCTCCAGACAGGGAGGACCTTACAGGACAACCAGTCCAACTTCTTATTCCCTCTATAAAGGACCCTTTAGCATCAGCCTCTACCTAAATACCTGCAAAGGCCAAGTTTGTGTCTCCTTCCATGCCAGAGTCCCACTGTGTTCCCTCCTTTCTCTCTTCTCCACTCTAACCACTTCCAGTTTCTTCATTCACTACTCAAAGGCTCTGGGTTCCAGTGTCATCAGCCATCCTAAACTGCCCTCTTCCTACCTCTCCTCTCTCTCTTTCACTGTTCCAGGGCTTTCTTTTTCTTTTCTTTTCTTTTTTTCTTTTGCATCTGACTGACACAGTGCTCAAGCAATTTAGCATTCAGTTGAGAGCTAAGCATTTTGTCTGGGGTTGAGGGAGGAGCACAGAGGATCCACAGGATTCATTTGTTAACTCTGTGAGCCCTGACCCGATAAAACCCTGGCTGAGTCAACTAACTTTGTGACCTTGACCTTTAAAATGCCATCTTTGACATAAATTAGAACAACGCAAACATTGTAACTCTTTGTAAGCAAAAAAGACAAAGAGGTGAAAGGCCATCTCCTGACCCCACTCTATCTCAAAAATATACAGAATTTTGGGAGCCTGTGCCTCCAATAAACCATGGCCCCTCTAGCCCTGTTTACCCCAGCTTTTCAACTCCCTCAGCCAGCCTGCATGGATAAATGTGAGGTTAGAACATGTAGTTTTTAACCATCTCTATGCCTGAGAACTGGATTCTAGCCACTACCTGCTGTGTGACCTTAGGCAAGACACTTAAAGTCAGCAAATCAAAGCATCCAAGAAAGTAAAACAAAAGGATGTCTCTAAATATCTAACCCAAAAATAGCCAAGGGACCTCGCCTATGCCTCCACCACACTTCTCCTCCCACGGCCATTACAGGTATTGGAAAATGATCATGGACTCTCCTACTCAGTCAGGATACAGCTTCAGAATCCTTCGCAACACAGCATCTCAAGGAGCCACTACCAGTACACTACATGGCCACATGAAATGAAATCCAAGCCACTCATTCTTCAGATGAAGAAAATTGAATCTCAAAGATGGGCCACGGCCTCCTCATGTCTCAGTCTTAGGAGCAGAACCTCAATTACAAAGGTCCCCTTCCCCATTGCCCTAAGTCACTTTTCTAACTCTGGTGTTCCGTGACTACTCCTTGGCATGAGGGCGGGCAGCTTGCTCTTGCATTAAGTTGTATAAGAAAGAGAGATACAGGGTTTCTAAGTAGGGGAGAAGCTTCAAAGAAGGCTTGGAGGAAGAGGGTATTGGAGCTGGCTTGAAGAAGCTTGCTGTCTTTAGGAATCAGTGTGCTCTACCTTTAGCAGAAAACACTTCAGGATCAGGAAAGCATCCCCAGTAGAAGGAACAGCATTAGCAAAGGAACAGTGAGGACTGTTGTGTGCTCTGAGGATGCTCTGAGCTATTGGGCAGAGCGGTAGCCATAACGGAGGCTATGGCTTCTTCAGTGCCCCCTGGCATTGAAGAAGATGATAAGACAAAATTAGAAAAGTCAACCAGTCTTTGTGGTGTTTTAAATGCTGATTTTTTTCAAATTGACTTAAATGCCTTAAGACTCATAAATAGGAAAAGAAGATAAAAAAGGAGTAGAGGGAAAGTCAAGAATATATCTCCATTCTCAGTGGAAAAAGAATTTTGCTATAAACTGTATTACAGGAACACTTTCATTATGTAAAAGCCTATTTTGTTTTCATGTCATCCTTAGATTACATCATAGAATGGCTACAGCCGTCTCGTACCATATTATAAATAAATCACTAGCTTAATCATAGAATGAGCCAGGGCCCTAGATTTAAAAGGAAAATATTAGATCATTTTTAATAACTGATATAACTCAAGCCAGTCATCATTGAAGCAGGTTGAGGTGATGTCATCCTAACGAAGTCCAAAAAGGAACCAAAGAGGGTCAGTGCTGGGCAGGTCCGAGAGAAGCTTCCATTTACAAAGGAGAGGTGGCTGATGGCAGCTGAGTGGAGCTCATTCTCTGGACAAGACAACCTTGTCATGAAAACCAACACTTAACTTTTCAAGTAGCGAAGCCCAAGAGGCCTTCCTCATAAAATATAGTATGTGAATATTTTTTTCATAGAACTACTATATTTCCAAATACCAGAAAACATGAGTATATTATGATGTCTGTACTCATGTCTTAGGAGCCACTGAACAAAAGTAAATGTTAAGGCTTTGAGTTCTTCAGGAAAACATGAAATCCGGGGTGGCATATGCAAATGCTGCAGGTTTGGTCCAAGCCAAAAGGACAGTACAAGGGCTTTCAGGTAACGGTCTGACAAAGGAAAGAACTGAGGGTAGTTTCTAGCAGGTACAGACTATAAAGGAGATTGGGAACTTAACATTTAATGGGCACCAACTGCCTACTAAGTTCTACACTCAGTAGGTACTTTATATATGTTATGCAGCTTTGTGAGCACAAAAGAAACTGTGAGGTAGATGTTCTTTGCCCCATTTTTTTCAAGTATGGAAACCAGTTTAGAAAACGATTAAGTGACTTAAGTGAGATTATGTAGTTAAATCATGATTGTCACCTACTCCAAATTTTGCTTTACCTTGTTGCCTTCATCCACTTAAAACTATTCCCTACCATGGACTATCAATAAAAATCAAATAATTGATAAAAAATACTTTGAAAGTACTTAAACTATAAAAAAAAAAAAAGTGAGAGTTGAAAGAGGCCATGGAACGAGGAAGAGTATTAACATTCTGGCCAGTGACCGTTTCAATGACCAAAGCTGGCTTTCCTTATTTTGGCAATAGACCTACTAATGAGCTTGACCATAATTTTAAGTCTCCTATTTCCATTGATTTTTTTAGGAATGTTAAGGTGGACTCTAAGGGAACCTGTCATCTTCTACAAAATGTACTGCCAAGCTGGGTTTTATAAAAAGACTGTTTTGGTGGGGGGAAGAGACGGATGTTCTGGAAAAGAACTTTCTGCCAGACAGAAGGTATTGGCTGAGGCTTTATGTCTGATCCTGTCAGTCACATAGTAATGTTGTGTATTGGCTCACTGTTCTTAATACAAATGTTATTCATAACTGCAGAGACACACTGTCTGAGCCAAGTAATACTGATTTATGCAACTTTTCAGGACACAGCCAAGACCCATCAGGAGATGTAGACCCTGGAATTTAATGAAAGGGACGACATGAAGGCTCAAGCCTCCAAATTTTGACCTATTTTCCCCAGTCTGTTTCTGGGACAGGATAGAGGTTGCAAAAAGCAGAGAAAACATAGCCGAAAGTTGTATGGACTGATTATGAAGCAGAGACTGTGTGGAGAGGTGGAAAAGAAGCACGGGGACAGAGTCAAAGGAGCCGTAGAGGGTTCCTCCTACGGCAGGCTCCACGACCCCGGAAGAGTCTGCCCCTTCTCCAGGTCTTGGTGTCTCACCTGTACAGTAAAGAGCTCAAGCAAGAACATTCAAACATTTCCATCAAAGCAGCTCTAACTGCTAAAGAGGGTAAAAATGTAGAGGTATGAGAGCATAGCGTTAATTGAAAACTTGTGTTTTTCCTCTGAAAAACCAGGCCAATTTTGTACTCTATGATATATCAATGTTTATGCTAAGATTTGAAATGGAGTTTCATCCTAAGACGTCTTCAAGTAAAATCGATCCAAAAAAGGTGTGCTGAGAGTTTATTCAGTGGCTGCCTGGAATTCCTACTCCCTCCTTAGCACAGGCCACGTCACCTAGGCAGCCCCTAAGCTGGCCTCCTGGAACTCCCTTATATCCATGCCCTTGTGCAATCCCTGTCCATGAGTGTGGGCTGGATTTAGTGACTTGCAGCAAATAGAATGAGTCAGAGGGAACGGTGTTTGTCACTTCCAGGATTAGGTAACAAAAGGCTGCGGCTTGACCTGGCAGACTCTCTCTTGCTCACTTGCTCTGAGGAGAGCCAGTTGCCACATTGTGAGCTGCTCTATGGAGAGGCCCACATGGCAAGGAACTGAGGGTGGCCTCCAGTCAATAGTCAGCAAGGAACTCAGGTCCTAAGTCCAACAACCGGTGAGTAACTGAATCCTGCCCACAATCATGTGAGTGAGCTTAGTATGGATAACCCTGCACTGAGCCTTCAAAGGAGATTGCAGAGCCAGCAGACACCCAGACTGCAACCTCAGGAGAGACCTTGAGGCACCCGTCTAAGGTGCCTCGCTTCCTGACTCACAGCAACTGTGAGGTCATAAGTGTTTCTTGTTTGAATGTGCTAAATTTGAGGTAATTTGTTACGCAGCAATAGATAATGAAGATAGCATCCAAGTTTGAGATTGTTTTCATGACCCTCATCAACCCCACCACTTTTCATGAGGCCTGGGGAGTAGACTCTAAGAAATTTGGTATCAGAAACTCTCAAAAGGAACCCCTGTACCCAAGAAGGCACAGATGCTTTCTAGTTTGGTGACATACACCCAAGCATGCTCTGACCACACAGAAGACCATGGAAATGTCAGTGCAGTTTAAAATCAACATGACACTTGCAGCTACAGCGCACTGATGAGAATGAACTAGAGACTGAACCATACGTGCAAGGTGAGAGACTCCTTACCTGCCCAGCTGTATTCTGCTATCAGCTATATCTACTCTTAGAACTTGTTCAGTCCTAGTGAACCAAGCTATGGCCACAGGCCCACCCTGCCAACTTCCTGGGCTTGTGTCCTACAGCTCCATGGCTCACTGAGCACTTCTGAGATCAGATCCCCTCTTCCTGGAAACCTTTCCCAATGTTCCCAATTCTTTCTACTCTCGCAACCTATCATCTAAGCCCCATGAGATCTGAAGCTATAAATTACTTACCTTGATTTCCCAAGCACCTAATGTGAGGCCTGAAACATATCTGGAGATTAATGAATGTATGTTGTAAACAATACTTTTCTAAGGTATATTTCATTCACATGTGTATGTCTTTTCTTTCCAATGAGATTATAAGCTTCTCAAAATCAGGGACTGTGCCTAATTCACCATGGTGTCCTAAAGATCGTGCAGTTCACTGACTTCCAGACAAATGCTGGGATCAGGTCAGAGAACAAGCACACTCTCTGTGAACCAGAGGTATATACTTGGCAGCAATCTGCAAAGGCCTCACGAGGCTCTCCATCCACTCAGCATCAGACCTCTTCTACTGCACAGTAACCCAATGAGGGGAAACCTGAGAATTCCTCTGACCTCCTAGGGCCCTCCCCAAGGAAGAGGTATCTCTACTGTGCTCAGGTCAGAAAACAGAAGACTGTGGAATTAGGAGGCAGGTAGCAATAAAGAGACAGAGATAGCTCTTCCTTTTATTTTCATGGACAGCAAACACTTCCTATAAGACATCCTCGGGTTAGAGAAAAGCTACAGAGCCTCAGGAGGCTGGATGAGTCCCTACTCAGACCCAGCGAGTCCTTTTGTAATTTTTGAAGTAATAACATAGAAGCTACAAAAGCTGACTAAGCAGATAGTCACACATGCCCAGAAACCACCTAACCAAGCAATTGTTGGGAATCAAGACATTCACCTCTGAAAGTTAAAAGGAAGAAACCAATACTTTGCTTCCGGCAGAGACTAATACCTGATTCTTCTGAGGACCAAAGAGGAAATATTAAAACTGAAAGTCCTTGGCTATCATCAACAATTGCACACTAGTATCAACAGCGGGAAATAATTTCCTTCCTGACTCCCACTGGGCCAGTCACTCCTGGAGCAGAAGGTGTGATTATCTAATCAAACAAAGCAAGAGCCAAATGGCTAGACTGTAGCTTCTAGGGGATTTCTCAAGCACTGACACAGTCTTCTACCTACCTCCCTACACCTCCTGCTGCCTAAAGCAAAAACAAATATGGAAAGTAGTAATAATATACTATTTCATGTCAATTTCAACCTCCATCATTAAGCAAGATTCCAGATCTAGCTCCTTTCCAAGACTGAGAACAAATTACTGCCCGTCCAATCCTGGGGATAATGGGGGTGCAGAGTTAGGAGGAAGGACATACACTGAGTATACACTATGCACCAAGCACAGTGCTGGGCGGGGACTGCACATTAGTTCATCTTATTTTTCTGTATATTCAAGATGAGTCTTTAAAGAATGAAACAACTGTAATAACCTATCATACATGGACCACACTTTACAGTTTGCAAAACAAGTTGGCACCTATCAGCCTATTTGCTCTAAACAAACATGAGAGATAGGCAGGGCAATAGGAATTCTCATTCCTATTTCTCAGATCAGGGAAATGAAGGCAGAGGGATCTTATTTTTCCAGGGTTGCACATCTAATAATTGGCAGATCTTCTGATATCCCAACCCGCTGCCTTTTTATGAACTCACAAACTTCTTAAGCCATATTGGTCCCAAAAGCCTCTTTCTGTCCAGTCATTTGTTTCACTCTCATAAAACCAGGCAGTCCAGCTCCATTCTGTGCTAGAATTCCTAAAAAGCTCCAACAAAGAATTGGCCAGTGCCTAATGGGACACCCTCAGGGTACACTCACTTTGGATTTTTCTTTTTATACATGAAAATGCATTGTGCACTTATCACGTGCCAGAGATCCAACTATACTCTGGGGAAACACTCATGAACAAGAGACGCTGTCCCTCTTCTGACCGGCTTTTCTAGTCTTAAAGGCCATAATCACGTGTGCCATGGATCCCGTCTCCTCTGGAGTCTCATTCCTGTAACAGTCCCTGGTGGGACATCATTTCCGGCCTTCTTAGCATCCTCATACGGAGAATCCAATTGGTTAAAGTCCCTTTCAGAGGATGAGGCGAGGACTAAAATCTGACACTCTAGGGTGCTCTGGCAGGAGTGTTAAAAGGTTCCTGGTCAATCACACAGCTTTAGTTCTCTCCCTGCTTCCTAACGGCACCTAGATATTCTTTGGAGGGACCACCACCTCTCCACTGTAAGGCTGCCATGAGGTTTCGGTGGGATTGTTTCAAAATCCAGAGAGCCCTGGTTCACACATGCCCTCCTCACGGCCTCAGTGACTGATGCAGGAGTACGTAGTTACCTAAGTCTGTGGGGATGTGGTAAATGGGCTGTCTTTCCCCCAATGGCCCAGGTTCCAGCAAGCATCCATCTCATGAGCATGAGGTGAAACATCCTGAGGATGAAGCCAACACACAGAAGAGGACAGAGCAAGGAGCACAGCAGAGGTACAGCCAAGCCCTACTCAAACGGGCCTGAAGCCCGCCTTACTTCAGGACTTTCTGGTTTCCAGCAGGACCCCCCACCCACTTTGTTCTAGAGAATATACTCTATTTAATTCAGCCTAAGGCTGCATCAGTGTTTTAGAAGGCAAAAGCCACTGTGGGCTCACAATTAGCTTACAGACAACAAAATCTTCTGCATCTCTTTCAGCTCACTCCTGCTAAGGAACTCTCTCCCTTCTGTCATTACACACTAGATTTTTTTTTTTTAATACAAGTGCAAGCCTTCATATTCATCACAATTTAATCCCAGCCCTTTATCTTATGCAGATCCATAGGCACACAGAAAGTCAGTTGTTCTTTTAAGATACATTGATTAAGAAAAGAAGAGGCGACAAAATATAGCTATAAACTCAGTCACACTTTTAATTGAAGTTAGATTTGAGCAATCACAACAGCACCTGCTTCATTTTGAAAAACTACATCACAAACATGGCAAGGCATGTTATTTATTCAGTATAAAGCCAGTGCATGGGGCATGTATGGACTGGCCCTGGGAATGGAGACCACAGAACTAGAATTCTAAATAGAAGCCTTTCCCAGGATTCTCCAGCTGTTTTCCTCAAGTCTCCCCATTGCATAAGGGATCCACACCATTAATGCTTTTTACCACCCCTCTTGTCTAGAACACGTTGTTCTTTCTGTTCTATCCTTGAAACACAAAGGAATTCCCAAACACAAGGGAAAGCTTACTTTACCTGGTCACCAATCCCCTTTCTGAGTGTGTAACAGGGTTCAAACTCAGATCCCAGTGGAGCTCTAGCAGGCCTTTTAAGACACAGGTTCACACCCTTTGCCTAAGCAAAGTTAACCTCTTCTACCTCAAAGGGTTGTTGTGAAAATAAAAGGAGATTGCAGAAGAAGCACCCTACCCAGAGGTAAACAAAAGCCACTCAATAATATTACTTTCTATCCCCGCAAATGCCCATAACACTGTTCATTGACATTTTCATTTCAGTCTTTCAATTTCAAAAACATTTTCCTCCATGCCAAAGGAGAAAGAAGAAAGCAATACAATTACTGGCAATCGGAAGTCATCATTACTCCATATTTTCTTCCAATTTCTCTTCATGCCACCTTCCAAGAGCTGAGTCCTACCTTTTCTTTGCCACACATTTTATTAACATTATTATATTTCATCCACTGCCAATGAAATAAACTCAAGGAAAAAAGAAAGAACATTTCAGTTCTTCTCTAGTTCTTAGTCCATCCTAGTTATTAGTTCCCATGTTTCAATGGAAATCACTGATTTTTTAAAACTCATTAAAATGTGAACATTGACTATAAAATGGAAAAGTCTTTTCTGTGTAGAACTCACCAACTGAAGAAAAATATCTTCCCTCCGATGAGTGCCCAGAACAATGAAAGAGAGTTCTAGACTGAGAACCACGTGACTGGATTCTGTCTTCGATTCTGTTTCTGAGTCTCAATGATCCCACCTATGGAAAATGGATGAAAGGGATTGCTTATGAATCTCTAGGACCTTACCAGCTTTCAAAATTCCCAGGTTTATGAACTCGCTGAGATATAAAGGAAAGCCACTAGATTTGTGGGTTTCAAGCCTGGCATAATTCCCAGTATGGCCCCCTGTCAGCTTCTGGCACTTTTATTCCACTAATCTGTCTTGGAATGATGGTTAAACAGGATAACTGTATACCTCAGTGTTCACCCTCAACTCACTGGAAAAACAGCTTCATGGTAATATCAGAGGTGAAAGAGATAGATCAATTAGTTAGATACTCGCATTTTAGGCAAGAAAAAAGTTAACAGCAAAATCTGAATGACAGCAAAAAAAGAGACAACTATGATCTTGGAGACAAATTTCTAACTATAGGACCCCTCTAAACCTCAGTTTTCCTTGCCTGAAAAGTTAGAGCCAGTGAGCAGCTGCAGAGCTGGACAAGCTTGACACTTCCCAGTAAGTCCTCATTACAGGATTCACTTCATTAAGAGCTATTACTATCTTGCTAAGGATGATGCAATATATATTCCAACGTACACAGATGCCAAAGCAGTGGGCTGTTATAAAATGTGTCTTATATATGCAGGAGAAATCTACATATCAAAAAAACTACTACTCTCATTTTCTTTGTTGTCATTTCTAACATTATTGAATCAATCATACAGTTGTTTCGTGTATTATTTTCTTATTCAGTCTTCAAATACCCATATAAGATCAAACTTGGGAGGGACCTTACAAATGACCCTACCTCAACACTTCCAACAGACTGGAGGAGAAGCGGGGGCCAGAATAGGGAGGTGGCCACTCCAGGAGCCCACCACAAGTAGCAGGCAGTCCAGGGCTCCAGACCAGGGCTAGTTCCACTAGACCCAGTTACCACCATTTTGATAGAGGAGGACAGAAAGACTCGTTGGGCAGAGGGAATTGCCCTTGGTCACACAACTGGCTTTGGAGCAAAACCAGGACTTTCACACCCAGACCTCTGAACTCGTGCTTCAAAGCTCTCACAGTGCAGGCCGACAGCAGAAAGAAATTAAGTTAGAAAAATGGAGCATAATCAGAGTAAGTCCAGCCAAGCAATGAGTTTCCTGAGAGCTAGTGGTCTTCAAGGACATTAGAATCCTCAAAGCCATTCCACTGAAATGAGAGAAAGAGCCTAATTTCAAACTTGCTGAAGAATGGAGTATTAGGAGGCCGGCATTAGACCTGTGGGAAGTGCAATCATACAGAACAAAAGACAACCCCCACCCTCAAGGCCCAGGAAACTGAAGCATCTCCTTACGGGGGAGATACAAATCAGAGCGGCTTCTACAACAGCAAGGGATGTCTGGCAGCAAGGGATGTCTGACTTCCCAGATTTCTAAACTTGGCAGAAAGACAAAGCTCTCCACCTTGGCCCTTGGGCAATTTCTCACATACTTGCCAGCTTCCCTCCATGCACAAATGAAAGTGGCCTCCCTTTTCCATAGTCAACTTCTCTTTCAATAATTTCTTTTTCCCTTCTTTTCCATAAAGAGAACAAGCAGCTTTGCTAAAGAACCGCTGTGAAATGATTGAAGTTCCCATGCAAACAAACCATTAGCAGAGTTCAAATGCAATTTAAATTACCAGTTGTTAAAGTGCTCCTCAATTTTGTGGTAAGTTTCCAAGGAGAATTACATACTATATACTATTTAATTGGTTGTTTTCTATTTTTTAACATCCATTTATCCCCCCCACCACTCTTATATTTCAGAAGTGTCTATAAAAGCTTCCCTTTAAAAAATTATACATTGTTGAATAGATTAAATCTAAAGATTGAAAAGTATCAGAGAAACAGCTGCAGGACCACACGGCTCAGCAGAAGTTGATGGTTTTGACACCATCAAACATGCAGAATTTTAAAATCTTAGGAGTCACCTCATAGTGCCATCACTCTTTACAGATGAACACATTGAGGTTCCGAGAGGGAAGGAAGGGGTTGACTCAAAGTCCTCTCACTGGTCAGTGACAGATTCAAGATGAGAACCATGTCTCCTCACTCCCAACCCTGTACCTCCTTTTCCCACCAGCACGTCATTGGAGAGATGATGGAAAATACTCAATGAATTTTCCACCCTTAATTTTTTTTAAAGAAAATATGAAGTCCTCTTCAAATACATTCCTAATCTCAAAAGTGGAGATGAGCAAAGGCAAATATCTCCTCAAAAAGGAGAAAAAGAAGTAAAGGCTGATGAATGAATAAAGTCAAAGGAGCTCAAAATGAGCAGATTCGGGCAGGAAAAATCAAGGCACTCATCTAGATTCATTAATCAAGTTATATAAAATCAAGAATGCCAATCCCCCTGCTTTATCTGGCCCAGAATTAGTGGCTGCCCCTGGAATGGGAGGATAAAGGATCAACAAAGTAAAGGCACGTGTTGTCACATCTGTAAATGGAAAGGATTTCTGGAGGCCATAGTGAATACAGGATAAAGTTCAAGACTGTGATATTGGACTTGAGTAAGTTATTTACCCTCTCCGAGCTCAAGCTTCTCAGTCTGCAAAACAAGGCTAATACCACCAACCCATTAAATGTATGTAATCATGTCATGGGATTCCATAGCCAGCATGCACAGCACAGAACTGACACCCAGTATGCACAAATTAATGTTCACCCCTTAAACTGCCAGGGTTTCTGTCATTTCTCAAAGACTGATTCTGTGGTTCTAATTTGTGTGCACTATAACTGACTGAGTCTTATACGCCATGTATGTTTCCTAAGTCTGTTAGATGCTATATATGCCCTGACTATAAATTCATTTATTTTGTCATTCAAGAAAATAAAATAAAACAAAACAAAACATGTGAATGAAAATTTAAATGTCCAAGCATTTTCCTTCAAAAGCACACTTTTTGGAACTGCTACTTAAAAAGATCCTTCAAGGATCCAAGATGGCAGAGTAAATAAACACTGCCTGCTTCCTTCCATGAAAACATTAAAATCACAATTAAATTATAGAACAATCAACCTGGAGAACCATCCGAAGTCTAGTTGAACAGAAGATTTATAACTAGAGGATATAAAGAAGCCACATCAAGAGTGGTAGAAAGAGCAGAGATGGGAACCAGGCTGGTCCCAAACTTCTGTGTGGCGGTTGAAATAGAAAGGGATATCTCAGCCGTGGAGGTTCCGACCAGAGAAGCAATGGACCCCAGCTCCACTCCAGGGTCCCAGGCCTGGAGTACTGCTGCTGGGAAGAGAAGCCCCCACAACATCTCAATGTGATAAAGTGAGGATTCCAACAATTCAGGTGGGACGGAAGACTGCAGAGAACCCAGATGTCCTCTCAAATGGCCTGTACACAGTCTCACTCGCTCGCAGTGAGTGGCTCCAGCACCTTGGCTCCACTCACCTTGGGCTCCAGCAGAGGGATGGTGATTCGGGGGGCATCGAGGCATATGGGGAGCAGACTGAGGTGTGTGGCTTCAAGGCCAGGGCTGGAAAACAGTTGCCATTTTCCCTAGGTGGGGCCTCCTCCTGTGCAGCCAGGCAGGAGACCACCATCTTTAATGTGTTGAGCCTGCCCCCTACACTTACAGCCAAATCTGAATCTGATTGGTCTGGTGAGATCTGGGGCTCTGCCTTGCTGACTCACTGAGATCCCACTCCACCCTCTAAGAAGGAGGCACTTTCTCTGCAAGCAACAAGCCCCATGCCCACTGAACTCTTTCTTGTTGAAGTCAACAGGCCACAGGTGGGCAATGATGGGCCTCAGGGTGCTCTGAGACTTATGCTGAGTAGCTCCAGGCTCAGCAGTGGCACCAAACACGAATCTACATGAACCTGGAAAACACAACTCTTCCCACTCTAGTGACTCCCTAAGATCCTGCCTCACCCAACTTGCATACCACATGAGGTATTAGCAGTGGCTGAACTTTAAGGAAGCTGGCAGGTGGCAGCACGCCTTGGTTTATCCTGGCTTTTTGCAGAGGTACCCCATGTCCAGTAGTGGTGGCAGCCGTCCTCGGTTCCAAGCATGGCTTCTCCCACATGCCACCAGATTTAGCACAGGAAACAAAAACCTGCAGATCGCTTTGTACCTCCTACCAAGTAGTCGCCAGCTGGTCACGGGCAGTAACTGACCTGGGCCTGCACCAGAGGCCCTCCCAAGAGGCCCAGAACCAACATACATGGAGGCTGGCTTCACAACACAGAAGAGCACTGCCCAATTAGCCCCACAAGCGGCATACATAAAGGGCGGTCTCATCAGGCACCAGAGCCCGCTGGGGTGAACCCCACTCACTGAGGTAAGCCCCCTACACAGGAACCTGTAAGCTGTGGACATGGCCAAACCTCACAGGCAATCAGCCTGAGGGTCAATCCCACCCAGTGACATGACAATAGCAATCAAGGCTCACCTATAACAGGAGGGCACACACAACTCACACAAGGGACACTCCTGGAGCACCTGGAGCAGGCCACAAGGGAGACTGTCATTGGGCCTCACAGGGCATTTACTACATAAGGCCATCTGGCCAAGACTGGGAAACATAGCAGATCTACCTCCATACATAGGAACAAAAACAGGGAGATAGACAAAATGAGGAAACAAAGAAATAGATCCCAAATAAAAGAACAGGACAAAACTCTAGAAAAAGAAGTAAACAAAATGGAGGCAAGCAACCTACCAGAGACAGAGTTCAAGACAATAGTTATAAGGATGCTCAAGGAATTCAAAACAATAGTTATAAGGATGCTCAAGGAACTTTAACAAAGAAATAGCAAGCATAAAAAAGGACATAGAAACCACAAAAAAGAACCAGTCAGAAGTGAAGAATACAATAACTGAAATGAAGAATGCACCAGAAGGAATCACCAGCAGACTAGATGAAGCAGAGGATCGAATCAGCAGTTTGGAAGACAATGTATAAAACACCCAATCAGAACAGCAAAAAGAAAAAAGAATTTTAAAAAACGAGGAGAGTTTAAGAGACCTCTGGGACAACATCAAGCCTAACAACATAGCATCATAGGGGTACCAGAAGGAGAAGAGAGAAAGCAAGGGGTTGAGAACCTATTTGAAGAAATAATGACAGAAAACTTTTCTAGCATGGCAAAGGGAATAGGCATAAAAGCCCAGGAAGTGTAGAGAGTCCCATACAAGATGAACCCAAACAGGCCCACGTGAAGACACATTATAATTAGAATGGCAAAGGTTAAAGACAAAGAGAGGATCCTGAAAGCAGCATGAGAAAGGCAACTAGTAACTTCTAAGGCAGTTCCCATAAGATTGTCAGCTGATTTCTCAACAGAGACTTTGCAGGCTAGAAGGGATTGGCAGGAAATATTCCACATGATGAAAAGCAAGGATCTACAACCAAGATTATTCTATCCAGCAAGGCTATCATTTAAAATTGAAGGACAGATAAAGAGCTTCCCAGACAAGAAAAAGTTAAATGATTTCATCACCACCAAACCAGTATTACAAGGAATGTTACAGGGACTTCTTTAAGATGGAAAAAAAAAAAAAATCAAAAATAGAATAATGAAATGGCAATATCTACATATCTATCAACAATTACTTTCAATGTAAATGTACTAAATGCTCCAATCAAACGACATAAGAGGGCTGAATGGATAAGAAAACAAAACTCTTACATGTGCTGCCTACAAGAAAATCACTTCAGATTGAAAGATACACACAAAGATGGAAAGTAAATAGATGGAAAAAGGTATTCTGTGAAAATAGAAGCAAACAACAACAAAACAAGCTGGGATAGCCATACTTATACCAAATAGACTTTAAAATAGACTTTGAAATAGACAATATAGACTATAAAACAAAGGCTGTAACAAGAAACAAAAAAGGGTCCAGTAATCTCACTTCTGAGTATTTATCTGAAGAAACCCAAAACTCTACTTAAGGGGACATGTGCATCCATATGTTCATTGCAGCATTGTTTACAATGGCCAACAAATGGAGGCAGCTTGGATGTCTGTGGATGGATAAATGGCTAAAGAGGAGGTGGTACATATATACAATGGAATATTGCTCGGCCGTGGAAGGGAATGTGTTCTTGTCATCTGCAGTGGCATGGATGGACCTGGAGGGTATTATGCTGAGTGGAGTGTGCCAGACAGAGAAAGACAGATGCAATGGGATTTTGCTTATATGTGGAATCTAAAGAACAAAACAAACAAACAAATCAGAAACAAACTCATAGATACAGAGAACATTTTGATGGTTGCCGGGAGAGTGGGAGCTTGGAGGTGTGGATGAAAAAAGGGGAAGGGATTAATAAGTCCAAATTGGTTGTTACAAAGTAGTCATGGGGATGTAGGGTACAGCATAAGGAACATAGTCAATAACATTGTAATAAATATATATGATGTCAGATGGATACTAGATTTCTTGGGATGATAGATGGAAGGGAGTTGTAGGGCAGGGTGAAAAAGATGAAGAGATTAAGAAGTACAAATTCAAGCTACAAAATAGTCATGGGGATGTAAAGTAAAGCATAGGGAATATAGACAATAATATGGTAATAGTTATGTACAGTGCCAGGTGGGTACTGGACTAGTCTGGGGGGATCACTTCTTAATGTCTAACCACTATGCTGTACCCCGGAAATTAATATAAAATAATATCGCATGTCAACTGTAATTAAAAAATGAAAAAGGCAGAGGGGAAGGTAAAGGGGAATAAGTGGTCCAAATTTCCAGATATAAAACAAATAAGTCATGGGGAATAATATACAGCATGGAGAATACAGACAATATTGTGATAGCATGGTACAGTATCAGATGGTTTTTGGACTTATCATGGTGATCATTTCTTTAGGTCTATAAATATTGAATAACTATGGTATACACCTAAAACTCATATAATATTGTATGTTAGCTACATTTTTAATGAAATCCTTTTAAAATAAAAAATAAATGGCCTTCAAATCCAGTTTATGAGCCACATAGCAGTAAAAATCCCGATTTAATGTCCAAAACCTCATTTAAACTTTCCATCAACCCTATGAGAAAGATTTCCCAACTGTCTATTGAGGGAACTAAGGTTCAGGGAGGTTAGGCAAAGTTTCAGGCTAGGAAGTAGTAAATCCAGGACTGGAACCCTGGTCTTCAAAATCAGGGTCCATGACACGTGTTTTATTAATTTGCACTTACAACTACACTATGAACAGCTATTCATCTAGAGGCAGAAATATACCTTAAAAAAAAAAAAAAAAAACTCTTCTGCTATTTTTCACATTTCAGGGAGATTTGGAATAAAAAAACAAAGGCTGAACTTCCAAAGTAAAAAAATGTTGACATTAGAAGCAGATAGACCCTTCTTGAATTCCGCCTTGCTGTTATGCTCCTAAGTGAAATACAAAGCTCAGAGCCCTAGCACTGAGCAGACATCTGCTGGGTATGTGGGAAGCCCACCTGAGAAAGGTTAGCAATGAGCTGATATCAGGCCAATTCAAACACCATTCAAATGGCTGGGCTCATGATCAAACAAATTGCACGTAACCCTCGTATGAGCTCTGAACACCCCTCTGGCACAAATGTTAGGTGACAGGATGTCATGTGCCGTGCATTCAGAGGTACACAAAAAATGCATTTGCTAGCACCTCCTGTCCTTAGTAAGGCACAGTGTATGACCCAGCAGATATAGGTACTGAGGCAGATATGCCTTGAGCTTTCCAAGAGCTCACAGCCTCACTGGGGACGTGCTTGAATACACAAAACAGAATGAAAAGTGTGCAAAGCACAAGTACATGCAATGCCATTTTGAAGGCCTGGAAAAGCTCTGCAGGTGACTTCTAAACTTGAACAGCCAAGAGGATTTCCATGTATGAGGAGTAGGAAAGAGGCCCAGGGAACATGATGTCCTAAGGTCCTGAGGATGAGTTCAGTGTGTTCTCGGGGAAAGTGACTAATCTGGTGAGGCCAGTCAGTGGTAGAGGACATGGAGGCATGTGGTGGTACATGAGGCTAGAAAGGAGTGTTGCGGCCAGAACGTGGAGGACCTTGCGTGCCTGGCTAAAACATTTGGATCTTGACACTCATGGGTACTGCATTTTGGGAAATGACACAGGCAAAAGTTAAATAGTGGAGCTATCCTTTCAAGAACAAAATCCCCCTCCGTGGTCAGCTTCCAAACATAGCAAGGGTGGCAGTGTCTAAAGGAGAGCTTCCTCTGAAAGGCCCTACCCCCAGAGAAATCAGAAGAGTAGGTAGCTTTCAGAGTTGTCCCAAACCCACACCTTCATGCACCCTTTCCTGTAGCCTGGAACTTTCAGCCATGGAAGACCCAGGAAAGAAACTAAGTGTCATGTTCCAAGCAGGATTTCCACTCTACCTGTCGGAAAATGCCAGCACTACCAATCTGGTAAATTAGAAGAACACAGGCTGAACACAGGCTCTAGCTGCTTTCCTGTCACTGAAGTAGCAGGAGCCAGAGGCCTATCCAACACACACTGTGTGTGCCCAAAGCTCTATATCTCAGAACTCCCACCAGGCCTGGCACTGTGTGACTGGAGCCTCCAACTGGTAATGAGCCTGCACTTGTGTCACCAGTTAAGTTGTATGGAATCCCCTCCCTTAAAAGAAACTTTGTAGCAGGTCAAAGACACAAGCAAGCTGTGATTCCCTTTCTGCCCTTAAGGAGCTCCCAGTCTAGAAGGAGAGAAAAGACATCAGCACAGTAGAAGACAGCAAGTGCCTTAGAAGCACAGATAACAATACAAATCCTCAGAACAACTCTATGACTTGGCATGATTATTTATACCCATTTGACAGATGAGGAAACACAGGCTCAATCAGGCTAACTGACCTGACTGATCACACAGCAAGGAGATATCACAGCCAAGATCTTATGCTCATAAGCACCAGAGTTTTCTCTAGTGACTCACAGCCCACCGTGGTGTGAGTTAGCAGAAGAGAGAACAGAGAAATCACTTTAGTGTACGGGAGTATGGCTGGTGGGGAGTGTGGGTAGTGGGGAGATGATCAGGGATTATTTCATTCAGAAAGTGTCACATGTGCAGAAGTTTACCGGAGGAAGAAGAGGTCTGCGGATGCAGATGGGAGAGGTCCTCTCAGGCTAAAAGAAGAGCATGCAGCATGAGCTAAAGCATGAAGGTAAGAAAACGCAGGGCATTTGTGGGAATGGCAGGAAATGTGGCCGACTTAAGAATGAGTAAGAGGGAGCATCAAGGAAGTTCACAGTGGGCATGTATTGTCATCTGGTTGTGATGAGCCCTCGGTCCCAGGGGCAGAAGTTTTTACTTAATGCCATAAATACTAGGAAAATATTTTAAATGACAAAATAAATAAACTTACAGTCAGGGACACACAGAGCTAAATATTCTTGGAAAATAATAAATGTTTCAAAGCAGAACTATGGCATGGTTTCAGCTTCACTTGGGATTCTGGGCTCCAGTACTAAGGTCATGTAGTAACCTTCCAGGACCTGGGCCAAAATCAGGACCTGGATCAGTGGACCGTCAGGTCATTTCAGGCCAAAGTCCAGAAGGACACTGTTCCTTGGCAATGACTTTGGGGGCTAGGACTTCTATACCTGTTTTGTAGATCTTGACTTCCTTGAGAAGAGTCCCTACAGCTCGTTAAATGAATTTGAGGCCCTAGCTGGAGCCTAAGTACCCACAGTTGATGAGCAGAGCATAGAGAACAGGATGGGAATCGTAGAATCAGAAAACCTGCACTTGATACTTGGATTCTCCTCAAACTGACTATGGAATCCTGGGCAAGTCACCTCTCATTAACAAAGGCACGGTTTCAATTTGTGAAATGGAAACAATCAGACTCATATAGCTCGGTTCTTGTGAGAATTAACAATTAACTTGTGAGGTTAAATATAAGGATATGTGTTTCTACACACAGACTGACATGTTTAGAATAGGTGCTCCCCCTGAAAGCCATCTTGCTGATATTGACAGGCATACTACAAAAACCACCCAGTCCTCCTGGTGAAGTATCTAAATCTGGAGTTGTCAACAATTTTTCCCCGTTGAAAATTGAGCTGTATTCCCCATGCAAGCCATTACGTCTTTTTGTGCCAAATTGTTTTCATCTTTTAAATGACCCAGTAATCCCACTTTGGGCAATATACATAAGGGAATAATCCAAAAGGAAAAAAGAAGGCAATTTGTTCAGAGATGTTATTCATAGTGCTATTTCTAGCTCTTTATATATCCCTCTATTATAGCACTTATCTCACTGTGCTGTAATTATCCACTCCCCTTCCAAACGCCTCCAAATTATCTTTGAATCAATCCCCAGCACCTAGCACAATGCCTGGCATACAGTAAGAACTCAATAAATGTTTGTTGACTAAATGAATGGGTAATATGAAAGAAATTTTAAAAGGAATTCAAGTGAGTAAAAAACAAGACATTGTTTTTAAGATGATATTAAAGAGTCTTAAAAGAAAAAACCTGGTAAATATAGACTGCAAACTATTTGAAGAGGAGTGAGTCAAGAAGCCTCAAGAGTGAATTTCAGATGACTTAGTTTACAATCTCTGAGCATCTGAGGCTTAGGCTGAGTGTAGTACAAGATCACCACGAGATCACATGCGAGGTCACTTTGGCCTGGTAGCTAGAGCACAAGGCTCTGTCAGGAATCTTCGATCTCCACAACCTTAAACGGACTAAATCACCTAACTTCTCTGAGACCAGTTTCTCCACTGAAACATGGAGAATTACAGGAAAGCTGAGTCCATTAAAAGTAATTACAGGGAGCAGGCAAGGGCCAGCAAGTGTGAATTCATATGTAAATGAAAGAGGAGGGCTAGGAAGTACCCTTGGACCAGGGTCCTCAAACCAAGGTGGGGCTTTGAAGCCCCAGCTCTTCTGGGCTCCCATTACACCTTCCAGACCCATCTTACAGGGTGGTTGGTTGAAGGCTTCTCACCAGAGTTTCCTGGAGGCTGGAATCTCTGCAAGAACAGACGACACATCAAGGAAAAACACTATGTTAAATATGGCCTATAAAGTCAACATCACTCTGAATGTTCTGTATTCCTGATGGGAAAGAATGCTTTATACAAATACCCAGGGAGAGCAAAGGAAATGGCATGTTCTTCAGGGCTTATTTTGAGGCATTCCAGCAGCTCTCAGCCAGGAAGTCAGAGGCAGGAAGCCACTGCCCTCCGTTCCTTAGCCAGAAGCTCAAGGTTAGAAACTAAAGTGGGGAGCACACAGACTCCTTAGTTTGGATCAGCTGCAAGTCTGTGCATATGTTTTCACCTCCGTCAGGGTCTCCCAGACACCTTCCCATTGAGCTTAACACTTCTCTGAAGGAAATTGCACTTGACATCCTGCATACAATCTCTACAGAACATATCATGAACCCATTCACTTCTTTCTGGACCCACTCTTACCACCTTAATCAAAGTAACTGCTAACCTCCCATGTGGATGATTGCAAGAGGCTCCTCCTAACCTCCTTCTTGCTTCTACTCTTGCCCTGTCCTTACAATCCACCCCCCCCCGCCACCCGCCCACAGCAGACAGAATGATGCTGGTAAAACATAACTCAGATGCTTCCCATCACACCTAGATTCAGGTCCAAGACCTTGCTCTAGCTCACTAACACCTACCAGCCCCTCCCCACTCTCCTCAGGCTTCTCCCTGTGCAGCCCACTACCTCCAACCACACCGGGTTCCTTCTCTTCCTGAAACACAAACCCATTCTCACCCCACAGCCCTTGTATCAATGGTGCCCTCTGCCCACAAAGCTCTTCCCCCTGACCTTTACATGGCTGGCTCCTGCCATTCAGATCTCAGCTTAAACTATCACCTCCCAGCGCTCTTTCTCCATTCACTCTGTCAGAGCACCCTATGTGAATCTTCCTAAGTGTTACTTAGCATGCTCTATGTTTACATGTTCTTTTATTATTATTATCTGCCTCCTCCACACATCCCTACTGGAATGTAAGCTCCAAGGGATCATTGTTTCCTGTGTCTTTTTCTTTACTCTAAACCCAGTGCTGGATCAGCGCCCAGAACAGTACAAGGCACAAAAGTGGGAATCCAATAAAGATTTAATAAAATTAGACAAATACATGCCACAGATGAAAGAAACCTTACAGACTGCTGAAGGGCAAATGCCCAGTGCTGTGGCTAACACCCTGGGCTTCGGAGTCAGACATGGATCACTAATGCTTGCACTCAGAACCTGTAGGAGTTTGGCAAGTTTCCCCACTTCTCTAGACCTTACTTTTCTCAGGTAAAATGAGGATAATAACACCTGCCTTGGGGGAGTGCTGGGAGCATTGAAAGAGATAAATAATGCAGAGTGCCTTGTGTAGGGCTCAGCACGGTGAAATGTTCGCTGTCATCATCAACAACCCTATCTTCCAGGTGAGAAAACCGAGACTCAGAAAGGAGGATGTATCATTGCCCGAGCTAACCACTGAGTGAGCAGTGCCAAGTCAAAAACTCACATCTTTAGTCTCCATCCACTGCTCCGCAGACCAGCTGTTCTTAATTACAAAAATACCTGATATTATGTCACTGATTTACATATTTTGTCTTGTTCCACAGAAGGTCTTAAGTAGTACCTGGCAAAGATGCACACAGGTCATGACTTTTTTAAAAGTGAAAAAACTGGGGAGCGGGGAAGGAAAAGTAATGTGAAGGAAAGGGACAGGAGTTACAAAAAGCTCGAAGTCTCATACCATTTGCTTGAGGTGGGCTTCAAATTTGGCTCTGAGACTCTCAAAGGCCAATACAAAACAAAGGAAAATACCTGTGTACAGTCCTGTGGAACACTTGGTTATTGAAATGTCACAGCCATGTGTGAGGAGGTAGCACTATCCAGTTAAGAATCACCCTGGTTTTTCACACACTTGTCAGCTAAAATCCAGCCTCTGTTCATTCCTGATCACAAGCTCTCTGAAGCTCCATACTAACGGTGTGACTTTAGGCAATTTACTTAACCCTTTGAAGCCTCAGGGTCTTCCTCTATAAAAAGAAGGTTAAAAAAAAGTAATACTCGTACCTAAAGGGATTTTAAAAAATAAATGAAGTATATACATACAAGGGAATGTTATTCAGCCTTAAAACGGACGGAAATTCTGGCGTATGCTACACCATAGATGAAACTTGAAGACATTATGCTAAGTGAAATAAACCAGTCAGAAAAGGATCAACACTGTATAAATCCACCTATGTGAGATACGTAGAGTAGTCAAACTCATACATAAAGAAGGTAGAATGGCGGTTGTCAGGGGCTGGCGGGAAGGGAGAATGAGGAGTTAATATTTAAATGGGTACAGAGTTTCAGTTTTGTAGGTGAACACAGTTCTGGAGATTAGTTGCACAACACGTGACTGTACTTAACAGTACTGAGCTGTACACCTAAAATGGTTAAAATGGTAAATGCTATAGTATGTGTATTTTACCAAAATTAAAAATAACTTTCTTAAATTGTATGTATACATGGGTAGCTGTGGTAGTGACTCTACGATTTAGGTCACGTGCTTAGCCCCATGTTTGGCACCGGGAAGCAATCAATTCCTACCCGTTCTCCTTATTAACAGGAATAATGTTTGTTCACACTGATACCACCACCCCTAATGTCTGAGTGCCCCTGTCCATCAGCACCACAGCAGGAAAACATCCCAAGCCTTCCAGCTTCAAGGCAGCCTGCTCCCACCTGGAGAGCAGGGCCTCCAATCCCCACCCAGCCACAGGCCACGGAGGAGGAGACAGGTTGCATGCAGGTACCTGGAAGATGTGGTCAAGACCTGCCTCCCCAGGACCTCAGAACAACTTACAAAGCTTCTTCCCCGCCCTGCAACACTGAGCGGAACAAATGTAGGTCTCAGAGCACTTTCTCTTCTCCATTAAATCTGCTACCTAATGCCACTGGCATCAAAGTGCTTCCCCGAAACACATCTCCATTGTCCTCTCTGCGTTGGAGAAAAGGGCCCCACGTTGATCAGAAACTGAACTGACCACAAAGAGTTATTCATTATGGCATCTGGTGGACTGTAACGAGGTAGTGAGCTTCTTAGTATCTCTCAAATGCTGCCACGGCATCAAAGAAGGAGAGGGAGGGAGGGAGAGAGAGAGAGAGAGAGAGAGAGAGAGAGAGAGAGAGAGAGAGAGAGAGAGAGAGTTTAAAATCTATTCGAATCAGAGCTCACCTTTGAATGGGAGAGAATAATACTCCAGAATTCTTGCTGCTTCAAAAATAGGGATAGAGGCTTAGATGGAAAGGCCTGCTCAATTTCTTTCAAGTCCCGTGCATAATTTCCACTGCCATGGATGAAACTGAAATAAAGGGCTCTGCTATTCAGTTCTGCCTTTTGGACAAGCTATCATCCCCTTTCAGAAAAGATAAAGATACAGGCAGCAAAGCAGATCAGAAGGCAGCAGCTCACATTCAAACAACATTCACATAACCAACAGCAGAAAAAAGGCAAGTAGTAGAAATCAAAAAAGGAAAAAAAAAAAAAAAGTAAAATTTTAAAAACCAGCAAATTCAGACATCTAAACCCATGTAACACGACAGCGATCTGAACTGGGAGAACATGGTTCTAGTTGTCAGTTTCTCACGATTGGAACAGAAAGTGTGGGCAATTGGGGCATCTCAGAGTCCCAATCTCTTCATCTGCAAAATAGGCACACTCTCTGCCTTTGCCTGAAAGGGCAGCTTAAGTGTAGTGGAAGAAGGACTGAGGTGAGAGTGAGAAGATACGTGTTCTAATCCCACCTCATTAGCACATACCTGCAAAGCAAGCTAGCTGTGCCCTCTGGGGCTCCACGGGCCCTCGTCACGCTGTAAAATGAGACAGATCAACTGAATAGTCTCTTCCCAGCACTGTCAGTCCATCAAATCTACACAAGGTCCTGCACACCAGGTATTTATTCCAGACTGTGGATGCTGTGCAAATGCTCTATCACAACATCTGACGTACTCTTAAGTCCAACATAACTCTGCTTCTCAAGCTAAAACTATCCCTGGCTAAGTAAGCATCCCCAAACACCCTTTCGGGCTTGTTGCTTTAGCCTTAGCAATCAGACAGACAACACTCCAAAATTACCTCCCTACCTAACTCAAGCTAGGCCTCAGGTGGGAGGAAATAGCTCTCTAATTTTTTTTATACACAAATAGAATTTTTCCTTAGGCAGAATCCATCTCCAAATCCCACTGTGAGGAGTACTCTCCTGGGAAAGCAGCTGTCCACACCCCAAATTAAAGCAGTCACAGCTCCCAGTAACAAGTCCCATCACCGGGCAAGCGAGCCAGCTGTCAGGGCTGTAAACTCAGGCAGGGTCTGAGAGCAGAAATGCCATTTGCTCAGGCAATAATGATGTACTCACGCGACGTCAGGTCTCACAGGCAGCTGGCCCTCCGCTGGCTCTCACTCCCTCTCACACACCCTGAGTCCCACTGCAAGGAGGTGATCCTGAGGCCAGAGGGGAACAGCACTGCGACATGCTCTCCTCAGCTTCCAGAACAAGGGGCAAAGGAATGGAGGGGGAGGGGTGGGGGCGGGGGAGGGGGGAGGGGAGCGACTTTGTTTCTGGAAACAAGAATTCAAATCCTGCTTCTCCTAAGCCCTGAGTCACCTCCTTCTCTTCCAATAGATCAGTGTGGTGGGTAAACATTTCCATAAATGGAAAAGCAGGCTAGAGGATGTCAGAAAAATCACCCTTCTCTTCTCTGGCACTTGAAGAACATGCCCCACTTATAAGAGAATTCCTAACTCGAAGTAAATGTTTAACCCCAAAAGAAGTGGAGTCTAAACTGTTCCACATGCTGTCCTGTTACAGAAAAATCTCACTCCCCCACCCCCACACCCAAACAAGGAAGTGACTGGTTTGAAAGGCTGTACATTCACCTTAGGAATGCGGCCATCCAGAATGCAACTACATGTAGGAAGTCAACCTATTAGTTTGGGGTAGGGGGAGGAATTGGGGGGAATTCACCTGAAGAAGTCACCAAGAATCAAGTCTGTACTTCTTCTAATGGCAGGTGAGTCATATAATAATCCCCACCCCCAGACCCCAATCCCTGACTCCCCTCCTGGGAACTTAGTTTTGCATGAGTTCTTCTTCATAGGACAGACGTCAGGCAGGAAGACCCAGAATAAAACCAGATTTTCAAGAGAAACTTGGTGGGGAAGGGTGGGAAGGTAGAATGCCCATTTTAAGTTGTAAGATTGATTCTAATCCGAAGTTCCTGAGTAGTGCTCAATAACTAGGATCAGTGAAGTTGGTTAGGAACGAATCTGGTCTAAAATGACTCCAGACTGAATCAGAGGAGGAGAAAGGAGAGAGAGATGAGACACTGGGGAAAACGGTGGTACAGGGAAAGACAAGTCTGCTCTGAGAAGGGAATCTGTATCTTGGTTTCCTAGTGGTGCTATTTCTTAGCACGATCGTGCTCCACTGTTGGCTATAAAGGTTTTCATAGGTCAGAAGAGCCATTTATCAGACTCATTGCCCACTTCGTGGCTTTTGGGACTGCATCACGAAACTGCTTGTTCTAATCCCCAGTGAATCTTCCAGCAATTACCAGCACTGGTCAGGAAGCAAGGGGACCCAAGCCCTGAGCCACGATCAGTCACTCCTTAAGATTTTGGACAAATCAATTCTCCTCTTGTAGCTTATATCGTCTCTTCTATAAATACGATAGGTAGTCCAAAATTGTCCAACTATGTGCCATAAAACCAGCTTCTACTTGTTCTAGACAAATAGTCATGGCCCATTTATTTTGATTATTTGTTTTTGCAAGCATGCCACAATACCTGAAATATTGCAAAGATCACTTACTTATTGTATGTCTAATAAATGAACATAAATATAAGTGACTGCTAAATGAGGTAAGGAAACAGGATTAGAGAACCTTCCACTACATGCTAGAACCAGAACTCGGTACAGAATTCTTGCCACTGTAGTACTCCCAAGAGATCCCCGAGGCAGGCCTGAAGAGGGTAAAGGGATGGCCCATTTGAAACTGAGATGACTAGACCTACTATCAGACCCAGTACTTCTGTAGAAAGATTGTCATCCAGTTAGGAGCTCAAAGTCCCTTCCAATATTGCAACAGGAACATTTCATCAGAGGAAACAGATATTGCATGAAAAATAGATGCCTAGGGATGGCCTAGGGACTCTGAAGACCAAGAAAGGAGCTACAGGAATAGGTATGAAAACTAGAGTGATCAAGTCTGTTTCTACCCTCTATTTTGCAAGTAGCATTTGGAGATCAGTTTCCACATCCACAAAGGCGCCCTTCATTCCTTAATGTGTGTGTGTCTCTCTTCCTGTTGCCCGCTAGGAACCACTGGCTCTGGGATCTCAAGAGGAGCAAAGACCATAAAGGCCATTGAGCCCATGCCCACCCCCATTTATGAATCCCCCCATGGAATGCCTGAGGTCTCCAAAGAGGTGGAGATCATTACCTCCTGCAGCGGCAAATTTCATCTTTCCAACAGAAAGTTCTTCCTTATATGGAAAGAAAATCTGGCTCCCTGGCTTTCAACCTCCTGCTTCCCAGTCTGCATCTGAGAACCATACAAACAACCTATGTCTGTCTCATTGGTTTGGAATTTTTGTAGGTGAACATGGATATAAAAATGAAGCTATCCAAGATCTTTGCCCTCAGTTACTCTGGCTGTTTCCCAAACATATCACATTGCTAGCTCCGAGTGCATTTGTTACCAACTTGAAACCCATCCTTTTTGGGTTTTCCAATAAGTGTTTCTGCCGAGCAACCCATTCTGCCTATGTGATGCTGAGCTTGTGGATTCACAAGATGTACCCCATTAAATTCCAGTCACGAGAAACGGGAGAAGTTAGGCCTTCCAGACCAATTCTTCATCCACCTCTAGCCCGTTGACCATGAGACAGTCACGGGCGCACATCCCATCCCAGCTCCTTACTCCTGCTCTCTGGTCCTGCCATACCGAAACCTGTCTCCAGGAGACAAGGCTGTTCCAAGGAACATGAGGAGAGAGAGCTCTGTAGGAAAAGAGGGCCTTGTCAACACGAGTGCTCCCAGCAGCCTTCAGGCAGGACAGCGGGGCCACTCTGCTGATCACAGGGCTGATAGCTCATGACCCCTGACGACTCCAGCACCATCTCTGACCTGTTGTCATTACAAAAAGTGGGGGAAAATGTTCTTTTCTGCCACAGTTCTAATGGCACTATTTGGATTCACGGTAAATGCTTTACCATTTAGCACATGCTTTCCCAGGTAGTCTAATTTCATCCCTATTGGCAATTTCCCCTGGAGTTGGTCTTATAACCAATGGAGTCCTAGGCAAACTGAGGCTCAGAAAGGTTAAGTATATTGCCAAGGTCAAAGCAAGAGTAAATAGTAAAAATACCAAAAAACAAAAAACACTGGTTTAGGAGTTAGACTACTTGAGATTCCAGGGGCGATTCTTCTAGCTGTATGACCTCTGGACAACTGCTTAACTTTTCTAAACCTTGATTTCTACACTTAAAAACTAGAGATGAAAATAGCTCCTCTAACCACCTCTCAGAGCAGTTATGAGGATCAAATGAGATAATACGAGTGAAAGCCCTCTGTAAAAAGTGGACGGGCTCATTGTGTGATTACTTGTAAATGACTCTGCATTCCATTACAAATTCAGAAAGCAGTGAGGTCATTCTCAAGACAAAGAAACACTACGGCTCTGGGAATTAAAGGGTAATAATCTGATGTTCTACAGGGTTCTGTCTATATACCACTCACTCTTTCAGTTGAAGGTCAGCAGTAACTGTCAAATTTTCGACGGCCAAGTCACATATGTACACAGCAATGCTCAAGACAAGCGCCCCCTTTTCAACTACAAGCAAATGCCAGGCCAAAAGGAGGGAACAGTGATGGAAGTTTGGAAGGCCCCCTGAGATGCTCTGTTCCGGAAACGTGACCTGCAGTGTTTTCCTTGGAGAAGTTGTTAGAAACACAGGCTCCAGTCTCTCTGTAATATGCCCATGGGGACATAAACATACAGTAAGGAGCTCTTTACCAGAGAGCACTAAGGCAGCTCCCAAGCATGAATTAGGAAGGACACAGGATATTTCAAGTTGCAGATACCAAAGAGATAGGAATTCCAACCCATTAAACCTCCCAGGCCAACTCACAGAAGCTCAACCACAAATCCGGGCTCTCCAGGCCCATGTACATACCTCAGGTCCTGATGCAGGTCCCCTGGGAGCTAGAGGCACCCAAAGAGCTCGGAGAGTACAGGCGCTGGTCTGCCTTCCTTCAGACCACGCTAGTTGCCAGGATTCTCTTCAATATCTGCAAAGATCCAAGTCATCGATGTCATTTATGGAGGGGCCGGATCTTCCCCAGAAATCCACTCCCAAGATGGATGAGCACACAGCTCAGTGATGATTATTTTCTGCTTTGCATTTTGTCATCTGCTTCCTTGTGCTTAACATTGGAGAAAAGCACTACATTAATTTTTGACACAGATGTGTGAGCACCCACTAGGAGTGTGTGCCTGAATCCCCAGGGATACTACAGGAAAGGGCAGGGAGACACAGACAACTTCAAGGTTCAAGGAGCTCGCAAGCATAGAAGAAAGACTCTGACCATAATACAGGACAAGGCATGGCCAACGCCACGAGTTCAGACTTCAGCAGGGTCCCCCTCAAGGGGAGGGATGGGCTTCTGGACTACATATTAAAAGAGGGTGGGACTCGGAGTGGGAAAGATGAAGAAGCAAAGGCACACCAGGCCAAAGGAAAGATTTGAGTTCAGATAATGAAGAGCTATGTCCAAAGAACAGCAAACTTAGAGGTCGGCAGAAGGGTGGACCACAGATAACTTAGAAAAGTCAACTGAAGCCAAATACTGTAATTTGTTACAGGCTAAGGTGATTGGATTCTATTTTTCTAAAAACAATGTTTTTGCGAGAAGCAAAGCTCTAATCACACCATTGATCAGATTTTTAAAAATAGTCTCTTTGGCTGCCAATAAGAAAAGCAGTAACAGCTACGATTTAATGAGTGTTTCCTCCGAGCATTGTATTAAGCAGGTCGCATACACTGTCCCACTTAATGCCATCCACAACCCTGTGAGCTGGGCAGTCTCCCTCCCACAGTGCAGAGGAGGAGATGAAGGCTGAAAGAAAAAGTAAGTTGTGCCAATCCCAGAGATATAAGTGGAAGAGGCCTGGATTAACTAAGTCACAGTGCAAGCAACCCCTGGCAATTCTAGACTGTCCTCTCCAATTTCTAACATTCTTCCCCATTGCCCCGCCACTCCTTATCCCATCTCTTTGAGATGAAATCATCTTCTCGTAACTATCACACAGGATAACCATATGTAACAAACATAACTATCTCCAAAAATACTTGACAGAAGTCATCTGTTTTTGTCTCCCCACCAGCCCCTTGAAGTCAGGGACCTCACCTCTGCTCCTGGCACTGTGTACACAGTGGGCACTCACCAACCACCTGTATTCAGGTAGACGATATCTTTGATGGTGGGGCCAGGGAGATAACACACGACTGACTGTAATTTCCATTCTCTTCTGCACAGAAATGAGACTACTCTCAGTTAGGTGCCCAAAGTCCAAAGGGGAGACAGAGCCATGTTGAAACATACAGGTCCAGGGTCACGTACATGGGCAGCCTGAAGCTTCTGCAGCTACTCAGAGGCTGCCTGACCCTTGAATCTACAGCCAGACGCTCCAGAGTCCTCAGAAGGAGGTGGGCAGAATGCCCATCTCCTTGAAAAAGGGGAAAACCTCCAGGAACCCTCATAACTGTGATTTGTCTCTTAGTAAAAGGATGGACTGGGATCACACAGTGGTTTTTCAAACTTGTTTCCCCCGCCAACAGGAGAACTTTTCCTTTAAACGAAACACTTTGCAGATGCTCAGCTTGTAAAGGAAATAATACCAAGCCTGCTCAGGCGTGGGTCCAGAGCTCCCCTTCCCTCCTACTCTCCCACCACTTGTCACGTTCCCCCACAGAGCACCTCAACCCCAAGGCCACTCCTGGAGTCTCCCAGGCTCTGGGGAGCACAGCTTGAAAACCACCAGCCTTCTGAGCACTTCCTGGTACCTTCCAGCTTAGATTCCTGTAACCTCCAAGGCCCGAGATGTACCTGCTCTGCATTTTTACCAGTAAGATAGGCAATATATGGTGTAACCGGGAAGAAAGAGTTCTCAAACTAGAAAACTTAGATTATAATCTAAGATGATAATTTAATTATAATACATTACTATTATAATAATACAGGTCCTTAAATTTAGGACCTGTATTCTTACAAGCAAGTTATCTAAATCTCACTAAGCCTCAGTTGTCTCATCTGCAAAATGGGAAATAATACCGTTATCTACCAAATTAGATTTTATAAGAAGTAACTAATTTAATATGCATAAGTGGTTTAGCAAAATGCTACAATAAATACTGTATTATGATCACCCCATCTATAAATGTATCTATGTCCACAGATGGAAAAGTACTGTGTCCAGGGCAAAGAAGATGCTCAGTAAGTGACTGGGGCCTATTTCTTTCCTTCCTTGCTCTCAGGGACATCTTCAACCTGAACAAACAATATGACAGCAATAAAGAGCCAGAGGGAGAAACGCATTTTGTGTCCCAAATTCCCTACAGCTCATCTTTGAAAAATCTTACAGCTTGTCTCTGGAACCTTTGAAATTCATAGCCATCTTAAGGGTCCAAGGATGTCAACCAAGACCGTTCAAGGGTAGAGAACGTGAGTTTGAGAAAAGCAGTGATCCAGGTCACAGGCACAGGAGGGAGTGTTAGATTTGGCATCCCAGCTCCCGACCCGCTGAGTGGCCTGAGAAATCCCGTCTGCTCTCTGAGCCTCAATTTCCTTATCTGTGAAGCAGGGATGAGAACAGCCCCACCTCCCACCGCCTCATGATGCTGCAGAGAACCGAGGAGGTGATGGGTGAGAAAACTCTTGAAAGCTGCACAGCTCTTTAAAATATTATCATTTTCTTAACACCTCAAGTTAAAAAGCTGAACCACTGCAAAAAACAACTTAAGAATGTGCCCATTTTGGTTGTTCCCATGTTTTGGCTATTGTGTACAGTGTGCATAAATGTTTTCGAATTAGAGTTTTGGGTTTCTCCGGATAGATACCTAGGAGTGGAATTGCTGGGTCATAAAGTAATTCCATTTTCAGATTTTTGAGATACCTCCATACTCTTTTCCATAGTGGCTGCACCAATCTGTAATTCCACCAACAGTGCACAAGGGTTCCCTTTTCTCCACATCCGCGCCAGCACTTGTTGTTTGTTGATTTATTGATGATAGCCATTCTGACTGGGGTGAGGTGGTATTTCATTGTGGAGGACAGCATTAGGAACAGAGACAGTGGAAAGGTAATAGCTATAGGCGATGTCAGAGGCGTAGTAGATGGGGGAGCGGGTTATCACTGTGTGAGGGATATAAATGATAAATGTGTAACTATTACATTGTTTTGTACACCTGAAACTAATTCAAATAAATTAATTAAAATTAATTAATTAAAAAAAAAATGTGCCCAAAACTTGGGAATTACCTGGTCTTGAGGCCCCTGCTCCAACTGCAAGATGCCCTATCTCTTGCCTGACGTTTGCCCCAGGTTCCCTATACATCTTGAAGGTACTACCAGGTTAACTCCCATTTCATCACAGCTTGCCCAGCTGACCCCTCACCAGTGCTCTGAACTGCACGAAAAAGCATGTCCAACTGCCCTCAGGCCAGCACTCAGGGCCTCCAGGAAGGGTCCCAACCCATCTTTCCAGCCATGTCTCCCATTATTTTACTACATGAATCCCTGGCTCCAGGCAAGAGCGTAACCCCAATTCCTCACAACTCCAAAATTTGGCCATGCTTCCCCCAGCGCTGCGCCTCCAAATCTGAGCATAAAATCTCCTTACTGTGCAGTGGGGAAGGGGACATCTTGCGTGACTCTGTGATTGTGGTGTAGTCAGCAGTGTCTTCTGTGCCCCATCCTTTCCCTAAAGATGGTCCCACCAATTACTAGTCCATAAACATCCACCTCATGATAAGAAGTATTTCTGTACTTCTTTGTAGTCAGCAAAGCTTTCACGGTCCCCACCTTTTTGAATGCTTAATGTCAGCTATAACCATAACACCCATTCTACAGATGAGGTACCTGAGGGTGTATCATACAGTAAGAAGCTGAGCCAGCAGCCAAGTACAGGCCTTTGGCTCCAGAACCTATGCACACTACACTCTCCCTCAGTAGCAAAGTGCTATGTAAACCCTGCCACAGAAGGGGCCGGCCTCGGGGGCCAGCTCACTTCATGACCCTGGGCAAATCACTGTCCCTCTCCGAGCCACACAATGAGGTCTCTGGTGTCATCCCACACACCTATACAATGCTCTGTCTCTCCTGAAAGATTCCAGAAATGAAACCTTAAAGAGTAATTAACAAGATAATGCTTACATATGTGTTTGGTCAGTTCCACCCCGAGCTTTCCCTTCCAACCCCCAAAGGCTATCAGCTAAGAAGGAAGAGGGATTCACCCAAATGTCAAAAAGCCACCATGACTTTACAAGATGACACACGACTCCACGTGGCAGCATCACCATGCAGACGGGCAAGCCACTCCCCAACAACACCTGCAGTCATGGTCACAGCGCATGAAACTGGTCAGCCAATGGCTGGCTTGATTGGCAATTTTTAATAAGCTCAAGATAAAAGGGCATTAATGCGGACCGCACGGCAGGTACCTGACATGCCTCGTGGTCTCTGGGCTCCATGAGGGAGGGCAATGGAAGAATCCCTGTTTTCTTCAAGATACTTATTAGCTTCTCTCTTTGCTGTAGGTGACTAGAACTGTGGTCTGATCACAGAATTCTCGTTTGGATGTGGAGACTGTATCTGTATCTGGGTAGTAGGACACCATGCTCTCTCCAGGTATTCTCCTAAAGTCTAAATGCTGACTGCGGGACTCTCCCAAGACCACAGAACCCCAGATACAGCAAAAGTCAGGTACCAAAGAGGCTAACTCTTGTAAATAACTTGTCTGGGGCATTCATTCACTCAGAAAGCGTCACTGATGTCCACTTGATGCACAGCAAGAAGATGAGGCTATGTTTCTGCTTTCAAGGACCCTGGACCAATATCTCAAGTGGCTTCCCAATGGCAGAATAAGTCCTGGTGCTTTATATAAGATCAAGTTTCTCAACAACTCAGATTCAATCTTCTATTCCCACCATAAACTCCCTCCCACTGCCACTCAGCACACATTCTTTGCTTATTCAGACTGAACTCTTAGTTCACATTATTCCCTTACTTGACCTACTTCCCCTCCCTACCCCAAGACCCAATATAGATATCCTGTACATCCTTCAAGGTCAACAGTAGTTCCTAACAAGAACGAGAAAGGCAGTCATTTCCACAGTGTCTCATGTATTACAGGACATCGAGCATCTCTGGCCCTGACCACTACATGGCAATGGTACACTGGCCTCGAGCATGAAGACAATGAAAAAACACTTCACCACATTTGCAAATACCCCTAAGAGATGTTATTGCCCCAGTGGAGAATCACCCGACCACTGCCACCCTACATGAAACCTCCCTTGTTTCTCAATCCAGTCAGAATAATCTCTCTTCTCTGAATTTGCTCAGCCTGCTAGCTAGGATATCGGTCATGACCTTCCTTGTACTAGTCTTACTATGTGTTTAACTTACTCCCTTTCCAGTGAGGGCTCCCAATGGAAGAACCCAGGACCCCTCTGCCCACAGTGCCAAATCTAGCCCAATGTCAGGCTCATAGTAAATGTTTAATAAATATTTTTGAACAAATTGTGCAAACAGGACAACTGTCCAGGGCATGATTCTCAGGGGGAGATTAAGCTGAACTGGAATATTGTAAATCAACCACTGCTGTCAAAACTAAGAAGAACCCAATTCAGAAACTGAAATTGAGCAAATGGCCTGCTTTTATGGAATATCAAGCATATTAATGTTATATATTTTATGTAACTAAACAAATATTAAGTAGGATATCACACCTGATTATATTAAAGTATTATAATTAATTGTAGATGTTAAGTATTATGGGATAATAACCCTTAGGCATTTTTAAGTGAACGTGTTGGTGACAGACATATTCTCTCAATTGGTTCAATCAGAGTTTCTGCCCTCTACAGTGCCTTCTTGTACTACAGAAGCAGACTGCTAAACACTACATTTCCCATACTCCCTTGAAGTTAGTAAATTAGGTTCCAGCAATAAGACATACCTGTGTGAAACGTAGAAGGTGAACATGAAGCTAAATCATCCTGCAAGCAATATTGTGGAATCCTAAGAGTCAAAACGCCACTCCATTGGGCAATCCACTGTCCCGTCACCAACTCTGAGGATGTGGAGGAAAGTTGTAGGGCCCTCCGCAGTGACCTCCTAACGTCATCTTCCTTATCCTTGGACTTTGGCTATGGAATAAAGCCTTCAACTTAATAGCTCCAGACGTAGCCTCCTGGTTCCCATTGCTCCAGCTTTTCCAATAATTTTGTTAGCATCTTTTCCCCTGAATTAATCCCTTTCCACTTAAATTGTGTGGAATGTCTTTCCTACGTGTAAGCCTGACAGAGGCAAGAAGGAAAATAAAAAGCAACAGATCAATTAATTGATCATCCATTCCTCTATTTCTTGGTCTGCTCAAGTAAGACCTACGTCTGTGTATACCTAAGACCCTCTTCTGCCTCTATGAAGGGATGAAAATATCTCACTTTATTGCACTGAGCCCGACAGGCCTAAGACACCTAAGGGGCAGGTGACTTAAGCTCATCAGAACTACACAAACTAGCTCATGGTCAATATAAACTCTAATTCCTATAACATTAGGCATAATTCTCATTACTAACACAATTACTAACTCCTTCCTGAGAATTCTTGGCTTGACCTCTTTGTTTTCCAGATTTGCCACGGAACATTCCAGTACCTCAAAGGCATGCGGGCTACACACCCAGCCCATCTGCTCTGTGCAGCCCCACAGAGTCAGCCTCCAAAAATGACTGCTCCTGTCCTTGTTTCCTTCTGTGTAAAATAGAGTTATCAATAGTACTTTCCTCATAAGTTTGTACGGAGGATCAGCAGTGACTGGCACACAGTGATTACTTGCTAAGTGTCACCTAGAGTGTAAACCGAGGAACAATCTTAGGACATAGGTATAAGTCCTGATTTACAAGTGAGGAAACTGAGACTCAGAGAGGTTATGTAACTTGCCCAAGGTCAGATGGCTAGTAAGCAAGGGGTGGAGGCAGCACCCAAATCTATTTCCACGGCCTTCCACCAAATGCAAAGCTCTTGCTCTTCAGCATCCTGCTTGCTGACATACACAGCTAACGGAAAAATGTGTTAGACTGGAGGAGGAAAAACAGCCCAGATATAACAGAGCTGTACCTTGGGAGCTCTCTGGGCATCACAGGACGACAAGGCCAATGTCATAAGCCCTGCCCTTCAGCACAGTCAGCTCCTGTGTGTAAAATTAGCTCAGCTCTGCTCCAGTGCCGCCTGGAGCCCCAAGGCAAAACTCACCCTGGGCACAGCATGCCCTCACCTGACCCTCAGTCCCAGGAAGTCTCCCTCATGAACCTCATTAGGGCCTGGGTGACTCATTTTGCTCTTTCCTATCTCTGGCTGCTGAGGTCACCTCGTTGCTATCCAGAAAGGCAGTTCCAAAGGAGAAGTAAAGATGAAAATGTAAGCAACCGGTCTTCATTCCTTTCCTCCAGTGTGGCTGTCCCTCCAGTAGGTCCCGTAAGGATGGGGGGCCTACTGCCGTGCCAGCTGTGTCCTAGGAGAAACAGGCTCTGCTGAGTTAGATAACCCAGCTCAGGACCGAAGATAGACTATCCCAGATAAACTGCTTAGACCTCCTTCCTTCTTTTACTCTGGGAACAATGGTATTGATCAGAGGAGAGGCCTCCTCTACATTCTGAACACAGCACAATGACGATGACCATTGTGGTCTGTCCTGCATACTTCCACACCAATGCCACCAGACTAGAGGGCACATCTCAAACACAGTCTCACCTGAACCTTCCCTGCGCTCATCCCTACCTAGTTAGAATTTCCATCAGAAATCCCACAATGCCTTATTATACCCCTTATCATTTAGCATGTATTTGTTCAACATACACGTATATTTCTTGCATACCTAAGTTGGACTTGAGGATACAGAAGTGAAAGGAATGACTGTTGCCCTCAAGGAAATGCAACCAGCTTCAATAAACAGCTAGAAATGGGGGTGTGGAGACATCATGGGTCAGAGATGTATTCTAAGCAGAGGCAATATCAGAGCAAAGCCCTGAAAGGCACATGGGAGCTATCTTAATAAGCTACGGAGAGGAGCATGTTTTGACAAGGGACCAGTACGTGTTCAGTCATGGAGGCTACGGAGAATCCCATGCTTATTCTTGGAGCACAGGATCTGTCTCGGGGATGAGTGAGATAAAGGAGGAAACAGACAAGGGCCAAATTACAAAGAGTCTTCTATTTCATGCAAAGGATTGTGGATTTTACCCTGGATTTTACCCTGGGAAATCATTGAAGTGTTTTAAAAACAGAGATATGGCCTGAATGAATTTGCATTTTTGGAAAGTCACTCTGGAAGAAGAACAGAGACTGGAATAAAGGAAAGTGAGAATAGACAATGAAGGCCAGGTGAGAACTGATGAAATACAGCAGGGTCTGGACTGAGGCAAAACAGCGAAGGTAGAGGAGGGGTAGGTAGGTGTAGTTAGTGTAGTTGACTTGCTAAGATCTGAGGAGGATCAGATAAAAAGGTGAGGGAAAGGGAGGAGACATCCAGAATGAGTCCTATTTTTCCAGACTTAGGTGACTGAGTAAGATGGCTGTTGATTTCATTCGCCAAGGTGGCAAAACCGAAATACATACTGAGTCTCTTAAGAATTCTAATTGGAGTGTCCAAATGGTACTTACCTACATGGGTCTGGAGCTCAAGAGTTCCAAACCAAACCTAAACCCCTAGGAGTCATGAGCACAAAGAACATGGATGGCTGAAGATAAACCAACATTTATGGGATCTGAGGAGGAACAAAAGCCAGCACAGGAACCCTGAGGAGAGGCCAGAGACGTAGGAGAAGAATGAAGAAAGACAGGAAGTAAGAGTGGTCAACAGTGACAAAATCACAGAGGCCAGATCAAAGCAGTGCTAAAAATGAATGCCTTTGGCTCCCATAGACCTGGGCAAGAGCAGCTTCTGTCAGATTGAAACAGGCTAAGAAGCCAAAAGAAGGTGAGCAAGTAACTAAGTATAAAGGCAGAGAAGGAAAGAAGAGGGACGGCATGTTTTCGGAGAGGACATAGGGGTGCATATCTTCTACCAGACAAGCTTCAAGAGCCGAGCTGCCCAGTGGAAATATAATTCAAGCCATAAATGTAATGTCTCATTTCCTAGCAGCCACATTTTCCAAAAGCAAGAAGAAACAGGAGAAATAAATTTTACTAATATCTTTTCTTTAACCCAGTAGGTCCAAAATGGTATTTCAAAAGTAATGAACATAAAACTTATTAATAAGATAGTTTACGTTACTTTTTTGCACTAAGCCTTCTGAAATCTGGTGCGTATTTTATACTTACAACACATCTCAGTTCGAACTGGCTATATTTTCTTTCCCCAAGAGCCGCAAGTCATTCTGGTTTAACTTTGATCAATCAGGGCTCAGCATGGAAGCTGACCAACTGTACTTTTTTTTTTCTTTTTTTAATATGATGAAATTAATGGATAGGTGATAGATGGAAGAATAGACGAATGCATTGTCATTCCATTGTGAAAATTAGTGAATTCTCCATGGCTTCTTACCCTCTATCAACTATACTTTAAATTTGCAGCCTTGGGTCATACTGTGACTGCGGCCTTGGTATAGCTTAATATTAATACAAATAGTATAACCTCCATTCCCTCTAAATTTCCTCCTTTCCTTCAAAAATCACAAACAATGTTGTCAGTGTCTCTAATTTTCTGAGAGCAAAACAACACTGTCAAACACGAGTCAGAAGATCTGCCACTCACATTGATCTCAAGCAGGCCACTTTACCTCTCTGAGAATCGACTTTTCCTACCACAAAAATATAACCCCAACTCTGCATATCTCGTAGGCTCATTGTAAAATTCAAAATAGTGAAAACACTAAGTACTACCCAGAAGTAAGGTATCACCCAGAAGCCCCCCTATATTAAATACACACCACATGAGCTTATAATATTACCAACTTCAATCATGTCTATGTGCACACATACATAAACAAATAAAACTCTGCGTGACTACCTTAACATTTGTATTCTAATTTCCAACATCACTATTCTTCCCTCCTGGCTTCAAAAATCATAGACGTGGTCACTCTGGCTTTCCTAAGGAAAAACAACTAGGGGTTTCCCTGAATCAGAGTGCTCCGAGGTTTGTGAAACGGGACAAAGCTTACTTACAAAGTGCAGGCTAAAAAGTGCGGGGGCGAGACATGAACAAGCCTGGGAGATGGTGTGGGTAAGGGTTCCTTCACTCTTCTACAGTTGAAACACAGAAATCGCCCTGTATTGGCCAGACACCACTTATAATTTGATAGTGAAAAATATTCTCCACTCCATACAACTTCCAAGAGCTGAATGGCAGTGACTACTCGTTTTCATTCAGCTTTTTGAGCATGATACACAGAAATACTTTGGGGATTAGAAAGGTGTGAAGCTGAAATGAGGACTTCTTAGGGGCATAGTTGCCACGTGGAGAGAAAAGGAAAAAAAAAAAAAAAAGGATGATCAATGTGTCTGTTTAGCTGAACAGGTCACCATCAACAGATCTGATTTTTAAAAACTGTTCAAAACTCTGTAGCTCACATAACAAGTATGAAGTCCACTCACATATACCAGAGACAAAGGAGCTCATGCGATCTTCCAGCACCCCAATTTTAGCTGGGAAGAAACAAAAAGAAAAAGAAGAGAACGTGGCGGCCCTGAGTTGGGGATTCGGGGGGCCTTGCTCCTGGGGACAGAGTACATGAGTGGCACAGCAGAGCCTTAAAAATCTATGGGTCAAAATCCAAATTTTTGGCTATTTCCTTTTACGTGACCTCCAATTTTTTTTTAAGCCAAATTAAAAATCACCCACTGACTGACCCAACAAGATAAAGCTATTGATACACAAGTCGCAGACTACAACGCCAGGAAAAATTTTTAAATAGATAAAACTAAGCGGCAAACGTCCTTTAATCCAAACTCTGTTCTACCAATAAAAGATAAATGATTGTTCCACTTGTTATTTCCCAGCCACACATTTTCCAAGGCCAGTGAAGTTCTTGTGGCAAGGTAGCCATCACAACCAGTCTCCACCAGACCAAGCACACGAACGTGTCACCCTTCAGTGCCTGACCACACACAGTGGAAGTCAGACTTGTATCTCACTGGCCAGGTCTTAAAGAAAAACCAGAATGCACTAACATATCACAGCACGTAATATCGTAAATGGCAGTGCAGGGTAGAGCCAGTTTAGGAAATGTTGCTGTATTGTTCAACAAACACTTATAGGGCACTTGTTATATGCCCTACAATTTTCTAAGCACTTTACAAATATTAATTCTTTAACCTTTCCAATAGCCCCTATCAAGATTTGGGTTTTGACCAACAGGTACCATTATCATTATTCCCATTTTATAGATGAGGAAACTGAGGCATAGGTAGACAGAGAGCTAGGCAGTGGCGAAGCTGGGAACTGAATCTAGCCAATCTGGCACAAGGTCTGTGCTCTTAACCACCATGCTATGCTGTCTCTCAGTTGGTTTTGTTTTTCTTCCCTGTTTTAATTCTTAGGGGAGGAGTACCAAAACACAAACATTAACGTCTAGTAAGATATATGAAGGACACACAAACTGACACACTATCCTCAGCATGACTGACATAGTCTCTCCCTAAAGTTACAGGAGAGGCCAAATCGTAACCGGGAACCATGTTATTGATTTCCTCTGAGAAAGCCCTTTCACAAGACCAGAAATACACAGCAACCCTGTGACCAGCGTATTCTCTCTGTCAACGTCAAGAGGGCATCTTGCAAGAGTGAAAGTCAAGTCAAAGGCTCAGGCACAGCAGGACAGACAGACTGAGGCAGCCATCTCCCCATGAGTGGTCTTGCCGAGGGAAATCACGTGAGCCGAGGCTCCCTCTTTACTGAGTCCTGCCAACACTTGGAGCAAGGACTCAAACCCCCATTTTGTCGAAGAGGATACTGGTGTCTCCAGTTTTTGTTATAAGCCTACACTTCTATGCAGGAAAAGCACCCTATTCCTCATGGATGCAACTACAAACTCACGGGACACAGAGGCAGCACTGTGTAGGAATGGAACATTCAGGCTTTGCAGTCAGACACATCCTGTTCCTGCCTGCCATGGTGTGATGTGCAAGACACAGACTGAGTTCTGATTTCTTCACGAGCAAAGGATAAAAATCCCGACCTCATGCGGTTACTGAAGATTAGAGACAATGAGAACAAAGTGCCTAACACCTGGCACCCGGCAGTTATTATGTAAAAACAAAGGTAAAAATAAAAATCGCCTGCTCCCCCCAACTTGGGATCTTTTCCCTTCTCTTGTGGGAGGGATAAAATGGATAGGCCGCTCTTCCTCCTTTCTTCCCTGATATTTCAGTAGTACCACTGTGCTCATACTCAACTGAGTACAAAATCCCTGAAGCCCCAACGTTTCAATTGTCTAGTCAAGTTCTGTACTGTTTCACTCATTGGTGCCCTCACAGGTTCTCCCTTTTTCCTAGAAAGTCCTTTACCAAACTCCTGTTCATCTTACAAAACCCAACTCAAGCATCACTGACCCCATGAAGCCTTTCCAACCATCCCCTCCTCTGTGCCTTGTGTGTATATCAGTTATTACACTGATGACACTAAAAGATAAATGAATAACCTCATGCAAGGATGATATTCACCGGTACTCAGAGAAATGGCAAGACAGGTTGCTAAAATATTTAAACATTTCCTTGCCTATTGGAAAACAGCTTCTCTTTCAAGGCCCCCAAGTGTCCTCACACCACCCCAATTTTCCTAGTCCCCCCCTGAAACTCCCCTCAATCCAACAACGAAAAGGTTCTCCCAGCAAAGCTGGTGTCTCTTCAGTAGGATATTATACACAATTTCAATATCATCTATACATGGATAACTCAACTGCTAAACTGAATGCTGATATACGTGCTTTTTGGAACAGGACAGATACTAGTTCCTGGGTGGGATGCTCTTAAGGGCTAGAAGCACTTGCCTCCTCAGCATCCAGGTCTCTCCACCTAGGGCCAGCTCACGGCAAGTGCTGAACTGACTCATAGTGTCGCTGACGCCTCTCCCTCCTCAGCCACAGCCCGGCACACAGTAAGCCTTCAGTAAGTATTTGCTGCCCAACTGCCCTGCTCTGTGCAAATCTGAAGTCAGCCCCAGTCTCACTCCCACCTCCCCTCGCTATAGTAATGAACTATAGTAATGCAACCCACCTCCCTGAGCCCAGCTGCTACGCCCCTAGCCCATCCTCAGCCACTTCCAGTGACAGGACTAGAGGCCAGCCCTTTGCCCTACACCGCCAGCAATCCCCTGATGCTGACAATTCTGATCCAAAGTCTTCTGAGGAGGACATGGGGGTCCTCACTCTCCCCTCATTCTAGGAATAAGGAAAGAACCAAATGAAACAGGTTTCCTCAAAGCACACAAAAGGTAATGAATGAAGAAGTTATTCCTTTAAAAGTTAACCAAAGCCGTTACAAACACAAACACAACTCCTTGTATTTTTATAACCTATCAAGGGTCTAAAAACAGTTGCACAACAAAATGATTCACTCCCTCTTCACTCCTCATCCAGTGAAGTAGAAAGGACAGGGATTACTTCCCTCGATATTAATGATGGAGAGGTGACTTCTCCAAGTAACACAGTTGGTTCGTCTCATAGCCAGGGCTAAATTCTCACCTCAGGCATTGCAATCCAGGGCTGTGTGGTGTCCCTTGGGTCAACTATCTCATTCATGCACCAGCTTATGGACTAGGATGGAAAAACACAGCATGTAACTCGGTCACTTGCTGTCTCCTAACGCGTCTGTCGTCTCTTGAGCAGCACTTTCCAACCCTCTGGAAGGATGGATTTGTTTACTTTGCTGTCTGTCTCACTTTGTAGACTGCAAGCAATATGAGGCTGTGACTTTGCCTGTCCCCTTCATCACTATATTCCCAGCACCTAGAACACAGCACGCTTGACTGTGGAAAGAATTGGAGTCAGCCCCAACATTCACTCCCTCCACTCTCAGTTACCAGCAGCCTAATGGACAAATAATGAAACCTCTCCAAGCCCCAATCTCTTCATCCTTAAATCCAAATAATGTCACCTAGTCCCCAGTGTGTTTGGAAAGTTTAAAAAAAAAAAAAAGGAATATTCACCAGCGCGCAACACAAGATAAGTGGTCAATAAAGCCTGCTTCTCCCTTTCTCTACCAGGCCCCGGCTGTGCTTCCTTCATGCACCACCCATCCCCAAATGGCTCCTTCTCCTATCAATCACCCCTCCTTGCCTGTGATACTTAGAACCACAAAGATGCCCTTCCCCACCTCTGAACGTCAGCCCTTCCCACTGACCCCTTTCTGAGACAGGTGTCTACAAAGGGGACCGAGGCAGAGCTCACAACTACAGCCAACCACATTTTCACGTCTGCCGAGCTTTGACCTACTTCCCAGCCAGACCAAAGCAGGTGATGAGAGTAGTGACTCAGCAAAGTCTTTTTTTTTTTTCCAAGTCATCTTAAACATGGGACATAACCCAGAATTATGGGCTCACAGAGCTCAGAGCTGAAGGGTCTTCAAAGCCCAGGACATCAGGTCTAACTCCCTTATTTGACAGATGTGGAATCTGTGTGCTAGAGAATGGAAGTGTCTTAGCCAAAAACAAAACCCCAAATTCCCCAGAGACCAGAAACAACAACATGGTTCCAATTATATTCTAAGAAAGGGTCCTGGCTTGCCTACACTTCCTATCATCTCAGAAATGATTCCTTGTGTCTCAGAGCTTAGATTCTTCCTGATTCCATTCCAAGCAAACGTATTCTCTCCATTATTAAATATCCTGCATCTTTCTATATGATAGAAAGGTTTTCTAATTTCCAGTTCCACGAAGTACAGTTTACACACCTAGAAAAAAAATTGCAAATGTTTTAAATCATAAAACATTGCATAAGAAAAGAACAACGGGCTAGAAGAGAGGAGATACGTTGTCTAGACGTGGTTCTGCCATTAACTGCTTGCCTGACGTTGAGTGAGTACTTCTCCCCTGCAGGTCCCCTTTTTCCCACAGTAAAATGGGACTGTTGGACCATATCCTCTACAAGCTACTACCGGGTTTCCCCAAAATGAGATTGGGTCTTACATTAATTTTTGCTCCAAAACACACATTAGGGCTTATGTTCAGTGGATGTGATCCTGAACAATCGTGCTAGGGCTTATTTTCCGGGAAACACGGTACATGCTGTGCCTATGTACCTCACCATCACCTTCAATACTATTATCTCACTCACTATTCAAAATAATTAGACTGTGACTCATTTAGCTCATAATTTTTCCACAGTGCAACTGGGTGCATATTGTTTAGCATGTGATCAGTGTCCATCAATGAATTTAAAGCTTTTCAAAGACAAGGGTCCCATTTATGTCATTATATCACTCGGACTTTGTAAATACCATAGAGTAAATGTTGCCAAACTGATGAAGTTTTATAGTAATGCAATGCTGCAGGATGACAATAAAACAATAAGGCAGTCTTTTCATTATCTCACATTTAGGCTTCCCATGACTGAGGATTTCTTCACAGTGGTCCCTTTGTTCTAATAATCCTGCCATTCCTCAAATCCCTGCCTTATAAAGTACATGTAGAAGCAGCTGTAGATCTTATAGAATATTCTTAATGCAAGTACATCTTTGATTTTTGAGAATAATTTTGATTTTTCCAATAGTCTCTGAGAGATAATTCCAGGGAATAAGGAGGTAGATCCAGTTGGTGGTGATCATGTTGAATAACACTCGGCCAAAAAAATTATTACGTAAAGTTTTTTGGGTAATAAAGAACATCATGAGAATAAGTCACAGAGCCTCGGCTGACCCCAGAGGACTCATTTAAAGAGAGATACTCAGTGGATTTCTAGATAGTACCAGGTTTGCAGTAAGTCACACTATAGCTTCCTAAAGCTGCCAAGAAAACTCAAGGTGCTGATTCAGAAGTGGTACGTCTCTCCTGCTTCCTACCGCCTCTTTCCAAAAAAAAAAAAAAAAAAAAAAAATTTTTTGTAAGAAATGCCAGGCGATCCCTATTAGAATCCAAGCATAATCATCAGACTATGAAATGACATACATTTCCCAGTTTTCTTTCCCTACTAAGCATTCATAAAATAAATTAATGAAAAAGGCCTTATGCATTAAAATGTCCATAACAGTGCTATTTATAAGAGCAGATCATTGGCAATAATCCATATCAAAAAACATGTAAATGGTGAAATTTTAAAACAGTAATCCACTCAATGGACTATGAGAGTGGCCATTAAAAATACAAGAATTATAAAATAGTCTGGAAATGTGTATGAATATTCAATGGAGAAAAAAAGAGCAAACAAAACTGTCCATTAAGAATATGTATAAAAAAATATGGGTCGACAATATTTTAATAATATACCTTCTTTTGCATAATAATGATAACCAACAGCTAATGGCATGACTCAGGACTCCTCCAGGAGAGCCTGGACATATCTGGAGTTAGGATAAAGACACAGTGGTTTAAATAGAAGAAGGCAATCAGGAACTCCAGAAAAAAGACAAAAGACTGCATGAGAAATCATGAACCAAATTTGCAATCAGTCCAAAATAAAAATTAAAAAAAAAGTTGATGGGGCTTCAAGAAAAAAACACAGAATAGATTACAAGCAGGCAAGAGAACAATTACTTAGTGTTTATCCCCCAACCAAAAAATATATGTGTAACTTTAAATTAAAAAAAAACAAAACACGTTTTATATATATAAGCAAGAATCTCATTATCTAACTAAAACAAACAAAAATCTGTGATAATTGTAAACAATTAGAGGGTAATTAGAAGGATCTGTTAGATTTTGATGGTAAGGGAAAGTTCATTCCCCTGTAAGTGGCTGAAAGGTGGTGACCTCAGAACCCTAGAAAAGGAAATGAAACCACAGCACATGACTTAGCCCTGTATTGAGCAATATTTGCCTAGAAATCATAATGTAAATGTTGATTGTTTTCAGCTTTTGAAATCAACCCACAGACACAGCACAGGAGGCTCAGTTATGGTTATAAAACCTTATACAACTGCAGGTACACATGTGTCCATTATACATGCTGGAGATGCAGAAGGTAACATAAAAACATAACTCACAAATTATGAAACTCAGAAACTAAAGATATACGAACATTAGTTAGAAATATGACAATAACCACTAGAAGAATTAAAAACAAAAAGTGGTTACAAGTGGGGAATGGGACTAGAAGAGATGGACCAAGAAATTCTTGTCTGTTTTACTTTTTTTTTAATATAAATACTTTCGTGTTATTTGATTTTATTTTTACTATGGCATTTGTTTTTAACATCCTTTAAAATGTTTTAAAAAGAAGAAGAAAACATTTCAAAGGAAAACATAGCTGCAAATAGCATGACCCAGAGGTCACGAAAGTCAAATGTGAAGGGGTTTTTTGGGGGAAACCATCACAAAATGTCACTCTTATGGAGATCTCTAAGTACACAACGTGGTCCCCTTTTTAAAATACTTAGCCCCGTTTTTAAAAAAACCCCTTTTCCACTTCTCTCCCCAAGCTCTTTAACTCTCTCCTATACAATCTTGAACATTCTATGCCCCTCAACTCTCTTCACTGGCTTCAAAATGAAAAGCAGTCCCTAATGAAAACTTGAAATGTAAAGAATCCCTGAGGAAACCCCAAAATCAACAGACAGCTCAGGCTGCACAAGCCTGTGGCCTAGAAGCGCACCAAGGCAGGAGGTTGGAGCTATAATTAGCTGCTTCTGGGCAGACAACAAGGACTCCTGTTCCCTGGAAAGGAGGTAATTAAAGGAGGCAGATTTCGGCCTGAGGTGGTAAGTCTCAAGGAACTGTGGCTCCAGGCAATCCCAACCTGCACCCTGAACGAGGAAATAGGAACCCGCAGGCCTGACACTCCATTCCTAAACCATTTTTAATTCTCTCTGGTTTCTAAAGCCAGGGAAATGCCAGCCGTCAGCCCAATCACTTTTTTCAGTCACCTAAGACTCATTTGCTGGGGACCCACTATGTGCCAGGCATTATGCTCAGTGCCACAAGGAGGGCACCAGCCTGCCCTCATGGAGCTGACAGGTGAGATGGGCAGAAACAGAACTCATAGTTCCCAGCAATCGGTAAGAAATGAGTCATATGCAGAGGGGATGGCAGGAGACCACTGCTCACTGGGGAGGCCTGGGGAGGACCTTCCAGAAACCATGCAGAGGCTTAACTGGAACAAATGGAAATAACATGAACATGTGAAAGTGAGGTGGCTTTGTAGAAGATGAAAATTACATGAGCAAAGGCACAAAGTATGCCCCACGGTGGGGCATATGGGAGGAATGTTATCCACTGCCGATGGAACAAAGTAAAGAAGATTCACATTCACGACTGTCATTTATTGGGCGCCTCCCACGTGCCAGCACCGACTTTTTTTTTTTTAGATATATGTCTATATATTTTTACCTTTTTTACTTATTTTTTTATTAGTTTCAGGTATACAAAACAATGGAATAGACATTTATCATTTATATCCCTCAGGGATGATGGAGATGTCAGCACCAACTCTTGGTAGGACTCTCTCTCCAAGCCCTGCAACCACCCTACCAGATAAGAATATGTTCCTTCTATTTTACAGATGAAAGAGCTGGAGCTCAGGGGGGAGGAATAACATTCCCAAGGTCACAGAGCTATAAAGGAACAGAGCCCAAACTCACAATCAGGCCTTTTTGGCTCAAAAACTCAACTGTTTTCTCCCTGTGCCACCAAAAGGAGTTGTAAAAGAAGGCATCTCTGCAAACAGGGCTAAGGACACAGACCAGTGACCATGTGTGAACGTTTCTCGGAGCTGAACGCAGCATTCTCGGGGACCGCCATCTTTAGGCATCTCCAAAACCCTACAGTGCTCCTGTGCTTGGGTTTAATACTCCCTCTTGTAATGTCCAACACCTTAGCTGTCACTATCACGGTGTTTAGAGCCTTTCAAAACCTGGGCACTGATGCAGCACTCATCTCCCCGGGTTTCACACTCCACAGGGCCCTCGCTTTGTTAAGTAGGAAAGGATCACACAGCACGACCCACCAAAAACCCGCAGGTCTGAGCTCTGTTGCCAGGAGCCTAGAGCGTCAGGAGCTCCAGCTTCGTGCCCCTGTCTCACATCTCAGCATCCATCCACCTGAAAGCCTCCAAATATAGCCAGGCTGCTCGGATGAGTGGCCCAGGGCAGCAGCTCTATCTAACGTGTCTCTCGAAACACTGCATAGGGAGGTCTACTTCGGCAGTACTGTATCCATCTGGTTTTTCTCCCTGCATATCCACCAAAGACTACCTTTGCGCATAAATCTGACAAGAATGACAGCAAATTTCCTCTGTTTGGGAAGGAGAAGAGGCCCAGAGGAGGGGAGGCTTCAAATGAAACTGAATCATGACCTTGTCGTGAAAAAAAAAAGATTTGAGATCTAACTCAGCTACAAGATGGGCCAATTTCGCCATGACAAGTGGCAAATCCATGGTGTAGGGATGTTGCTTTGCTATTCTGTAAAAACAACAGCAACAACAACAACAACAAGTGGGGAGTTTAACTAAAATAACAGCCTAAGGATTGTCCTGCCTACATCACACCCACTGACCATTTTCTCTTACCTCAACCCTTCTTAGAGACTGACACATGAACGCTCCTGGCCCTTTACTTGGACATCATGACATTGGAACGACGGTTGGTACTGAGACTTGCTACTTAAATATAGGTGTGCACTGCATGCCTTGGCCCAGGTTTGTAACGTTGCTACACATGAGCAAGGGTTCAGCTGGCTCCCAGCTACCCAGATACTCCCATGAGAATCTTCCACGAATTCTTCCCAACGTTCTAGCTTCCAAATTTAAGGGAGCTTTCCTGGCATTCTCTCAACCATCCTTAACGGCCTTCTACTTTCATAGGAGGTAAGAAATAACTTACACTGGGATAAGCACATGAAGGCAGATGAGAGAAGCCCTTCACTCAGACCTCTGGCAAAAATGTACTGCGCAGTTACTTGGCTTGGGCACTATGCTGTGTTAAGTGCCTGGAAACAAGGGCTGACTAACATCTGGAGGCTGCCCTCAAAATACGGAGCCTAATGAGAGGGCATGGATAAGCACATTATTAAACAAGGGTTGGCAGAGCTAAAATCATGTCATCCACTCCTGATTCACAGGCTCCTCACCAGCAGCAATGTGTATTTCCCAGAAGCTGGCATCCCTGGACTGTTCCGACAGAATGCTAAAACATACTCTCCAATTCTCTCAGCACTGCAACCAGCTGGAAGCGGCGGGAGGAAGAAAAAGGACCTGATAGGTTAGTAATACACAGTGGAGTCTAGGTATCTCACGCTGAAGGGGTTGGGGGGAGGGGGTGCAGATAGAGATAAAACGGAACTCTTTTTCAAGAGCTTCGAGTCACTCCACTTCCTGGGCTTCCAGTTACTAGGAAGTACCAGACAGCCACAGAGACCAAAGTACTGGGATCGCTCCCAGATCTCTCTGGCTTCACACACCAAGGCCCTCAATCCAGGTCCACCAGCTTTGTCAATATCAAGGAGAGCAGAGATAGCTCAAGCCCATTGAGATAACCAAATCTCCACGCTTTTACCTACACAGCTCCTTCTCCCTGCCCACCCCTTTCAGCTCACTCCTGCTCATCCTCAGAGGTCAGCTCTGCCAGCTCAGGCCATAGTAGCCACACAGCAAATGCTTATGGAATTAGAGAAGGTAACCCTGCTTTTTCTCCATCTCCCTGCAAAAAAAAAAAAAAAAAAAAAAAAAAAGGTTTAACTTCTAACTTCTCCCTATTAACTTTAGGAAGAAGCCCAAGAGACTCATTGTTCAACCCCTTATCATCCAAGGCCCTCCACACTCGGGCCCGCCCCACCTGCCTTCCCAGCACACAGCTCAGTGTGCTCAACCTGAAGGAGTCTACGTATGCGTCCTTCAAAGTCGATTTCAAGTCCAATACTAAAAAAGCACAAGTCCCTGCTCACAGAAGCCACCCCCTTTTTCTAAGCTCCCAAGAACCACTCTTGTCACTTTCCCCACACTGTCTGGTCTTGGAAAGTTTATCTTTTCCTGGGAGCATGTCCCCACATCCCTGCTGAGCGAGGAGTTCGTTTCCTGTGGACAAATCCTCACGCCCAGGACACCATCAGAGCCTGACAGTCATGGCCATCTGAGGCACTCAGAAACCATCCACGCACAGCTCTCCTGGCTTAAAGTAGGCCACCCAAAGTCAAAAACCAGCTCCTTGCCAGTGCCCAATCTATACATTTTTACCTATGTACTTTCTATTGTTTTGTGGCTGGATCCTCCAGTTAGAATCACAAAGTCTTGGCCACTCGAACCCCCATCTGACAGTCTCCCACCAAGAGGCACATGGTCTGTCTTGGAACACCTTCAAGAAGCAGAAATCTTCCACCATTTTATGCAAGTTTGGGACGTCTCTTATCACGTGTCCTTAAATACTGGGTTCTATCCATCTCCATGGGCTTTTTGGTTAAATACTCAGGAGGGGCAGGTGAGAGAGGCTGTGCTCAGGACCAGCCGGGAAAGCAGTGTAACATGACAGCTAAGACCTGGACTTTGAAATCAAGCAGAACTGGGTTCACATCCCAGTCTGCCACTTGGGGTAAGGCATCCAACCTCCCCAGGCCTCTCATGGCTGTTAGAGGAATAACGGAAATGTCACTCAGGCAGAGTACCCAGCACAGTGATCATTCCATAAATGGCAGCTATCATGGTAATTACTTCTATTCCTGTCCCCCATTCCAGCTTGCCACGTAATCAGAGTGCCGGTCACATCCCTTCCCGCCCCCCCACGATGGCTGTACACCGTCCATAGGATGTCTCTGCAAAGCCCCAGCCAACCTCCCGTTTTGTTTGCGGCTGGTTGGCATGACTAGAAGCAAGGGCTGACCAGGCTTCCCATTCAAAACCCTGGCATTGAGGAGACAGTGGGAAAACAGAGAAAATTCAGGGTTTTGTTTTTTTGGGTTTTTTTGCTACTGCCTGTAAGAGTGCTGTCCACCGCTCTGCAAAGGTGACGGAGGACACCAGATGCCGTGGCAGCTGCCTTAGTCACTGGGAGCTGTCGACATTGCTCAAGCCTCTCCAATCATAGCCCCAAAAACAGACACCAGGAAGGAGGGCAAAGGTGGAGAGGGAATGGGAGGAACAGCGCGTGACTAGGTGTCTGTTCTCTACAGCCAGGCTGCCAAGTCACTCGCCACATTGTGACATGTCGGCCTCAGAGCACCAAGGACAAGGGTGCAACCTCTTCACCCAGTTCCACTTCCTACCCATCACTGTAGGCTGGCAGGAAGTTTAGAGTGCTGAGAAGTGTGTGCTCAGGCAAAGGACATGGGATCCATCCTGGCTGTGCACTCAAATCTCTGTGACCTTGGGGGGCTGAGTGACCTCTTTGAGCCTCAATTTCTTCATCTGCACAACAGGATACTGGCCTAAACTGCTGGATCTTTAACCAGGGATACCTGACGGAAACACTTAGGGAAGTTTTTCTAAGTACTCGTGACCAAGCCTCACTCTCAGAGTGTGTGATTCAGGCCTGGGGGGGTAGGGGGAGAGTGAGCAGGGCATGTGTGTATTTTTTAAATTCTCTGGCTGATACTGAAAAATCAGCATCATTGGCCTTAAAGATCCCTATGTGCCCCTCAGCTGAGACCATCGTGCCTCACCTGAGAGGTTGGCATACAACACGTACTAAACAGATGTTTGCTCCTTCCACCCCACCACACCCCAAAAGCAATGGCAGCCACATAGACTCTGCTAGGCAAGACGGCAGCTGGTGCCACATGGGAAATAGTGTTGGCCTACTAGGCTCATTTCTAAATTTAAAAATACCCATGGTCCGTGACCAGGAATTTCCTACCAATGGAACGAATGGGGAGGAGATGCCTGTAAATAAGTCCATTCCCAAAAGAGCAGAGCTGAACTGCAGAGCAGTGCTTCCCAAATCCTACTGTGCGCACACATCACTTGGGGGACTTATTGAGATGCAGATTCTGGGGTGAGGCTGAGATTCTTCATTTTTAAAAAGTCCCACGTGATACCGATGCCCCTGGCCCAAGAAACAAATCTTTGACGAGCAACGCTCTGAGCACAGTCATTTTGAAGGGGTAAACGTGCACATAAATTTTCTGGGCATCTACTACGTACCACTCAGGCACTGTGCTGAGGCTGGAAAGGCAGAGATAAAGAAGACACAAAAAAGAGACACCTCAGCATATATTCACAATACAACATGCTTTAAGTTCTATATCAGAGGCATAGTCAAGGTGCCAGGGGCATTTCAGCAAGAAGCCATTTATATTTGGACAGCATGAAATAGAAAATTACGAGGAACAATGAAGGAGTTACCTTGTGGAGGAGAACAATTACAAAAGAGGTTGTACAGCCTGGACCCACTGGGAGGCTAGAACCACATCACAAACTGCATTTGTGTGAGATTCTTCATTTTTAAAAAGTCCCACGTGATACCGATGTTCCTGGCCCAAGAAACAAATCTTTGACGAGCAATGCTCTGAGCACAGTCATTTTGAAGGGGTAAATGTGACCCACTAGCCAGGATGGTTTTTATATTTTTAAGTTTCAACAAAAGAATATGTGCCATTCACAAAATGGTTCTTAATTTTCTCTTAACAGGATAGTGCATACATTTGTGCCTAGAAATTAATTAGGAAATCAAACCAACAGGTTCTGATTGTCCCAGGCACTGCTAGACAGCCATTCTGACTTCCTCCTAAAAGCAGAGTCAACCAACCCTCCACGTTGCTGCACAAGTTACTTCTGATCATCAGGCACAGGTGCCAGGCAAAGGAGAACAAGGTGCCATTGTCTGCCCAATGGACCCAAGGCAGGATGAGGCTGAATGGAAAAGGAGCAAAAGGAGGACGAGAAAGAAAGCCTCACATGTGGGGCCAAGGGCAATGAGGAATGACAGGACCAGAATGATCACTTCTCCAGCCAGGGGTCATGCTCTTGGAGGACAGAAGAGGCGCAGAGAGGCTATGATGAAGTCCCCTTCATGCTAGATTCCTGGCAGGATGAGAAATGGGGTTCCCGTAAATCAGAAGGAATGCTGCTGGCAGGAGACACTCAGACCTGCTCAAGAGGGCTTTAAATGGAAATATGAGAGCACGGGAGGAAACTGTAAGTGCCCAGCAATGCATTGGGCAAACAAGTGTGTCCCAGATACGGGCCCTCCAGGAGGGCCGCGGCTCTGGAATCACAAGGGAGAGAGACCAGCCTGGACAGCCCTCCAAGCCCCCAGTGGCACTGGGGCCAAGGCAAGAAACGAGCTGGGGAGCTGAAGCAGGAGCCTGGGAGGAGATGGCCGTACTAAGACGTAGGGCTGCCTGTCTTAGGTACACAGATGAGCCAAAGAAGGAATTTCTACTCTGAAGATGGAGGCAACCTAAAATAAGACCACTGTGGAAGATTCAGTACAGGCTTCAGGCGTGGCAAAGTCAAGAGCCCTGGGGGTCCGCATCCGTAATTAATAGGGAATGAGGAGAACTGAAGCTATGTAGGGCCTATATTAAGGCTTTTAAAAATGTCTCTTTTTCTTTCTTTGTGGACAAACATGTCTCGATGTCCACAGAGCCACCAATCTGCAGCCCTGCTGCCGGGACACTTCCTCCGCGTTTTGTGCATACACACCCGTAGGACACTTCACTCATTGCCCCAGTTTGGTTTGCATGTCTGTTTCCTGTGCAGACCACAACCACCCAGGCACCGAAACGATGCCTTATTCACCTGTTCCCCCAGTCCCTGGAATGGCAGGCAATAAACATGGAGAAAACAAACATCCTTTATGCTGCATAAGTCACCTACGCCTCTCCTTTTGAACAATGCAAACCGTCTTACACGTTCTCACTCACTAACCAATAGTGTGGCCCACAGTTCAGGGAACCATAGAGGTAAGTAATTACAAGGGGTTTAATTCCAGCCAAGGAAGAGAAGTTTGATACAGTGGGCACAAGACACACATTGGAACAAGGATACTGTATTGTCTTGGGTTATGATCTGAAGAAAGGGCGATTCTGGGACCTTGGTAAAGCAAAATAGCCAGTAACCAACAAGGTGCTCAGAGAAAACCTAGGCAACAGAGAAAAAAGGCCAACGAAGGTGTGTGGAGAAAGCCAAAACCTGAGTGATCAGCCTAAACATGTACAATTTTGGGGGGACGGTGGACTAAGAGGGCCTCAGAGAAGGGAGGAGGAGCTCTAGGGAGGGGGCTGTGAAGAGCACAGAGGCACTTCTGAGGGCCTGCAGTGCACTCACTGGGGACAGACTTCCCAAGGTGCCTTGCTCTCCCCATCTGTGAAATAAACTGAATCCCTGAGGTCTTTCCAAGCGCAGACTGGCTATGAAGTTGGAAGAGAGCCTGGATAGCCCAGGAGCTCCATCCACCACCGACACACGTGTCCTAGTGGGACCACAAGAGCTTTGTTCTTCTGGCTCTCGTGAGCCGAGGGTATGCTGCGTCTGCCCCATCGGAGCTCCCAGGCCCACCTGCGCCAAAAGGACATGAAAGGGAGAGTGTGCATTGAATTGGCTCGCCTTACCAATGCTTTCATGGACTCTCATACCCTCCACACTCGTCACACAGTCCCATCCTCCCAGCATCCCTGTCCTGCCTCCGTCAGCAGCCGTCAGAGTCCGCCTCAGGGTGACTTCCCTGACTCCAGTGGGCAGCTCCATCTCCATCCCTCATTCTTCTCTAGCTCTTTGGTGCTCCCTCGTAATATGAACACCAATATGAACATTGTACGCTTCTCTGGTATTTCGTAACCATGAAGTGCCTTCCCACAGACAAGTATTTTAATCCTCAATCCAGACTTAATAGATAGCATTAGCACTCCCATTTTATAGATGAGGAAACTGAGGCCTATGCAAGATATTATCTTCATCTGACCCAGGACCACCCCATCTTCTAACCAGGCCTCTCCCAACTCCTGAACTAATCAAAAAAGATTCAGCAATCATATCCGGTCCTCTCTAATCTACTCTAATCCCTTTGCTCCTAAATAAACCCAGTAATCAAGGTGCCAAGGTCAATCACATTACTGTCTTTCAGCCTCCTGTGCTGGCCCAGGGTGCAGAACCGTGAAATGTGCCTCAAGGCCCCCGGCAAGGCAGCTGCTATCACCTTGGCCAGATTCCCCAGCCATGCTCCAACACTGGCACCCACCTTACTTCAATCAGCCCTCCCACCCAGTTCTGGAGCTCGCCACTGGTAGGGACCCTGACATCTCTCCTGCATTTCAAGAAAGCCCCTCTTTGGGTTGGCCAGCTCAGTCAACCATCACTGGACCACCCCCAAGCCTGCTGCCCCTTCCAATATCGAGCCATGTGCTACCCCGCTCCTTCTACCAGCCCACTCCTCAGACCCATTCTCTGTTAACCTAAAACTTGCACATGGCAAACAGATTTCCACCTTTTCTCAATTTCCATCCTTCCACTTGTTCATTATGGTCTCCACTAGTAGACTAAGTTGCTTCAAATTACAGTTCAGAGAGATCAGGTGACTTGCCCAAGACCACACAGCTAATAAGGGGCAGAGCTGGGACCTGAACTCAGCTCTCCTAATTCCAATCCATGTTTTTGTCATTAATTCCCAGTTTCTCTCCATTGCAACACTCAGGAAGCCATCTACACATGAGAGGATAGGGACTACATCTTATTCTCTTTAATAATAATGATTGCAACAAGAACAAACATGCATGGAGTGTGCACTGAGAGCCAGGTGCATGCTCAGCACTTTACCTTCAGTCCTAGGAGGTGTTACTGTCCTCGTTTTCAGGTGAGAAAATGAAACAATAATTCACTCAAGGTCTGACTAGCTGAAGCCCACACTGTCAGACCACCACAGTGCTACACCACCTCTAGTTCAAATGAAATTCCTAGTGCACAGCAGTGGTCAAGAATGTGGGTTAACTGAATAAGAAAAATGCAGCTGGAGACAACCAAATGGGAGGTGCTGGAAAATAAGTCTGTGACCAAATCAGGCAAAGCTGGTGAATGCCAGCTATCACTCCGTAGAACTAAAAATAATACTGCTCCTATACAGTCTCTGGTGACAGTGTGGAACAGACTGCAAGTCAGGATTCCTGGTTTTGACTCTCGTTTTGCTCCTGGCAGCTGTGGGACTCGGGGCAAATCCTTTCCACCTACCTCCGATCTCATTTCCCCATCTATAACAAGCAAACCAACCAACCCGCCACTGGTTTAGGTCAATGGTTCTCATCAGCATTGGCACCACCCGTGAGCTTGTGAGAAATTCAAGTTCATGATCTACCCCATCAGAATTTCTGGGATGGGGCCCAGAAAACCCTCCAGGATGACTCGATGTACCTTCAAGTTTGAGAACCACTAAACTAAATGGTCTCTATGATCCTTCCAGTTCTACCCCTCTGAGAACCTTAAGTTTCCTCAATGCAGGATCATCAAACTCCTCCCAACTCTGCGCCTCTGATTTCGATCTGGCACGAACTTAAGTCACCTGGCTCTCTCCTCTGGCCAGTGTGTGACACTTTCTCCTGTGATCAACACAGAAGGCCCCGAGGAACAGACAGTTTATTCTGCTGCACTTCTTTTCCCATTTACCGTCTCAGCAGTATGCATTCTGTCACTATATTAAAAAATACAAGTACAAACATTAGCAAGGAGGCCATACCATGAGCACGATGGCATTCTGCCCCCATCTTTTAAAACACTAGAAAGGTGGTTTATCCCTGATTCATGTCGGTAAGGAACTGCCATATCATCTGAGATGGTGCCTTTCTATGCCAGTGGTCTCTTCAGTACAAACCAGCAGAAAGAATGAGAGAGCATTTGCTTTGTACTCCAATGACACATGTACATGAGGCAAATCATGTCATGCTTAGACCTTATGTGCCAAAAAAAAAAAAAAAAAAAAAAATTCCACATAAACTTTACAAGTATGAAAACACATCCCAAAGAATACTATTTTCTCTGTGCAGACTATCAACAAATAGACTATTCATTGCTGCAACGCTGAAATAGTGCCTAAAAGTCTACTAAGGAATATGAATGAATGAATGAATGAGAAGGCACACATACCTTCTCAGTGCTGGTACTGCAGCGTGTAGAAATGAACACGTTAAAATCTTTTTCTAAAGGAACTAAGTTTTAATGTGGTGTGGGAGGTGTCAACTATATCCACCCATTCATGCAGCCATGCAACTGTCCATCCATTCAACAAGTATGTCTGCCATATTCCAGGCAGGAGTAAATGTCTTAAAGAAGAGCCCAAAATACGATAGGCATATAGAAAACTACAAGAGAAGGTGAGAAGTGCTCAGTTCCGTGCAAGCACTACAGATAGAGGCCCATGGGAGACCATGAGAGGAAGTAATTATATCCTGCTGAGGGGCAAAGTGTGGAAATCAAGGTCTGCTTCGTGGAGGAGGTGCTGGACCCTGAAGATCAATTTGGATTCAAACAGGTGATGATGGCAGGGAACAGCAATCCAGACTGAGAATATGTTGTGACAAAGACAAGTAAGAAAGAAAGCAATGGAAATGAGGTTCCAAAAGTCAGTTGGTCCCATTCAACAAGACCATGAATGGCAAGATAGAAAGGATATATGTGGAGGCAGTATATAGATCAGTGGTTGGCAGGGGTTGGGGTGGAGGACGGAGGGATGAATAGGTAGATGACAGAGGACTTTTAGAGCAGTGGAAATACTTTGTATATAATGATGCATACCTGTCATTACACATTTGTCCAAACCCATAGAACGTACAACACCAAAAGGGAACCCCAATGTAAACTATGGACTTTGAGTGATACTGACGTTCATTGAAGATTCACTAGTTGTGACAAATGCACCACTCTGGTGGGGGTGTTGCTACTGGAGATTATGCCTACGTGGGGGCAGGTGGGAGATGGGAACTCTCTGTCCCTTCCTCTCAATTTTGCCATGAACCTAAAACTGCTCTTTAAAAAATAGTCTAACCTTAACTCTAACCTTAAAAATTAAGGTTATCCAGAGGGTTTCCTTCTCTGCGATTCTGCCACTGCGCTCCCTGACCTTAGCTTCTTCCTCCCAGTACAGTCACTGTGTACTACAGTGACACAACAGAGAGGACGCCCTCCATCTCTCCTGGCCCAGTGCACCTGCTCACCTCGTCTGGCTTCCTAGGCCCTGTGCCTTCTCAGCTGCCTTCTTCACCACGCCTTCCTCCTAGAATCAGTGCCTGCTGCAGGCTTAACTGTACTTCCTATGCCATGTCTTTACACGACTGTTTTCTGTAATTTATAAAACACATACTGCCCACGAGTTTGTATTTTTAATTCCTGTAAGAAGTTTCGGGATCCAATTTGTGTGAAAGTCAGACTGCAACATAATGTAGTATTGTATGATAAAAGCCTCCAAGAATAAAAACAGACAGTATATCCTGCTTATCAGAAACGCAAACACTGGTTTCCTTCCTGGGTGTCACAGATTTCCTTATGAATAACTGTTCTCAGTTTTGCATCCATTTGTCCTAGTCTTCTTGAAATGAGTTCTATGGATAAAGTTTCCTAACCTTCAAGCCTTCTTTTTCCATTGCTTGAGAACCTATGCTATGCTAAAATTAAGCACCTTGGCTCACTTAACTTTCACAAGGTAAAAGTTTGGTGTTTTGTGAGCATTAAGTACTGTGAGATATCACTGACCATTAAACCTACTTTACAGATGAAGAAAACAGGTGTATGGTAGAAGGGCCTGAATCCAAACCCAGCTCTCTGAGTCCCTCACTGGTGGTCACACGTCCACTCAACAACAGGGACAGGATCAGGGCATTTCCCGATCCTTTTTTGACCTTCTCGCGGCTTCCTGCTTCTCCCTGCACTGTCACTCTTCATTTCAGGGTCTCAGTTTTCCCAGAAAACAAGATGGCTGGATTGTGGTGATTTTTAAGCCCTGCTTTGCCAGAGTCCTTCCTCCAAAAAAAGAGCAGGCGAGGACTAGAAAGGTGTGTCCCATTCAGTCCCACTTGATCCTCAGCCACTTCAGTTTATTCACTGAACAGTATAGATTATAACAGTCTTCTCGATAAAGAATCCTTCCTTAGCTATTAAACGTAATGAAGTTTTTAAAGCCACAGAGATATGACAACTATTTTTCTTTTAATTCAACAATCATTTATAGAGCACCCACTCCGTGCCAGGTTCTGTGCTGGGGGCTGAGGACACAATGAGAACAAGGCAGGCATGGTCCTTGAATTGACAAGTTTGTATTCTTGTGAGGGAGACAGACTGTAGAATTACAATGGTGGTAAGTACTAAGCATAAAATATAGAGTACTACAGTGACACAACAGAGAGGAAACAAACCAGCTTTGTGGTAGGGATCAAGGTGATGGGGGAGAGGCCGCAAAGTTTTAAGGCTGACTAGAAATCAATCAGTCATAGAAATCAATCAGTCAAAGGGACCAATGTGAAACCCTGGAATGGATCCTAGAAAAGAAAGAGGACGTTAATGGAAAAACTGATGATACCCCAGTAGAGTGTGGAGTATATAGTAATGTACCGATGTCAGTTTCTTAGTTTTGACAAATGCACCATGGGTACGTAAGATGTCAAAAATGAGGGCAACTGGGTAAGGGGTATATAAAGATTCTCTACAACTTTAACTACTTTTTTTGTAAACCTAAAATTATTCCAAAACTACCAAGTTTCTTTAAAAAGATAAGCGAAGTACCTGCTCATCTCTAATATATTTTCCAAATCACAATTGTATGACTGTATAAGGACAGCACATAATAATAGTAGCTAACATTTCAGGTAGCCTTACATGTCAGGATTTGTTCTCAGGGCTTGATATGCATTAACTCATTTAATCCTCACAACAAGGAGATGGGTAATTTTCTTATTTCCATTTTATGGAAGAAGCAACAGAGGCCTAAAGAGATTAAGTAGGAAGTCGAGGTATCAAATGATAGAAGCAGGAAGCAATCTAGCTCCAGAGCCCAGGCTTTTAAGCACTACACATTTAGGTCAAAGCTTTCAAAATGTTTCTGGACTTTTCAAGTAGGCGTATATAACTGGGAAAACCCAAAGGACTAATCACAAAGACTGAAAGGTGAGTATATGTTTAACACAAAGAAGAGGAAGCAAAAGGACTCTCAAGGTAAATTCCTGACTTTTGAAAATCTTTACTGGAGTAAACCAAATCTCACTGCCATTACCAATGACCTCTTCACATGGGGATAATATCTCTGGGCTTATGCTGTGTCCTGGGCTCTCTGCCACATCATTCTTAAAGATCTGGACCACCAGCTCCTGGTCTGCCACTTGCCAGGCGGCCTACTGACATCTTCATCCCTAAAGTGTCTGTCCAGATATATGACGAAATGAAACATGCCTTTTCAAGGTCTTCACAACAAGCTTAGGTTTTCCAGGTGACCAGATTTCCTAGATGCTCAAGAATCCATGCAGAGAACCTAACAATGCATTGCTCATTTCTAGAAAGCAAAAAGCTCTTCTCTCCGATTTTCACTGACTATGGTTTCCACCAGTTCAAAGATAAATCAGAAAGCTTCTCACCTCCACTGTGGGATCCTTGAGAGCTAGACTTGGTCTCATTCACTGAACATTTATTCAATAAAGGAATGGTTCCAAAGAAAACACAGTCTCCTGGACAGATCTGCAGCTGGCCAGGACAGCCATTCCGATCGCCCCAGAACGGTAGCCATTTATCTTTAGAATGTTCCAGAGTGGACACACTCCATGGGCAGAACCAGAAGGTAAAAGGGGATTCTCAAGAGATGAAGAGAGAGGGAGCTATCCAGCAGGGAATGCTAAAGGAAATTTTACAGCAGGGAGACTATAGACAAAGAAGAAATATGCTTGAGTGGCAAGGATAAGAACATATGACTAAAAACTAACAGGTAATATAAAGAAAATGAGCCCAGAAGGAAGTTGGGTATAGAAGAACCAGTTTGCATTGAATGCCCACGTCTGGGCATAGAGGTTTGCTCACTGCACATTTCCTCGTATTGCCAGGCTTAAACACAGATGTCTGATCCAACAACCCAGACTGACTTCAGCTTATGTTGACATAGCAAATGTCAACACTCAACATTTTCAGGTAAAGATCCCAAAGAGTACACCTACCCTACACCTCACATTTCATAGATGAACTGAGGCTCAGACAGGGAGAAACCCCACGCCCAGAAGTCGAACCCAGATCTCCTCATTCCTTGGCTGTGCTCCTTTCTGTACAGATAACAAGGTAGGTGAGGAAAGCACCCAGCCTGAGCTCTAATCCAGTGGACTAGATGTGTAGCTTATTCTGCATTTCATCTAGTATGTTCCATCTGCTGATTACTTCTAGAGAGGAGAAAATCGCTAACACTGTTTTAAATGAAGTAGATGACTTTTCAGGAAGAATATAAAAGGGTAGCTTGCCTTAGATGAAAAGGATGATACAGATGGATAAGAATGAAAAATGAAGATATAGGGGATTCATCAGCCTATGGGGAAGGAAAGGTAGAGAAAATAGCATGTTATGGGGTAAACGGAAACTAGACCTGCTTGAATGAAGCTGTTCCCAAAGGAACCAAGACTCACTCTTTTTTTTTTTTTTATGTGCATTTTTTTTTAATCTTTCTTTTCTTTTTTCTTTTTTTTTATTTATTTATTTTTTAATTTATTGGGGTGACAATTGTTAGTAAAATTACATAGATTTCAGGTGTGCAATTCTGTATCACATCATCCATAAATCACACTGTGTGTTCACCACCCAGAGTCAGCTCCCCTTCCATCACCATACATTTGATCCCCCTCACCCTCATCCCCCAAAGACTCACTCTTAAGAGACTGTGACTCACTAGGCAGAGCTCTGCCCCAGACAGTGTCAGAATGCCTTCCAGAAGTGATCGCTTCTGCAGATGGGCCGTCGCTCAGTTGGATCCAGGCCTAAAGCAGAGTTCTGCACTAAAAAGTCTGCTGCCTCTTACCTCTCCAGATTTAGGCTATAAGGAAAATCAGCCTAAGTTGTATCCATGTGTTAGGGTGTCTCAATCAAATCAGTCATGTCAGAATTTCACAGTTGTTCTGTTCCCAGTGACTCATTGGCAATCCTCCAGGCATCTCTGCTTCTACAAACTGTATCTCTCTCACAAGCCCAGCTCTCCTCCATGAGGAAAGCCTACTCTAATTTCATATCCTCAACCCCAGCCAGAAGTCCCTATGTCAGAAATCACCTACTTGATCAGTACACCTTTCGTACAAATTAGACCTTCCAAGCCTGTATCAGTTACTAGGGTGCATGTCTGGCTACCCCTCCAAGGCTGGCATGCTGGTAGACAGGATCCAGGGCTCACCGAAGCTTTTCTCAAAGCACATTGGAACACTAAGCCCAAGAAATATCCTGGGGGGTAAAAGGAGGAGAGTGGTGATGCAGGGAACCTATGATCAAATAACTTTGGGAAACAAACTTTTCGGAAGGTCATACTGTGCATTATCAATTCACTAAAGGCTCAGAAAAGTCCAATGGTAAAGATACCCATTTAATTGTTAACTCAGACTTTTCCAAACTTACTTGGCTATAGGATCTTTTTGCCATTGAACACTCTTAACACTTTGGGCAACACTGTCTTACAGAATCACAGCATGTAAGGGACCTCAGTGCTCTTACAGCAGCACCTCATCCAATATTTCTACCACTCCACCTCCATATCAGACCACATATCTTCCATAAGAGCAAGGAACTTGTCCAAATCATCATGGTATCCCTGACATCCGGCAAAGAGCCTTACAAGCTGTAAGGCAATAAATACGTGTTAAACGAATGAACTAAACCCAATCTTCTCATTTCTTAAGATAAGAAAATAAAGCTAAATATGTCAGCATGACCTCCTCTATATCTTGCTAAGTGCTTAAAAAAATGTCTCACACAAAGAATGTGCTCAATAATTCTTGAAGAATGGAATGGAATGAAACTGAAGTGTCTTAGCGATGCCACAAGCCAGAAGTTCCCATGACATGATGGACTCCTGCCTCTTCTCCTCCTTCACCCAAGCTGGTTGTCAACCATAAGAAAATGAAGACAACAAATCAGAAGAGGAAAGCCAAGGGAAAAACCAAAACCCCTTTGGGGTTGGCGGTGGGGAAAGAGTGATTGCAAACTGATGGGGATAAACAAGACCTGTCTGTATCTCATTTAGACTTAATAAGATAGTTTGCTGAATGTTAATTAAATACTCAGTGGTTGTTACCAACTGTGGTGATTAACTTAATTTTGAATTAAATAAGCAATAAATGCTTAACTGAAGTTCTATTAAATTTTACCCAGCAAGTGAGGAATATGAGTCTCTTAATTGGCTTTAAACAAGATAGTTAAGGCAAGTTAGTTGAATTTTTATTACCTGAAGATAACTGTCTTATTAAATCTAAATTGACAATTTTATTTGATAGAGAAATGTCATCTGTTCTTCCCATTTACCAAAAACGTCCAAAAAGGTTCCTGGTTGGTCCAAACTGCTTGGATCAAAATTATTTTGTCTTCTAGTCCTGTTTTAAAAATAAGTTTATTCATTTAAGAATGAATAAATGTAAGAGGCAGAGAGGCCGAGGAAAGAGTTCTGTATGAGATTGAAGAACCATGTAATCATATTTTCTAAACCAAAAATCAGGACTCTGCTTTCTCAATATACATACAGTTTGGAGATGCTGTATAGACATCACAATTCGAACCTTTCCAGGATGTTTCCATCGATTAAAAGGCTACTTATATGAAACATTTGAAATCACAATTACTATTCAAATAAATGGTTGGCGCTGCCACTAAACAGCTTTATGACCCTAGCTAATAATGTCACTCTTCCAGGTCTCGGCTACCACATATGTCAAATGAGGAGGTTAGACAGATCACTGACTTTACTCATTTATTTTTTTCTTTTTAGTATGTGTAGCCCCTGGAATAGTGCTGACACATAGTAGGTGTTCAATCAACATTGGCTGAATGAGTAAATTAACACATAAAGTTTGGGCAACTCAAAACACTAAATATTTTTAGCCCTTTCATTGCAAGCTTCTCCAGCCCAGGCCGTTTTTAAATATTGCCATTTGATAATTCTCACAAGAGGAAACAAACTCAAAACCACTGCTTGAGAATTTTTTTTTCAGTAATTAAAGGAATGGAAATTAGAATAATAATGAAATATCATTTCTTACATATGAATTTAGCAAGGGCAAATGCTAGTTTTAAATTTAAATAATGCTGAAGGTATAATAAAAAAGTAGATTTACATACTGCTAGTGACTCTGCAGATTAGTACAGTCTTTCTAGAAGTCGTATGGCAACTGGTATGAAAAGTAATAGAAATAGTTGGTATTTTTGTGTCTATAATTCTTCTTTGCGAAAACTTAAAACTTATTTAGCCAGCCAATAAACATTTATTTAAGGCCTACTATGGGTCATACTCTATGGGGAAATATAAGGAAAAAGATACGGCGTGTGTTACCATCTGGTGGGTTGAAAGAGAACAAAGAGGACAGAGAGAATATTTATTTAGCAGTACCACAATGGCAGGCTTTGGTCTTTTCTACACTGACCACAGAATTCCTTCCACAATCACATAATGTGGCAAGCACTATTATCCCCTTTTACAGATGAGGAATTGGAAAGTTCAGAGAGGCTAAGAACCAATATATATTCAAGGTTATATGGCTAACAAAGGGCAGAGCCATGATTTGAACCCAAACCTGTATGACCCTCCAAACCATGATGCATTTTCTACTACATCCCTGAGGAAAAAAGATACATATTCAGATAACCACATCATACAAGGGATAAAATGACAACCGCTATAAGAAAGTGAAAGTGCCAAAGAATCATTGTCTTTAGGAAATAATTTGGCAGGAAGAAAAAGCTGTTTATCACTGAAAAGATGTTTATCACTGAATTTTTTAACATGCTGAATTACATTTACTTGTTTAAAAAAATGAAAACTATGCTAGTGCCTACATGGGTAAGTGTTTAAAGCAGGATTTATCAATTTCAAAAAAACATCTGTAGTTATATCAAAACTAAATATATTGCCCAGAAAAATAGAAGGAAGAGCTTTTTTGTAACAATATTAAATAGAAGGAAACATCATACATATACAGAAAAGTGGAATGCACTTTTGGGGAGTCATGATTAGGGTTACGGTCTCATAAGAGAACACAGAGAGGTATTCAGGTAAGAGTATTTGATAGTGTTTTTTTGTTTGTTTTTTTTAATGAAGTTGAGTAAATGTATTCTAAATGAGTTTTTCATTATCTTTTGATAACAGATTGATTAATGTTTAAAGGAGTTCAATTAGTTTTTCCATTACTAAAGATATTCTTAAAAAAATATATTCTTAGAACTAAAGTTGTCGTTTATTATTTCACTTACAGTATTCAATCATATGTTCATTCAACATATGAATTTAACATTTTTAAAATTCTTACAACATATCAGGAGCCACAATAAATGTTAAGGATATGAGTATGAACAAAAGCTAAAGCCTATCTTGGGGATCTTCCCAGGCTGGGAACAGGAGGAATCTGAAATTGCGCTAGTAGAAAACTCAAAATGAAGTCCTGGTTCAACATCTAATTAGCGTGAGCCTTGGGCAAGTCATTTCATCGTTCTCAGCCTCACCTTCTTTATCAGTAAACTTTAGACAATAATAATAACTACTCACGGAACTATTGTAAGGATTTACCTATAATTTTCAGGAAAACACATGATTAACTGTAAAGCACTACAAAAATAGCAACTGGCAGAAAGTGTCATGACTATATTGGTGGGTTCCATTTCGATGGGGTTCATGCAGGCTAGTCTAGGCCACAAAGTCTAGTGGGTGGGTGTAAAGTCATTGCCACCTGGTGGGTGGGTGTAAACTCATTGGCACCAAAATGCTGGTTCCTCGCTACTTCACATGAACCGTAGCCCTCCATTGTTAGTGCCTAATCATCCATTTTTGACTCTCTGCCTTTTGTCCAATTGGGCTCAAATGATCCTGAGGCACCAAATGGGTAGAGGAGCCCCAGGGAAGACTGTTAACAAGTATTTTTTTTTCGGAGGGATGGAGAAAAGGAGGGAAAAAAGAGTCAGGATTGATAGACCTCAAAGACATTCTAGGTCAAGTCTTCAAACGATGCCTGAGTTTTCACTGTAACATTTCAGTCAGCCACTGCTTGAAGATCTCCAGTGATCAGAGATTCAATAACTCTAAAAAGAGCTAATTCCATTAGAAGTAAGAGGGTTCATGGATTCTTAAAAGATAAAACTGGACAGAGATCTTCCTCTGGACAGATAGCAATCTCTTCAGCCATCTACTGTGTCACCCTTCTAAAGACACTGGGCAAACGATGGGATCACCTTGGGGTTTTGCTGGGACGAAGACTGTGGACTTCCTGCTCAAGTCTGGAGTTATTCTTATTTAAATAAAAAGAATGGGTGACCTCTATTCTACCCGCAAAATATCCCTAACATCCATGTCCTCAACCCTAATTCAGCTTCACTTTATTTTCTGGCCTGAGTTACTGCAGTACATCTCACCATATCCAGTACCCTCCCCTCCAATCCATCCAGCATACTATAACCAGTTATTTTCCTAAAGCACAGATCCAATCACTTCGCTTCCCTACCTGATGTTCCTTTCATACTGCAGTCTCAACTCCTCTGTGCAGTAATCAAGACCTTTCTCAATCTGAGCCCCTGCCCACCTTCTCACCCTCATCTCCATGGCCTCTCTACTAGGCAATCCATCCTCATTGACTCCAGTCTTCCAAAGCGCCATGCACTTTCTCACCTCTGTGTCTCTGTCCATGGTATGTCCCTCGCTTAACTACCCTCTCCTCCTCTCATCCTTCAAGGCCCAATCAAATAAGTCTTTTCATTTATGAACTTTCTGCCTGGTCCCTAGAGTTTGTTACCATTCAATCAGAGCCACCATGTATTTCTTCACATACTTTCATATCCTGTCTTGATGACTTAAATGACCTCCTGGAGGTAGGGGTCACATAGCATTCACGTTTCCATCCCCAAACTCAGATGAGTTTCACTCAGTCATTCACAAGTACATACGGCACATGGTGTTGAATAAATAAACACAGGTGTATAACATATAGATACACAAATGTATCTTTAGGGTCCTGTCTGGCTGCCATTACTGGAACCCTAATATTCTCCAAGTAACACTGCTAGGCTGTGGCCAAGAAGAGAGATTTCCAGGTTGGAAATGACAGACTACTGGAAAGCTAACCTACCTTTCACCTCTTTCTAAGAAAAGGTGTCTTTTACCCTCCAGGTCACTGCAGTTTGCCTTTCCCATGAGTCAGGGCACACCCCACCCTCTGCATGACAACTCCCTACTGCATTTCCTAAAAATGCTTCCTTTTCATACCAAACAAGACAGAAGCTCTAGATGCCATCTAAGTTTCTTTCTTCTTCTTTTTCCTGGGCATTGAACAAGAAACAGATTCAGTGGAAATTCACTAGGAAGAGTAAGTACAGGTTACTCTGCTGACCTATTGGCACAGAATTTAGTACTGCATTGGGCTATGGCAGTCATAGTTAGATATCTTTATCAACATGGGCCACTGGATGGAAAATAATAGATTCAAAAACCCAGCTAAAGTACACTCAGGGCCAGAGAATCAAACGTCTTTCTTAACTATTAATAGCCAGAGCAATTTTAGCTACCCATCACATCTTGGACTAAGACTTCCTATCCTTCAATGTCTAACCCAACGCCCCTCACTCCCAACAAGCATCTGCACAGGTTTCGGTGGACACACACACTCCCCAAGTCCTTATTTGTACTGCTCTCGTGGCGCTTTCTTATGTTTCAAACAGGTATGGACATGTTTTATCAACCCTAATAAACTCTAAGTACCCACAATCTAGACATCCCTTTCAAACATCTTCACCCTTTTACCTTCATGAACGCAGTTCAATTGAACAAACATTTCTTGAGCACCTAGCATCTCCTCTACCAAAAACAGCAGACGTTTGCCGAGTCCTTAGCTTAGGCCTGGCCTAAAGCATATTACTTACACTACCTCGCTCAATGCTCACCCACAAGTAGGATGACCATATGATTTATCCCCCAAAGCAAACACTTCTGAAAGTGAAAGGGGTCACAATTAATACTAAACCAGGACACAGGCATAAATCAGGACTGTCCTGGGCAAACCAGAAAGTACAGTCCCTCTACCTCTGAAGCAATTACTGTTGCTACAGTCATTTTTACACACAAGGAAACTGAGGCTGATATTAAGGGCAGGAATCCCTTACCATCCAAAATGGGGTCTCCGAAAACTGCCAAGGAACTCATACTACATTTGCCCATGACCATCTTCTCCTAACGAGGAAGGCCCTCTACCTCTTGAGCTCTCGGCAGGGCGGCAGCTGAGATGCTGGTTGATGTGACTCAGGAATGCTGACAACGGCTATGGCAGGAAAAGTGTCCATACTGGAGGTGGAACAAGGCCAAAGTACATTTCCTGAAGGTCAGTGAAATAACCTTGCCCCATCTCGATCCTTTCACTTACCGGTACCATGAAAGGTTCCCACACAAGTTTCTGAGGAAGGGCTGACAGCACCCTTGAGCACTAGCTTTCCATTTGAACTACAGAGGGCTTTGATGTGAAGTAATGACACAAGCAAATACTACAGGAGAAGCAAAGCCTGCAGGGCTGAAAAACAGACACAAACAAAACCCAAGAGAGTGGGACGGTCACAATGGAAGAAGGGACACTGCACAGCCATTCACTTGTGATGAACCATCTCTCGCTGCATAGCCTAGAAAGGGCTGTGAATGTCTGTGGCACTCACCCCACTTTGCTGAGTGCAGTATTCTCAACAGTGGTGCCCCCATTAATAAGAGGTCTAAAAACAAGTAAGTCGGTAAACCAAATCATGTCTGTGACCACCCCAGGGAGCATCCTCCACTAAGTGGCACAGCTAGGATTTGAACTTGGAGCTGCCTGGGTCTAAATCCCATATGACCACCCATAGGATAAGGTGCCATCCCTGTGTGCTAAACACTACACGGGACACCAGAAATGGCAACATTACTGTTTATAAAGCACTATCATGGAAACGTGTCTGGTTCTCACAAATGCACTGTGATATATCATTTGATCTCTATTTGAAGGTAACTAAGGCTCACTCAGGGATATTCTGGAACCTGCTTAAGATCACAGGCTAGTGGGTGGCTCAAACACAGGCCTTTGTTTTCCTATACCAAAAACCATTGATGCTGTTACGGCCAAAATGATAGCATGGGAAACCTCGGACGCTCGGGATTCTGGAGTCTCTAAACTGATTCTCAGTTGCCTCCCAATGTCACAGACACAGGCAGCTAATGTTACTAATTAGCACACAACAGTTTCTTGCCTGTGTATAGGGTTTTCTAAGGACTTTCACATTTCTTTCTCCAGGGCATTTACAGAAGTTAAGAAGCAGGACAGGCGTTTTTAAGACAAGAGTCAGATTCTCACTCTGCCACTAAAGGCCAAGCACGCCATGGGAAGGTTTCCCCACCCCTGAACTCTTGCCCACACTCTGCCAGACAAGACTGACACTGCAGACCCATCTCTTGGATTGCAATTGGGAGCTGAGCAATAAAACCAATTGTAAAACGCATTCGCTGTGTAAAAAGTGCTAGGAAGGCTATGAAATACTAATGGGTTCTGTGAGATGGGTTACAGTGGGCAGGTTTAAGAGGGAAAGAAAAAACAGGAGGATTTACCCTATAACAGATCGGATGAAATAGTTGCAGCCTGAAAACCTTTAGGCAAGCAAATATAAGTAAAAATAAAAGGGGAGGGCCTGGGTGGAGGTGGGGCTGTCACAAGCAAGGAACCTGGGAGTTATCAAGGAGGCAGAAGCTTGGTTCTTGCAAACAAGCCACAGGCATAAATGGCAGTAAAAGAAATAAATCCCCAAACCACACACAAACTCAAGCTGAACCATCTTAATCACTTTGTTTTCAAAGTGCAAAGCACAAAGTTCAAGACCAGTAACAATGATTTCTAAGTTATATCCCCTCCCAAACTCTCCAAAGCAAAGCCCCTGGGGGTGGGGGTTAACAGAGAAGGAATGTGTCAGGCCAGGCTCAGCAGAAACAGAATCAAAAACACCTTTGAAAGAGGGCTGGCCACAGCCCAATTCCAGCTCAGCTGACAAAGGTGTGACTGAGCAAGTCTGTCCCTTTCCTGGGGCCTCAGTTTCCTCGCCTTGTACAATGAGGAAGCAGATCACTCAGGGCACCAAGGCCCCAGCCGCACTTCTAAGGCAGGAACTGACTGCCAGCTTGGGGTTCTACTATCTGTAAGCTTTGGTCCCATAAAACAGGTTTTCCAGCCAAGGCTGATAAGCTAACAAATAATTAGCAGGACAAGCCTGAGAACTAAGCTGCCTGATAGGATTCTAAGAGCAAACAGCTTCCAGAATCCCTTTTTCCCTGTCTACCCTGCTGACCCTGTACAGGCCCAGTAGTTCTGTCCTAGAACATTTCAGCAGCCTCCTAAGCGGGTCCCTGCCTAGCGGGTTGACCTGCTATCACTCTACTACCAGAGCTCTCTGAAGCACAGATCCAACAAGGCCCTCCTTTGCTCAGAAAGTGACCAAACCTTCCTGCCCCCCACTCCCAACCACTGCCATCATCCTAAGCTCATCCTATCAGCCTTTACCATCTAACCCTCACACTAGCCAGCGCCATCTTTCACAGTGATCTCCAAACACATCCTTCTGTTCCCCAAACACTCTTAGACTTCAGGCCTATACATACCTATCAAGGTCTCTCTGCCTGGAAAGTTCTTCCACCCCTGTGCACCATATGAACTCCTACTCACTCTTCAAAACCCACCCCAAATGTCTTGTTTTTCACGAGCATTCATCAGTTCTTCCAGGTGCTTGGCCACTCCTTTCTTACTGCTCCCACTAGGCCTTTGATCATCACTCTAGTAGGACCTTACCATGTTCTATTTCAATCTCTCTCCTATGCTGGAATCAAACTCCTTGAAAACAGACTCTTGTCTTTATAAGCCAGCATTTCTGTCTAGCATATGATAGTCACTAAGTATGCATTTGCTGAGCTGACTACAAGAGGTTGAGATGGATTTCATCACACATATATGTGGGGCAGGTGGGGGCAAGCAATCTAGGAATGGCTTCATGGCCCAAGGTGGGTTTTGGCTTTGAACTGAAAGGCCCACAGGTTTAAAACAAGCAGGGCCAATGGAGAGAGGCCAGGAACTCTGGGTAGAGAAAAACAGCATTAGCAAAGGCATGGATAATGAAACGGACGAATGTTCAAAGACAACAGAACCACCTGGCTGTGTGAGAGAAAAGTGAAAGAGCAGTTTTAACTGCAATTACTCTTAGGAGAACTAGTTTAGAGACTCAACTCTGCACTCCCAGTCCCCGAACTGTGACCCTGACAGTGGAACTGCCCAATACCGCCTGTGGCTGGTACAACATAGGTGATTCTCAATCCAGTCCTGGGACTCCAGAGACTCAAGCATCTGGGTCAGTAAAAATAGTACCCCTCCCCCACGTTGCTATCTATGCTTACAGTGAACTAAACCAATCCCTTTCTTCATCTCACGAGTATTTCTGGAGCACCTACCACGTACCAGGCACTCCTCTGGACACTGGGAACATACCATGAACAAAGGTATCCTTGCAATCCTCATGAAGCTTATTTTAAAGTGCAAGGGAGACAAAGACAAGCAAACATATAAGATCAAGTGGTGATTCGTGCTTGTATTGTGTCACTAAACGTTGTTCATTCATTTCACAGTTACTGAACATCTTCAGGGCACCAGACATGACAGGGATTTGAAGATGAGAAAACCAAGGTCTTGCTTACTTTGCTGGGTGCCCCTCCTAAGGTCGGACTCCTCTCTCCAGATAATGCCTCTACCGTGTTTCCCCGAAAGTAAGACCTAGCCGGACAGTCAGCTCTAGTGCGTCTTTTGGAGCAAAAATTAGTGTAAGACCTGGTATTATATTAGATTATATTATACCGGGTCATAGTAAAATAAGATGGGGTCTTATATTAATTTTTGCTCTGAAAGACACATTAGAGCTGATTGTCCGGCTAGGTCTTATTTTCGGGGAAACATGGTATCTATGAACCATCAAAACACAAATGACCCACCTCAGGCAGGTACACAGGGCATAGGAAGGATTGGAGTTGATCCCTCAGAGTCCTGAGCCTATAAGACTTCTTGGTAGAAAGGGTCTGCATGACTCAGGGAGGGCAAGATCCAACCGGAACTAGTTCACTCTACTCCAAAGAACTAGCATTGTCCTAGGAGGCATAGATCAAGAGCAATGACTGAGTTCAAGACCCTCTATTACTTCCCTACTTTGTTATTTGAATGCCCCAACTGCCTCTCTATAAGGATAATTCAAATCCTTATCACCTAAGTACCAGGGATGTAAGGTACAACATGGTGACTATAGTTAAAACTGCTCGATGTTATATATGAAAGTTAGAGTAAATCCTAAGTGTTCTCATTACAAGCAATATTTTTCCCTTTTTTGCTTTTTATTTCTATTCTATCAATATGAGATGATGGATGCTAACAAAACTTATAGCAGCAATCATTCTACAATATATATAAGTCAAACCATTATGCTATATACTTTAAACTTATACAGTGATGACAATAATATCTCAATAAAACAGAAAAAATCCTTATCACTACAGAGGACTAGGGAAGGGAGGAGGTGGTGGGGGCCGCGGGGGAGGTGGGGCTGTCGCAGATGGTTTGCTAGAGAGGCTCTGGCTTCTCCAGTTAGCTTTGGGGAAAGAAAACACCCAAAGGATACAGGAAATGGTACAATCGTAAGAGAGGGAATGGTGGGAGTAACTAGTGTGGAATTGAGAAGCCTGCTCACCCAGGTAAACCCTCAATGATGAACCTGCCAGGGCCTAATGAATGTCTACCGAATTCAATTCCTAGGAAGAACACTGAAAACCAACACTTATTTGAACTTTTCATTCTGTGGGCATATAAAAGAGTGGTGACAAGGCTATATAGATCAGTCAAATGTTAGAAACTCAGCCATGTCACTTAGTAGTTGTGTAACCTTATTTAACCAAACTCATTGTCTCATCTGCGAAATGAAATTGATAATCATAGAACCTACTTTAATGAATCAGTATAAGAATTACATAAGTACATGTCAAGTACTCTAAAAATGTTCAAAGTTCTTATTCTTACTATTATCACCAAGAAAGAACAATAGGAAGAGTAGCATTTTCTAGCCTCAATTCTGTGGTTTAGCTGCTTCCAAGCCTGAATCCCATTGACGCTCTGGCCACCCTCTCACCCTATTTGTGGAAAGTCATAAGAGATTAAGTCCTCAAGGATACATCCGTGTCCTTCATTTCTGTGACCTGCATTAGGAGCGCACTGGCCATTTCCTCCATGCCTCCAGGGAACCCAGAGCTGACCCACAACACACTTCCATTCCTTCCTCCCTTTCTCTCACCCTCATGTTCTCTGCCTCATACACACCTTGAACTCCATGGATTTCCACCCAGATCAGAGCTTCCTGCACGCAGCACCACTTTACCTCCCCTTCCTCACCTCAGTTTCTTCCAGCAATGCACAACCTTCTATGCCATATTCCAGGAAAAGTCCCCACCCACCAACGCACACACTGAGCCAAGACTTCTAATTACTGCCCAAGGTCAAAGTCTCAGTTTCACTCAACTCAAAGGCGTTACTATGCTTCCTGCATTACTATCCAAATACCTATTCCCAGAGATGGTTCCAGAGCTCCTGCCCAGGCTTGTTCTCATGTGAATCTCTAGAGAACCATTCAGTGGCCCCTATAAGCTACAAGATAATTTAAGTCTACTTGGCAAAAAATCATAGCCCACCCCTGTCTCCAATTTCCACAGCCCCTTCATGCTAAACATTCAAAATACAGCCTCGAGGATAAACCTTCCCTACGCCAGCATTAGCCTCACAGGTCCTCTCCTACCTGTCCTTCTTCCACTTGGGCAACTCCTACTTGGCCCAAAAGACTCTCTTCAGACACTACTCCCTCAGTGGTGACTTCCCTGAAGTCGACCCTTCTCAGTGCAGAGCGGAGGAAACATACCCCTAGAACAGCTTGCGCACAGGTGCACACATGCTTTCACATACACACACATGTGTGTTCCTCAAAGACAGGGACCATTTTTCGTTTTTATACTCCCTGGGCCAGCCAGTTCCTGGTTCACAGTAGGTAGGCTCCAGAACTTGTGTGCTTCCTGCACTGCTCTTCTCCTTTCTGTGTATAAACAGCCGTGTGTTCCATCCTCTGGTTTTACCATGTTACCTGGCGTCTTCTATTGCCCTGTCAGTTTTCCATTAAATGCAGCAAATCTCTGGGCTCAGGGGGCTTCCCAATCCCTGTGGGTTACACTCTGCCCTTCCAAAAACCCATCATCATTCCAGCATTTTAACCATAATTCTGAAATCAAATCCAATTGGGAACTTCCCCAGTTCCCAATTAACCCATGCTAGTTCCACAGCAGGGTAAAATCACATATTAACACCAAGAGTCAAAGTTCTGGGTTGTAATTCTGAGCACATTTCTAATTAGCTGTGTGACCTTGGGCAAGGGTTGCAGTGGAGATGACAGTGTCACCAGGCCCAATTCTCAGGGGATTTTTGAGATTCAAATGGAACATCTGATGGGAAAGTGCTGCATAAAGTGCAAAGCACTTGTATATTCATACAGGGTACGATTAACAAATTATATCACATCTAAACCATTGACTGTAAGATGTACCATCATCAACTTAGAATGAAAAAGTGCTCAACTATGAAACATCTGTGATCATAAGACCACCCAATTTCAGTCATATGAAAATTTGAAAAGTATGTTTTAGAAGTGATAAAACACAACTTATCTGTCTCTAGTAGGTTGGTGCAAAAGTAATTGTGGATTTTGGAATTAGTTTTAACCTTTTAAACCGCAATTACTTTTGCACCAACCTAATAAAATACAGGAGCCTGCAATAAAATTTTCAGATTTGCCAAAGGTGAATAATAAGTACTCAGTACTATGGGTCCAGTAAACGAATGAACACCCACTGATAATATTCTCAGGCCAAATTATTGCCACTCTCACTAGAAGTGGGCATCAGAAGGCTTCCCAGTACCAGTCCCTCTCCTCTCAATTGTGTCCCTGTCTATTCAAAACCCTCAATTGATGGCTGCCAGTCATGTTCAAACTCCTGAGCCAGGCATCTCTAAGGCCCTTCATAATCAAGCCTCCTTTTCCACTACTTACTGCAAGGAACTGACTGCCTACTTCCCCCAGAGCGAGGACCTCTCCACCAGACTATGGCACCCCAAGGGTCTCACTCAGTCTCAGCCATAGCAAACTAGCTCAGCAGCTCAGCTTCTCCTCCCTCTGCCCACCTCCAAAGGCAGCCGGCTGCTTACAGAGTGGATGACACTGGGGGACTGCCTGACCCAAAGCTCTAAGGCCTGTACCCCTTCCACTCTGACAGCTAACCCCAACTACTTATCTGCCATATACAGTCTACAATCCAGATTGTAGAGTCCTGGGTGTTGGAACTGAGGGACTATCTTGCAAAGATTAAATGTAAGACACACACTCTTCCTTTTAACATTTCCCTAGTACTGGCAGGAACCCTGGAGGGAGGAAGGTTGGTAATGGTGTAGAGTGAGCCCTATTGGGAGTTCTGCCCCCGACACATACACTGTCCACCATTATTCACTTCAGGCTCTAAAACTAGCACCCACCTTCTCTGGGCCTTTATTTTTATTTTCCTATCTGTGAGGGAGGGAGGGAGAGGATTGAGAAGGGCAGTGGGGAGGAGTTAGATGCTTTCCTTCCCTCCACTTAAAGGATTTCTTAAAATGTACAAGTTCTGGGAGAGGTAAGCCATTAAGTCACTAACACCTTAGTGAGAATGAGCTTTATTGGGAGGCAAGCCAGAAAAAGGGGAGGAGGAAAAAAGAGAAAGAGGATTGGAAACAAAGTTAAGTGAGTCTAATACTAGGAAAGTGACTCAGAGATGACCCTAAATTTTTGCATTTTGTGTAAAGGGCTGGGAGGCAGTGGATCCCTGCCTGGGAAGGGAAGAGAAGCCAGAGAAATCTTTCTATCCCCCAGCACCCCAAAGCTCCAAAAACACTGTTCTGACCTAATACTTAGGCACAATTCACTTATTATCTCATCTCATGTACCCCATTCCTCCAACCCCACGCCCCCAAAACAGTAACATTAACAATTCATCTCCACTCTCCACATTTTATTTAGTCTTTTCTGGTCTACAGTCTCCCCACCCCCACCGCACCACTGTGCAAATACCCTCCTTCCATGTCAGTGGCTGGATTCAGACAACTCCCATTCTTCAAAAGCCATGATCAAGCATGGGCTCCCCCCCAAAGGCCAATCTCTGTTCCCTCCCCAGGGGCCCAAAATCAAACTCCTTTCTCGGAGTCGCTTAAAACTATTTATGCCTTTTCCCCAACACTCAGCCTTTTCTATCTTGGGTCGGTTTGCTTCCTTGGTTGTCTGAGTGCTCCCTAATCACAGGAACTGGTCCTCATCTGCCTTTCTGACTCAACAACCCAGCACAGTGCCTGGCACACAGTGGGTGCTGGGGAAATGCTGGGAGAAAGACAATTTGAAATCAGGAGCCACCTATTTTAATTTCAGCTTGGCTTTTAGTGACTGACTTCGGAGGAAGCCCTCCTTCTCTCTGGACCTCAGTTTCCCCAACTGTAAATTGAGGGGCTTGGATGCCTGGGTTCCTAGGCCCCTTCCACTGTGACAACTGGGATTCCGCGAAAGCTGTAAGCGGCTGGGTGTGGCCCCGCCCCCTAGGCGCCCAGAAAAGCCTGGGCAGGGGGCGCATAAGGGCTCCAACCCCGCCCAGCCTGCGGGCCTTGCTTTCCGAAAAGCTCGGGGTCCCCCTCCCCCATGGCGTGCACCCCGTGATTGCGCGGCGGACGGCACTTCCGTACCGCGGCCCTGCGGCCCGGGCAGGGCGCGCACTCCACGCCCTGCGCCCGCGCTCCTGCTACCCCGGAGGCGCTTGCGCCCGGGGAGGGCTGGGGGTTCCCGAGGCGCCCGCGGGCGGAGGGTGGGGGGAAGGAAGGAGGATTTGCAACAATACCTCTGGGAGGAGGCAGCCGGGGCAGCAGCGGCGGCGGCGGCTGGAGGCGGAGGCAGAGGCGAAGGAGGAGGTGCCCGGGCACTCCCCCTCCCATTGTCCCCAGCCCCGGACAGGCCCGGCCCCGCGCCCCGCACCGCGCCCCGCGCCCCAGGCGGTGCAGCCAGCCCTTACCTTGCAGCGCCCAGCTGTCCCCCGCTCGCTAAAGCTACTTATATCCCGGGAAAGCTCGCGCGGGGCCCGGGAGCGAACCCACAGACAAAAAGTGAAACTTCGGCAGGGCTGGAGCGGCTGCTGGTTGGTGCCTTTCCCCCTCCTTCCTCCCCACCGTCCCCACCCCCTCCCCCTTGGTCTCCCGTGCGGTGCCCTGAGAGCTGGAAGCTGACGTCAGGGGCCTGAATTCCTGACTTTGCCTGCACGCATTTGTCCATGTAAGGTATGGGAAGGCGGGTGCCCGCGGGGCCGCCGAGCGACGCTCGCCTGGCGGAGGAGGGGGTGCTCGCAGCCGGCAGTGGTTTGGCCAAAAGGTGGGCTCACAAGGGGCATTTTATTTCTTGGGAGAAAGAGGTGGAGACGCGGGGATGCAGGGAGCTTTCAAAGGAGGAAGGAAAAGAGGGAGGTGTGGGGGCTTTGCCTGCACTGCAGGAAGAGGAAGAAGACGTAGCAGGAGGAAGTGGCCAACTTGAGGGGCTGAAGAAATGACAGAACCTGCGTCTGCTCTTAAAGCGCCAAGTTAGGGCGCTGAGCCTGAGCAGCAGAGATCCTTCCCTGGAATCCCCTTTTGAGATGTGGCTCCTGAGCCCCGCCCTGGATTCCCTGCCAACTCAATATGTACTGGATGTCAGAGCGGGCAAAAATCAGCTTCCAAACCTTCCACTTTACACATGAAAAAAGTGAAGCTCTGGAGGAGAAATGACTTATACAAAGTCATACACACCACGAATCCAGGCGCAGGACCCGCGTACTCAGACTCCCAGCGGTGTTCCCGCCTCTAGGCAGGGCCCTTACTCCCTCCTTCCCACTGAACAATGAATTAGGTTATATGTCAGCGGAACACACGGACCACCCAATGGATGAAGAGATTTGGAGCTTCCCTTGACCTGGGAGTCAGTTCCTGGAAGGTCTTATTGACAGCCCTGAATAGCAGAGAGTCAGTTGTTTCAGGGCTACTTTCTCTGTTCTGTGCTCAAATAAAGGAACCCCTGGAAGTTGAACATTCATTCCCCCAGATCTATCTGGAAGCCCAGAAAGCTTACTCTGCCTATAGCTCAAAAAAAAAAAAAAAAAAAAAATCAGCGAACTGGGTGAACTGGTTTGAATAAAGGCAGGCCTGTTCTTGGAAAGTTTGAGGGATTTTTTTTTCCTCTGACATTTGTAAATGTGAGCAACCATGAAAACCACCATTTACTGTAGAGGGGTTATAATGTGCAGCAGCCATTGCCTGAAAGGCGTTCCAAGGCTGGAGGCTTTGTTTCCTTGAATTTGTATCCTATTAATATCTACAATAAGAATCCCTCACCTCAGCACATAATTAGTTCTCCCTCAGTGGTTTATTAGATCTTCATGTTATAGGACAAACTATAGTCCCCCTTTCACATCAGAGATAGAAACTCTGGTAAAGTGACTTGCCCAACACAAAAGCACCTGAACTCACCTCTGCCTAGCCAGGTCACCTGACTAATCCCATGATGTATCCATCCAACCAGGAGACCCTGACCTCCAGCAGGACCTAATTCCCAGTCATGAATGTTGAGAATACACTGCAAATAACTACTCATGAAACTTCCAAAACTTGGTTCTTTTTGGGATTTGGTGACAATTTTTTAACCAAGAATTGAAAGAAGGAAAGAAGGAAGGAAGGAAGGAAGGAAGGAAGGAAGGAAGGAAGGAAGGAAGGAAGGAAGTGTGTGTGTGTGTGTGTGTGTGTGTGTGTGTGTGTGTGTATATATATATATATATATATATATATATATATATATATTTGTCCTTAGCATTTATTTAACACCTTCCCTGTGCAAGGTCTTTAAATTCAGACATTCCTGGGTTCAAATGGCTTAATCTGTAACTTCCTCTCAATTTCTCATCTACACGTACAAAAATATGAAGACAGTAGTAGAGAGATAAGGTCAAGAGTACCTATTCCATAAAATAATGAAACATTTTTCTCTTTGCAACTAACATGGTTTGAATAGGAAATATGAGCTCTTAAAAGGGAATCAAATACATGGTGATGGAAAGAGAACTGACTGGGTAGTGAACACACAATGTGATATATAGATGATGTATTACAGAATTATACACTTGAAGCCTATGTAACTTTATTAACAATTGTCACCCCAATAAACTTTAATTTTTAAAAAAAAAGATTATGTTGTGGGATTTTAAAAAGATCAGATCCAATTACAACACAATTCACTTACTGTGTCTTCAACATTTCAGCAAACTGATGTGCTGAGTGCCACTGTTTAATACGAAAAAACCTTGTATCACACAAAGAATGGATTCACCCAATCTTCATCAGCTATAACAGGACTTGACCAGCATTTCTTTTTTCTTTTCTCCATTAACCCACTTATAAAGAATAATAGGGTTCTAATGAGGATTAATAAGATTTAATAAGGTATAATTAGAGTCATTCATTTCCTCCATCATACACATTATAAGAGTGCTGTGTTGGATCCAGAAATGCTACTAATTATGTTGAAACTGTTATATGAGTGTGTTGGGGAAGATCACTGTGTTTCTCCTCCTGAAATATTTATGAATTGCTCAGGTGGGCATGGTGTTAGCACAAACATTATATAAAGTTAATCACAAAAGATAACTTCAACTCATGAGGCACTCACCAGGAGTATAAGAGGCAAAGTCATAAATTGGATTCTTGATGAACCACATGCCATGTTGCCAGTTCCAACTCAAATATAAAGCCTCATTTTCATTTGCTGATCTGGTTTCTTATATTCTCACTCTTCTCAACATCCCTGGTAAAACCTGTTGTGTGCAGGGGCTTGGGAAAGAAGGGAATGCTGTGTAAACTTGCAGACTCAATGCTAGAGAAATACAGATTTAGCAATTCAAAGACTAAAAGAAGCACAGAATTTCAGGTAGGGCATAGGTCATGTAATCAGAGGATTGCATACTTGAGGCTGAAGGCCTACAGAAGCATTCTCATTGTTCCAGTGATGGCACACAAAACTTTGCAGAAGACCAGGCTCTGGTCGCACCATTTCCTTATACACATTACAGTTCCTTACCCAAAGGCCTTTGTCTAGCCCACGGCAGTCTTTTCTTTGTACCAAACAATATTCTAAGGATTTGTCATATGCATTTCATTTAAGTCTCACAAAGCCCTTCTGAGTTTGCCATTATCATTTTCTCTCTTTTGCCTAGAAACTGAAGTCCAGAGAGGTTAAGTAGCTTGCTCTTAACACAAAGCTAGTATGTGGGTACGCTGAGATTTCCCCTGAGCCCAGGCACCCCGGTCCTTAGCTCACTCACTGGTCTCTGTTGGAACACTCCAATGTGCAGAACTCATAATCTCCCACAGCTGACCGAGAGGAAAAGATACGAAGAAGCTATGAGAGAAATAATAAAGACGAAAGGGGCGTGGAATACGGGTGGTAAATACCAACCTGATGTTGCCGCTCACCAGCTTAAAAACCCATCAGACCAAACTCCTTAGTGTCATTTGCACAGCCCTTCAGACATTTCTGCCAGTCCTTTACAGGCCCCCCATTCTCTAACCAATTGAAGTTCTAATGGTTTCCCACATCTTACCTGTTTGTGCTTCTCTGTCTTTACACGTGTTCTTCGTTTTCCCAGGAGTCCTCGTCCTTCTTCATCCACCTAGCAACACTTACCTAAGCTCTTCAGACTTCACTTCAATATTCCCTCCTCTGAGAGGCCTCTGGCCCCTACCACCACCTCCAGTGGAGACATGGCCCATCACTCTGCTTATTTAAGGGTGACTCTGAATAGTGTCATTGGTTGCCTTGTCTTTCTCTGTTTCTGGACTGAGAGTCAAATTCATCGCTGAGTCCTTAACACAGTCCTTGCCTTCACCATTGTAGATATTCAACTGTTTCTCCTCTTCCTCCACCTCTTCCTTCCTATAGAAGGCAGAGGAAGATGCAGAAAGTATAGGGCCTGAACATTTAAATAAAGTCAGCTAACTACCTCAAGAGATGAGGCCTCAATGTAAGCCAACCACTGGGAAGGGAGAGGAAGAGTCAGAAGAGCTCAACCATTTGGGATTAGAACCAGGACTGGCATGGGGAGGCAAAGGAGAGGGAGTGTATAGTTCTTTCCTTGCCCTAAAATTGCTATGTAATCTCATGGCAAGTCCCCTCCTCTCTGGTCTCAGTTTCTTTATCCATATAATTAGGTCCTTAGATTTCATGTTCTTCAACAGTCTCCCAGCTCTTCAATTTAATGCTACTTGCAACCGGTTGACCAAATTCTTCCCAAAGGATAGCATGCTACATTATACTTGGAAACTTGTAAAGGTTCCATTATGTCAACCGAATTAAGTCAAAACTCTTCAGCTGCCCCTTTCTGGCTCTATGATCAAGCCCTAATAGGCTTTTCCAACTCTAGACTGCACTCCCGCCCTCCACCATCACCACCACGTTCACGCGCACACACAGCTTCCTGCTCTTCTTGCCTCTGACTCTTTCTCATTTTGTTTCCTCCTCCTGAAATACTTTCCCAAATCCATCTCCACTAATGCAGATTTTACTTGTCCTTTCAGCTCTCTCTCAAAGGAATCTCGTCCCTACTTCTCATTCCCCGCAATCTCCTCCATTGATAGGAAATAATTTCTCTATTTCCAGGAAAGGTATATACTGAAGTGTCCCATTACATTGTAATTTTTCATAGGTGTGTTTGAACTCCTGTCAAACATAAAACCCTTTACCGTTGGCTTCATTCACAGCTTGCTCATTTCTGCTTCCCAGTAGCCAAGGTGGTACCTGGGACTTATAACCAAATGTGATCCACTGACTGAGTGAGTGAATCTTTCTTCTTGGCTAGAAAAGCCACACAATGCCCTCTCTGGAAGACTGGTGATGTTATCTTAGACCTTGACTCTGGTCAGGCACTCGGATGGGTGAGGGAAAAAAGGAGGATTACTGCTTGTCCCTTGTTATAATACGTATTGTATTTCTACGTTTTGTAATTCTAGGCCTTCTCACATGGATCATATATAAATTTTATAAATTATGTAAAGATATAGTTCTGCTATAGGAATAGACATGGAATTAAAGCAATGGTTATTTTACAACTTTATATTAAATAAATTATTTTTAAAAATACCCAAAGCCTTTTTTTTCCAGGAAAAACTGAGTACAAGTGACAGTTTTAATATTTGACATATCAGTTCTATAGTTGAGCTGGGTTCTCTTCCCAAGACTGTGGTACCAGTGTATGATGCAAACAAGACCCCTGGCACAGTCAGATAAGCATCAGCCTTTTGTAAACAGATGAAAACTTGGTATGGTGAACAGTAGTGGCAGGCTTTTAGTAAATGCAGCATTACAGATAATGAAGCAATTTACAAAAGGTTTGTTTACTTTCTGTTCTTTACACTTCATTGTACAATGGGAAAAAAATGATCTCCATGTAAAAAGAATATGTTATCAGACTTCTGAAATGAATATTTTCTCTTTTTTATTTTTTATTTTTCTTGAGTACTGTCTTTTCTGGAGGGGAATATCATGTCACAAGTTACTTTCTTTATTAATTTAGAGGAATCAAGCCAATAGGAACAAACGATGACTTGTATCTACCCATGGGTTTTTGCACAATTTTACTCAGTTTCCAGCTCGTGGTTGTAGTAGTAAGCACTGTTTGCATTTTGCAACAGCATAAAATCAGATCACGTGAATGTATTTTGGCTTATCCCAACTCAGCCCCCCGCACAAGTCTGTTAGCTTTTGACCTCAGGGAAGCCCAGAACATAGAAGAGTTGTGAGAATGCCTGAAAGCCAGTGAGCCTCAGAGGTCAGGCAGTCCAGTCTGACCTGGGGCCAGTCTATGGTAGCAGAAATGTTGATGGATGGAACTTTAATCCCTGTGGGGTCCACTACTAATGAAAAGTTTCAGAGAGACTCAAACACAAAATGAGACAGTTCATACCACCTTTTTAGTTTCACAAGTATTTACTATGCACCTACTAACTGTATTAGGCCTAGGAATACAATGTTACAAACAGTAAACGCAGTACCTATCCTACGTGCTAATGTAAAGATAATACAGTCGACCCTTGAACAACACAGGGGTTAGGGGGCACTGACCCCCACGTGGTGGAAAATCTCTGTATGACTTTTTGACTCCCCAAAAACTTAACTACTAATAGCCAGCTGTCGCCAGAAGCCTTACCGATAACATAAACAGTTGATTAATACATATTTTGCACATTGTATGTATTATATGCTTATTCTTACAATATAGTAAGCTAGAGGGGAAAATGTTATTATGAAAATCATAAGGAAGAGAAAAATACATTTACTCTACTGTATGTATTAATTGAAAAAAAAAATCAGTGTATAAGTGGACCCATGCAGTTCAAATCCATGCTGTTCAAGGGCCAACTGTACATGGTTAAAAGAAACAAAAGACCCAAAATGGAGTTGCTCTTGCTAATCCCACCAAGACTTAATACCTAACTTAATTGCAGTTTCAATCTCTCGCAAGAATGGGATTTTAAATCACTCACTCTGGAATTTCCTACTGAATTCTAGTGAGGTAATCTGCCTGATAAGAACTTCTGCCTTCCCCTAAGGAAAGGGTCCCTTCTCTGAAATAATCCACTCCTTTAACCTCCCTTGTCTTGTCCTAATTTCAACCTATAAACACCTTCCAAATTGTACAGCTCCTCAAGAGCTCCTTTCTATTTGCTAGGTGGGATGCTGCCTGATTCATTTAATAAAGCCAATTAGATCTTCAAATTTACTGAGTTAAATTTTGTTCTTTAACAATATCGACTAACTGCAAAGGAAGGGGTTGGTAAGATAGCTTGGCTGAGGCTTCCCAAGGGACAGCTGGATGAACTGGACCTGCTATTTCAGTGCTGGCCTCCTTTGATGGTGATGGAACAGGCAACGAACGAAAGCGCTGGAAGACACACCCCAGGAGACCGGATGGAGGAACACAAGCATGGAGCACGCAGTTTTGTCTTCACACAACAGCAGGAGGTAAAGGATAATGTGCAAGCGTTCAAAATCTGTGGCCTTGGTCTTGGTGGCCTCACTGGCGCCTTTACGAAGTTATGTGGAGTTGTGTGACTGCTAAAGAAGGTCTGCGAACTCTTGGTGATCTGGGCATCTGGAGAGAGGCTTTAGAATGTGCTTTGCCTTGTTATTTGTGGCTGCAATGCACAGTCTCACCCCCTCCTGGGTAATTACAGCCCATATCAGGGCAAGAGAAAGTATCTCTGCCCAACAATAGAGATTTGATTAAATTTATATTTCCAACTACAGATGTTTGTGAATGAAAAGAGGTCCATGATATATATTTTGACAGCTTAATTGAAATATAATTTATATGCCATAAAATTCATTCATTTTAAGCATATACATGATTTTTTAAAATTTTATGGAATTGTATAACCATCACTGCATTCTAATATTAGAAAAGTTACATCATCCCCAAAAGAAACCTTATACCCATTTACATTTATTCTTTCCCCATTGCTAGTTGCAGCCACAGGCAATCACTGATCTACTTTTTTTCTCTATAGATTTGTATATTCTTGACATTTCATATAAATGTAATTCTACAAGGTGTGGACTGTGCATCTGACTTTTTTCAGTTCACATAATGTTTTCATCCATGTTATGGTGTGTATTAATACTTTATTTTTTTATGGCCAAGTAATATTTCATTGTATGGATATATCATATTATGTTTATCCTTTCAGCAATTATTGACTATTTGGATATTTTAACTTTGGGGCTATTATGAATGGCACTGCTATGAAAGTTTCTTGTATAACTCCTTGTATGGTCATACATTTTTATTTCTCTTGAGTACATGATATTTTAAAGTAAAAAAAATGTAGAGGTGTATAAAAAAGGATCTGCAATGGTATGAATCAAGATCACAAAAGTGATTATCTTTAAGTGGTTGGAAGACTTCTTTTTACTTATCTAAGTTTTCTTACAATAAACAGATTATTTTCAATTTTCCAATGTGTCTGTAACAAAACAAAGACAATATAAAGCTCTTCTTTCTTTAAGACTAAAACCCAGCAAATATTTGGATAGTTGCAATCCCTCTTTTGATGATTGAATCTTCTTAGGAATACATGCTAGTTTGTGGTAGCCATATATTTGAAATAGTTAAAGAGATTTTTACCTACATTACTAACCTTTCTCAACCTTTTAGCTTAAGACATTCTGTGTTAGTGCATTTCCGGAGAAAGGATGGGGTAGACACCAAATTGAAGGAGATTAGGTTTTTCCTAGTTTGCAGAATAAATTTAATATTAATTGGAAGCTCCCAATTACAGACAATTTTCAACTTTTTATTTCTTGCTTTTAAGTTGTGGACTAAAATGAGTACCCTCCATAGGTTCTCCAACATTTATTTGAGAACCCTCTAACTCAACATGGCTCTAAATTGAACATGCCCCAGTCCTGCCTTCTACTTGCCTCCCTATTTCTATTCATGAAACACCAACCTCCCTACTCACAACCCAGGGTCATTTTTGACTTCTCTCGCTCCGCAAACTTCTCTCTTCAATCAGTTGTCAAGTCTGGTCAAGTCTGCCCCAAAAATAATTCTCTCCAATTGTCCCCACTTCGGAGGTTAAGTTTTCATTAAAGTGCAGTCTGAACATTTGTGCATTTAACATTCGCATATTCAATGTGAGAGCAGAGAGAAGAGAGAAGTAACCATGCAAACGCCAATGGTGGTCCTCTGCACCCGGCTTTCCTGAGCAGGAGATGTGAGACGTGAACCTGCCAGTCCACACTGCGTCTCCCAGGGTCTGCCATTTTCCACAGTGTGCTCGCTCTCACCCCTCCGATTCTGTTGTTTAAAGACACCCATTTTTATTCAACATGGCCCCCAGTTAAAAGCCAGCTGCTTCTTCTGTTGCTCAAACAATAAACATTAATTAGTCCCAAAGCTGGAGGAAAAATGGGCTTTGCTGGCCTCCTACATGACACCTTTCTAAGTATTTTTCAAAGATAATTTCAAGCAAAATTTTTCACTATATATTTTAATTTCAATCACTAACAACTAATATTAGATGGGGCTCCACTGGTCACCAGGAAAACTCAAATGCATTTTGAATACACAACATTAGCACGATTATACAAAAATAAAACAAAAAGAATAAAAATAGATATTCATAGAGAACAATCAATAGTTCATACTTGCATCCCTAAAAATGATTTTTTTAACCAAAGAGGCTGGTGTTTTCACCTTCCATTTGCACCTTACAGAGTCCCAGTCAGGCACATGATACTATTTCATCTGTCAGGGTGACTCATAGAGCACCACACCACCTGAATATCTCACCTAAGAGTCTGGTCCCCTCTAGTTCCTGATTCAACAGGTGGATGTGGCTGTGTAACTTGAAGCGCAGGCGCATGCAGGGCACAGAGAAGTCTCTGGCTGAAGATCTAGCTTCCTCTTAGCAGGCTAGTGTGTTATAGACTTTCTCTTTACCTATGACACATGGCATGATAGGCAGGGGAAAAAAACAGAACCCTTCAGGACGTCCGGAGAAGAACTGTAAGCGATATGAATGATTTTGGTGGTATTTGCAAATTCCAAGTAGGACAAGGCACACTTCTTTACGTCCCCATGCCACGCACAAATGGAGCACAGCAGGGGGTGCTCAGGGTAGGTTCTTGTACCAACTCTGCTATTATAATAAAGGTGTGACCCTGAGCAAGTCGTTCCCTCTCCCAGGGCCTTAATCATTCCGTCATCCGTCTACTGGGTCAGGATCTACTGTTTCACATTCCTCTCTATTGTTATGGCATGGATCCAATACCATTATCAATGTCAAAATACATTGCAAACTGTAAACACTATGACACTATTGCTATCGGATTTCGTGATTCTAACACTGCTTTTCTTATTCCCTCCCAACCTTTTCAACACTACTTTCAAAGCTAGCCTCCAGTGTTCTCTCCTGATCTATTTGGCCCTTAATTTGTCAATATTGATAACGATGAATCTACTAAACCACAAACTGCTCCAAATGTAATATATATTGAGCCTTGATTTGCCCCAAATAGAGCATAGATAACAGGTCTTTCTAGCATCAAGCTCTTAAATAGAAGATGACTAAACTGTTGTCTAAATGCTCTAAGTGCTTTTCTTTAAGGAGAAAAAAAGTGGTTGCTGCATTGGGATGATGGCAAAATCTCCAATTAAATTATTTAAAGCACACGGCTTGGACATTTTATTCCTATCTCTGATTACAACTAAGGGATTATGCTTGATCATCATGGCAGAGGTAGGAAGAAGGAATAGATTTGATTCTGTTTTCTTCCATTTTATAATGACTAATGACAGTACAAAACTCGTCTAAATTGCAATGTTTTCCATTATATGTGCCCCACTTAATCAAAAGGCAAGTAGCGTTCATTGGGGTAAAGAATAAAGAGGATCAAAACTTCTGGGCATTTTATTTATCCATGTCACTAACTCACTGCTTACTGTTTGGCTATGAGATAATAATCTTTCATACTCAGTTTGTCCTCCTAGAAAGTGGGTATAATACTAGAAGCTCTCCCTGACCTAGCATCTTCTGTCTTAAAGTCTACAAAGTAACTATTAAGGATCTGGCAAAAGTGTGTTGCTAGGTAAATAAGGTGCTCATACGTCCCATTGGCCCTGGAAAATCCCAACTTATGCCTGTTGTCTCAGGGGGATTATTAATAGCACTACCTTTCACTCTCAAAAGTGTCCCAGTTTGGACAATTGATTTTTTTGTTGTTGTTGTCTACCATGTAGCACAGGACTTTTTCAAGTAAACATTTCTTGAGTACTTAATAATGTGGAAGTCCCTGAACATGACATTTACTTGAACAAGCCATAGATCCTACTCTGAAAGAAAAGAGTCTAAGAAACTGTGTAAAAATACTTTACACAAAGATGAAAGTCATTGCATTTTAAAGTGCTATGTATGTTCAGGGTTGGAGAGGAGTTACTTCTAATTATTCTTGTATTCTTTCACAAATAATTCAAGTACGTATTACAAGGCAGGCACCTGACTAAATATTAGGGATACAACAGGGGATATAGCATAGCCCAGTGGGTTGCTAGATGCTAGTTGGGGTTACATGCATGGGAGAGCATAGGAGGGGCACATAGGTCTTGGGGAGGAGAAGGGCAGGGGGAAGATTTGCTAAAAGAAACAATAGAAAAGATGAGATCAGAGAGAAGAGTAGATATTAGTTAGGTGAGGAAATGTAGAGCAAGGAAGAGTGTTCCAGGGAAAGGATGTAGCACAAAGACTGAGAAATGTGAGCTCATGGCAGAGTCAGGGAATTAAAGATAGTTCATATGGCTTGAGAACAGAAAGTGGGGAGAATAAGAAAAGATGAGGCTTATGAGGGAGGAGGCAATGGAGCTAGCAAAATTTGGAACAAGGTGAGGAGGGGACATAATACAGAGAAAGGAACAGGGTAAAGCATTAGGGTGTGGCAGAGGAGCATGCAATCAATCCTGGACATGGACGACTTTATCCAAAGTCCATAGAAGATTTTTTTATCAAGGGATGGGGCTTCCCAGAGCTGTGCTCAGGGTGGTTGTTCTAAGCAGTGGGACTGGGAGTGTGTGAGTTCAGTTCCTGTCTCTGGTCCCTCGTAGCCTGCCTCATCACCTGTGGGTCAACCTGCAACACATATACAAATATGTAGCCTTTAGAAATCGCTGCATCTTATCCTCTGACTTAATAGATGAGGACACTGAGCCTCTGGGTGAGGTCTGTACCTGACAGAGTACTGGGTAGCTATCCTTTTCCCCCATCAGGCCTCTATTTCTACTTTCTCAGAGCTAAAAATCCCAGCCCTAACCAACAGACCTGCACAGAATGAAAGCCTGAAGACACCAGGAATTGAGCCAGAAATGGCGTATGACATCCAGCTCTCCTCTGGGAATGGTTTGACAGGGATCCAGGTGGACAGAGTAGAATCAAGTGTCTACCATGTAAGAATAGTAGATAACCACCCATTTGAGAAATGGTATGCAGAATGTAAGACCTCTAGGAGACTATTTAAAAGATACTGATGTATCATAGAGTGTTCTTAGCTGTAAGAAGTGAATTAGAGTCTGACAATATAAACAGAAAATAAACTTATTAAACAGTTGTTGAGACCTTCTAAAATCTACTTTGAGATTAAAGAACAGGTTCAAAACTATACGACCAGGAAAGAAGCTATTTAATTGGTCCCATGGTGACACTGCTGATGCCACAACTGACATCCTTAACACTAAGTGCTGCCTTTAGGACTGCCACCATGCTGTCTCTGGAAACTGGAGTTGGCCAGTTCTGCTCTGCTTCCTTGAACCACTTATGTTAATTAACGCCTGGGCACAGATACATCAAAATGGCAGAGCATACCATGTGCCCTAATTGTAAGGGAGACTGGAGAAAGTGAGTTTCTGTCATTTTCAGTTTTCATATGGAAGACAAGCTTTGCTTCATAAAATGGGAGAGTCCCCAAACATAGGGAGGGAGAAAGAGGACATTCAGAGGCTGAGATGCAAAAAAGAATGACGCATATTCATCATATTATGAAACAAGGGAAATGAGTACACTATCCTGGAAATACAAAGGAAGAACAACCTTCTGGAAATGATTTGCCTCAGGGACCAGAAGAAAATGATAAAGAAGTTTTTGGCATTCTCTAAAAGTTTAAAGGCAAGGCCTTTGAAACAAGAACATAAGTAATAACGAGAGAGTCCAACATGAAAAGACTACATCGGGCAAAATGGAAAAATAACTTAGGATATTAAAAAAATACAATAGCAGAATTAACGTCCACATTGGGGGCAAGAACAGAGAACAGAAATGACCTGGAAATATCTAGTCTATGAGATAGAGGATAAACTTGAATCTCTTCTAGATTATAGAGAAAAGCCTAAAGAGATTAAAATAAAAGGAGAAATTTATCTATGTAAGACAGGGAGTCAGAGATCCAAAGTGAGAATTATTGAAGGTCTTTAGGGAAAAAGCAGGACCTTGGGTAGAAACAATCATTGGTCACAGACAATGATCAAGGGCATAATCACAGGAAACGTTCCTTAGCTAGAAAGGGTTTACCTGAGCATGAACACGGAGAGATCCACTGCATTCAAGGCAAGGTCATAGATAAGAGATTCACGAGATTATACTGTTAAGCGAAATAAGTCGGGCAGAAAAAGCAGAGAACCATGTGATTTCACTGATACGTGGTATATGAACCCAAAACAACAAAAGAACGAGACAAACAAATGAGAAACAAAAACTCATAGACACAGACAATAGTTTAGTGGTTACCAGAGGGGAAGGGGGTTGGGGGGTGGGAGATGAGGGTAAGGGGGATCAAATATATGGTGATGGAAGGAGAACTGACTCTGGGTGGTGAACACACAATGGGATTTATAGATGATGTAATACAGAATCGTGTACCTGAAATCTATGTAACTTTACTAACAATTGTCACCCCAATAAACTTTAATTAAACAAAAAAGAGATTCACACTTAGTTAGACACATCTGGGTGAAACGTTTGAGGCACAGGAGTGAAGCACAGTAACAGCCAATCTTTTATATACCCAGATGTTTACCTAGAAAGGAATAAAAATTACATTGGACTCAGCACTTTCAGACACAATAAAATATCAAAAGTAAATTTAAAAATTTACATAGGTATGTGGGAGAAAGGTTTTGACCAAGTGAATTTGTTTTACTCATGTGAAAGCAAAAAGAAGATATCTGAGATAGGAAAAAGAAAATAGTAAGATCTTGCTTCTCAAAGTGTGGTCTAGGGACTGGCAGTATTGGCTTCATTTAGCATCTTGTTACAAACACACAATCTCCAGCCCTTACCTACTGAATCAGAATCTGCACTTGAATCAGCTTCCCAGGTAATTCCTATGCACCTGAAAAACACCACTTAACCTACCAATCAGACCAAAAACAGAACCAAAGTAAGAATTTAGGAAAGTGAAGTGATGGCTTAAATGATTGACAGACTGCTCTGTGAATGGTCAATAGAGCCCCCACCTCGTCGTTGGGAGGTCCCTGAATAGTAAGGTCAAGATCACTGTGATTGAACAGATGCTTCTGCAAGAACAGGGAAGGTTGCCGCCTTCCTGCAGCAACATCTGGATCAAAGGTTCCCTTTTATCCCTTTCATTGTGACTTTTTCTCTTAGGAGACTAACGCTATAATTGGACATGAGAAATTTCTCTTGCAGAACTGATCCCTCAGTAAGGTTTAGCATTATTGAAATAACCAACTAAGTATGATTAGAATAGTTTTTTTAAAAAATCAAAACATCTATGTCTGTTAAAAAAATACTGGAAGAAAAAAATTATTAAATAAAAATTATGTTTTAAAATCTATATTTTTCAAGAGTTCTTGAATGAGTTGATTAACATAGATTTATAAAAATAAACATTTTTAAAAAAACATGTTTTCAATCATCATGAGGATACCTAAACAAGAAAATAAATCATAATTTATATGTGATGTTTTCCCTAAGCCTTCCTTTCTAGCACTCTTACTGTGCCCCTTCCTGAACTAGGTGTTCTAATAAACCTACTTTGGGCTTTTCCACCTTGGTGTCTTTGCTCACTGAGAAATCCACCTTGCCCAATGAAAAATATCTGTGGATACACAGGTATTTCATAGTCCTTCAAAGCCAGGTCAAGAGATGCTTTCTCCATGAAGACTTCCTGATAGAATCACTGGTATTTTTTAAAAGACTTTTATGAAAACATAGTTAACATACAATATTATATTAGTTTCAGGTGTACACCATAGTTATTAAACATTTATATACCTAAAGAAGTGATCACCGTAAGTCCAGCAACCATCTGACACTGTACAATGCTATCATAATATTATTTACTATATTCCCTATGCTTTACTTTACATCTCCATGACTATTTTGTAACTATCAGTTTGTACTTCTTAATCCCTTCAACTTTTTCACTCACCCCCTAACCCCCTCCCATTTGGCAAGCATCAATATGTTTTCTGTATCTATGAGTTTATTTCTGTTTTATTTGTTTATTTTGTCCTTTAGATTCCACATATAAGTGAAATCATATTGCATCTGTCTTTGTCTGACACTCCATTCAGCACAATGCCCTCCAGGTCCATCCATGCTGCTACAGATGGCAAATATCCATTTCTTTCCCTGGCAAAGCAATATTCCATTGTTCATATATACCACCTCTTCTTTATCCATTCATCTACTGACAGATATCCCCGCTGCCTCCATATTTTGGCCGTTGTAAACAATGCTGCAATGAACATAAGGATGCACATGACTCCTTGAAGTAGCGGTTGGGTTTCTTCCGATAAATACCCTAAAATGGGATAATGGGGTCCTTCTTTATCTCTTGTTGTAGTATTTGTTTTAAAGTCTGTTTTGCCTGGTATATGTATTGCTACCCCAGCTTTTTGTTTGTTTGTTTGTTTAATTTCTAGTTTTATGAAATATCTTTTTCTATCTCTTTACTTTCCATCTGTGTGTGTCTTTTAATCTGAAGTGAGTCTCTTGCAGGCAGCATATGTAAGTCTTGCTTTCTTATCCACTCAGCTCTCTTATGTCTTTTGAGGGAAGCATTTAATCCATTATGTAGCTTTTGCCATTTTATTTTTCAAATCTTCTTTTTTTTCTTTTTCTTTTTTTTTTTTTTTTTTGTCAGCATAAAGAAGTCCCTCTAACATTCCTTGTAATACTGGTTTGGGAGTAATGAACTCCTTTAGCTTTTCTTCTCTGGGAATTTCTTTATCTGTCCTTTGGTTTTAAATGATAGTTTTGCTGAGTACAGTGATCTTGGCTGTAGGTCCTTGTTTTTCATCACATTTTGTGCCAATATTTTGTGCCAATTCCTTCTGGCCTGCATAGTTTCTGTTGAGAAATCAGCTGGAAGTCTAATGGGAGCTCCCTTACAAATTACTAGTTGCCTTTCTCTTGCTGTTTTTAGGATTCTCTTTGTCTTTAAACTTTGTCATTTTAATTATAATATGTGTTTGTGTGGGCCTATTTGGATTCATCTTGTTTGAGACTCTGTGCTTTCTGGACTTGTATGTCTATTTCCTTCACCAGGTTAGGAAAATTTTCTGTCATTATATCTTCAAATAGGTTCTCAATCCCTTGCTGTCTCTCTTCTCCTCTGGCACCTCTATGATGCAAATGTTGTTACACTTGATGTTGTCCCAGAGGTCCCTTAACCTATCCTCATTTTTGTAATTCTTTTTTCTTTTTGCTGTTCTGATTGGGTGTTATATACTACCTTGTGTTCCAAATAGCTGATTCTGTTCTATGCTTTATCTAGTCTGTTGGTGATTCCTTCTAGTGTATTCTTCATTTCAGTTATTGTATTCTTCACTTCTGACTGGTTCTTTTCTATATCCTTTTTTATGCTTGGTATCTCTTTGTTGATATTCTCACTAAGTTCCTTGAACAGCCTTATAACCACTGATTTGAACTCTATCTGGTAGGTTGCTTGCCTCCATTTTGTTTAGTTCTTTCTCTGGAGTTGTCTCCTGTTTTTTCATTTGGGATATATTTCTTTGTTTCCTCATTTTGGCTGCCTCACTGTGTTTGTTTCTATGTATTGTGTAGATTTGCTACATCCATCAGTCTTGGCCAGGTGGCTTTATGTAGTAGGTGCCCTGTGGAGCCCTTGGCACAATGTCCCTGGTTACCTGCTTTGGGTGCTCCATCCGTATCCCTTATGTGGGTTGTGTGGGCCCTGCAGGTATAGTTGAGCCTTGAGTACTATTGGCATGTCAGTGGGTGGGATTGACCCTCAGGCTGATTGGCTGTGGGGTTTGACCATGTCCACATATTACATGCGGCTATGTGGGGATCTTACCCCAGTGAATGGGATTAACCCCAGTGGGCTCTGGTTCCTGCTGAGACCATCCTTTGGATGTGCTGCTAGTGGGACTCATTGGGCAGCACTCTGCTGTGGTCTGAAGCCAACATCCAAATATGTTGGTTCTGGGCCTTTTGTGAGGTACCCCAAGGCAGGCCAAGGTCATTCAGTGCCTGTGACTGGCTGAGGACTACCTGGTAGGAGCTACAAAACTATCCACAGTTGTTCGCTGTCTGTGCTAAACCTGGAGGCACATGGGAGAAACCATACTGTGAACTGAGGATATCTGTCACCAGTACCAGGCCTAGGACAGCTCCCCAAAAATGTCAGGACACCCCAAGATTGCTGCCACCTGCTGACTCCCTTAAGGTCTGCCTATGATGAACCCTAGGGGAGTATGCAAGTTGGATGAGGCAGGGTCTCAGAGAGTCACTAGAGTGGGAAGAGTTGTGGTCAACAGGTTAATGTAAATGTTGGTTTACTGCCAGTGCTGAGCTGGAACTACTCAGAAAAAGTCTCAGAGCACACCAAGGCCAGTTGCTGCTTGCCTGGAGCCTGCAGACTCAGTTAGTTTTCCAAGAGTGGAATGCAGGTAGTGCTGGCTGCTCTTGGAGAAACTTCCTCTGGTATTGGGGGAGTTAGGTGGGATAGGGTCCCAGCTGAGTCAGTGGGGCAAAGCTGCAGAGCTCACCAGACCAATCAAATTTGGATTTGGCTATGAGGGCGCGGAATCAACACAGGGAAGATGGCGCCCACCTCCAGGCTGTACAGGAGGAAGACATCCACTCAGGGAAATGGCGACTGTCCTCCTTCCCTCAACCCAAAGTAACACAACTCAATCTGCTTCCCGCATGTCTCTGACACCCCCTGAGTCACTCTCCCTCTGCTGGAGCCCAAGGTGAGTGTCTGGGAGTGAGACAGTCTGTGCACAGACCCTTGAAGAGGATAGCTGGGTTTCCTGCCACCTTGCATCCCACTCGGATGGTTGGAATCCCCATTGGTTTTCACAGCCAGATGTTGTTGGGACTTCTATTTCTGGCACCAGTACTCTGGGCTGGGGAGGCCAGTGTGGGGTTGGGGTCCCTCACTCCTCTGGAGGGGCCCTCTGCGGCTGAGCTATCCCTATTTTCAACCACCACATGGAAGTTTGGGGTTAGCTAGTTCTGTGTCTCTGCCCCTCCTACTACCATGTTTCCCCAAAAATAAGACCTACACTGAAAATAAGCCCCAGTTAATATAGTCAGCCAGACGGACACATTTTGTACATTATGATGATGTTCCATAAGAAGACGACATGACTGTATTTGATAAATGTAGATTGTTGTATATGAAAAAATAAGATATCCCCTGAAAATACACCCTAATACATCTTTTGGAGCAAAACTTAATATAAGACCCGGTCTCGTTTTCGGGAAAACACGGTAGTCTCAACATGGCTTCTTTATACCCTTAGTTATAAAACTTCTGTTCAGCCAGACTTCAGATGGTTCTCCACATTGATTTAATTATAATTTTAATTTGCTCATGGAAGGAAGCAGACGCAGTGTTTATCTACTCTGCCATCTTGGATCTCCTCAGAACCATTGGTATTCTAACCCTCCTTCAACTCTCTATAATCTCTTCAGGTCTTTAACACTTTATTTTTTCTATAATTATATTGTTATAGTATTAATACTAATAGTAGTGGCAGTAATATTCTAGTGCTTTTGCTGTACTGTGAGCTTTTTAAGTCCTTTTGGAATTTTGAAACTACCTTGATTATAGTGAGAATCAATAGGTGATTGAGAGAATGATTAATAATTTGTCCTCATATTTGAGGCACATCCAAAAAATTATGAAAGCACATGACATTTCTTCTCTGAGCTTTTACCAGCTGTGTAGCATTACTTTGAATTTGGTTAATAGGCCAACCCAGTTTGAGTATAACTAGCTTTTTAGGTTTGACAAATAGAAATCCCAAGAAAATACTTAAGTGAGTTGTTTTTGAAAAACACCAAAAGAACATGTTGTATAGTTATTTATTTAGAACAACTTAGTATCCTACCTTGGGCAACTTGCTTTCTGGGCTCCAGAGGAACTGTTTGCTCTAAAACGAGAAGAAATGAGTTTGGATTAAGAGCTCTCTGAGGCCCCTTCCAAATCTAGTCTTCTATAGTGCTAAATGATTGGCTTTTAGGGACTTCAGTTGCTGTTTTCTAGAATATTGTAGGGTCAACATACCATAATTATTACTAATGCTTAGTATTTACAGAATGCTCAATCGGATGCTTTCTTGATTCTCAGATCATCTAGTCTCTGCTCTAGTATTGTTTTTTTTCTTTCTAGAACAACCTAAATTGAAAGGCTTCCTCTTTGATGGTTTCCTGTCTCAAGTGGAAGCACGCCTTCTGAAAGCTGTCCTCAGTTAACCTTTCCTTCTTGCTTCCAGTGCATGGGCCCCCACGACGCAGCAATCACAGCCTCTGAAGAGCCCATCATCATAACAAACAATCAACAATTAGATTTTCCCCCATTCTACTTCTAAGTTAGGAAACTACCATGTTCTTCACAATGTGTATTTCTAGCTCCAACTAAATAACCGTATTTTAATACACTTAATGGAAATGTTACTGATAATATGTTAAGCACATTGTTATACCTCATAAACTGTGGATGATACATAACACATAATCTACTGTAACACAGACAGCTAACATTTATTTGCTATTTTATGTTTATGGATTGTTTTCACATATAAGTGAGACAAATTATCCCTTAGGATTGATTGCTGGGTTGATTTTCAACTGTGTTGTAGTTAAGAATTATCAAGAGAGGTTTGCTCCTGACACTGTGTTGTGTGCAGCACAGAGCAGAGTCCAAAAGCACTGCTGCATATAGAGGGAGACACTATTTTATCCATAGGTATATCCGTATATCATCTCAACCACCCAAGTTCAAATCCTATTTCTCTTTTTACATAAAGCCTTTCTAGATCTTCACCTCCACAGCCAGAAATACCTTCTCCCTTCTGAATACCCATAGTGCTTTTCCTATACTTCGTCTATTATAGTTTTACTTTTATTAGGTTTTTAAGATTTGTATTACATTTTTTTCTTCCTGTTCACATTTTGTGTTCTATACTACTCTAAAAATACCTACCCTACACCTTTTCAATCTGTAATTATGAAGAGCCTCATGGTTCATATGGGGAGTCAGGGACATCTGTGTTCAGAGCAGGAACCACATGCCTAAGTCACATGTCCCTTGAGAGACAGTAGAATGTAGTGGTTAAGAGCCCAGGTGCTGGCATGCCAGACTGCCCAGGTTCACATTCCAGCTCTGCCACTTACAAGTTAGGCTTTTGGCAAGCCCCCTAACCACTGTGAACTTAATGTGTAAATGGGGATATAGCAGTACCTGTCTCATAGGCTTATTGTGAGCTTAAATGAGTCAACATGTATAAGTACTAGGAGAGCTGGGCACTTAGTATGTGCAATGTGTGTCAGCTGTTATTGCCTTCTATGGTAGTCTGTGCCAGGAGCTGTTTTGTGACTGAGTAGATAAAGCCACACACACATAATCCTATTGACGTGAAGCACAACCACATGTATATCCTATCACATGATTTCTCAGGGGGATTTAGGAGAGCTAATTAATTTAGGTTAATAAATCAGAGCCCTCTGTGATCTTTACAAATCGTACACAGTAGTATGTGCGTTATTTCATTTTGATGCGTTTTACAACTGACTACTTTCTTCTCTTTGTGGCAAAGTTCATTCATGGACCATGTCATTGTTGTCAGCAGGCAACCAGCACAGAGCATTTCTGAAGGTTTCACTGGCTCAGTATGCCATGGGTTGAGAGCCCTCATCAGAGGAACTTCACGGGTCATTTCCCAGTGACATGTGACAATCTGGAATCCTAACAGATGCCTCAGATGAATTAGGCAAGTGAGTGCACAAGGCCAGACATGAGGAAGCTGTGGGCAGGAGATTAGGCTTTACAGTAGTGCAGATGAATGAAGGACTCAGATTTATTTTTACTTTCTCTACAACTTGTATATATTTTGGTTCCCAAACTGCATTTTTCAGACACTATACTTTGTTTAAATATCAGGGTTAAGAAAACCAAATGTAATGTCTGGAAAAAGTGCCATTGGTTAGGGCAGTAGCTGGTTTGCAAAGATAGCTCCAATAATCTCACTTATCCCTGTATGCTCACGCTTTTGCAATAAGACTTTGACATTCCTCACATAGAGTGATGGAGTCTACTTATCCATCCTTTGAATCCAGGCTGGCCTTGTGACTTTGACCAATAAAGAGATATAGCAGAAATAATATTTTGCAACTTCTGAGCCTAGATTTCAAGAAGATGTGCAGCTTTTGTTCTTACACTCTCTTTCTGTGTTTACAACTCAATCACACGTGCAAAAGCCTGAACTAGCCTGCTACATGCTGGAGACACACAGCCTAGCTAAAAGCCAGCACCAATCAGCTCCAAGCCGACCTGCCAATTGACTGCAGCTCTATGAATATACCCAGACAAGTTCATCATAATGACCACCCAGCTGAGTCCAGCCCAAACCACCGACCACGGGAATTGTGACCTAATAAATGAGTATTTTAGGCCACTAAGTTTTAGACTGGTTTGTTACACAGCAAAGACTAACTGATACATGATAGTGCATTTCACTGAAAGAAAAATCTGCCCTTTAGTTCAGTGAAGATATTTGGACTTTAGACAAGCCTCCTATGCCTTTTAAAAGGGGTCTGAAATGAAAGCTGCCATTGTAAGAGAGTAGGCACGATCTCACCATAGAGGAAAACAAAATATGTAATGAGTGGTTCCAAGGGACAGAGTTTTCACTGCAGAGGCTCTGTTTTTGTCTTTGTTTTTGTTTGGGGTCGGGGGGAGGTGGGATGAAGTAACTGCATACTCAGGATTTACAAAGAATCGGCTCCTCAAAGTGATTTATAATAATCTTTGTATTTGAGTCCAGTTCATAGGTTACCAAATACTTTCAACTATAACATAGCTTATGGTTTGAAATACAAAAATTGTTAGAGTCGCCCAGGGTCATAAATTCAGGGGTTTTCGAACTTGGCATCATAGAGTTAGAAATGACCTGGGAGCTGTAACAACCTTCCCTTTTTCCAATTTTAAATATTAACGACCCAATGACGATTTCATTTGAAGAAAGCTTTCAGCGGCTACAAATGTGTGCAGTGACACTTGCATAGCTCAAACAGCTCATTCACAAACAGAAACTAAGGTGAGTTAATGACCCTTCCCACATGTATACAGATGTGAACTCAGATTTCCAGACTTTTTTACCTAGATGCTATAGCTCCACTGTATAGCAATGTCCATTTTCCACAGATGAGGGACCTGGGCTCAGATACTTGCATGAGATCGTTCAGACGGGGCAAGGCTCTAATACAACTTTACTAATTCTAAACACAGACCTTTCACCCTTGCCAGTGATGTTTGGGAACTGGGAACCGTTGAGCTAAAGCTCAACCATAGGAAAATTATTATATATATATGAATTACAAGTGGGCAATTACTGTATATATATATTCATATATTATATATATATGAATTACAAGTGAATTATATATATATGAATTACAATTATATATATATATATATATATATATATATATATATATATATATATATATACAGTAATTGCCCACTTGTCATGGTCACCATAAACCAAGATTCATGATTAATTTTTAGAGAGTAAAATAACCTATGTATGTTTTAACATTCTTGTAGAAACCCTTTGCCCTAATGTTAGAAAAGCGATGACTTGCTTCTTTTAGCCACCCACAGAGGAGAAACAAACTTGTCCTTGTGACCCCAGAGATATAGATGTACAATAAAAAGTTGGAAGTAGCAAGAGGTAGGTTGCAGCTTATATTTTTTAAAAAATGATTTAACCAAAAAACAAACATCCTAATTGCTGCCCTAAAATTGACAGCTCCTGTCCCTGAGTCGTTCAGCATGTACAGACAGGACTCCAGGGCTATTTAGGAGGCTGAATAATCAGACATCTAAGATTCCAATAAGAAGGTTTATAAAAGCTCCAGTCCTTGGTCTTAAGTAATGAGGATTACTGGTTTTATTGATTCTCTGAAAAATCTTGTCCCCAAAGCAGAGACCTGTTGCATGTTTCCTCAAACACTGAGGAACCCTTTATTCAGGACTCTTTTAGAACATAAAGAATATTTGTTCAAACCAGTTAGCTTTGCACCTGAAATTCAGCAGCTCTTCAGATGTGCACATTGTTTTACCCAAAATAGTTATTGTAGGGTCTGCAGGGATCTTGAATACCCTTGGCCAAATGCCTTCCACATTGGAGAGACAGGCTTCTACAAGAGAAAAAACCTCCTCGTGATTTTGTTTATTTCACTTCTCTCACACATGCCAACATAGAAGTGAGGCGGGGAGGGTACAGGAAAGGAAGGAAACTTGTTCTATGGCCTTGAGAGTAGGCCATGAACTGGGCTAGGGGCTTTGTAAAATTGATCTTCTTTGATCCTCCAGACAACCATAAAGGCAGCTGGTTTTATTCTGTCTATTTTGCAGACAGGTAAAGTGAAGCCTTGAGAGACTAACTTGTCTAAGGTCACACCGCTAAAAGCTGTCTCTAAAGTCCTCACCTTTTACCCCAGTGGCCCCACAGGAAGGCTTTGGTGAGAGTCGCTCAGTTTCTTTACTGGAGTTCAAAAGAATGGTGCGTTAGTAATCTTTAGCCACTTAATCTGTGTCACACACGCAAACCCTCAGCACCCCAGGAAGCCCCCGAGGAAGGGAAAACTGTTCCAACTCAGTAGAAAGCCTGCTGGGCTCACCAAACACCCTTCTCTGCTCTGAGCTCCAGTTTGTCGACTGGTATGTAAATAAAGGGATTTGGACTATTTGCTTTCTCAGGACCTATTTCTAGCTCTAAAAAATTTCCATGGCATCAATCAAAGAAATTATTACCTGAGTAATGTGTGTTAAGGAATTTCTTTCAATAGCAGAGAATCCCTACCTGTGTACGTTTTATTTTTAAACTCTTTTTTTTTCCCCACATGCATGCTCGGTGTGAGTGGAAGGTGTTAGAGTGGGGACCTTTATTTATTCCCAGGGTGTCTGGGGCATAAGTAGGAACGGAAGTGAGAGCTTCCTCCACGCATGAGCGTCCGAGACACCTCTTCAAGGCAGTGTGAGCAGAGCCCCGCTCAGCCTTTGCCGAGAAGGTAGCAGCCTGCCAGGTAGAACGGAAGGTGACGGAATGTGGTGGGAGACAGCTGGGAAGGGCACAACATTAGACGTCACGTGACGCTGTTCTACTGCAGACCGCACCTCAGAGTGTGACGTTGGGCAAGGCTTGGTTCTTTCAGGCCACCAGTTTCTCGGGTCTAAAAGGAGGCACTTGGGCTGACAGGTGGCTAAGCAACCTAGTAAGATGGCCCCTGCGTGAGCATATAGCTTCATTCGTTGGTTATAGACTTCAGTCCTGTACAGGTGGCTTTGAAAATATGCCTTATGGACCCTCTTTTGGCCTTATAGATCATCGCAGGCTAGTCTATTTCACCTATTAGTTAGCTAATAGGTGGATTATCTGATTCTAGATTGCAACCGCAGGAACAAACTAAGGTTTTATCCTTTATAGAACAAAAAGGCATTGCTGATCATGTGCAGAGAACCAATGGAAAGCACCTAGAATTAGACACAAATGGCTCTGGGGAGATTACCTATTAATCACTGAGAATTGGGTTCGCTGTTTCTCACAAACAAATAAGTAGTTGATCTAGATTTAACTCAGTCTTATGGAGACCAGAGAAAGCTGTTAACCTCAGCCCTTCCCACTGGTGCTCAACACAAGTTCTTAGTCATCCAGCCTGACAGCCTTCGGTGGGTCACAGCCAGCTGAAAGGCACAGAGGTGCAGGACCGGAGGTCTCTAGCACTTGGAAAACATGTACATTAAACCTGTTGATGAGATTCTAGTCCATTCTCTTGCCAAGTCCAAGAATCCTTCCAGAACATCCCTGACAAATGGTTGTTCCCTCTTCGTTTCCAGCAACTGGAAACGAACTGCTTTAAATGTGGCAGCCAGTCCCGTTCTTGTACAGTAATACATTAGAAAGTTATACTAAGATAACAGTCTCTCCATACTGAGTAAATGTCATTCTATCACTTGTCTCAAACTTCCTAAGGAAGGAATTGAATTAAATAATAACTGTAGAACTAATTAAGATTATTGTCTGCAAGTTAACAGAAACGAACTCTGGTTATCTCACATGAAAATGTTCTATACTAAAGTGATAGTGGGATTACAAAATAAGTGAGAGACTAAAAGAATGAACTTGGGAAAAGGAGGAATCTACAGTTAAGGTCATATGTCAGGAAGAGTCTGGTCCGTGTGTAGGTGCTCTCAAATGCCTGACCTGCAAATGTTTCTTCTATGTGTACCTCATTCACTAAAGATTCAAAGTCCTGGGTGAAAGTATGTGATTAGCTAACTTCAAGTCATGTGGTTTACACGAGGTGAATTTATGTCAGTCCTTCTTCTAAAGGGGTGACCATAAAGATTTTGTCACTGAACTCTCTGAGCATATATATGTGGCTTAATTTTTTGTACCTTAATTTTGCCTTGCTCGGATGAAGTGCCCACCAGTTGTCTCCAATAGACACGCATAGTCCTTCAGGACACTGTTTTGGAAAGGTGAAGAAATGAATTCCACCACCAAATCCAGCTTGTTAATGCCACATATAACTTTACCTTTCCATTACCTGCTCTAAAACACACCAGTATCACTTGATGAACTTTTAAATTGGCTCTTTAAAATAGTAGTGCAATCAGGCTCCTCGTTTAATACATGCACAAAAATCTGCAGACAGGCTGAAAGGAAAAATGTGAATCACAGTTTAAATAGATGATTTTCAACTGCTCTGTAAGACAAACAGATGTATTAATTAGCACATACTTTAGGGCATGTTTTATACTTAAATGGAGGAAGGAGAACAGAATATCATCTCACCAGAAGCAATAAGAAAGATTTGAGCTGTGAGCCCTGAAACAAAAATGGCATTTTGTTTTCAGAAATGCCTATTTCTTAGAACAATGAGTCAGGGGCTTAGAGTAGGGTTCTGAGGGCCTGAACAGGCCAGAGAAATGATCTCTGGATTTATGTAACAAGGAGGCTGTTGTCTGAGAGGCATATAAGAAGTAGACCACAGCCTTAGTAATGTGGGGAAAAGCCTTGTAACGTAGATAGGTATGAAGAAATCCAGTAGTCGTAGAGCTAAGACATTTTAAAAGGTCTTTGGTAACACAATTGTGCTCTTATACGCCCAGAACTTAAGTATAAGAAGATTTAGACTGAGGGTAGAGGTGAAATTCTGGGTAAACATGGTATTATGCTAACTGTTATTGAGATAATAAAAATGACAGGGTTCCTACCTTGCAGGAGATTTGAAGGGATCACATGGACACAGGCATATATTTTATGTAGCATGTTTTCTTATTATGGTAAATTAGTGTGTTAACTAAAGGATGAGAAGAACACTTTTCCTTAGAATGATGATCATGTGATTTTTTCTTTTAGAACTTCTTTGGCATCCATCCCTACCCTGGGTTATTATTTGTGGGTTAGTCTTACCTTACTGGACTTTAGGCATAAGAAAATAACTATGTCCCCTTCCTTACTTTTTCTTCCCTCCACAATGCTTGCCTAGCGCATAGCGGATGCTCAGTATGTGTGTGCTGAATGAATGGATCGTGAAACAGAATAAAGAAGACACAGGGCTCTGTATAGTCCAGGAACAATTCTCCCAGATCACTTTAGACAAGTTGTGTGAACTTGGCAAGTCAATTCATGTCTCTGGGGCTTCCTTGTAAAATGAATGGGTAAAGTATTGGCTAGACTGGGAACAGTAAATAGACTTTACGTGCCTATTCAGATTGGCAGTGGCTGAACTGAACTCTAGTTTGAGAAGAATTGGGAGGCCACATCTGGGCTTTGCCAATAGGGGGACTGTGATTGATTAGCCATGACTGTGATGCGTATCACAGTAGCCAGTGGTTGCAAGCGTCATTTCTCAGCCAGAAGATATATGCATCTAGGACCTTTTAACTGCTACTCAAACTAACAGCTTCCATGGAAAAATAAGACAGAAATGAACCAAGGAGACGGTCAGATACTCTGAGCTCTTAGATTGAATGTTCTCTTTGGCCAGATTGCACACTTCTGGCATAGGCAGGCAGGTTGTTGTCTGATGAAAAAGAAACAGGATATTTTGACACTTCTGTGTATCTGATACCTCATATGGCCAGCTCACCTCTAGGTTGCTGTATCTACATTGTTTTATAGAATGAGGAAGTAAGTGATTTGTAAAAGAAAAATATTAACAGAATGCAAAAGGTATGGGAGATTCATTGTCTGCCCTTCCATGTAGATATCTTCTTATCCTTTAGGCAGTGTGGGGACACAGCCAGGAGTGCAGTTTCCAGGCTCTCGGCCTCATGTGGAAAGATGCTGGCTCAGGTAGTAAATGGCCATCAACTGTGATTGGATGGCCATCAGCTGTGGCTAGTTGGCCGTCAGCTGTAACAAATGAGCCATTGGCCACTAATATAACTGCTGTGGCTACGCTAGCAGAAAATGGGGGGTGGGGGAGGGCTAGCAAGAAGATGGTGGCTGAGCTAGCAAGAGTGGATTGCAGTTAGCATGGTGGATTGCAGCTAGCAAGTGAGGTTGGTTGGTAGAGAGACGTGGACGGCAGGTTGCGGATAGTGTGGCTCCTGCTTCCTGTGTCTCCAACCCAGCCGCCAGCGAGACTATAGTGGTATGACTCCCCTATCTATGGCTCCGTGGGTGTTCCTTTTTGGCCTCACCATATCCTGTGTTCCTACGTGGGGAGCGGGACTGGAGACCCCGCATGACACCCTGCATGACAGGCAGTTCCCTCGAAAAATCATGTTTATCAAGCATGCAAGTAAAGCTGAGCAGGGGAGGTTGTAGTATAGCCAGGATTTCCAAAGGCAGGTTAATGAATCCTGATGGGCTGACTAATAACCACCTAGATCATGGGTGTCCAAACTGTTTTCAACGTTTTTTACCAAGAGGCATATGTGGTAAAACACACAAACAGCCGGGCCACTCACTCGAGGTGAAGTACGTATTGCCTCGCCTGGTTTATTTAAGGAAACTAAATATATTTTTGGAATTTGCTGCAGGCCAATTAACAATGGATGGTGGACCGCAGTTGGCCCGCGGGCCGCAGTTTTGACACCCCTGACCTAGATGCTTGTTTTAGAGAGAGTTTCCCAGGTCCTTCCCTAGAACAAATGAATCCAAATATTGATTCAGGAGGAATTTTTATGCTCAAAAATTTTCCACAATGATTCTGATATGAAGCCAGGAACAGAAAGCACTGTTTTTGATGGCTGAATCATAGTCCAAAGGTGTCTGACAAGGGTGAACAAATGAAATAAAATGTCAGAGACAAATGTAAATTCCTCAACTTTACAATAACAAGAACTGAGAAAACCTGGGCTGAGACAACAGCATGTGTAATCAATCTGCAGTATGTAGTTGTCTGTAAGCTCAGGATGAACTAACTCTGAGACACGGTTTACCAAATCAGTCAAGATTGTGTTAGGCTGAATGCATTTGAATGCAGTATCCAGAGCAAGGGATGAGATCCTCCTTTCCTAGTCTATATACTCAGAAAACAACTGGATTATGTTCTTGACTTAATAATAACAATTGTTATTTTTTAGCAGTAGTAGCTAGTAGCAGTAATAAGTTTTCATGGAGCACTTCATCATTTCTAAGCTTTCTGTGTCCAACATTTTATTTACCCTACATAGAAACTTCAGTTCAGCTGTGTTAATAAAATATGGCCCACTGGTGGATGCACAACTAAAAACCTAGGTCTTTTATCCCCCAAGTCCCATGTCATGTTTGAGAATTTGGAGAATTTGCAGAGGAGGAGAGTAAGGTAGATGAAAACAATGTGACTAGAAGAACTAGACTACTTTATCCTGGAGAAGATTTAATAAGGCCTTGCCTGTCTCCGAAAGTCTGGTGGGTTTCCATGGAAAAAGAGAGGAGAGACTTGCCATCGGAGGCCTCAGAGGAAAGACCTGGCCAGCGGTAGAAATTATAGGGAGACAAACCTTGATCCACACCTTGACCCAAGTTATTCTTTATAGTTAAAACCCGCTAAGATGAAACAAGCTGTCTTCAGGCAGAGGCTGAAAAACTATTTATCAGGAGTGTTCAGGCAAGAAGTTTGGATTTGGTGACATCAGAGTTCCTAGATGGGACCCTGAGTTGTTGTGGAAACCAGGCTCATGCAATCATCGGATGATCAGGGTTGTAAGAACAACTGATCTGGAGGCAGGGGCCGTGGGGGGAGAATGGGGACCTCCGATGTGGGAAGCTCCGTGTGAGGATAGAGTCCCAGAGAGCAGTTTTCAGGCTCTCAGCCTCATGTGAAAAGGTGCTGGCTTGGTTATTAGATGCCGTCAGCTGTGGCTGGGTGGCCATCAGCTATTACCGGTTAGCCATTAGCCACTAATATAACTGCCATGGCTACGCTGACAAGGGGATTGGTTGGTTGGCAGAGAAGCGGATGGCAGATTGCGGCTCTTGCTTCCTGTGTCTCCAACCCAGCTGCCCGCGAGAATTAATGGAATGACTCCCCTATCTATGGCTCCGTTCGTGTTCCTTTTTGGCCTCACCATATCATGTGTTCTTTTTTTTTTCTTGTTAATTGTTCAGTTTATTTGGTGACAGTAATAAATACAGAGAGCTGGAACAATGCCAGGCAGTCATGGATTAATACAATAGAGATAATTTTGTCCTGGGACACTTTCTGGTGCCATGTTCCTTTTAACATGCTATAGTAAAGGAATTTTTAAAAGACTGCATGGCGGACATATTGAATGCTTTGATCCAGAAGGATTCGCAATACCCTCAAATGGAAGCACTGGCATTTCCACAGCAATGGGCACCCCTTACCACACTTGCCTCCAAATAGCATGCGTTCTTGTGCAGGGAGCGGGACCAGAGATTCCGCATGGCACTCCCACTCTGCCCAAGTGGCCAACAGCCTCCCCGTTTTGCCCTCTAACCTGGACTGGAGAACCTAATGCCTTAGGCGGTACTGAAACATGAGGAACAGCCTGCTTTCCCTTATGCTTTTGGCAACAGCTGCTCTCCTTTCACATCTGTTTAGTGACCCTGATTTAGTCATAGAAACACAAATTTCCAGAGCTAGAGGCCACTTAGAGGCCATTTGGTCCAATCTGGTCACATTACAGGTGGGAAAACGAAGTAAAATATGTGACTTAAGTCACAAATACCATTAAATATTAGGTTGGAAGAGAATCTTAGGGACCACCTGGCTATGCCCCTTCATTTTCGTGAAACCTGAGGAGTGATTGCTTATGATCACCAAGTGAGTGATGACATGGTGGTGGCCAAGTCCCTTGTCTTTCAGTATGGTGTTCTAGTTGGTTATACATTTCGCCTCCTGGTTTTCACTGAGGATCTGTTCTTTCTACCTGTCCCACTAGAGACAGTATCCTCCCTTGTGGGATAGAGTGAAGCTGAGCTCACAGAAGGCCAGCCCTGTCATGGACTGTGCCACTTTCACTCCAAGCTGGGAAGAAGTGTAACACTACCATGTCTCCATGCAGAGTTCTCTAAGCCACAGAAAAATATAAGTGTCTTATAAGCTGCCACATCGCTAAGGTTTTCAAATAAACAGATGAAACATTTTTAGATAATTCTACATGTTAATCTTTCCCTGGGTTAGTTTTGTGTGTGTATTGGGTGTTGGAAACCAGAGTTAGAATTATGGGTGGGAAATAGAATTTAGAACAGAATAAAATGTATCCTTATAATAGTTGAGAATTTTTTAATGGGGTGAGGAGAGAAATAGCATTTGGCAATTTTTTCTCACTCCCTCCCTTGCTCCCTCCTTCCCTCCCTCCCTCCCTTCTTCCCTCCCTTCTTCCTTCCTTCCCTCCTCCTGAATTTTCTAACTCTGGGCTGCAGGTGTTCATCAGTTGAACAATAAGCATCCCTATAAGAGCTAGTACGTATTTCTCTAATGTAAGGATGTTCATGTTCGATTCCACCTTTCAGCTTCTTTGCCCATCTAAGAACACAACTCTAGAGAATTAGGCCATCAGACACTTTTCTTTATGAAAGTCTGTACCCAAGGCCAGAGCAAAATCCCTCTTAAGTCTGATTAACACACTCATTTGTTCTGAAGCTATTATCTCTGCAAGGCCTAGCATTTGTAGTAACTAATACCAGAGGTTACCAAACACCTGTTCTGTCTGTTTCAAAATTCCTCTTCGCAATTGTTCACTGCTCTTTGAGAAATTTTCCTTTCTCCACTGGAATTTTCCGTAAAGCACTCTACCAAAAGGTGATTTTTTTTTTCTAGTGAGGAAATGTGAATATCCCATTTACAGGTTTTTTTTCTTTCTTTTTAATCATGACTGTGTTTGCCATTTTTAGTAGGAAAAAAGTTCCCAAACCAGAAGACTCAACTTTTCAACATCTAATTGCCCTAGGAAGTGACTCTCTAGAGTAAGAACAAGTTTCCCCAAATGTACTCAAGAAAGAAGAGTTTGTAAACTCGTCATGTCACCTTCTGAGAGAATGGAATGAATATGAAAGAGCAGGGGCCTCCTTAGGATGGAAGACCTGGGCTTACCTCCTGTTTCTACTCTTTATTACCTAGACTGCCAGGTCTACCATTTACAAGCTATGTGACCTTGAGTGAGTGACGTAACCTCTCTGTACCTCACATGGGGATAAGACTTCCACAAATTTCATAAGTCCGTTGGGAGAAATAAATGAGTTGCTGGATCTACAGCATGGTGAGAGGGCTTCCTGGGAAACAAGAGCAAAGCAGAGGCCTTGGAGGCTGGAGTGAGGTGTGCGTTTGGGGGGCGGGTTGGGGGTAGGGAGTGACAGGACAGTGAGAAGAGAGGGCGTGTGATCTGGGCAGGACCATAGCAAAGAGCAGTGGGGTAGCAGGAGGTCAGGACAGGCCAGATCTACTTGGGAAATTCAGGCTAACTGAGGCTGCATCAGAAAGCTGGGCTCCCTCTTTTCAAATGAAGAAATAAAATTCATGGCTGAGAGTAGAAGTAGGGTCAAACATTGCTTTAGAAATTAAACCAAATGACAAATTTCTATAATTGGAAATAGTGTTGGCCCAGAAGGTAGGAAATCTCAACCTTGTCTCAGTGTGCTAGGAATTTGCTATTTGACCGTCGTTGGTAGCTTACTTTTTATAAGGCTTAATTTCCCAGGTGCTCAATAAAAGGAAAGGAGCTAGATTACTAGATTTTCTTCTCTGGCTCTGATATTCAGTGATTTCTTATTTGTGAGTATTCTCCTTAGTGCTTAACAAGGAAAGAAAACATTATGCTGAATTGTAATGAAAGAAAAGGAAGGAAAGGAAGGAAGGGAGGGATGGAGGGAGGGAGGGAGAAAGAAAAGAAAAGAAACCCTTAAGATTTAATAGAACTAATAAACAGTGCACCATTTCTAGCAATTCCTGGCAAATGTTTCATAACAGTAGCAGCTTGCTTACCCCTTATGGAATGTTTGTAGAAAAAGAGGTACAGATTGTAAGCAGGAAGACACTCGAGATGTTGAATGTCTTTGAATGTCTGATAAGCAAAGAGAAAAGGGGAAATGGCATTTGATGTTAATTTTATTCATTCAATAAACATATGTCAAGTGCTCACACTGTGAGCCTATGCACCCAGCCCATGTGAATCCCACTTGCTTTGGATCCTCAAGAAGTCACAGTTTAGAATAGAAGACAGATGTGTTATAAAAAACCCACTCCACAGACAGTGAAATAAGAGCTGGAGAAAGAAAGGATTCATCCCAACTGGGGGGTGGGGGGGTAGGAAAGTCTTCAACTGGGGGACGTAGCACTAGCCCTCAATGAGTAAGGCTTTGATAGATCAAGAATGAGGAAAATGGGGCATTCCAGGCTGAGATAATGGCATGAATAAAGGACTGCAAGTGGGAAAGTCTGGGTATTTCTAGAGCACAGAGGTAGGCCATGTTGCTGAAACACGGAAGCATGGGTGTTCTCGGAGAAGGGGCTAGAAAGGTAGAATTTGTCTGTTTTGTTTGTTAGTTACTTTAATTGTAATTGACTTTCCTAATGGTTCTTAATAGAGAATTTTACCTAATACTCTTTCGAGGGACAAAGAACCATTAATAAGATGCTTGGGAAGATGATGTCAATATTTAATCCCACCAATGTGTGATCTGCAAGTTTCGAGTACAGAGACATATGGAAATGGTTGATATTCTTAATAAATGGATCTTGGCTTTCATTCTTTTGTTTGCTACTAATGGTAATAAATCTATTGTGCTCAGAGTGATAGACTGGAGCCTCAGTGATTGTGGTTAGGGCACTTAGAGAAGTCAGTTTATGTCTCCAGGTCTCTCTAGATAAATGACTTGGAGTGAGTTAAGGGTGCTTTTTAAAAATGAAGTTTCTGCGGCCACATATTCAAAGCTAATCTGGCCATGTTACAAATAAACTCTGTGAACTTAGGCCCAATCAGCTGACCTTTTGTTGTTAGCTTCTTCCTCAGAAAACTGTGGCAATACTGCAGTGCCCTGAGTCACTGTGGGAGGCACGGAGGCGGGGGGGGGGGGGGCAGTGAGGAGCACTGGAGAGGGAATCAGGAGACGGGGCTTCAGGGAGATGCTTCAGGTCACTCCGGCATTAGACCTCAGGCTCACAGAGACCTACAGGTAGACCTACTCTCCTCGTGCAAAGAGTAGTGATAGTGCTATCTATGGCACAGCCTTGCATGCGAATTAAACGAGATCATGAACATGTAATAAAAGCTATAACAAGACTACAAAAATGTGAGTATGTATGATTATTAAAAAATTAACTAATTTACATATATGTGATTATTTTAAAAATTAGTTAATAAACATACACTCTTGCCCATGTCCTGGTTCTCTGAAACCACTACTGACTCTGTGGCATTAGGCCCAATTAATTGGTATTCACATCTTAATGTCACAGAGCAAAGTCTTAACTGCCTTTGATTTGTTCATCTCTCAAATATATGGAACCCCAGAATTATCTGCTTTTTTCCTTCAGCTAATTACTCCCCATTGCTTCACGCATTTTTCATTTCACCCATTTCCCCAAACGCTTCTTTACGTTGGGGACCCCCCTCTTAACTTCTGACTCAACTGCCTCTCCCCAACATCTTCCTATTTGAGTCCTCACATTCTTGGAAGCCTAGGCCTTTCTCTGTGATAATTTTTCTACCCCCTAGTCCCCGAGAAATTATCACTCCTTCATTCAGACTGCAGTCATACTCTACTGTCTATCATCTTCATTTTCTGCCTTCCCTAGATTTCTCTGACTATATATTAGAAGGAAAGGTCATACTCTTTTCTCATTTACTTACATTTTGGGGAGTATTGAAGTCATCATTCACCCTCAACTTGGGGTGCATATAAAATTATCTATGTATAAGCCTTCGTTAATTATGCTACTTAATATTTACATCCATGGTGGGGGGATTGGAAAGGGAACATCATTCCATGACTTACTGTTACAAGAAAAGGAGGTGAGATGGCAGACTTTATGTAAGCAGTCATATGCTGTCATGAGCACAAACTAGAAGATCTAGGTATCAGCAGATGGACAATCTTGGGTCTACTGCTTAACCTTCTTATGCTTCATTATCATGTCAACTCTAAGATATGGATAATATTATCCTCCGGATAGGGCTGTTTAGGAGATCAAATGAAGTACTATGTGACAATGCCTGACTTACAGGAGCTGTTTCATAAATGTTAGATGATGTCAAATAACGTAGAATTGAAATTCAGTATGGCCCCTTAAAGTAGAGAAGGTGACATGGATGTGCAGGGTTGTGCTTAATTGGGGGAAAATGAGTTATCTGACAGAAGAAGAGTAAACAACTATTATGCAAGATGAAGGGATGACTGCGTATGCTCAAAATAAATATCGGAGTACCATATAAATATCAGGAGGTATTATGTAAAGAATGCAAAAAATTAGAGTTAAATATTTAGTGATACGTTATTATCACAATTTTGTGGATCTTGTTTAAAATTCTTTGTCTCAACACTATAACTGTGTAACCTTAAGCAAGACCACATGCCTCAGAGCCTCAATCTTCTCATGTGCAAAATCTAGATGTTTGGAAGAAGAGATCTCTAAGATCCTATTCAGCTCTAAAATTCTCAGCCTCTTTTTAACTCAGTGTAAAAACTTTTGGATTAAGAAAAACAAACCCCACTGCATTTATGTGCAATGGGTATTGGGAAATGCTCCGGAAGCATCACCTCAATACCAGCCATAAGGCATCAGAAAGGATGTTACGGCAAGGGTGGCGGTGCGGGGGGTGTTTCCATTCTCATTGAACACAGAGCTAAAGCAAACTCACTTAAATTGCATAAGGGAGGTCTTTCTAACCACTTGGGTTTGTAACCCAGAAACAGTTACCAAAGAGAGCTTGGGAAATCAGATCCTTAAGAACAGCCAAGGAAAGTTTCAGCAAATGACTCTGTGAAGGTCTTCCCAGCCCATGGGCTCTCAAGCACATCTCTGTGTTAGGTAAACTATCAGGCCCCTCCCGGCTTTGTATCCTGGCCTTGGTTCTGGTTCCCCTCACTTTCACTCAATGTTACTAGGGAGTGAGACTCAGCGCCAAAGGGGGTATGCGGGGTTCCTACTTGCTCAAGGTTTTATTAATACCCTGTTTCCCTGAAAATAAGACCTAGCCAGACCATCAGCTCTAATGTGTCTTTTGGAGCAAACATTAATGTAAAACCCAGCATTATGTTATATTATATTATATTATATTATATTATATTATATTATATTATATAAGACCCAGTCTTATATTATAATAAAATAAGACCGGGTCTTATATTAATTTTTGCTCCAAAAGACACATTAGAGCTGATGGTCCGGCGAGCTCTTATTTTCGGGGAAACACGGTAGCTGTTAGATAACACTGTGATGAGTTAACACTGTGTGCTTTGCAATGAGTTTTACTAGCGTTCCTGGTGATTATTTTGAAGCACATTGCTCTTTCCCCCCTTTTTAAGGTGGAAATGCTGATACCCACAGAGATGAGGGCCAAGTCAGGGATGGTACTGAAATACAAAATTTCCCACGTCTGAATGCTTAACTTGGTCTTTTTATATCCATGTTACCTAGTAAGTCCTTTTAAGCCCAAATAACTGCCTATTTAACAAATAGGAGAAATGGAGCATGATGGTGTGGGGACAGAAAATGGATCACCTACACACTAGAGAACTTCTCCATGCATATCCCAGAGATATAAAGAGGATATGGACAATCCAGCGGAATGCTATGAACATTTGGTGGCATTAGAATCACTGTGAGAGAGGTAAACATGGTCTTTGGCCTGCGCCAGATTTGTGACCTGGGTGCCTGGGACCATGGAACTATGGGAGTATGTCCAACACATGCTTCTTTGAAAAGTCCAGAGTATCTTAAGAGAAAGAATGTGGTGCAGGATGGGTATCAGAGACATAGGTTCTAGTCCTGGCAAGGCCATGAACTTGCTGTGGGAACTTGGTCAACTCCCTTCGTGGCTCTGGGCCTCAGTTCCCCTCTCAGTGCTGAGGAGCAGGAGTTGTGCTCAATTCATAGGTGAACAGCCTCTTTCTGCTTGTGTGGCCATGAGTGACATCAGTTCACAGTGGACCTGTGGATGATTCTGGAGCCAGGTGCTGTGGCAAGATGGGTCTCACAGCCTCTGAAAGAACAACTATCAGAATCATCCAGGGTTGTCAGACCACAGCCAGCACCACCATGGCATGGCAGTGCCATGCACAGAGTGGGTATTCAGCAAGTGTCTATTACAGGACTGCATTAGGCTCAGCTGTGGACAACAAAGACCTGGAAAAACAATGGTTTGGACAGGATAGAAGTTTATTTCTCTACCATTGGTAGGAAGAGTAATGGCCTCACAAAGATATCCGTGTCCTAATTAGATCTAGATATTTTAGGTTGCACGCAAAAGGGAATTAAGGAGGCAGGTGGAATTAAATTTGCTAATAAACGGACCTTAAAATATGGAGGCAATCCTGGATTATCTAGGTGGGCCCAGTGTAATCCCAAAGATCCTTAAAAGTGGAAGAGGTAATCTGAAGAGAGAACCAGAGTGATGGCAGCATGAGAAGGATGGGCCTCACTTTGCTGGCTTTGAAGATAGAAGAAAAGAGCTATGATCTAACGAATGTGGACAGCTTCTAGAAATTGGAAAAGATAAGGAAATATATTTTCCCCTAAGTCTCCAGAAAGAAATACACCCTGGTGACACTTTGATCTTAGACCAGTGAAATCCTGTCAGAATTCTGATTTATAGAGTTGTAAGATTTAAAAAAAAAAAAAAATTGTGTTGTTTTAAGCCATTAAGTTTGTGGTAATTTGTTAAAGCAGCAATAAGGAACTAACACAATTACCTAAAAGACATCAGGGGTAGCTAGCCTGAGATAGGGAGTTACAGTCCCATGGATCACAGACACAGGCTCCTTCTCTCTTGTTGCTCTACTATGTAACTTCCATTTGCAAGGCCATCTCAAGAACAAAAATGGGTGCTGGAGCTCCAGCTAGTACATCTATAGTCTGAGTAGAGAAAAGGATGGAGAGAGAAAAAGTTCTCCCTCTGAGCGAGTTTCTGGAAATCACACATATATCTACTGACCTCTCACTGACTAGGACTTAGTCATATGGGCACACCAAGCTGCAAGAGAGGCTGGAAAATCCAGATGACTGATTTTGTGCCTAGTCAGAAACCCGGCTGACACTGGATGCTGGGAAGCAATCAGCAGACTCTGTCACAATAATAACCGTCCTTTTCTCTCTCTCTAAAACATGTTTTTTAGAATCTGAGTTCTACTCTAAAAACCTGCTTTTGGTGCACAGTGAAAAAGTATGCAGACTCTCAGTGTGTCATTTACTTGTCTTCCAACCCTTTTTTCTTGTCTAACACAAACTCGCAGTGCTCCTCTACAATTAGCCGCCTTTTAGAGCTTATTGCTCTCTAACTTAATTGCCTCTGTCTTTTTTCAGGCAGAAGCTCATCGCGTCTTGTCTGGATTCCTTCTGAAGCGTTTGGCACTCTGTTGAAGTAGACAAAATAGGTATACTCGTAATTATCCCTAGTGTCCTCCAGATGAGGAAAATGAAGCATAGAAAGGTGAAGTGACTTGCCCAAGGTCACAGCTGGTGAATGGCAGGGGAACAATGTTAAAAGGTACTTGGCAGGGTGTTCGCTGCCTAATTGCACCAGAGTCTTTTTCCATTGCCAGCCAAGCCTCTGGATGGGAAATGAGTTTACTGATCATATTCAGGGCTAAGTTTTCTAACATCAAAAATTGTGGCAATTTATAATCTACTATCTGTAATATAGCATGCTAAGCACAGAGGGTTGCAGTGAGAGAAGAACAGATAGAAAACAAGGATAAGTGTTAGCTGTAAGGTGGCCTTTCTCTTTCTTAGTAACCATGTTGACATGCTGGTATTCCTCGAATGGAGTTGCTCCAGAAATCCACTGCCCGACCCTCTAAACCCATCACCAAAGTCTCTATTTCTGTTTCCAGGATAGAAATGTTGAGGTTATCTTTCTTTCTTTCTTTCTTTCCTTCCTTCCTTCCTTCCCTTCCTTCCTTCCTTCCTTCCTCCCTCCCTCCCTCCCTCCCTCCCTCCCTCCCTCCCTCCCTCCCTCCTTCTTTCTTTCTTTCTTTCTTTCTTTCTTTCTTTCTTTCTTTCTTTCTTTCTTTTTTTCTTTCTCTCCCCCCCATCTTTCTTTTTTTCCTGGAGAAAACGGATGTGGGTATTTATTTTATTTTTATATATATTTCTTATTTTTCAATTACAGTGACATTCAATATTATATTAGTTTTGGGTGTGTAGCATAGTGGTTAGACATTTATATTACTTATGGAAGTGGCACCCCCTCAATAAGTCTAGTAGCTGCTGACACCATACATAGTTATTACAATATTATTGACTGTACAAGGTGTGATCAAACAATACAGTGAATGTTTAAATGAAAAAAATGTATTACAGTAAAAGATACATTGCCTTTAATTCCTCTCAAAATACCCCCCCTTTGCTTCAAGCACACTTATTCGGGGGGATAAATGGCAACGTGTCTTTTACTAAAATAACTGTTTTTATTTAAACATTTACTGTATTTCTTGATCACACCTCGTATTCCCTATGCTGCAATTTAAAACCCTGTGACTATTTTGTAACTGCGAATTTGAACTTCTGAATTCCTTCAAGCTTTCACCTAGTCCCCAAATCTACTCCCACCTAGCAACCATCAATTTGTTCTCTGTATCTATGAGTTTGTTTCTTTTGTTTATTCTTTTTTTGTTTGTTTTTTGAACCCAGAGGCCCACCTCATGATGCATCATAATTAGATGCCAACGGTTAAAGACGGACAGAATCTTAAAAGCAAAAAGAGAAAAGCAGTTACTTTAGTACAAGAGATTGTCTTTTATTCCTCTCTCTCACCAGCTCCTTCATCCTGTCCCTCATCATCTAGTTGTTGCCCAGTCCTATAGATAAAGCCCATATATAATCAGTGCGTCTTGTATCCATTTTCTTCATGCCATTCCCACTGCTGCAGCTCTTCTGTTTTATATTTTGGTAGCTTCTCAAGGGTCTGTCTTCCTCCTGTCTGTCCCTCCCTTCTTCTTTCCTACACTGCTGTCAAACTAACCTTCTAACACGTAGCTAATCATTTCACCACTCAGAAAACTTCAGTGGCTCTTTGATTACTCCAGAATGTAGTCCCAACCCTGCCCTTTTCTCCTTTGCTGCTCTTGTTCACATGGTGCCCTTTGAATAGAGTCACCTTCCTCTGGTGCCATTCAATGTCCAAATCTTACACAATCTTTAAAACTGGCGCACATTGTACTTTATCTACGAAAACTTCTTTATATCCTTCTCCATGTACCAAAGGTAGGAGCAATTCCTTCTCCAACTCTATGATCCTCTAGAATTTTATTTTCCTAATTGCGTATTTATTTGCATAATTACTTGGCTAAGGTCTACTTCCTCCAATTCTTATGTCAATTCCATGAACACATGTACTTTTTTTTCACCGTTGTATGACCAGGGAACAGCGCTTGGCATATTATAGGTACTCCATAAATATTTCTTGAATGAATGAATATATCAGTTGAGTTAGTTCCCATTGTTGCTGATCATATCTCTTGAATATTTATATAAATAAATACATATAAATAAAAAATGTAAAGATATCTACAGATATAGATATATCTGTATCTAACTGTAGACATGTGGATATCTTAACACAGCCACAGATACTGGGGCTCCTGACACCCATTCACCCACCAACTAAACAAACAACTAACATCAAAATCATTCTGAATAAGAAGCTCAAATCAGCCTAACCACTGTGCTGTGCACTTGAAACTAATATAAAATAATATTGAATATCAACTCTAACTTAAAAAAATGTATAGTCAGAGGATGTTAAAGTACAGCATAGGGAACATAGTCAATGGTGTTGTAATAGTTATATATGGTGTCAGATGGGTAGTAGACTCGTTGGGGGTATCATTTTGTGAGGGGTGTCAATGTCTCATCATTATGTTGTTTTGTACGCCTGACACATAATAAAAAAATGAATTTAAAAAATGTACACTTGAGAAAAACAAAGCTCAAGTGGGGCATTCAATGTGGTTTGAAACAGCTCCTGAAGTGATTCTAACAGGAATGCTCTCTTAGCCTCACCTCTTCTGTCCTGGCCCCTGATGAGGGCTACAACGTTCACTTTCTATCTTGTATTAAAGTTATTTGTGTGTGTTTCTTTTTCTGCGGACCTAGACTAAATTCTGAAAGTACTAGATTGCATGAACTCATCTCTGTATCTCTACCCTGCAGCACCTTGGACGGGTCAGGTCACGCATTCAGCAAGTGAGAGACAAACGAACAAGATGCCATGGAGGACTGCACGCTGTAAATTTCAGAAACGTCGTTTTCTTCTTTTGCCCAGAGCAAAGGAATATTTAGAAAGCCCAACGTCTTGCCTCTGACAGAGAGTGCTTTTGATAAAGAGAATACTTGGAGATATATATATATATATATATATATATATATATATATATATATGAATATGAAAGTTTCAAAGCAAGGGCCAAACATTTCAAAAGGCAAGCAGATGGCCCTGCAGGTAGCATTCACTGAACTAACTGGGATGCTTTCAATTGCTCGTGCTAAAATTGGTTCTAGGGGCTAATGTCTTGCCTCATTAGAAAGTCTTTCTCTTTCTAAGACATGTTTCAGGAAAAGAAGAAAAAGAAATGAAGAGGGGGAAAAAAAGACAGCTGCTAGGTTGCCACTGGAGGGAAACAGGGTCTAAAGATGAAGAATGTAGTTGAAGAACTGACGGATCTGCCTGACCTTTTATCTCTTCTTATTACTACTCCACACTCCCATGCTAAGCTTCATTTCCTATTAGGATCCTTCCAAAGAAAGGAGCTTGCCTTTCTTTTGCCTCTCCTAAGCTTGCAAAGGCATTTTGATCTCTTCAGCTAGATCTAGCTGAGCGGGGCCACGACCTCTCTCTTTCCTGCTGCTCTGAGGAGGAATGGAAAGCAGAGGAGGTGACAGGCAGGTGACCTACCTGAGAGTGGGAGTAGGAAATGCTTTGTCCAAATTAGCATCACAGAGCGTTCCAGCCTCTCCTCCCTGATTCTGGCAGCAGTCTGATTCGCAGCGGCAGTCTGAAGCTGATGCTGTGGGATACAAGAAAGCGAGGTAGAAATAGTATTGTAGTGAATCTACCGTTCTCCATACAGAGCGAGGGCAGAGGGAGGGTGGCAAAACTATAACAAGTGACAACAAATAGAGGATAATCTCAAATCCACATACATGAACACCTCCCGAAGCTGTGCACAGAACTGACTGGGGGTCTGAAAGAAAATGGCTTGGGAAGAAGAAACATTTGTTACTCATTTTCCACAAAGTCAATGAGGGAGAATTTACCCGGTTGTTTGAACAAAGTATAATTGTATAATTGTAATACTCTTCTTTATATACCCTACTGCTGCAAGGACACTTAATTCGAGGTTGCTTGGCTATTGGTCCATTAATCTTAAACATGTCCCCCACCCCCGCAGGGAATAACACTGGATTCAGAGGCAGTTCAAAGTATGCCAAGAGGAATTATATCTGCTCTAAGAGCACTGGTCACACCATGCATGATTGGGCTCCCTGGGCCTTTCTCTTTTGAGTCATTGACAAGCAGAGGAGATGTCCAGTTTTTAAAATTTTGGCTTTCACTTTGCCAGGGAAAATGTATAGACCATGTCAAATTGACAACAAAGCCACCCTCTTTTCATGGGGAGATGACTATGTGGCAGAAGCAGGAGTTTCCTCCTCAACACACCAGTGTCCATCCTAGAGAAATGACTCACTAGTGGACCTTGGGCCAACGAGATGTATATGTACCACATAGACACACCACCCCTCCAGCAGAGGTTTTTAGTGAAGAGCTCTAATGGAAGCACAGGGCTATCAGAAGAAGCGGCGGGAAACCCATATATCAAGCCTGGAATGACTTTTCCTTATTTGGAGATTAGGGAAGAGAAAGAACATCAGTTGGGCTCTTTTTTTAAAAAAATCTATTATGTAAAAGAAGGAATACATTGCAGTCAAGATGCTGAGAGAAGACACACATTTGGAAAGACTTACTGTGGGGCCTGGGTCTATATAGTCCTTCCTGATGTTCAGGCTTCCCGCACATAGCTGTGAAACCTGGAGCCAGCCTCTGCAGAGAGGCGAATAAAATCATCTGAGTTGAAATGCAGGCTGCTTTCACTGGATAAGAGCCCTGCTCTCGGAGTTGTGGTGCCCTTCATCTTCAGTCTTCTCTCTCTGCCATCCCAGAAGTATGGGCCTTATACTCATGGTCCAAGATGGTGGCTAGAATTCCAACCATCATGTTAACATTCCAGGCAATATAAAAATAGTTACCGAGTTGATCATTACTAAGTGATACTGACAGTTCAGTGAGAGGGACTGCATTTCTAAGCAGTCCCTAAAGACTCCATTCATGGGGGGAGAAAAGAGAAGGAGTTTATCTCCTGATTTGTGTCTCCCATTGGTCAAAGGTTTACTCCACGGGGTTTTAAATCCCCTACACTTCTTTCTTGTGCATGTATATTAACAGATAATGTCCTGGTCCTGCAGCAATATTAGTAAGAAAGCCCTGAGGTAGGAGATAAGCAGGGTTCTGTATGAACAAGACTCTCTCTGTACCTATACAGTTCACCAGAAACCACACAAAGCTGAAACGCGAAACATGTGAGGCCAAGGGCATCTGCCCTGGTACAAGGGGTGGACTGGATTAGACATCTGTTATGTACCCCCTGCAGATCTGTTCATTATTCTTATTATATCTGGTTCCCCTACTGCAATAGGGACTAATCTCTGTAGGAACAATAAGGCCTCACTTTTTTACGAGGGGAAATAAAAATTCAATCCGTCAGAGTCTTCTTGAAAATGGTCTTGAAGCCATTCGTTATATCTCTCTAACTACTCTTTCTGAATTTATCTCTCTTTGGCCAGCACTTCAGCTGGTCTGGTTTGCATGCCTGCTGGAGTGACCAGTTATACATCTTACTTTGACATCCCACTATACCTTCCAGCCACACTCATGCTACCACTACCTTCAGATCAGTTTCATCTCTTGCCTCGATTATTGCAATAAACTTTTCACTGATCTCCCAGCTTTCAACTCTTCAGCTCTCCATTCTATATTATTACCAGATGAAAATTTATAAAACTATAGCGTGATTTGTTATTCTCCACTCAAACATGGCTTCCCATTACTCATGCAATGGAATCTGAACTCTTTAGCTGCAAAATTAAGGTCCTTATTAATTATGATTTGATCCCTACCCAGTTCCCCAGTATTATCTCCGCCTTTGCATTCCTTCTAATCTTGTATACTCTAATCCTAGATAAACTCTCTGGTTCTACACTTTCCTGTTGTCATGCCCTATCACACACGTGCATATCCAAACCCTACTTATCTTCCAAACCCAAACATAATGAAGATACGTACTAAACTGGTGGGTGAGGGATAGAGCCAGTGAGAAATTGAGAAGACATCAGGGGCTATCCCAAGGCAAGCAGGGAGTTCGGTCAATAGCCAGTTTAGGCATTTCTTGCTCTGTCACTGGGTACCCTAGACTCTCTAACACCCTACTCATAATGTTTTTCTTATGAATTTTTGTTTTTTAACACACTTCTCTGGTTTTGATATATCACTCCTTGTTTAGGTCAAAGATTTCAGAATGAGGAATAGATTTAATGCTGAAAATCAATAGGTAATATTTTTAGACTAACAGGATTAAAATAGTTTCTGTGAATTCTTTGATTTAAAAGGGAAACCACACTAATATACTCGTATGTTTAATTGACTATGTCATCTAAACCACTTGGTTCTATTTTGTTTAGATAGGCAAACCCAAAAGAGGGATTTAAAAGGCTTTACATATATGTGTGTGCCGAGCAATAAGTCACTTATGTTTTCTGGAATTTTTCTTAAGAGAATATTCAACAAAATAGCAACAATTATTTGTAGATTAGCTAGTATGTTCTAGGCATTATGCTAGTGGTGAACGAGACACACATTTTGCCAATAAGAGGACATAAACATGAATCAATAAAACAGACAATTGAATAGGAAGTTAAATATAAGAGGAAAAATGGTACTATAGGAATATATGGGGCTAGCAAGGCAATGGGAATGTGTGATACCTGGATAGGGGATTAGAATATATGACATGTGAGCTGAGTCAGTCTAAGAGTCGGCCTATATGTCAATCATTCATTTATCTGTTTCTTTAGCCATTATTCAGTCACTCACTTATGTTACTTCACGCTGCAGACCTTTGTTGGGAGCTTTGGCAGACACTCTTCATTGACCCAACTTTCTTTACTAACCCTTTCATTTCTAATCACCTTCCAAATGACAGTGGCCATTTGACCCAATAGGGTAGAAGGGTAAAATTGCTGCAGGGGTCTGAAAAATATTTTGACTCGCTCCCATAGATGCCAACATTTTCCTTTTCTCTTGCTTTTCTCTGGATTACATGTATGATGGTTGTAGCTGCAACAGCCATGAGGAAAAAGCCGAGAATTTTAATTTAATAGAATCATATGATTTCATTGAGCCTCTAAAGTAGCAGCAACAGGCATCTACCCCTGTATATTTTATACAAGAAAAATAAATTTCCAGTTGTTTAAGTCATTGTAGTTAAGTTTTGTGTTACTTGCAACTAAAAACATTCTTAACAAAGTTAGGAGTGTGGTTTGGGCCAGGCCTTTTGTTTGGTGAGCTCTTGATAAAGTTGTTGTAAACAGCTAAAACAGGAGAGCCTAGCACAAAGGAGCAGGTGATAAAATCTCTTCAGTAGCTCCTCTCCAGTGACTGAGGCACTAAGATTTATAACTGGGACATTGGGACAAGAGTTATAGGTGTGTGCCCCACCCCATCTTGCCCCTGTCTCAGCACCATTGTATATTTCTTTAATGAAGTGTGAGACCAGAACTCTATAAATTCACATAGTAACAGAAGTGGGCAGCAGCTCGTCAGAGGAGCTATTCAGGGAGCCCAGCATCACTCTTTACGTATTAGAGAAGTTCAAAGATGGTTAAAAATAGGCTTGGAGAGAAGTCGCTTTTAGACCACAGCTCATTTTGGATTTCTCTGGAGCCCCATTCTGGGCCACAGTGTATTTCCTTTTTCCTTTCATTCAAGTAAGAGCACCCAGGCGGTTCAGAGACAATAGATGTACGGTTATCTTTAGGTCTGTTGTGCACTGAAAGCAGAACTAGGGAGAAACAACAGAACCCGTTGGGTACATAGAGCGTTACAGCTTTAAGTGCCAACACTGATTGAGCTTTTACTATGGGCCAGGCTTTGGGCTTTAAATCCTCAAAACAGCCCTATGACAAAAATGCTATTAATAGCCTCCTTTCTTTCATGAGGAACCTGAGGTTCATAACAGATAAGCAATTGATTAAAGTCACACAACTAGTAAGTACGCTGACCAGGATTTGAACCAAGGTTTGTCTGATTCCATTCAGAGCCTGTTACCTTAGCTTCCACTCATGCTGTTCACACAGGGATTTCTGCATCACTTCACTTTGATCCTTAAAAGAAGCTTGTGAAGAAGGCAGGGTGGGGAGACTACCCCAGTTTACAGAGGAGAAAGCTGAGGACCAGAGAAATGAATGATTTGTCAAAGTCAACAGTCCATGCACAGTAAAACTAGGACTTGAATCACACCTTCCAACTTTGAGTCCTGTGCTCTTCCAGTACAAGCTGAGTGCTCAAGCCCCTCAGTTCTGAAAGAACATTCTGAATTTTGGGGAGTTGACTTCTGAGATGCAATAGTAAGTCCTATATCAAGGAGTCAAACATCCCAGGGCTAACCTGATTTATTCAGTTTTTTATTGATAAATTCCTACCTAGTACATATATTACATAATATTTGGAACTGACATTTATTTATTTTTCACGTTATTTATTTTAACATTCAATATTATTTTACATTGATATCAGGTGTATAGCATAGTGGTTACACATTTGTATAATTTAAGAAATGATCCCCCTCACTAGTCTAGTACTCACCTGGCACTATGCAGAGTAACTGCCATATTATTAACTATATTCCCTATGCTTTACTTTACAGCTTCATGACTGTTTTGCAACTACTAATTTATACTTCTTAATCCCTTCACCTTTTTCACCCTGCCCACCAATCTTTCACCCCAATAAATCTAGTACCCATCTGACATTATACATAGTTATTACAATATGATGGTTTATATTCCTAATGCCATAACCTCTATCCCCATGACTACTTTGTAACAACCAATTTGTACTTCTTAATTCCTTCCCATTTTTCACTTACCCCCAACCCCCCTCCCATCTGGCAATCATCAAAATGTTTTCTGTATCTATAAGTTTGTTTCTGTTTTGCTTGTTTATTTTGTTTCTTAGATTCCACATACAAGTAAAATCATATTGCATCTGTCTTTCTCTATCTGACATACTCCACTCAGCATAATACCCTCCAGGTCCATCCATGCTGCCAGGCTGCAGATGGCAAGAACTCATTCCCTTCCATGGCTGAGTATATTGTATATACTCATATGGACCACCTCCTCTTTATCCATTCATTCATCAATGAATATCCAGGCTACCTCCACATCTTGGCCATTGTAAACAATGCTGCAATGAATATATGGATGCACACGTTTCTTTGAAGTAGTGTTTTGGGTTTCTTTGAATAAATATCAGAAGTGGTATTAATAGGTCTTTCTTTGTATCTTGCTATAGCCTTTGTTTTAAAGTCTATTTTGTTCTGGTATAGCTATTGCTACCTTAGCTTTGTTTTTTTGTTTATTTGTTTCCATTTTCATGAAATATCTTTTTTCCATCCCTTTACTTTCCATCTCTGTGTATCTTTCAATCTGAAGTTAATCTCTTGTAGGCAGCATATGTAAGGGTTTTGGTTTCTTCAGCCACTGTTCAGCCACCTTATCCTTTGATTGGAGCATTTAATCCATTTATATTGAAAGTAATTGTTGATAGATATGTAGCTATTGTCATTTTATTATTCAGAATTTTGGTTTTTTTCCTATCTCAAAGAAGTCCCTCTAACAAGAAGTCCCTCTTAGAAGTCCCTCTAAGTCTTTGAAATACTGGTTTGACGATGATGAATTTCTTTAGCTTTTTCTTGTCTGGGAAGCTCTTTATTGGCCTTTCAATTTTAAATGATAGCCTCGCTGGGTAGAGTAGTCTTGGTTGTAGGTTCTTGCTTTTCATCACAGTGATTATTTTGTTACACTTGATGTTGTCCAGAGGTCTCTTAAACTATCCTCCTTTTTTAAAAATTCGTTTCCTTTTGCTCTTCTACTTGGATGTTTTATGCTACCTTGTCTTCCAAATCACTGATTCGATCCTATGCTTCATTGAATCTGCTAGTGATACCTTCTAGTGCATTCTTCATTTCAGTTGTATTCTTCACTTCTGACTGGTTCTTTTTTATGGTTTCTGTGTCCATCTTTATGCTTGCTATCTCTTTGTTGAAGTTTTCACTGAGTTCTTGTCACCTGCTCTGGGTGCTCCAAGAGTGTCCCTTGTGTGGGTTGTGTGTTCCCCTCCAGGGAAACCTCCGTGGCTGAGGTACCCCTCTGATTCTCAATGACGACTAGGAGGTTCGGAGCTTGTTTCTCATCTCCACCCCTCCTACCATTCTTGATATGCCTTCTTCTTTATATCCTGAGTTACAAAACTTCTGTTCATTTAGACTTTATATGGTTCTCCAGATTGATTGTTCTATAATCTAGTTGTAATTTTAATGTGTTCATGGAAGGAAGCAGGCACAGTATTTATCTACTCCACCATCTTGAACCTCTCCTGTATTCTTTATTTCTCACTGGTTCTTTTTTATGTTTTCTATCTCCATTATTTTGTTTCTTATCCTTTTGTTGAAGTTCTCTCTGAGGTCACTGAGCATCCTTATAACCAGTGTTTGGAACTCTGCATCTGATAGATTGCTTGTCTCCATTTCAGTTAGTTCTTTTTCTGGGGCTTTGTTCTATTCTTTTATTTGGGACATGTTTCTTTGTCTCCCCATTTTGTCTGTTTCCTAGTGTTTCTATATAATGTTGCTATGTCTTCCAGTCTTAGTAGAGTGGCCTTATGTAGTAGGTGTCCTATGGGACCCAGTGATGTAGTCTCCCTGGTCACCAGAGCCGTGTGCTCCAGGTGTGTCTCCTGTGTGGGTTTTGTGTGTCGTCCTGTTGTAGTTGAGCCTTGGTTTCTGTTTGCATATCAATGGGAGGGATTGACCCTTAGACTGATTGGTTGTGAGGACTGGCTATTGGCTGTGACTACAGTGGAGGAGCTGTGGTGCAGGGCTGACCCTACAGCACAGGTTTCACTTTACTGGGGCTCTCGTGCCGGCCCAGTCTGCCCTTTGTGTGTGTTGTCCCTAGAGTCCAGGTGATGCTTCAGCTTCGTCCAAAGCTGTGCACAGGGTATGCCAGCCCATAGGCTTCCTGAGAAGGGCCCCACCTCAGACCAAATTTAACGGCAGCCTGTGCCCTGCCTGGAGCTACCTGGTATGAGCCACAAAGCAGCCCACAGATGGCTGCTTCCTGCACTGTGCCTGGAGGTGCCTCAAGAGGCCAATCTGAGAACAAAGGCCGGCTCTTGTTAGTGTCAGGCTTCAGGCTGCTCAGCCAGAGCTACCGTACATGTTGAAGCCCTGTGCTGCTAATTTGGGTTTTGTGAACCTTTGAAGATTTTATGAAAGTCTGGCAGTATGAGCTAAGACATACTTTTCTGTTTGTACAGAAAAGCCATTGGAAGTGGCTTGGGTCTGCCCAAAATTTGGGGGGGTGTAGTCTCAGGGAATCACTAGGGAGGGGCAGAGGAAAGGTAATAGCCAGTTTGATGGACTCAGATATGATGTCTGCCTGTGTCTGCACAAAGGGACAGGGAGGACTCAACCAAAACAATGGTTTCCACCAGCTCCTCCCTCTTGGAGAAAGCTGCCCCTCCAGCCCTCACCCTGAAGTTAGACAATTCAGTTCCTCCCTGTATGTTTCTGGTGCCTTTGACTTGCTGTTCCAGCACTTAAGCTCAGAGTGGGTGAGTCTTTCAGTGAGTAAGTCCATGCAGAGGCTCTTTAAGAGGAGTACCTGGAACTGCAGCTGTCCTCGTCTCACTCAGATGCAATCTCTGCTGGTTTTCACAGCCAGAAGTTATGGAGACTTCTCTTCTTTGCACTGGAAACCTGGGCTGGGAAGGCTGGTGTGGGCTGGAAATCCTTACTCCTCGAGGGGTGACCTTCACAGCTGAGATATCCCTCCTGATTTGTAATGGTCGCATGCAAGTGTGGGACCAGCTTGTTCCGCGTTTCTGCTCTTCCTACCAGTCTTGAGGTGGCTTCTTCTGGATGTCCTTAGTTGTAGGACTTTGTTTCAGTAGTACTTCATGTAATTCGCAATAATGGTCATTTTTCAGTTTAGCTTAATTTTGATGTGGTCATGGAGGAGGTGAGCACAGCATTTACCTACTTTGCCATCTTGACTGGAAAAATTGGTAGTGACATTTAAAATCCCAAATATAATATTGTTTTCACTGTTAACTTAATAATCCTTCAAATAATGGGATGAGAATGAGCTGGAAAGGATAGACATCTTTAATAGGGGACTGCCAATTTAATTGATAGAGCTAGCAAAATATCTCTTTGAACATTTAAATTATTCAGTGACAAGGAAGCTGAGAGAATTAGCTAATAAGGGGTAGGGGGTAGGTATTGTACATGTGAATATTTTTTTAAACACCTGAGTTTTGAAAAATAAAAGTGGTCTGCCTACCTTTTCAAGCACAGTAATAATCAAAAGAGAGCTCTATATAGGTAATAATACCTTGTATTTAAATGCAGCTTGTCTCTGAAGAGCTCAAAGCACTCTATAATCATTTCCTTATTATGATTCTCAAAACTTCCTGGGTCAAAAAGTTAAGAAGTTTATATCTTAGTATTCTGGCCTCAGTTTCCTCTGGGAATTTGAGGTAAAAAAAAAAAAAAGCAAACAAAACAAAAACAGGCTGCTGTTTAAGAACTTTGTCATTGCCAAAATCTTTCTCACTCCCTCCACCTGCCACCTCCTGTCTTCTGAGGCCTCTGTCCTTGTTACCCTCCTACCCTATTTAGCCTATCTTCTCCCCCCACCCTTGATCTAGTTGGTTGTTCTCATGACATAGAACCATACAATATTTTAATTAGAAGAGTTTCACTCCATTGGGCCAGAGGCGAAGCAAATAGGATAAGGGAGGGTTCCCTCAGTCAGTGGTTCTATTTTTATCTGATTTTATGCATTGGAGCTCTGTATGCTATTTTTATCTTTAAAGAGGATTTTTGTTGCTTAAAAACAATTGAATGTCCAGTCTAACACCTTAATTTTGCTGATGGAAAAACTGAGACCCTGGACAGGAAGTAACTAATTCAAGATTCTACTCCAGCTGTTGGGTGGCCCATCTGTCCTTGAGCCCTGGTCTCTGGATACCAGTCTGGGGTAATTGGAAGGCCACTAGGCTGCTTCCCCCTCAGCTGTCACTTTCACTGACAACCCCAGTCTCAAATGTAGACTTGCAGCTGTGTGCTTATACTTAGGGTGAAATGAATGCTCCTAACAGAAAAAAATCTACTTCCTTTTTTAGAGTTAAAGGGACTCATTTTACCTGGGAACATTAGACTAGACCACATAGGAAGAAACAAGTAGAATTAGTATGTGTCTTTTTCACCTAGTCCCGAAATGGTTCTCTATGTCATCTAGGTCATAAAGAAAAAAAGTGTAGGTATAAACATACACATATATTTATATAGCTATTGCCTTCCAGTGAGTACAAAGCATATGTACACACATACACACACACACACACACACACACACACACACACTTTATTCTTTATTAGTTCTCTTAGGGGGAAAGGAAAGAAAAGCATTTATTGCCAGCCTCATTTTATGGTGAGAAAATCAAGGCACAGAATGAACTTGAACCATGATCTTGAATCAGATCATGGCCTAGACTCAAATCATGGTGCTGTTGGCAGAAGAATGTCTAAACATTCATCGTATCATGTTGTGCTCGAGGAGCAAAGTCTGGGAAGTTGAGACCCAAAGCTCCAGACCTGTGTTTGGCTTTGTTGGGCAAGTGCTTCATCCTCTGAGCCTCAGTTTTCCCATATGATAAATAGATAGACGAGGGGTGTTGGTCATTTCTATGGTTCCTTCCTTCCACATAACTTTGGAAGTTATGTGTGGAGCAGTTAAAGGGACCAAGGCTGAGCCTGGAGCAGCCCACCTGCATGGGATGTGGCTGCCCATCACTTCCCTAACCCCAGGTAGTCCAGCATTTGCAGAATATGCAGCATGCATTGGAGCTCTGTATGGCATAGTTTTCCTGGGCCCCTGCACCAGACCCCCTACCAAAGGTTGGGTGGTTCCACAAAGGAAATCCATGTGTCAGCTGCTGCTACGTAATCCTGGAGGTGAAAATGAGAATGGGGTGTGTTTACGTGTTTGTAGTGGGATGCGGTGGGGCAGGGTGTTCAGTTGGTGGCGTGTGGTGCGTCCAAATTCTAAGGCATGGAGCTGCCTGAGCGGTTTTGCTAGTGTGGGGCTTGCCACCCTGGCTTCAAAGAGGCAAGCCAGGAGCAAGATGGGGCACTGGCTCGTTAGACATCCCAAAAGTACCCTGAGAGTTATTACCTTTGAGCTCTTCTCAGTTTACTTCCCTTTCATTATCCCTAGAATATTAGTTACCTCATTGACAGTTACTCCTGACACTGCTCCTGAGAAGATATACAAATAGCCGGCAAATACAGGAGAAAATGTTCAATATTATTAGTTAATAGGGAAATGCAAATCAAAACCACAAAGTAATACCACTTCCCACTCGCCAGAATGTCTGTAATTAAAAAAGGAAAAGGAAAAGAACAAGTGTTGGCAAGGACTTGGAGAAATGGAACCCTTTTATATTGCTGGTGGGAATGTAAAATAGTGAAGCCACTGTGGAAAACAGTTTGTTGATTCCTCAACAAGTTAAACATAGGGTTACCATATACAGTGATTCCATGCCTATGTATATACTCAAGAGAGTTGAAAACAGGGGCTCAAACAGATTCCAGATTCTTGCACACCAATGTTCATAGCTGCATTATTCACAATAGTGACAATGTAGAAAAAACACAAATGTCCATCAACAGATAAATGAATAAACAAATTGTAGTAAATACCTACAGTGGAGTATTATTCAGCCATAAAAAGCACAGAAGTACTGTAGCTTTAAAATCACACACTAGATTAGGTTAGATTAGATTAGGATTAAAAATGAGGAACAGGAAGGGGAAAAGGTCTGCTCCTAATATTTGTAAATTCCAAAGTAAGTGCACAAAATGAGCTCCCGGCTTGTAGCTTGCCTCCTTCTTTTTTCCACCTCTGCTTGCTAATGTCTTTTAAGTGCTTGACACGCATGCACGTGGTCTCCACAGCCTCATGACAAAGATCCATCCACAACCCAATCCCCACAGCAGCCCATTCCTGCACCCTGCACACAGCTGCCCCTTGGCTTAGGGATACACACACTAGTGTCATGTTTTGTCTTCCACAGGATGGACCTGGGAAGTAAGGTCCTAGCAATGGGTTTAGAGCCACGTGAGCAGGGAATTGTGGAGTCCTGGGTTCAGGGAGTGTGGTCTAGAACCTGAATTTAACTCTACATGGGCATATCCTTAGGCCCTGTGGACTCCAAACACAGTGGAGAGGAGAACACCTGGAGAAGGACCAGCCTAGCGCGTCGAAAGTGTGAGGTCCCTCTGATCAGGGGTCTGGGTTGCTCTAGCCTAAAGCATGACTAAAAGGAACTACCATTTATTGAGCCAGGCTATGGAAGGCACTTTTTGTTTATTATTTGATTCGTGTTACAATCTGAGAAAGTATTACTTGGCCCATTTTACAAGTAGGACTCATGAAAGTAAAGTGACTTATTTAGGGCTACACAGTGAGTAAGTGGCAGTGAGTCTAACAACTGCGTTCTTCTCAAGAACTGTGTTTTTCAAGAGTTTTTACATAAGACAACTGAAGAAGACACCCGAAAATTCTAAGGATGCTTTCTAATACAGAGCTGGTAATCTTTGCCATCAGAAGTCTGTCAGGCCATGCAGAATGCTAGGTATGCTTTTGTCCTCGTATTTGCTTGGAGTGTCTTTCACAGGCTTCCTCTGCTGTTCTGCTCGGGTCACCCGGAGCATGTCTTAGGGTGTTTCCAGAAGTCCCAGGTGACAGTCTGACAGTGAACTGTAGTGCAGCTACATCTGTCCAGGACCACACAGCCTTCTGTCTAAACACTTCCATTCAGCACAGCTGTGCAAAAGGCACCCTTGCGTTCTCTGGTAAACAAAGCAGGGTGGTTGCCTTGGTGTCTTTCCATCCCTCTCAGTCTCTCAGGAGATTATCCACATCACAGTCCAGAAGCTGAGAAACCTCTGAACAGTACAGTGAGATAAATTAAACTAGAAATTTTCTTGTTATTCACAAAAACGTTTCCTATTCTCATATAGTGCCTCAGTTTCCTTGTTTGGGAACGAGGCACGTAAGTAGTAACTTCATATGGTGAAATGCTTTAAAATGTGGTCTTGTTGTTGCTTTTTAAATAATCAGAACAGTTCAAGTTTGGAAGGGTAGAATGAGCTACCTGGGAGGTACGAATTTCCCCAAACTCTGGAATTTTAACAGATGACAGAAAACTTGGCAGTGGTGTTTAGAAGATTTAAGGACTAAATTATTTCTTAAGTCCTTTTAGCCTTATGACTAAATTATAAATATTCTTCATTCTAAAACAGAAGAAATTGTGTTAAGTACAACAAAGGTACAATCTGGGCCCCTATAAAGATACCGCAAAGAGAAGAAGTTGTTTCTGGCTTGGAGAGTTGTATGAGTCTTCATGGAAGGGATGTCATTTGAATTTGGCCTGTAGAAAAGGCTAGACTTGATGAGAGACACAGCAGGAACAAAGGAGTGAAGTGTGGTCCAGCAATGCATGAGGCAATTTGTGTAGTTAAATGTGAATAGTTTATTCTTTTTGAAATGTGATGTAGAAAATGAAAGATATTATTGGTTTAGTAACTTAAGTTTAGATGAAAAGATGAAAGATGTTGAAATCTAAGACATTTTTACTTTATCTTGAAAAAATACGGGGAGTTATCAGTTTGTTTGCTTGCTCTTTAAGCAAGAGTAATACACCAGTCATTAATGCTGTTCACTCAGTATTTCTGGGTCCAACCTTTTGGATACACGAGAGAATTGCACTTCCGGGACAACTGTGGGTGGGGTGATGAGATCAGTTCTGCTTGGTGAGCTGTGAGTAGAAGGTGGCTTTTGCCACCTTCACGCAAGCATTTAATTATCAATGTGAGATCATCTAGACTCTCTTGCCTCTTCGACAGATTCAGCAATGCTTCAGATGCTGGTTGGTTCATCAGCCCAGGTCTCTGAGTGGAGACAATAACGACATGGAGCTGAATCTCCAGCTGCCAAGGATGGACGTGTAGTGAGAGTGAGAAATAAGCCTTTGCTGCTCTAACTCAGGAATGTTGGGTTTGTTTGTTGCTTCAGCTTGCCTAACCTATCCTGACTCGTACAAGTAACACGGTCAGGGTTGTACTTTAGGAGTGTTAAGCTTGCTGTAGTATGCAGGATAGGTTGTCTTTAGGAAAGATTAGAGGCTGGAAGAAGAGTTAGGAGGCAGTGCAATAGACCAAACAAGAGATTATGAACATAGGAGGGAGGGCAGTGGCTGGGAAGATGGAGTTGGAAGGTATAAATGCGATGACTTTCAAAGGTGGCTTTGAAAATGGAGCAGTCACAGGACCTGGCAAACAATTAGATTTATCTGTAGACAGAACTTTGACAATTTTCAGCATCCCATTCTGCTGCAAAAAGCAAGATTATCTAAAAATGTCCCTGGGAAAACATTCTAGATTGCCTGTACAGTTAATTCTTTGGGACCAGAGGTTCCCACTTCTCCCAGCAGAAGTAGCTGCACCCAAATTCAGCTTCCAATGGGACCTGGTATGAGGCTTCCTCTCTCAGGTAGGAGGGTCTGCTTCTGAACCCCAGTTCCTATGATCCCCAGGGTTTACAGATGCTAGAGAGTTAGCTTTCTTAGGTAATTCCTGTAAACATCAAAACTCACTGGTATATCAAAGCCAGACAGCCTGGCACCCAAGCTCCTCCTCCCACCCTATGCATGCTGTCAAGTATAACCTTTAAAAGGAAACACGTAGCTGAGTCAGATCCAGCAGGGAGGGTACCCTCGCCTTAGCATGCATGCAAAAGCAAGAGACTGTCCCACAGGCCTTCTACTGCTGACTTTTACTCTGTACGTTTCCCTAATAAACCCTGTTCTGTAACCTATAACATGCCTGAGCCCTGTTGCATGTTGTATGACAGGTGTGACAACAAAGGGACACATCACGCACAACCACTACAATGCAGATTTACTATGCTGCTCCTCACACTAGGGAGATGGGAGAACAGAAATGCAGAGGGCCTGACAGATGTGCCCTGGGCCCAGAGTCAAACATACAGACTGAGAAACCCCAGATCAGAGAAGCACAGAGCCTCCAAGATGTATATACTCCACGCCACTCTGGTAAAAATTGTTTCATTGAATTCAGTAAATCACCATTTTTTGAAAAGAAGGTCAGTTTGTTCAAAGGGATTAGCCTGCACATTTTCACAATTCAACTCCATCACAGAGTTCCTGGAAGAATTCTGTAAGGGTCACAGAGCATGGACAACTTATCTGTGAATTGGTTCTCTGGAACTCAGGGCGTGCTTCCTGGATAACGCCTGAAGTGGTTAGCAGAACCCCAGCCCATCTTTCTAAAGTCTCTGGACCCTATAATATAATTGAAGCATAGTATGTTTGTGTTAAAAATAGTTAAACACCCTCGAGTAATTTAAAATATAGGGTGGTATATTTGTTTGAGTTTTTAGGTGGCACGTGGGTACTTGAAGAAAGCAGAAGATGAGGGTATTGATAGGGACTTTTGCAGAATTTCTCAAAGTACAGTCTGGGCATTTTCAAGGACTTTAATGGGCTGATGAAAAGGTTCTTTGTAGTGCTAATTTCACGAAAAAATGAAAGTCTTCCTTTGCCTTTCACTTGGGGTATCATTAGCACTCCACTTAGAACTGTCAGTCTGGGAGAGTGGTTTAGGGCCCACGCCAGAGTTGAAGAAGGAGAAAGAAGTAAGAAGAGAGAGTTTTCTTGTGGTAACTGGAAGAGAGCTGGAGAAGAGACAGGAGGAGGGGCTAGAGAGGCTGTGTTCCCACAAGTAAAAAGAGAACTGGCTCGAGGGGGGGGTTACCTCAGTGGTAAGTGATGAAAGGGGAAAAGGGGAAGGTATGGTAAATGCAAGATCCCCGGAGGGGAAAGACAGCCCCGTGCCAGCCATTTTGGTTTCTACTAGAAGGTGAGATAAACCAGAAGCCTTGTGTCTGAGAATGTGCCACAGGTGGTGTGTGTGGTATTTGACAGACGGGAGTGTGTATCTTGGTGACCACAGCAGCAGCATGGTATAAGAAGCCAGGAACTGAGACACCTAAGTTCTATCCCCACTTTTGCTTTAAGTCACTGAATGTATAATGAGTGCCTGCTATTTGGCAGGCCTGGTGCTTGGTGCTGGAGCATCAAGAGTGATGTGGACATCTTGAGATGCGTAGGTCCGATGAGGAAACCACCTACCCCCACTTGCTGTGTTCCGTGGTTGTGTCACCTAACCTTTCTGGAGAGTGTGGTTTTTATGCCTCTAGGCAAAGGACTTCCTAATACTAAACCCAGGATTATGTTGACTTATTCATCTTGCCACCAGAGGTACTGGTCCATTAGAGGCTTGCCACATGTCCAAGGCCTCTATTGCTACGTTTACACTGGGACCAGAGCAATCAAGAATGTATATTTTCTGAGGGCAGCCTAAAAAGGAGAGGAAGCAGGCAGGTGCACAGGTCATGGTCCCACTTACAAAATGGGCCATCAGAGCAGTCACTCGGGTTTTCTCTACTCAGGAAGGGGTGCAGAGAGGCCAGGGGTATCCCACCTTTGTAGCTCCCTACACCGAAGAAACCATCAGAATGGAGAGTAGGGAAAAGGTCTTCTCCTCCTAACAGACCATATGGCAGGGACACTTATTCTAGCCCTCAACGGTCTTATCAATTCCTACCAGGATAATAGTTCTCTAAACTGGATAGGAAATGAGAGTAGAATGGGACCAAAACACATATATAGTGATGTATGCACCTCAATCTGAACACATTCTAGAGGCAAAGAAATAATTAAATACTGACCAAAAGATTGTTCTAGTATCTACCTGGTTTTAGATTATTATAAAAAGATATAAATGACATTTACTAATTTTGATTATAATATAATAGCTTTTCTGTTTGCATGTCCAGTTCTAATTATTTTTGCATATTATAAAACTCAGCAACAAAGTTCCTCAAAACTGAAATAGCTTGGAGCCTTGACATGATCAATAAAAGAAACTTGGCCACAGAGTGTCCTCAAGCTATTGGAGCATAAACCTCAACGGCTATTGTGTGTCGGTTGCAATTTGCTTTTATTTAGCCATCAGCATCCTCTCCAACTAAATATAAGTGTGTGAAGAAGAATTGCAGGTACAGGCAGGCATCGGGGTCTCTAGACTTATTAAGAATCACTGACCTGTGAAATATCAGTGTTCAAAAGTTCTGATTTCTCCCATGAGGTACTTTTCATATCTTATTTTGATAACTGAATGCAAATGAGCCTCAGTAAACCCTTCCTCACCTGTGTTCTTTGCATGATGCTACAACTGTGTCTGTTCATTACAGACTATTAACAAATATATAGCCCAGTTTAGAATTATACAAATCAACTGCATTACAGGAGTTACCAAAAAAAATTTCAAGGTGAAAACAAGCCCACCTTTAAATGCAGCTCTGTTGATTTTTGACTTGCTATAATTATTACGATTGTAACAGTGTGTGTAGTTCAGTAGCAAGAACTCCAAACTGAGAATGGAGAGTTTGAGTCCAGGGTCTACCCCTTACTAACTCTTGGATCTGCAGCAGTCACTTCCTCTCTCTGACCTTGGGGAAATTGGGATAAGCATCTTTTCCATGCCTATCTTACTGGCTTGCTGAGGGAATTAGAGAACAGAATAGTTGTGATAGCTCTTGGTGTGATTACCCAAATATGGAAGGAGGAGCATGACTCTGCTTAGAAAAGCCCGTGTACACAAACAGCACATCTACCTTTTCCTAGGAGATGCACAGACACTCAGAGCTCTCAGGAAAAATTACTTTTGCTGTTGTTTCAGTCATTTTCATTATTTGATCACAGAATGACCACACGTAATAGTAATCACACCTCTCCCTATCAGGAGCCTCATACATCTTGAATATATTTAATTTGACAAGCACTGATTAAGTGCCTACTACCAGTGCCACCATAAGTACTGCCAGACACTGTTACAGGGGATACGGAGTTGGGTAAGAAACATTCTTACAGCACACAAGTACTTCGAGTGAAAGGCAGAAGTGCCAACAGGCTCTTGCAGCGGCACAGGCTCTTTGTTCAAGGAAGCTTAATTCCCATGGGGAGGATGGGGTGGAGGGGTGTTCACAGAAAAAGGTGGGATTTAAGCAGGTCCCTAAAGGGCCTGACACAAGTGTCTGCTAGATACTTCCTGCATGAATGGACAAAGAATCACTTTCAGCAGTATAGTTAGCTGAATTGGTCCTGGCTGGCAAACTAGCTACGGTCTTCTTTCTTCTTCATGTCTGAATGTCTGGGCTTTAGCAGAGCACCAGCACAGAGCAAGCACTGAGCAAATGTTGCAGAGGGAATTACTGAGCAAAGTTACATTGTGTTAGCGTGTGGTTGGGTAGGTCAGATAACAAAGAGAGGGAGTTCACCTCCTCCAAGACCTTGGCCAGGTCACTTCCTCCTTTATACATCAGGACGCTGGAGAGGCACATCTGATCTGCCTTACAGGCTTGTGAGCAGCTCGCTGCCTGGGAGGTCTCTGGAACTGACTGCCAATAAGCAACCAAGAATAAAGCAACTTCCTGGAAGCAAGTTGGGGATGATAATGACTATCATATGAGAGTTAGAGTAGGGAGAGCATCATAAGGAACAGCCATCACTGTTCTTTCAGGAGGACTAACCTGAACACGAATACCAGAATAAAAAAGAAGGTGATGAACAAAGGTAATTGTCTACTGCCTCGAGGAAAGCTTCCTAGGGCACTTTTCTTGAAGAAGGTTAATTATCTTCATAGATAACTAGAATATTAGGGTTACTAGAAGGGGGATATCGGCTGATGTTTAATCTGTAATTATTAATGGTATACTAACATGTCGAGGAAAGTAAAGCTGATTGGCCAAAGGCTTAGCATGAAAAGCTCATTGTGGTATAACAGAAAGTGGGATGGCTGGCCGTGAGTTACTCCCATGCAATTATCAAGTAGTCAGTGCTTCTTGTTTTAGCAGAGACAACATCTGAGGAGTAGGCAGAGGTTTGCAATGATTGTCCTTTCTGGGGAGTCTCTGAAAGGTTCAGACAACATTGTCAAAAGTAGCCGATGCTTACATCCTCACCCACCTGCAGGACTAATTTTATCTTTGTTTTGGCTGCTAACGGAGGCTTTCAGCTGCAAGCCTCCCTTGCATAAAGTGTGATGTTTTATGTAAAAACGCTTTTATATATTTGGATTAGTTTTGTCCAGTTTGCAAGAATCAGAGATGTTGTTCACCTAAGGTTATAGGAGTTGAATGGAATGGAGACATTGCGAGTAAAGCCTCTTTTGTGGCTGTGAGACCAGAACTCAAACCACTAGAAAAACTTTGCTGCCATTCTGGAAACAGCTTTCACGATTTCTGGCCATCCCCTCATCTGTGATGCCCGTCGCTGCTCCTCAAGTCACTCCAGCATTCCCATGCCTCACTTTGTCCTCCCTCCTAGTACTTCCTCCTGCAGTGGTTACCGGCCGGCCTCTTCATTCCACTTCTCTCCTGTGTCATGGCTTCTCTTGTCTGGTGCTTCCGCTCACTCCTAGGTCTTTGAACATCTCCATTTCTGCACCATTTTATTGTCCCCACTTGTGTTTCTATTGCCCTCAAGAGAGAAACTGTGTAACCCAGAGGATCTCTGTTGGCAGGACTGGCTCATAGGTATGCAAACTGTGCATTCCCACAGTGCCCTGTGCTCAGTAGAGACCAGTACTTGGTTTAGTATTCTCCTCTGGAAAGACTCTCAGTAGTGTTACACTTTCATACAAGCACACACTACATTGTAGTGTTGTTATCTGCCTGTTTATCTGTCTTGTCTAATACACTGTTAGTTTCTGGAGAGCAAGAAACAAATTTTCACTGCTGTGTCCCTGGCACACAACATAATATTTAGCATATAGTAGGCACTCATTAAATATCTGTGGGATGACAACAAAAGCCCACAGTTGGTTGGTGGCACTGTAACTATAATCAGAGTCTCCCATCAACATCTTGCGCTTGGGCAATTGCACCAAAATATTCAAATGGGTTTTCAATTGACAGCTTTTATGAAGTTGTTTTTTTTTTTTTTTTTTTTTTTTTTGGTCATTTTGGAAGTGGGTTCCTAAACTAGCACAATTATTCCCATGGCTCAACTCCCTTGAAAGTCAAATCACATTCAGGTGAGCTCTGGATTTCCAGCTGGACAGACACTGCCCACAGGATGATGAGGGCCCAAAAGGATCCAAAATGGTTTAGCATGGACCCCAATGGGGCATAGGTTGCAAGCAAAAAAGAAAGCACAAAGAAAATTCCAGTTTTGGAAGGCTGGAAAGGGAAAGGAAGTTGTAGAATATAGAAAATGGCCATTTTCCTCTTTCTCCAATTTTCTTGGTTTCTGCCCCGATTTTGTTATTTAATACTTCTGTGACCTAGAGCAGGTCACATAACCACAATGGAATTCATCAATAAAATTATAATATTCATCAGTAAAATCTCTATTGTCCACCTCATGGTGTCTCAATAGGCTCAAATTTGAAAGTGCTTATAAAAATTCTTTGTAAAATTTGTAAAGCTTGATGCTCAAATAAAGGTCTGCTATTACTGAATATACTTATCACACATGTGGCTTTCCATGAAGCTCCTTTACAGAATTTTGGCTAGGCTTGACTATCCGAACTGAGCATTTGTTCCTAGGGTAAAAGTAGAGATTTTTGGCAGTCATGAAAATGCGGAAGTGCCTTTATTCACATGAAAACACAGATTTAGACAGCCCTTGTTGTTGTCTCTGGGGAGGATAAATGTTATCAGCATCAGTCCTTAACACCTTATAGAAGTTGTCTGCTGCTCTGACTTTTCCTCACCAACCCCTCACCAAATAAAGTCAAAATATATTTACTTATGACCTTGTCCTATGTACCGGGCATAAGGGATAATATAAGATACCCTTGTCTACAGTCTTAAGAGAAAAACTAGAGGCCAAGATAAATAATTATAACCCAAGGTAGATCATAAGTGAAGTAACAACAATGGTCTTCAAGAACTTTGAATAGGAGAAATGGCATCCATTGGAAGGCTGAGGAATGATTTCTGGAATCTATCTCTTAGTCCCATGGTTCTTGGACACAGTCCCTTTGATAAAGGAAAAGCCCTCCAATGTTCTTACAGAGCTTATAGACCAGTATGGAAAATGCATCTTCAGGAGTCTTTCTTTCTCAGAGCCTGAGAATAGCAAAGTCCAATTGTTTCAGTTTCTCTCTCCCTGTGCGGCCCAGAGCTCTGCACAGCTGAAATTTGAAATGCTTGGCCTTCTAGAATCTTGGTTGGGGGAGCCCTAGGCAAGCCCCTTAGACTCTTTAGTGTTCTCATCTGGAAAATGGACATAATCATACTTACTTCAAAGGAATGTTGCAACATTTAATTGATGTTTGCTAACATTCTGAGATCTATAGATGAAAGACCTTGAAGAAGAACACAGCATGATTATTATACAGTAAGTAATCCCTTCATCAGCCTTTGTGAGTTCTCTGTTTGTTCAATCTGTACCCTTTTGGGGGGGTGAGGGGTCACTGGATTGCATTGCCAGATGTAAAACATTCTTATAGGAAGAAACAAGTGGTTTTTGATTTCCTGATCACTCTCTGGGACTTTCTCAATTCAAGATCATCCCTAGACCACCACTTTCTCTCTTCTTTTTGTCCCACTCTTGAGGCCAAGTTCTTGCCCGTGGTCAGTGGTCAGTGTGGTCTCACCCTGGAGCATGCTGTGAGTGAGGAGAAGCTGACCCAATTGTAGTAGTTTGTTTATTTCAAAGACTCAGTATTTTCTGCTTTTTGAACTATAAAGAAAATGTCATGCCCAGTCTTGGATATCAGGGACAGCTTCTTAGCCCCTAGGAAAACATATCTCCCTTGTCCAGAATCTAATACTTTCCATCTCTTCATTCTGAAAGTAAGATGAATGTTCTTGGCCTGTGATTCCATAGTGGGAAGAATGGGACCCCACTGAAATCTGAAGGGTTCTTTTGATTTTGTCATTGATTTGCTCCTGTCATCATTTCTTTAGATTCCTTAACTGTAAAATGAGTAAAATAATTCTCCTATTAATTGTCTCAGAAATTTGTCCTGAGGAGTTAAGGAGATTACATAATTGAAAACACATTGCAAACCCTAAAGGGTGTGTAGCTACACAGAAGTGAGGCAAAGTTTTATATGATCTGTAATGCAGAAATCAGTGGACACAGCAAACGCTTCTAGAAACAAATTTGGAGTGAGAAGTAGAGTCATTATCAGCTCCATTGTTTCCACGTTTGCTGAAAGAATCTCCTTTACAAACTCCCTATCTGTTGATAATCTGGCCTCTGAATACCTCCAGTAATGGGGAGCTCACTACCTATCAATGCAATCTCTTTCATACTTGGAAGCTTCTCACTGTTAGAAAGTCTTTTCTCTGGCTGAGATGACATCAGTCTCTCTGTCACTCCAAGAACTGGTTTATAATTCTGGTTCTTGGCCCCACATCAAAAAAAATCCAACTTTCCTTCCCTACAATGGTCCTTCAGATTGGTGAAATCAAGGGTCAGCTCCTGGGTTCTCTCATCACCAGTTAAAACTCCTCAGTTCCTTTAAATTTCCTCATGACACTGTTTCCTGGCCTTTCACCATTCCAGAGGTAGGACTGGAGATTTGCACAACAAATGCAGGGAGCACAGGCTGTAGGACCAGCAATAGAGAAGGGTGGGAACGGTTGGGTTCCATTGTATTCAAGGTTATAAGGAACAGCATGGAAATGACATTTCTATCACAGACTACAGCCAAGTAGCTCAGCATCCAACACTGCCCATGTGTTGCACACAATTGGAGCTGAATGAATAAATTACGTGAATGAATAAATGCAATGAAAGCTTTGTTGTCCACCATAGATATATATTTTTATTCCTCCAGAACACTGTGATTTTGGCGTGTCTCTTAGTAATTTTTCAGCTGTTATATCACTATGCAAGGACAGGACAGCTTTTTGTTTCTTCTTAAACCCTGAGCTATACTGAAACTCTCCCAAGTTCTGCCTTTGGGTCTCATTCTTTAGGTGCACGTGACAAAACTGAGGTATGAGGACAAACTGGAGAGTGGTTCAGATAGGGTGTCATTCCAAGATCTCTCCTATTGCTATGTGTCGCTTTTTCCTATATGCAATCTTACAGTGACAAAACTTTTGGCCTGCAATAGAAACGATGGTCCCAAAACATTAACAAGGAGCCAAGGCCTGAGTGACAAATCCAAGTGGAAGAGGTATTCGATGTCAGCCAATCCAGTCCAACACCTAATGATTGATCTCCTGTATAACATCAGATTCCAATTGGGTTACTATTTATTGAGCTGCGATATTCCAGGTATTGTGCTGGACACTCTTATTTAATTTTCCCTTCTATGTGATGAGAAAGGTGTTCCCGTCTCCCAGAGTCAAGAGAGATTTGACATCAACAACACTGACCTGAAATGAATATTCTCCTCACCTTTCAAGGGAGCATGTTTCATTCATTCATCAATGAATATCTACAAAGCCGTCAGCAATGGTTCCTCAAATCTGGATTATTTTAAGCCTATGGAGTTATCACAGGAAAATCTCTAAATCTATGGTATGCTAGAGATTGTCCAGAGACTGCAACAGATAGGCATGTGTAACTCACATGTACTTGCATTTCTCAAGTGTGTGTGGGTTGTGATTAATCAAATATACTTTTTAAAAACATTCTACTAAAGCCATGGTGTTTTGTCATCATCTATTTTATTAGTCATTAGAATTTTAAAAAGTAATATATATTATTTTTTGAGCAGCTTTAGGTTTACAGGAAAGTTGAATGGAAAGTACAGTGAGTTCCCAGACACCCCTTTGCCCTTCTCCTCCCCCAAGTTTCCCTATTATTAACTTCTTACATTAATGCGGTATATTTGTTAGAGTGGATGAGCCAATGCTGATACATTAGTATTAACTAAAGTCCATAGTTTACATTTTTACACAGGGTTTACTCTTTATGTTGTGCTTTCTATGGGGTTTTGACAGATGTTTTATCACCCATATCCATCATTATAGTGTCGTATAGCATAATTTCACTGTCCTAAAAATCCCCTGTGCTCCACCAATTCATCCCTCCTTTCCTCTCCCTGAACCACTGATCTTTTTTACTGTCTCTGCAGTTTTGCCTCTTTCAGAATGCCATGCGGTTGCAATCATGTAGCATGTAGCCTTTTCAGATTGACTTTTCTCACTTAGCGACATGCATTTAAAGTTTCTCTGTGTTTTTTCATAGCTTGATAGCTCATGTCTTTTTATCACTGAGAAATATTTCATAGTATGGATGTATCATGGTTTATCTATTATCCTATGGAAGGACATTTTAGTTGCTCCCAAGTTTTAACAATTTTGAAAAAGGTTGCTATAAACATCCATACGCAGAAGTTTGTGTGCATATAGGTTTTCAACTCATCTGAAAAAATACCAAGGAATGCGATTATTTGACTTTGTAAAACCATGTTTATTATTGTAAGAAACTGTCAAACTCGTTTCAGAGTGGCTGTATCATTTTGCATTCCCACCGCACTGATGACAGCTCCTGTTGCTCTACATCCTCGTCAGCATTTGGTGTTCTCTGTTGTGGATGTTGGCCATTCTAATAGGTGTGTAGTATTATCTCATTTTTATGTTAATTTAAAATTCTCTGTTGACATATGGTGTTTAGCATCTTTTCATATGCTTATTTGATGAGGCGTTTGTTCAGATCTTTGGTCCATTTTTATTATTTTAATTTTTTTGACATTTAATATTATTTTATATTAATTTCAGGTGTACAACACTGTGGGTAGACATTTATATAATTTAAGAAGTGATCCCCAGGCTAGTCTAGTACCCACCTAGCACTATACATAGTTATTACCATATCATTGACTATGTTCCCTATGCTTTACTTTATATCCCCATGGTTAGTTTGTAACTACCAATTTGTACTTCTTAATCCCTTTACCTTTTTCACCCTGAATCCAAGCTCCCTCCCATCTATCACCCCAACAAATCTAGTACCCATCTGACACCATACATAGTTATTACACTATGATTGACTATATTCCTTATGCTATACCTTATATCCCCATAACTACTTTGTAACAACCAATTTGTACTTCTTAATCCCTTCTCCTTTTTCACCCAAACCTCCAATGCCTCTCCCATCTGGCAACCATCAAAATGTTCTCTGTATCTATGAGTTTGTTTCTGTTTTATTTGTTAATTTTGTTCTTAGATTCCACATATAAGTAAAATCACATTGCATCTATCTTTCTCTGTCTGACATACTCCACTCAGCACAACATCCATCTTTGCCACCACAGATGGCAAAACCCATTCCCTTCCATGGCTGAGCAATATTCCATTGTATATATGTACTACCTCCTCTTTATTCTTCCATCGACAGACACTCAGGCTGCCTCCATATCTTGGCTATTGTAAACAATGCTGCAGCAAACATATGGATGTACATGTCCCCTTAAGTAGGGTTTTGGGTTTCTTTAGATAAATATCCAGAAGTGGGATTACTGGGTCCTTCTTTGTCTCTTCTTATAGCACTTGTTTTAAAGCTTATTTTGTCTGGTATAAGTATTGTTACTCTAGGTTTTAAATTTTTTCCTTCATTTCCATTTTCATGAAATATCTTTTTCCCATCCCTTTACTTTCAGTCTGTGTGTCTTTCAATCTGAAGTGAGACTCTTGCAGGCAGCAAATATAAGGATCCTGTTTTTGTATCCATTCAGCCACGCTATCTTTTGATTGGAACATTTAAGCCATTTACATTGAAAGTAATTGTTGATAAATATGCAGCTATTGCCATTTTATTATGTATAATTTTTATTTTTTTATTTTTTCCGGTCTCAAAGAAGTCCCTCTAACATTCCTTGTAATACCGGTTTGGTAGCAATTGAACTCGTTTAGCTTTTTCTTGTCTGGGAAACTCTTTATCTGTCCTTTGATTTTAAATGATAGCCTTGCTACGTAAAGTAGTCTTCGTCATAGATCCTTGCTTTTCATCACATTGACTATTTTGTGCCAATCCCTTCTGGCCTGCGAAGTTTCTGTTGAGAAATCACCTGATAGTTTTTGGGAGCTCCCTTATAAGTTACTAGTTGACTTTCTCTTGCTACTTTTAGGATTCTCTCTTTGTCTTTAACTTTTGTCATTTTAATTAATGTGTCTAGGTAAAGGCCTGTTTGGGTTCATCTTGTTTGGGACTCTCTGCACTTCCTGGACTTGTATGTCTATATTCTTCACCAGGTTAGGAAATTTTTCAGTCATTATTTCTTCAAATAGGTTTGCAATCTCTTGCTTTCTCTCTTGTCTTTCTGGTACCCTTATGATGCAAATGTTGTTACTCTTGATGTTGTCCCCGAGGTCTCTTAAACTACCCTCATTTAAAAAAAAATCTTGTTTCTTTTTGCTGTTCCACTTGGGTGTTTTATGCTACCTTGTCTTCCAAATCACTGATTTGATCCTCTGCTTCATCTAGTCTGCTGGTGATTCCTTCTAGTACATTCTCCATTTCAGTTGTTGTATTCTTCACTTCTGATTGGTTCTTTTTTATGGTTTCTATGTCCAATTTTTATGCTTGCGATCTTTTAGTTGATATTCTCATTAAGTTTCTTGAGCATCTTTATAACCATTGTTTTGAATTCTGTCTCTGGTAGGTTCTTTAGCTCCATTTTGTTTAGTTCTTTTTCTGGATTTTTCTCCTATTCTTTCATTTGGGACACATTTCTTTGTTTCCTCATTTTGGCTGCCTCTCTGTGTTTGTTTCTATGTATTATGTAGATCTGGTATGTCTCCCAGTCTTGGCCAGGTGACGTTATGTAGTAGGTGTCCTGGGGGGACCAGTGGCACAATCTCCCCGGTCACCTGAACTGGGCCCTCCAAGAGTGTCCATCCTGTGGGTTGTGTGTGCCCTCCTGTTATAATTGAGCATTAATTGCCATCAGTACATCAATGGGTGGGATTGACCCTCAGGCTGACAGGCTGAGGGGTATGACCACATCCACAGCTTATGGGCTGCTGTGCAGGAGGCTTACCCCACTGAGTAGGATTTGCCCCAGTAGGCTCTGGGGACTTTCTATGTGCCACTTCTGGGGCTAATTCAGTGGTGCTTTGCTATGGTCTGAAACCAACCTCCAAGTATGTTGGTTCTGGGGCCTCTTCAGAAGGGCTCCAGGGCAGAACCTTGTTGGCCACTGTCTGTGACTGGCCAGGGGCTACCTGGTAGGAGATACAAAGTGATCCATGGCCGTTCACTGCCTATGCTAAACCTGGAGGCATGTGGGAGAGGCCACTCTGCAAACTGAGGATGGCTGGCAGCAGTACTGAGCTTGGGATAACTCTGCAGAAAGCCAAGACACCCAAATGCCTGCTGCCACAGTTGGCTCCCTTAAGATTTGGCCACTAATAAAACCTTGGATGGTACACAGTTGGGTGAGGCAGAGTGTGGGGACAGAGTCCCGGAGAACAGTTTCCAGGCTCTAAACCTCACATGGAAAGGTGCTGGCTCGGTTATTGGATGGCCATCAGCTGTAACCAGTTAGCTATTAGCTACTAATATAACTGCCATGGCTATGCTAGGGGGTTGGTAGGTTGGTTGGCAGAGAAGCAGACTGCAGATTGCAGACGGTGGTATTGCATCGTGTGGAGACTTCTTCCTGTATGTCCAACCCAGCTGCCAGTGAGACTACAGTGGTATGAACCCCTTATCCATGGCTCCATTGGTGTTCCTTTTTGGCCTCGCCATATCCTGCATTATTATGCGGGGAGTAGAACCAGAGACCCTGCACAACATAGGGTCTCAGGAAGTCACTAGAGTGAGAGGAGTTGTGGTCACCAGATTAATGTAGATTCTGTTCTGTTGCCAGTGCTGAGCTTTGAGCAACTCAGCAAAAGTCTCAGAGCACACCAAGGCCAGTCACTGCTTGCCTGGGACCCATGGACTCCCACAGTTTTCAAGAAAAAGTGCAATGCGGGAGGGGTTAGCTACTCTTGGAGAAAGTGCCTCCAGCTGTGTAGGAGTTGGGTTAAGCCAGTCCCAGCTGAGTCAGCAAGGCGGAGCAGCAGAGCTCACCAGGCCAATCAGATTCAGATTTGTCCTGTGGGGGCGGGCTCAACATGTTAAAAATGGCGCCTGCCTGCCAGTTTCATGGGAGGAAGGCAACTCTGCGGGGCAATGCGGACCGTCCTCCAGTCCTGCCTCTGAAGCCACATACCTCAATCTGTCTGCCGTATGCCTCTGATGCCCTCCAAGTCATTGTCCCTTCGCTCGAACCCAAGGTGAGTGCCTGCGAGTGTGTCTGTGCGCGGGCTGTTTAAGAGGACGTATGTGTTTCCTATAGTGTTCCATGCCACCTGAACCGTTGGAATCCCCATTGTTTTTTCACAGCCAATTGTGAGGGCTCCTCTTCTTCCTGGCACCAGTACTCTGGTCTGGGGAGCCTAGTGTGAGAGTTTGGGGTCCCTCGCTCCTCCCAGGGAACCTCTGTGGTTGAGGTAGCCTTCTGATTCTCAGCCGCCACAGGGAGGTTTGGGGCCTGGTCCGCGTCTCTACCCCTCCTACCAGTCTTGATGTTGCTTCTTTATATTTTAAGTTATAGGACTGCTCTTCAGCTAGACTTCAGATGGTTCTCCAGGTTGATTGTTCAATAATTTAGTTGTAATTTTAATGTGTTCACAGAAGGATGCAGTCACAGTGTTTATCTACTTTGCCGTCTTGAATCTCTCTTTCGTCCATTTTTAAATTGGGTTGTTTGTTTTCTAATTGTTGAGTTTTAAGAGTTCTTTGTATATTTTGGATAACAATCCTTTATCAAATATATGTTTTGCAAATATTTTTTCCCAGTGTGTGGCTCATTCTTTCATTCTCTTTAACTGTGTTTTTCATAAAGTAGAAGTTTTTAATTTTAATGAAGTCCCACTTACCAATTTTGTCTTTCACGGATTGTGCTTTGGTGCTGTTTTTAAATAGCCATCACCAAACACAAGGTCACCAAGATTTTCTCCTATGTTATCTTGTAAGAGTTGTATAGTTTTGGGGTATATTTAGATCTATGACCTATTTTTAATTAATTTTTGTGAAAGGTATAGAGTCTGTATCTAGATTCAGTTTTTTGCAAGTGAATGTCCAGTTGTACCAGCACAATTTGTTGCAAGACTATCTTTTCTCCATTGAATTGCCTTTGCTCCTTTGTCAAACAGCAGTCAACTATATTAGTGTGAGTCTGTTTCTGGCCTCGCTCTTCTATTCCATTGGTTTATTGGTCTATACTTTTGCCAGTGCCATGCTGTCTTGTTTACTATAGCTTTATAGTAAGTTTTGCAGTTGGGTAGTGTCAGTCCTCTAACTTTGTTCTTCTTTAATATTGTGTTGGTTATTCTGGGTCTTTTGCCTTTTGATATGAACTTTAGAATCACTTTATTGATATCCACAAAACAACTTGCTGGAATTAATAATCACTTAATTGAGATTGCATTGACTTTATAGTTGCGTTTGGAAGAAATGGTGTCTTGACAATGAAATATCTCTCCATTTATTTAGATTTTCCTTACTCTCTCCCAGTAGTTCTATGGTTTTTCTCATATAAGTCTCATATATACTTTATGAAATGTATACCTAAATATTTCAGTTTTTTGGGTGCTAACGTAAATGGTGTTGTGTCATTAAATTTTGGAAGTATAACTAGTATCAAGTGGAAGGTTTGTTGTATTTTTCAGTTTAAAATTGTGGTCTGCATAATCCAAAGGATGAAAAACTGCTTTCTTATGTGATATTGGACACGAAGTAACTAATGGTAGGGCTCTGAGCTCCTGCTGTTAGAAGGGTGTCTAATGGTGTTACTGAGGCAATGTCACGGTACACCGGAAGAAGAAATCTCATTTGTCGCTCATACTCTAAGAATGAAATAACTTTCTCCATCCAAAAAAGTTTAAAAGTGTTATCCCTTGCCACAGATCCTGTAGAGAAAAATGGACAATAAATGCCTATGCAGAGGGTGCAGGTTAGAAGAATGGAGAGCTGTGGCATCACCCAACTGTTTTTTTTTTTTTTTTTTTTTTTTAACTGACAGAGTAAATAACTCACGTTGCTTATAAGGTAAAGAGAAAAAATTCTTACCATAGCCTACAAACCTGTAATGATCCGACCTCTGTCAACCTCTTAAACCTCATAAAGTCCCTCCTCTGTCCACACAAGCTTACACATCCTTTTCTTTACCACGCTTCTTCCATGGAGCCTTTGTATATGCTATTTCTTCCCTCTTTAGTCTGGTCATGTAGCACTTCCTTAATCCTCCCAGACCAGGCCCCTGAAAGCATAGTATACTTCTGAGTATGTGTCACATTGTGATTTTATATCTATTTATATGATTAGATGATTACAAGACTGTAAGTTCCATGAGGAAAGGCACTATGTCTGTTTTGCTCACTATTATGGCCCTAGTGTTGCTGTGAATGGATGATTAATAGGATATCTGCAGAATCATGAACTGCATTTATTTCTTATGCGAGAGTACGTGGACCGCTCCATGAATCATTTTATTGTCCTAAAGGGCTTTTCTAGGTATTATGGTACATATAGATACCTGGTGTGGGTGGTATCCCACCCAAACACTATAATTAATATTCTGGTTCCTAGAGCAGTGGAAACTGAATCAATAACTTCCTTTACAGAGTGTAGGCTTAGTGAGGCTTATAGTGGTTTGAGTAAACATTAATTTGATTTTTTTTAAATTTTATTTAGCAAACAATTATTAACTATCCACTGTCTGCCACACACTGTGTTGAATGAGAACCGTGTGTGGAACCGTTTAGCCATCGTTTCCATTTTGGAAGGTTGGTGTTACAATGTGGGCAGGATGCTCATAATTCTAGGCCAAGCCGAGTGGTCAGGGATGGAGTCATAGTGAGGGCTGTGAACTGTCGGCTCTGACACCCAGTCTGCATGTGTTTTTGGGCTGTACATTCTTTCTGAAACTTTTGTGCTTCAGTGCCTTAGGGAGGTCCTGCATGTTTTGTTCCCTACTGTCTCATACCTGGTTTGGAATTTCTCGTGTTTCCACTGCCTGCCTGGTCCCTAAGTGCATACTGTTTATGACCCTTGGTTGAGTCCAATCCTCCTCTGGGGTCAGTGGCTGGCCAGAGAGAAGGACTGCTTTTCACATTCCTATTTTATACAAGGAATTGTGGGAGACACACAGCTGGATGAAGAACTCATAATCTGGGTAAGAAAGTGACATGTACATAATTTCCCAGAGTGTTTACCAAAGCAGCTGTGAGAAGGGCAGTGAATAGAACACATGCTTCTGACCTGTGTGTTTGGGGTCCTTTTCACAGCATGGTGGAGGGTGGAAGGAGGTGAGGAAAAAGCAAACAGGAACACACTTACCTTGTCCTCACTCAGTAAAATTAGCTGCGAGACCCTGGGCAAGTATCAACATCACCTCTTTGAGCTTCAGTTCCTGTAACTATAAATTGGAGGTGATATTAGGGTGCAATAGATTTGTTGAGGCTTAAAAAAGAATGCATATGCAAATGCTTAGTATAATGCTTCACATGAAGATACAATCAGCAATTGTTGAATTCGAATCCTGCTCATAGGAACTTTTACACAGACTATTGCAGAATATGTTTTGGCAACTCTTGGACTCACCCTTCACAGGAAGCCTCAGTAGGGGACTGAGCAGTCCTCTTCCTTGCCCAGCCATCGGCTGCATAGAACATCCTGTGCTGCAGGCAGCAGTCCTGGCCATGTGACCTCTTCCTCTTCTTGGCTGTTCCCACTGGCAAGCCATGAATAGTGAGAGAGGCACCCTCCATGGTACTGAGAGCTTTTCCCAAGGAGTCCAGAGGGAAGAATGTTCTGTGTTTTTGCAAAGCCTGACCCTCTTCTGGAGCCAATTCTGGTGGAGATACAGAGAACCTAATTGTTTTATGTTCTTCAGGTCCCCTCCACTAGTGGCCAGTTAAGCCCTCCTTTAAACAATGAATGAAATGCTTCAAAGAGTCAGTATCTGACCATCTCAGCCTCCAGTGGTCACAGGAGCACAAAGAGTTTCAGGTTTACAGATTCAGAGTGTCAGAGCAGGAAGGTGTCCCAGGCTTATTTGTCCAATTCTCTCACTTTACGGCTATGGAAATCGAGGCCCCGAAAGACAAAGCCAGTGACAGACCCAGCTCTCCTTCCTTCCAGGCCTGGGCTTCTGCCATGACACCAAGCTGCCTTTGTTTCTGGAAAGAAACACTGAGCATGAGCGTGTGTGTGTGTGGTTCCACTAGTGTCAGTTACTACAGGTGATAGAACAACAGATTTGGCAAAAAATAAAAATTAAAAAAATTAAAAAAGGAGAGAGAGAAAGAGCATGTGCATGTAGGGGGCGTTTTCCAGCTTTTATAACTGAGACTTCCATGGGGATATCTGGCTTGGCCGATGTTCTTGGGATCTCGTTTTGCTTCCTCAGCTGTCATGTCCTCCATTATTTTACCTCCATTCTGACACTGTCTTTTCCCTCAAGAAGGCCGTCAAAAGTTCCAGGGCTAAATCCTTTCAGGATCATGTACCATGGGAAAATATGAAAGTTCTCTGTCCCAGCTTTCTCTGCAAAACTCCCAAGGTTCACTTGGTTTGGGTTTCTGGTATGTGCCCTGATCTAAGCCAATCCCTGGGGCTGGAGTCTGCAATGTGCTAAGTGACGTAGGCTCGGGCCGTAGGCTCCACCCCAGGCCTGGGAATGGGGCCCACTCAGACCCAGTGGGTCGCGAGCAGTATGCTCCTCAAAAAGGGAAATGGGGCTCCTTGGCCAAAAAAATGAGATATTTTTTGTCCTCTGTACCTCTACAGTGTTCTCATGGCTAATAGTAAATTTGACTGTCTTTGGTTAATCAAATCTTTCGTATCCTCAAATTAGGGAATGCTTTGTTCTCTTGCAAATAGTGCAGTTGTGATGGAAATTAACTCAGAGGATACTGGAGCATTTCTCTGGGTGAAGTGGAGGCCCCGGGTTTAGGTATCATAGTATCCTACTGTTGATCAACTAACCCAGGTGTTGTTGTGCATGTGCTTCTATTAAATAAAAAATGAGACAAGCAAATCAAACCCAAACCAACCAACCAATAAATAAACAAAAGCTCAAAAGCTTAAACTTTCAGATTGTTAAGGAAGTCTGAATAAACATATTCCAACATAAGGCAGGGTGGTGCTTGGGGATATGGAACCCACCTCACCAAGCATCAGGTTGTTCACGTTATAAAAGTCAGGTAATCTCTAATACTGGCACTGAGCTTACCATTATGAAGCACTTTCATGACAACAATTTCACAACCTAGACAAAGGCAAAGTACTGCCTGTCCACATTCTACAGAAAGGAAGGTGAGGCTGGGAGAGGCTGAGCAACTCTCCAGGCGCTACCCAGCTTGTCAGTGGTGGGTCTAAGATGCTCAGCCGAGCCCTTTGACCGCAGAGACCTTTATCTTTCAATTTGTCATGTTTTCTTGGGAGAAAGTTAACACATTTTAAGTGTTAACACTTCTTATCATTTCCCATTTTAAAGGGAAATATATTTGAAATGCAAATTAACATCATCAATGCATATTATTTTGACTCTCAGATTGGCAAAAAACATGAAAAGAATTGATGATATCAAGTTTTAGCACAGGTGTAAGAGAATGGGTCCTTTCATATACTGCTGGTTAGTCTGCAAATCAATACAATACCTTCTAGGTCAAATCTGGCAGTTATCTTTTACAATGCAACAATATACAGCATTGTGTGTGTGTGTGTGTGTCTGTCTAAGGTGGCACAGAGAAAAATGTTCATTGCAGCATTGTTTGTAATAGAGTAAAGATAGAGAACACTAAGTTGAATTTGCAGGGGAATGGCTTCACTGCTGTAGTGATATGGTGAAATCCCAGGGGATACAGTACATCTATGGCAAGCATGGCTAGATCTCCACCATGTGTTAAGTTAAAAACTGTTGTAGGACAATATATACAACATTAGGCCACTTATATGAGAAATAAACTGCAAAACAAATCAAGGTATTCCAAAGGAGTGGGGTGTAGTTAAGGAAGAGACGGGTTGGGAGTTAGCAGAGGGTAGGGTTTGGGATCAGAAGAGCAGTCGGATGGACATTTGCTTTTAGATGCTTGAATTTTTCTGTGGTAAAATATATTTACATTCTATTTGTGTGATTTTTAATATTAAAATATAAAATAACATAAGGTTCTTATTAATCATTTGGGTTAAGAAATCTTTTATTGGTAGGTACGTTTAGAGGGAAAACTTGCTGACTGCTTTCCCAGTTTTCTGATCATAACAAATACTTATCAGAAGTGTCCTTAGTACCAGGTAGGCTTCAACCTTTTGATAAATTTGTAGATCTATAGAATTTAATGCTAGAAGGAACTTAGAGATCTTTGGTGTTCACCCCCAGAGAGACAGGCCATTGGAGACGAGAGTCCAGTTACCTTCCTGGTTCTTTTCCAGAGAACTCATTCGGGAGTCACTTCAGGGTCACACACCTGGATGCCATCTCTTAAAGCCCGGGTTTTGCTTCTGTAGAGAATTGAGATCATCACAGTTTTCCTTCTCTGCTTTCTTATAATGAGTAAATCAGCCAGTGATTATTAAATTATTAGGGAGCTGTTAAACACAATAAAATGTTAGACTATGTCATTGCTCTTGTTTCCATTTTGCTGAGCCTCCATGTTGAAACAGTTTGCCCAAGGACACATGGTTGCAGGACAGCTTCGGCTCAGTCTTTGTCGTGCTCCTGGTGGCACTTTGCAATAATGCTCCTATCACATTGTCCACGAATGGTAAATTTGCCTGTCTTCCCTACTAGGCAGAGGAGGCTGTGAAGTCAAAGACCAGATACCAGTCGTCTTCATTCCCAGTGTCTATCCAATGTCTAGCAGGCTTTCAGGGAATGAAAGTTATGTATAAAACTTTCTAGACTCAGCTTCTCCTTCTCTAAACAAAGAGTGTGGGCTAAATAGCTAATATCCTTTTCAGCTGTGAAAGTCTGTGATTTTAAGATCTAAGTCTTCACTTCAGCAACACTCCTCATTTTTAACCAGATGATCAACTCCCCCTAAATCCTCCAAAGCTTGGGAATTTCAGCTGGATGAGAAGCTAAAGGATCAGCCAGTCCTTTCGTGGGCAGAGAGAGAAGAGGTTTCTGCAGGAACCTGAACTCTGACATCCTTGGCTGATGCGACCTTGGAAGTAATAACACCTTGTGTTTATGTAGCCTCTTGCCTCTTAGAAGCTCAAAGGGTTTCCCAGACATTATCTCACTGTTTCTCATTATCATTCCCTGGCACAGCCAGCACTGACAGAGTTGAGTGGTTTTCCCACAACCATCAGGTGGCAGAATCAGAACCAGGACTCAGGTCTCCGGATTTCTGGCGTTCCAGCCTGCTCATTGCATCACGTAGCTTGCAGGATCGGTGACCTGACTCCTGGGGAAGAAACAAGTTACCATAACTGTTGTAAGGGTTTGAGACGTCTGCTGGGGAGTCCTGGGAGAAAGTTCTCCTCTCTACTGCTCCAAGCTCATGAAGTTGATTATAGAGAACAAAATTGAGCATGGGGTGACTCGTCCTCTGGAAAAATTTGGCAATCAATCAAGAGACAGTTTATCAAGTCCAGAGTGAAATATGTGGGGACATTGAAAGCAGTATAGCAGCATTATGGGCTCTGTGGATATTGTGCTTCAGTAATATAACATCAGAAACCTTAGTTGGACCATCCAATCTACTCCTTGAGTATTTTCGAAATGATAAAATTAGCATCATGGAAGCAGGGGCGTGGCGGAAGTACTGTCCTCACAGTCAGGAGATCTGGGTTTCATTCAAGTATTATGTTTTCTGATGCCATGTGCTACTGGGAAAATTACTCGATCTCTCTGTTTTTCAGTTTTCCCATTCATGAAAAGGGGTGACACCTGCTTCATCAGTTTGTCAAAAAGAACAAATAAAAGACAATATCCAGCCATGGTTTTCCAAACCTTTGGGATACTTGATAGTGCCAGGGAATACTCAAAGCCATAGTGATACCAACTTTAGCAAAGATTTGGGAGAGATTACTTTTATATTAAAATAAACACAAATGTATTATAAAGTGGAAAGCTAAAATTGAATAAATTAAAAAAAAAAAAATTTCACCTTGCCCAGAGGTGGAGGGGTCACGATTGATCCTCTACGTCCAAATCCCACAGGGTAGCATTTCACTTTTCTCTGCCATTGGGCACTACTAGGAATACTGGGTAAAGAAGTTTGAGAAATGTTGGTCTAAATAGTCCATTCCTTTGATTTTTTTCTGAGTTTTATAGTTTTGTATCAATTTTGGTCACTTAGATGGTATTAGGTCATGTTCCTGTTGCAATAACTTCATAACTTTTTAAAATTACTGTGTCCTTAGATTTTTACCAAGGTCAGTGTAATAAATGGTTGTATGGAAAATGATACTGCATTGCCGGCAAAACCGCTGTTGAAGACCCGATTCCTTATGTTACTTAGTATCTCCTGTATAAAGATGCAGGTGAATAAAACTCTTCCTCAATTGTCCTTCCAGTAGAAGGTTTTCTCCTCTGAAGAATGGGTATTTGCACTTTTAATCACACAGTGCGAGCCCGGTATCTCAACACTTTTCTATTTTAGCTTTGGCAGTCAGGAAGCTCAGTGCTGTTTCATTTTATATTTAGTAAAAATCGTATCTGAGGTTTCTGGCATGATTATCTCCTTTCTTTCATACGTGGCAGGTTTGTATATTTAGCCATCTGGTGTTTTTACTATAAGTCTTCTCCAGTTTTTTGTTTTTGTTTTTTAGAAAGAGGTAGGGTATCAATGATAAAGAAACCCTGTCTGAGATAGCTTTATTCCCCGAAGCAAGCAGAGGAGGTGCTAAGACTCACATGTAAAATGTAAAATCAAAGGAGCCTGGGTTTGCCTGTGGGCTGTTACAGTGACCCTTAGATGGCTCCTTCTCAGGAAGAGCATCACCACTTAGCAGCCAGCTCTTCTTCCCAAACATTCCTGAGGGCAGGGAAGAGCGGGAGGTGGAGGCAGAGCTTCCATCACACCTCCTACCCCTCTGCATGTCCAGTCACAAGGGTGTGAACCTGGGGCTGAGTTGCTCTGATGTGGCGGGCCAGCCGCCACAAATCGAACAGTACCTGAATGGGGGAGTGGGAATGAAAAAAGACACTCACACAAATGATGATGCGGCCGGTCTTCAGTGATCCTGAAACACGGAGTTTACTTTCCTTTACCAATTTATACCACCTGTGTACGTGCAGCTTAACAATCACGAATGTGCATTGCCTCATTGAGAGTAAAATTTTCAACTTTTACATATAAACTACAGACTCACTGAAACTTTCCCAAAGTCATTATCTCAATGACAAAGCCCACCAATTACCCTGATAATCATCAGTGATCTGTGTCCGGGAACTGGCCATTCCCACCTCATTCCTCAGCAGCTTGCAAGCACCCTCCAGGTGCAGGCAGAGACAATGCCTCAGGAGCTAAAACTGAGCCAGTCTGCAAGGCTTCAGAATAACAAGAAATCATGGCTCCCCACACTCTGAGGTTGAACCAGGCAGATCAGGTCGGGCCTGGAAGCAGATATTGGGCCATCTGTGCAGGAAATTTCAGGGTCCCAGAGACCCAGAGTTTGCTCTGGAAGGGGGACGTGGGCTCCAGGTATACACGTCCATAGGCCCCATGGACTTTCTGCCCCACAGGGAAGGCCAGAGCTGGATCCCCTAAAACCTGGGACCCAGAGCAGGGGTAGTGGTTACCTGGGTGCACTGTTATCTGGCAGCTCTTGTGCTTAGAAAGACTGCCCTTGTCATCAAAACTGCCCTGCTCTGTGTCCCCTTCAGTCATGAAATCCTGGAGTCATTGAAGCTAGAAGTGATTATGGAGACCAACTGTCGAACTCCTCCTTTAAAAGATGGAAATATTGAGGACTAGAGAGGCAGTTAACTGGCTCAAGTTCTTTCATTTGTATTCTAAATATTTAACCAAGACCTCCAAGAGCAGGGGGTAGAGGAAGGAGAGAGAGAGATTTATAGCATTTTTTAAGGGTGAAAGCATAGCCAGATCCACTGGGTTTCATATATCTATAATTAAAAATTCCTAGAGGTTAGTAGATGAATAAGGTGTGAGAAATGAAAGGTGGGAGGAGAAAAAAATTCATATCCAACTTCCACCGTCAGAAAAGTATTTTTTTTTCCCCTTGGACATATTGTATTCACTCAAATATGCTATTGCACAGCAGAGATAAAAATAAACAGCTTTGTTTCCTGTGATCGCTTTATCAGCTAAAGTACAAGCTATGGCTCTCAGTTATTCTAATGGAAAAACTGAAGTTGTATTATCAGGGGATAAGGCTGTGTCAGGTGTTAATTTATTCTCTTATCTCCCTTGTTCAGAGTGAGGTGTTCTAGCCCTGATGGATGAGAAGGGCTACCATGACTGTGATGTTCTCTGTGCTTGATCTTACTTCACCTTTTGAGATAACTGTGACAGGTGAGAGAGGGGCCAGTGATGCTGACCACAGATCCCAGGGAAGGCTGTGATGCCTGGGGTCCTTGTCCTAGGACAGGTAGCTTGAGAGCTTTGCGGACTCAGTCACATGACCCAGGCCACGTGCACTACAGAATCTTTCACCACTCCTCCAGGAGAATTTATTCAGCAAGCACTAACTGGTGATCTGGGATGTTCCCAGTGTAATATCTGATAGGGAGGGAAAGATGAGTCATATCAGTTCTTGCTGCCCTAGGGAATCTCATGCCAACAGAGGATTGCAAGTGTGATCACATGGAAGGACGCTTAGTCACATCCTCCTCTTCTGGGCTTCCAGAGGACATCTACCTATCTGCACCCCTGCTTCTGTCATGGTGTGCGGTCATTCATCTGTCTGCGCGTCTGTTTCTTCCTCTATTAGAATGTGCGTTCTTCTGGGGCAGAGACCAGATCTTAGATATGGTCTCAGGTCCATCTTCAGTGTGCAGCTGAAACATAATCAATGTTTGTATACTACATGTGTGAACAAATTCATTTATTTGTTCATTCATTCATTTGTTCATTCATTATCCAATGTCTGTAGTGAATTTCCACTATATAACATTACCTCTAGTCAGCCCTGTTACTGAGGTCAGAGATTTTGAAAAAGCAGTAGCTTTGCTCTGATTGTCAAGTTTGGTTTATGAAACAGGACAAAGGAACCTCCTACCTCAGCTCCCTTGCCACTCCTACAAAGGCTGCTGGCTTCTCACCTTTGTGAGCCTCAGCAGGGATTCAGAACAGGCTGTGGAGAAGAGAGACCCCTCAGATACTGTAAAACGAGTGCTGACCCCCAGTGGGGCAGCTGCTCTCTCACCGTCCCAGATCTACCACGTCTTAGATAGACAACAGGGGACAGGTCTCTTCCTTTCTCTGAGTTTCGGTTACTTCATCTGAGAAATGGGGACAGTATAACTCTGTCTTGCCTTCATCACAAGGTTTTGGCAAGAGTCACATGTAAATAGGTGTGATTGGTAAGATTTCACCAGAGAAAGCAAAGATTATTAGAAAATAAGGCAGTTTCCTCTTTTTCTATCCTTCATGTGTTTTGCGAAAAAGCATTTCCATTGTCATACACCCTGCCTTTCTTTTTCTATTTAGATTAATTATTTCTTCCATTTATTATGTTATAGAGACTCTGGAGGAGTGGCTTGGCAAGCAGTGGGACCAGATCCCCAAACTTATATCATGTGACAGCATCCACATTGAACTAGGAGCCCACATGGAGCTCAAGGAAAAGTGCATCCCCAGCAGGGGCTTTCTTATGGGGATTTTACAGTTATTGACTACAAAGCCAGTGACACTGGTCATTGGCTAAAAAGCCAATGTAAGTCCTCCAGGTTTGCATGACTCAGCCCCAGGAGCGGCTCATTCGATGTTGTAATCAAGGTATGCGCTGAAGCGAGGCAAGGCACAAGACGCTATCACAGATAAAAGACAGCATCTATCAAAATATAGATTTCCAGACTCCACCTCTCACTCTTGTGGGGATAGAATTGAAATAATGATGATCTCTCCTTTTAGCTAGTCCGAGTCCTGGAGCCCTGGGGCCTGGGAATGAGTCTGCACGAGTGATCTTGGACAAGTCCTTGACCTGTTCAGTTTTCCGGGCTCCTATCTGTCAAATGAGCAGGCTGATTAATTCCCCAGGTCCCCGCTCACTTTAACATTTTGTGATTCTTTGCTATCCAACTGTTTTACGATTCTTGGGTACTCTGAGGTGAATTTACATGCCTGAATTTACAGCCATGAGTTCCCCAGTGTACCTCTGGATGGTCTGAGACCCTGTCTCCACAGGAGGCCCCACATATCCATTAGCAGGGCCTGGGGGACCAACAGCAGCAGCGCCACTCCTCCAGGGCCTGCCCCAGCATTAGCACTGACCCCCGCTGGGTTTAAGCTGAATACTGGACAAAAAGGCAGAACATGGGTTCTAGTCAAGATCAAATGTGACTCACTTAATTTCTTCAAGGACTGTATCCAGGAACTCTCTTTTATGAAGCTTTCTTTTTTTGTTAATGAAGATTTTCCAGGTTTCCATCCAGATATTGTATCCTTCCCTGCCCTCCTCTGACCAGTCTGTGAGGGTCGTAGGAGCTGGCAGAATCATCTGGATTCCCATAGATCCTGGGAGAGTTTTGTATACCTGGCAGGTGCTCAATAAACATGAATCAGTGACCTGAGGAATCTGAGATTGAGATTTGAATTAGATACGGATTTGGATGGTACAGATGTAACAACCACATTTCTTTGGTCTCTTTGGTGCTTGGTTAAAGATTCCCAACCAGGAATTCCTGGAGCCCAGAGATCTGCTAGGTAGTGACGAGGATGAGTGAGGAGTACATAGAACTGTTTGGTTGCAAGTAATAAAAGCCCAATTCAAATTGGCTAAAGCAAAAAGAGATATTGCTGGAGGCAGAGCCGGCTTCTGTTTTGACAACTAACACTCTTGAGCTGTTGTCAGCTTTTGTTCTTCCTCTCTCACCTTGGCTTACTTCTATGTTGTTTCTATGCTCAGGCACATACCTCCTGGTGGCAATATGGCCGGTAGCAACCCCAGGGAAAATGAAAACCCATTTCTTCCCTAACATTTTCAAAAGAGTGCTGGGCTTATCTCTCAAAGGTCATTATTAGTTAACAGTGCTTGTAACCAAAGGGGAAACAGACTCTGATTCAGTCCAAGCCCATCCCTGGAGTGGAGGGAGGTCTAGAGACTGAGGTTGGGGAGTGTGTACCTAAAGGAACGGGGTGAAACACTGTGATTAGAAGGGGAATTGATGCTCAGGACAAAACCGACCATGTGTGTCTTCAAAACATTCGCAGTGTTTCAAAAAGCCCACCAGAAGTAGTCCATTTGCAGATGTTAAAGCCATAGAAGCTAAAGAACATGTCAGATTTTTTTTTTTTTTTTTTTTTGTCTGAAGTTATATCAGCTCAGTTTGGGAACACTGGATACCTCTGGTTAACCAGAAGCTCTTGCCTCATAAAAAAATGGAAAGGGAAGTTAATTTCTGGCATATCCCACTTAACAACGCTGATTCACTTAAATCCTAATTTCAATGAAATTTTTCCTTGCAAAATATATCATAAATAGTTCCACCTGGGTTTGGAAGACTAATGTGTGCTCTTAGCCAGTAAAGGCTGAATAAACTTGACTGCTCTTTCAGCCAATAATCATTACCTCCCTGCACCACAAGTGGCTCTCAGCCGATGGACATGCCAACTGCACGTTGAGAACTGCGAGTTCGGCAGCCTGTGTTCCACCACAACCACCACCCACCCCACCCCCGCCTGACTCTTTTTTTTCTGCCATGTATGTTGTGCCTGGTCAGCAGCTTTACCATCTACATCTGAAAGGGTATGGAATACAAATATTGGAGGAAGATAAAGAAACAAAGTTGAGCAACTTACTGGAGCTTAAAAAGCAAGACTTAAGAGGCCTTCAAGAGAAATGGTCCAGAGTCAAGATGTAGAAGCAATCAAGCAGTTGTGGAAGTCTTTTGACTTTAGGAAGGGCCTGGTACACACCTGAGCCCAGTAGGGAAGAACTTGTAATTATTGGGAAGAGAAGCCATGGTCAAAGCAAGTTATAGTTTCAGGGTATTGGAAGGAACCAGAAGATCCATTGCCCAAGGGAGCCGGAGGCTGGGAACAAGCTCTTTCTTGGGCCAATCTGCAATGACTGGTTCTCCAGTTTTGAGTATTTACAAATGTTAAAGAAAAATTTTGTAATTGTTTTATGTAACCATTAGGCTATGATAAGGAAAAAAAAAGAACATCTCCACTGCCTCGCATCCCTTATCTTTAAGGAACTCATTCTCTTTTCAGGTTTTGTTTTTTCTGTGTCGTTCAGTTTGATTAATCTGGACCATCATCCTGTGTAGTGGGCGTGTGGGGGTGGGTGTGACGGGCTCTAGATCTGAGGCAGGAATAGGGGTCTAGAGAACCAGCCACTTCCTGTATATACCGGCCCAAGAACAGATGGTGGGTTGGGGCAGAACCATCTGAGGACCTGCATTTGTGAAGAGGAGAGCAAGAGAGCCCACTTGAATGCTTCCGTGGTTCACACTGAGTTCTGTGTGAAGGAGTACCTGTATTTGAGTTAAAAGCTTCTGCAAGCACATGGCCTGTTTAGACTACCCAGGTAACCCAGAACAAGGCAGGGACCAGGCCATTCCCAAGTCATGAGATTTTCATTGTGTGAATCAGGAAAATATCTTAGAGATGATGCTTGTCCAGTGTCCTCATTCCACATATGTGGAAATTGAGACTCAGAGAAAAGAGAAAGATTTGCCTACAGCTGTCAGGTTTTTGGTGTGTTTGTTTCACCATAGTTGTATCAGGACCAACCAGGAGTGCTGGTTAAAATGTATTCTTGTGAGCCATTCCAGATTTAGGAGGTTAGATGCTCTGGAAGTGGGCCCAGGAATCTGCATTTTAGACAGTACCCCAGGTGATTCCTAGACACCACAAGTGTGAGAAGCAGTGGTCTAAGGTTCCAAAGCTGGTTCATAATTAACTCTGCAGAAGGGCTCCTGCCCCAGGCCCAGCGCTCTCCCTGCCCTGATACCAGGAGCTGGTGACGGTGAGAAAGTTGGATCCAGGAGGGTGACTGGGGAGTTACGAAAAGTGAAGTTTTGTTTTGAATTCTTCCTGCAATTCAAAAAGGCCTGGTTGCATCCTTTCAGACTAGATGTAAAGAAATTGAACAGATGATTCCTGTCTGACTGTCAGAAACCACTATGTTTAAATGCATGTGTCTTAAAACACTGTTACTCTCTAAATTCCAACTGATCACTTGACAGATGAAAAAGCCTCTCTTATTAACTGAATAGCCTCTCTCTGGTCTCTGGTTCTTCCTGTGTCACCATTGAACAGATTGACATGCATCCTTCGATGGCTTTCACACCTCAAACAAACTTATGTTCCGAAAACTATGAGATCCTCTCTAAATTTTAACTACAGAGATTAAAATGAAAATAATCAGTTCTTTTTGTTGTTTTTAAAATAACATACTTCTTTACTGATCGTTAAAATGACATTTACCTCTTGTTATAGATTGGTGAATGTTGTCTTGTGTCTTATTATGTGTGGAGACTTCTTTTAGCATTTTAAGCTGGATTCCTGTGGGATGTCCTTTGACCTCAATATAAGTAGAGCTTAGTTACTAAAATTTTATTTTTCAATTATAAAAAATCAATAGATAGTTCATCAAGTTACTAATAAAGATTAAACACAATAATAAAATAGTTTTTCTCTCAAAAAGCTCAGTTTGTATGTAGTATGTGTTTCTATAGAACATTTGACTGGGACTCAGGTCAGGAGTGTAATGCTGGCTCTGCTCTAAATATGCTGTGTGAACTTGGACAAGCCACTACCCTTCTCTGGGCCTCAGTTTCCCCTTCCATAGCACAAGAGGGTCATACAGGTTATTTCTGAAGACCTCTCCAGCTCTGAAAGTTTCACAGTAAAGTACCAAGGGGTTATGAAATGTCCCATAGTGTGGGAGGGAACAAATACGTCATGATTTCGTTCCAGTATAATCTGTTTCACATTTAGTATAGTCCAACCTGTGATAGGTCCTCTGTGGAACATGGATGACTCACTTCCTGTCCTAAGTGGGTCTTCTCTGAGGTGTGGAACAGATACTTCCTTCAGATATGAAGCCAGCCAAAGGGGTCGAAGGCAAATTCTGCATGTTCTTTATCTGTGTCAAATTAAACCCAGTAATCAGTGCATACATATGAACACACACACACACACACACACACACACACACACACACTTAAGAACACAGCAGTTTAGAAGGTAGATGTTCCTGAAAAGTGTGCCCATCAAGTTTTAATAAACACAATCATATTTGTAATGCAGTAGAGTAGTTGTCAATTGAAATGAAGAGTACGGTGAAACTTTTTATAAAGTGATAGATGTCTTTTGTGTAAGTAATTTTAAAGGCTGGAAAAGCCCAGTGTATTTCCACTTCTTCCAGGGAGTCGCCCCGGCCTACTGGTGCCTTCACTCATCTGCCTCCCCAGTGAGTTCTGCTCTGCTTTAAGAGCTGGACCCACGTCAGGAGGTATAAAAGTACACTCTGAAAGCCACACACTCTAAAATGTTAGAGCCAAAAGGGGACTTTGAAACGTCACATCTCCTCATCTCACCTTTATCATTTATTCATTTGCTTGTTTGTTCATTTACTTAACAAATATTTATTTAATACTCGCTGTGCTAGGCTGAAGGCATAGAGCAGAAACACGGCATACAAAGTTCCTACCCTCATGGAATCGGTGTCTTGTGTGTGGGGGGAGAAGCGAGTCATAAACAAGTGAACAAAGTGTGTGTTAATTGAAAGGTTGATGGGATGGGGGAGACTGGTCAGGGAGGGAGAGCTGCGTTGGACAGGATAGGCAGAGAAGACTGTACTGAGGTCACGTGTAAACAGGTATCTGAAGAATGAGAGGGGCTAACCATGGCAAGTGCTTAAGGATGGAGAGAAGAGATAACTGGTGGAAGGTGACAGTGAAAGGAGAGCTGAGAGACTTTAGAGACCTAGAGTGGGGAGAGGGTCAAAAAAGGGGCTGGACTAGGGTTATGGCAGTGGGATGCAGGAATGTGGACAGTTTAAGATACATTTTGGATGTAGATACACAAGACTTGTTTCTGGATTAAACAAAGGGTTTGAGAAATACAAAGGAATCGAGGGTGACTCCTTATCTTTTAGTTGAGAACTGGGTCGAAGATTATTTACTAAGAAGGAAAGATTGAGAGAATACAGTACAGCTTTGGGAGGAAATCCAAGAAACTTATTTCGGATTTAGTGAATTTGATATTTTTATTGAACATTCAAGCAGAGATGTTGAATAAGATACTGATTCTTCTTGAAAGGCCCTCTAATTGCTTCAAAGGTGTCAGCTTTACTTCCTGATCGAGACCAAAATGCCCCGAAGGTAGGCATGACTAATATTTCATATTTATTCTGTCTCCTCCATAGAATTCAGAGTAAGAGGAAAGTAACAAAATTTTTATATTCCCACGTTCTGCAGTTCGATAGGCCTAGTGTGTTGAATCTGCTTGTACTGGCTCACAAAAATCAATTGCTAAAATTTTAGAAATGTTGTGAGTCAGTTGTTAAACCTTCCATGTATTTAGCTATGGTGGAGTACTTAACACACGGAATTTGGCAAATGCTACAAGTCAAGACTTTCTTCTTCAGAGTCAGGTTATCCATACATCACAGTAAGACTTAGAGCCACCAACTCAAATGCCCTTGGGGAAAAACAAGATAACATTCATACACAATTTATTTAGGTCTATAAACATTTCTCCTAATGCAATATGAAAGCATGCTGGGCCCAGGATAGGTTCAAATTGTACCTAATTATGCCCAGAAACTTAAAACTTAAATTTCTCAATCATATATATATATATTCAGGTGATTATAAAGCGTTCAGTTTCCCTCTCACCCTCTCCCATAAGCATTTTAAAATTCTCAAGATAGAAAAGCCATGATGGACACTTCCCTTGAATTCATAGAGTCAGCCTCAAGATCAGGCCAAACATTCACCTCTAATTAGGGAGAGATGTATCCCGTCTAAAAGTAAAGTTCTTTTTTAGTCAGTTGTCAGTTGTCATTATGAAGATTCTGGCCCAATATTGCTAGATCTTATGCTTTTTCAAGAGAAGCTAGAAATACGGGTTTTAATGAGAAATTTCCCAGATGTGAAGAGTTGAGTTAAAGTTTTTAAAAAAGCACTGTGGGCCAAACAGAACACTTTCATAGGTTTCACTGGGCCCAAGGGCCACCAGTGTGCAACTCGTTGTGAAGTTCTTGTAAAATGGTCGTTCATCTGGTGATGGGAAGAGTCCCGCCGCCACCATGTCATGCTATAAATGAACTTTCCTGTCAACCCCAGCATGTGGGAGCCACATCATATTTATTTGAGTAAGAAACATTGTTTAAGTAGTGTATGTTGTACTCCAGCATGGTGGAGCAAATCCACATCAGGTATATTTGCTTTTCCCGCTTGGTTGTGGGCTCCTCTAGGCAAACACCATGACTGCATCTTTGTATCCTCCAAGCGTGTAGCACTGAAGCTAGCAACTAGGAGCTTGCAATGGAAGGCCTTACAGACGTGCCTTAGAGACGTCTTACCCAGTCTGTTGAAGAAACTGGTGCCCAAAGAGAAAAAGTCTCTTGCCCTTGGCCTCAGTGGTGAAATAGTGATAAGTTGGGACTAGAACCCAGATCTTTAAATGACAGATTCTAGGGCTGAAAAGAACCTATGGTTCTCAGGAAACATTTGCTGAATGAATAAGTACATAAATTAATGATGGAATCGATGAATGTGTGAAAGAGTGGACATAATCTGAAATGACCAATTGGTTTGTGGAATACAATTTAAAGTAAGAATCATGTGACTTGGTTTCAGTTCTTCCACTAGCTATCACAATATTTTCGGCACGTCCTTTATCCTCTCTGGTCCTTGACTTTCTATATTTTTTTCTTTTTTTAATTTTTATTGGGGAATATTGGGGAACAGTGTGTTTCTTGAGGGCTCATCAGCTCCAAGTTGTTGTACTTCAATCTAGTTGTGGAGGCCACAGCTTCCAGGCCCATGTGGGAATCAAACCAGCAACCCTGTCATTCAGAGCTTGCGCTCTAACCAACTGAGCCACCTGGCTGCCCTCCTTGACGTTTTTATCTACTAGCTGTCTTGTCTCTTAGTGTTGTTTGAAAAAACATCAATTAACAGTAATAGTGATTATTATTGAATGCTATATGCCACTGTTGGGCTAAATTCATGGATTTTGTCAATACTTATAATAGTTCTATAAAAGTGAACACTATTTTTATCGCCTCCATTTCTTAGATGAAAAAACTGATGTACAATACTATAACTAACCTGTCCAAGTTCATAGTTTCTAAGTAACCAGTGGGTGGGATTTGAAGCTAGGCATTTTATTCTAGAATTATAACAGCAGTAGAAGTGCTATGAAAAATAAAACGATGACACAAATATGTGATCAGAATACTTTTGGGAGGCTTAGAATTGTGGCATTTCTAAGGCTCTTGAAAAGAAAGACGCTTGAAATTGAGACTTGTTTTTCTGTGGTTTACAGTGTAGTACTAACATTATAATCAACTTGAGGATTGGATTAAGTGACTTCTAAGGGATCTTTTAGACACATTCAGAGATCTGGCTTCTAGTCCTATAACTTCTCTGGGTAACCTTGAGCAGATCCTCTCTCTCTCTCTCTCTCTCTCTCTCTCTCTATGAGAGAGAGAGAGAGAGAGCCACATCATATTTATTTGAGTAAGAAACATTGTTTAAGTGGTATATGTTGTACTCCAGCATGGTGGAGTACAACACATATATATATATGTTTTTATATATATATATATATATATATATATATGTATATATATGTGTGTGTGTGTGTGTGTGTATATGTATATATATATATAGAGAGAGAGAGAGAGCATCTGCTGTTACATATACACACAAACACACACACACACAAATACAAATGGACTTGAACACATTAAAAGTTCTTTTAGCTCTGATATTCAAAGGTTCTGTGGAGAACCTAATAAGACTATAACAAGAGTCAGGGTTCTTTTCAATTGCAAATTATAGAAACCTAACTCAAACTAACCTAAACCAAAGAGAGGATTTATTATTAATACCTCAGTAATAAAAAAGCTTTGCTTTACACTTGGCTATATCCAGGAGCTCAGATAATATCATTATGTTTCCTTCTCTCTGGCCCTTACCATATATGGGCAGGCTAGTCATCTAAAAGACTCACATTGTATCAACTAAGTAAACACAACAGGGAAAAATAATCATCTTCCTTGAAAGCAGAAAAGTCATGGTGATGGATTAGATTGACTTGCTTTGGTCTCATGTTCACTTTTATGTAGCCTTCATCTTCATATGGGAACCAGGCCCAGGACATGGGTTTTTGCCTTTTTTGCCTATGTGGGAAGAGTCTGTCTCATGCAATATACATAGGATGGGTTTTCCACTGAATAAGAACCTTCTGTATGAGAAGAAAGAGAGACCGTGGGGGCAAGTAGAATCAACAGAAGTTGACCCCAACCAGCTTCGCCTCCTGCTTAAAAGGAAGACTGACGAACGGGTATTCTGGGTCTGAATCTTCAGCTCAGAATCACAAGTCATGCTGTTGGTCCTCAGTATTAGGAACAAGTCATTGCTATGTATGTCTTTTGGGAGGGTTTCTTCCATCTTCAGTGCCATTGGACTCAAGCAGTGACATCGATGAATGTCATGGAGTCATTATTTTGCCGGATAGTTATAGTTCCTTAGAGAAATATACGCAGTGATGATCTCAGCACAGGCAATAAATTAGGAAATAAGTGATCAGGCTTTGGGCAACATTTGCCACAACTCTATTAATTTATGAGGAATAAGCTAATTAGGCAACTTGGCTAATGCGTCTGATTTAACAAAAAAGAAAGGAAAACACTCCATGTTTGTACTGGTGTGGGTGACCTACCCTTTGCTTCACTTAGCTGGCACAAGTAGTTACTTGTGCTAATCAGCAGTAGGGAAAAGGCGCAGAGGGCAAAGGGGTAGGAAATGTGTACCAGCAAGATGTGATGATAAAACCTCCCCTGAGCAGTGCCACCTATGGGACTAATGGATAGGAAAGAATTTTATCAGCCCTTCACTCAAAAGGATCTGTACTTACAGTTTAGATATTCACATCTTGTTAGAACTGGAAGAATGCTCAGACATTACCTAATCTCTTTTATTTTACAGGTGAAGAAACTGAGGCCCAGATTGGAGAAATAACTTGGTCAAGGTAGTGCTGCAAATAAGTAGCTGAATCTGAACTCAAACCCAAGTCTCCTTATTCATTTTTCAAGTGCACACCCTTGTATGGCAAGATTCCTTTGGTTTTGCCCTCAGGACTCTGGTAAACATTTTGAATTATGGGAGATTTACCCGTGAGGAACCTCATTTAATCTTCCCTGAAGTGCAAGGAAGAGAACTAAGAAGTGGCCATTGCAATGCCACTTAAATATTTAAATATTCTCAACTCTCACTTTTCCAAGCTAAAGAAAGGAAATAATAGCTTCAGACTCCTTAATTTTAGAAAATCAAAAGGTGATTGAAGAAGTCTTTGAGAGGTGATGAAGGCATATAAGTTATATTTACTTTCCTAAGTATATTTGTGCTTCGCTAATATTGAAAAAGCTAACGGATGTGTTTGGGATCTAAATTCTTGATGAGTAATCTTGGACAACTCATCCTCTGGGGTTTGGTATTCTCATCTGTAAATTTAGGTGATTCTTTTTGTTTGTTTCTGATTTGTTTGTTTGTTTATTTTGTTCTTTAGATTCCACATATAAGTAAAATCACATTGTATATGTCTTTCTTTGTCTGACCTCCCCTGAACACATACTCTGGGGGAGTATGTGCTCCACTCAGCACAACACCCTCCAGGTCCATCATGCTGCCACAGATGGCAAGAACACATTCCCTTCCATGGCCGAGCAGTATCCCACTGCATATATACAACACCTCCTCTTTTATCCATTCCTTCATTGATGGACACTCAGGCTGCCTCCATATCTTAGCCATTGTAAACAATGATGCAATGAACATATGGATGCATACATCCCCTCAAAGTAGCACTTTGGATTTCTTCAGATAAATACCCAGAAGTGGGATTACTGAGCTCTTCTTTGTCTCTTCTTATAGGCTTTGTTTTAAAGTCTATTTTGTCTGATGCAAGTATGGCTACCCACCCTTTTGTTTTCTTTTCATTTTCATGACATATCTTTTTCCGTCTCTTTACTTTCCATCTGTATGTGTGTGTGTGTGTGTGTGTTTCAATCTGAAGTGAGTCTCTTGTAGGCAGTATATGTAAGGGTTTTGTTTCTTATCCGTTTCAGCCCTCCTATGTCTTTTGAATGGAGTATTTAATCCATTTATATTGAAAGTAATTATTGATAGATATATAGCTATTGCCATTTTATTATTCAATTTGGATCTTTTTAATTTTCCTCCTTCTTAGAAAAGTCCCTTTAACATTCCTTGGAATATTGGTTTGGTGATGATGAGCTCCTTTAGCTTTGTCTTATCTGGGAAGCTCTTTATCTGTCCTTTGGTTTTAAATGATAGCCTTGATGGGTAGAGTAGTCTTCGTTCTAGATCCTTGCTTTTCATCACTTTGAATATTTCCTGCCAATCCCTTCTGGACTCCAAAGTTTCATTGAGAATTCAGCTAACAATCTTATGGGAGTTCCCTTGTAAATTACTAGTTGACTTTCTCTCGCTACGGATCCTCTCTTTGTCTTTAACCTTTACAAATTTAATGTGTCTGGGTCTGTTTGGGTTCATCCTGTATGGGACTCTCTAAACTTCCGGAAATTGTATGTCTATTTCCTTCACCAGGTTAGAAAAGTTTTCCATCATTATTTCTTCAAATAGGTTCTCAATCCCTTGCTTTCTCTCTTCTCCTTTGGCACCTCTATAATGCGAATATAGTTATGCTTGATGCTGTCCCAGAGGTCTCTTAAACTATCCTCATTTTTTTTTTAATTATTTTTTTCTTTTTGCTGTTCCACTTGGGTGTTTTATGTTACCTTGTCTTCCAAACTGCTGATTCGATCCCCTGTTTTATCTAGTCTGCTGGTGATTCCTTCTAGTGCATTTCTTCATTTCAGTTATTATATTCTTCACTTCTGACTGGTTCTTTTTAATGGTTTCTATGTCATTTTTTATGCTTGCTATCTCTTTGTTGAAGTTCTCACTAAGTTCCTTGAGCATCCTGATAACCATTATTTTGAACTCTGTCTCTGGTATGTTGCTTGCCTCGATTTTGTTTAATTCTTTTTCTGAATTTTTCTCCTGTTCATTCATTTGGGACTCATTTCTTTGTTTCCTCATTTTGGCAGTCTCTCTGTGTTTGTGTCTATATATTAGGTAGATGTGCTCTGTCTCCCAGTCTTGTCTAGGTGGCCTTATGTAGTAGGTGGGGATCAGTGACAAAGTCTGCCTGGTCACATGAGCCGGGTGTTCCAGGAGTGTCCCTTGTGTGTGTTCTTCTGTTATAGTTGAGCTTTGATTGCTATCAGTGGTTGGGATTAACCCTCAGGCTGATTGGCTGTGGGGTTTGGCCACATCCACAGCTTATGGGCTGCTTTGCGGTGGGCTTACCCCACTCAGTGGGATTTGCCCCAATGGGCTCTGGTGCCTATTGAGGTTGCCCTCTGTGTCTGCGGCTTGTAGGGATAATTGGGTGGTACTCTGCTATGGTCTGAAGCCAACCTCCAGGTATGTTGGTTTTGGGGCCTCTTGGGAGGTGCTCTGGTGGTGGCATAAGTGACTCACTGCCTGTGACTGGCCTGGGACTACCTGGTAGGGGCTACAAAGTGATCTGGAGTTTTTCGTTGCCTGTTCTGTATCTGGAGGCATTGGGAGAGGCCATGATGTGAACCAAGGATGGCTGTCACCAGTACTGGGTCTGAGGTAGCTCTGCTAAAAGCCAGGACACCCAAAGCCTGCTGCCACCTGCCAGCTCCCTTAAAGTTCAGCCACTGATAAAGCCTCATATGGTATGCAAGTTGGGTGAGACAGGATCTCAGGGAGTCACTAGAGTGAAAAGAGTTATGTTTACCAGGTTAATGTAGATTCTGGTTTGGTGCCAGTGCTGAGCCTGAAGCTACTCAGAAAAAGTCTCAGAGCACACTGAGACCATTTGTCACCTGCCTGGGGCCTATAGACTCTGATAGTTTTCCAAGAAAGAGTGCAATGCAGGCAGGGTTTGCTGCTCACTGAGAAAGTTCCCATTGCACTGGAGTAGTTGGGTGATGTGGGGTCCCAGTGAGTCAGCATGGCAGAGCCCCAGAGCTCACCAGACCAATCAGATCTGACTATAAGTGTAGGGGGTGGACTCAACACATTAAAGATGGTGGACGCCTGTCAGGTTGCATGGCAGGAGGGCCCCAGACAGAGAAAATGGTGACTGTCCTCCAGTCCTGGCCTTGAAGCCACACATCTCAGTCTGCTTCCTATGTGCCTCCAATGTCCTCTGAATCACTGTCTCTCTGCTTGAGCCCAAGGTAAGTACCTGCTAGCGAATGAGCCTGTGTGCAGGCTGTTTAAGAGGATGTCTGGGTTTCCGGCAGCCTTTTGTCTCACCCAGATTGTTGGAATCCCCACTGTATTTTCCACTGCCAGATGTTGTGGGGGCTCCTTTTCCCAGCACCAGTAGTTTAACCTGGGGTGCCTGGAGTGGTGCTGGGGTCCTTCCCTCTTCCAGGGGAACCTCTGCAACTCAGGTATTCCTCCCTATTTTCAACTGCCACGTGGAGGTTTTGGACCAGCCCGTTTCACACCTCCGCCTCTTCTACCAGTCTCGATGTGGTTCTTCTTTATATCCTTAGTTATAAAACTTCTGTTCAGACTGACTTCAGATGGTTTTCCGGTTGATCATTCTATAATTTAGTTGTAATTTTAATATGTTCACAAGGAAGCAGGCACAGTATTTATCTCCTCCTCCATCTTAGATCTCCTCTAAATTTAGCTTATTCTTAAGACCCTGGTCAATCTCAAACTTTAGGGGAGTCTAAAAAAGTTTCTATGCTTTGAATGTAATTGTTATGGATAGAGAGGGAACTGCTAGATGGAAGGTGGATGGCCTAAAGCCGGTCTGTGTTTGTAATTAAGTGCCCTCCTTACAAACATGGCTTAGTGAAATAAGCACAGGGTTAAGAGTCTAGGACATGGCTGTGCTTCCCTTTGTTCCATGACCTTGCACAAGTCCTTGACTTTCTCTAAGCCTTTTTAAAAAATCTCTAAAGTGGGATTAACACTTATGTATATTTGCTTCACAGGGCTGTTGTATGGAGATAAAGGATATAGAAATGCTTTATGATATGCAGGCTCTTTTATATATACGTGACTTAATACGAGTTTGCCCTTGGTGACTGAGAATAATGTAATAAGAATCTATGAAACCAGTCAAAAGTTCAGCATGGCAAACACAACACTGAGGGAATTGAAATTTCTTTTTCTCAAGGTCATTTTGCTTTCCCAGTAATAATGTAAGTTGAAACAGGACTTAATGACACATCCACACATCTAGATTGCCTGGGACAGTTCTGTTTGCCATGGTCATCCTGGTGTAATTATTAATAATATATTTTTTCACTTTTAAAAGTATCTCTTTTTGGCAATAAGTTACATTGTTACTCCTCAACTTAAATATCATTCTTTTCAACTTCTTCATTTTACATATTAGGAAATGGAGGCTCAGAGAAGAGAAATGATTTCCCAAATTCACCTAGAGTTTGTCCCAAGCCTGGACTTGGCAAACACCTTCTTTTTGTACCTGGGAAGAAAAGGCAGGGGAATATGTGGTGAGAGAATGGGTTCCTTTGTCTGCTGTCCAGCTTCTTAACAGGAGCTCCTTAACAGGAGCAGCTCCACCCTTCTCTTGATTTCCTGGAAAGTGATCAGCAATAGTAAGGCTTCCACTGGCCATGAGGGAGCTGGGGGATGGAGCAACATTATAGGATTCTGGAAAAGGAAGCTTTTTTCTCTTCTGTACCTAGAAGAACACAACAAAAGGGAGAAGAACCTCTACCTATTAATAACTAGCCCTTATATAGGCACATATATTTTTATTGTTTATAAATCGCTTTCATATGTACAATTACAGTTAATCTAATTCATGCCTTTGGAAAGGATCTTGGTGGCACCATTTTGTTGCTGCGAAAACTAATATTAATACCTACAAAGACAGTTGCCTTGCTTTAGGTTTCACAGTAAGTATCAGAGTTGGGAGCAGAGCTTGGCCTCCTGTCCTTGCTCTAGTATTCCTTCTACTTCTCCCAGCTGCCTGAAGGGTCTTCTCTTAGGCATCTTCTAGTAGAAACCTCATTATAATAAGGTCTTTTGGGTATTTTAGTAACTAAATCCTCTTGGATGGAGCTCAAGGCAAACCCACCTTATATCCTGAATTTTGCTCTGAAATTCAGGCTATATTTGCCTTATACACTGAATTTGGCTCTGTGGCAAATATGTTAAAACATGGTTTAGGATCAACCACGGGCTTTGTTCTACAAACATCATTTCTGAGAAAATGAGTGCATGGATGGCGCACAGGGTGTTTTATCCTGGAATAAGAATTTTCTCTTTAAAAATCACTGCTAGGATCCTGAAGAATAGAGTCGTACTATAGTACTTAACTGTGCTGTGCTTGCAAATCTTTGACCTGATAATTTGCAGAATCCCCATTTCAGAAAGATTTGTTCTAGTGGAGACTGAAATTCTTTATTTGGAACTTGACACATCCCAGACCCATAAGAACTCAGCTTGACAAGATGTGTAGCTGTATTCATTATCACTCTGCCCTTAGCAGAGTACTCTGCAGGGGCAGGAGGCTTTAGTGGGCAAGAGTCAGGGACCTGAGGGACCGGCCTGATTCTGGGCATGACTCAAGTAATGTTAAGGAATCCACTTTTCTTTCAGGCAGCTCAGTTTCTTTAACTGTCAAATGTTGAGATTGGATTAATTGGCGTGGTTCTTCTAAAGGATGGGATTCTTTTCTTCTGAGAATGCGATGGGAACCTAGAACGTATAAAAGGTAAAAGAGGTGGAGCTGAGCATTTGGAACCCCTTTATGTAGTTCACTTGTGTGACCATATGACACGTGCATGGAAGAGGTCAGTGTGGAAATGACTGGATAATTTCCAAAAGCCCTTTTATCCCCCATCACTGGCATCTAAGGAAGAGGAACTTCTTAGTGATTAGAAGTTACACACTTGAGGGGCTTGCAGTGAGCCAAGAATCCAGGATACTGAACTTGGCAGACAGGAAAAAGGGTTATGATGGCGTAATAAAAAGTAGAATTTGGGGTGGAGGGCAGCATGATACAGACAGGTATTGACCTTCACAGGAACCAGCATTTTATAGTTTACAGACTGTTGGCACATCAGTTCTCTTCTGAGATTGCCCAATACTACATTCAGGTATTTACACAATGCTCTTTCATGAAGCACTGATTACATGCCTGATTCCGTGGTAGAGCTCCGGAAATAAAAAGGTAGAGAGACCATTTGAACGACAAGAAGATCACTCACCTTCAGATAAAGGAAAAGGCCTATAAACAAATCATTGCAATTGCAAAATAGAAAAACTCTAGGTGAAGGGCATACAAATGTTGAGGAGAGAAGTGAAAGAAGGGCTGCCTTTTTCCTGAGGAAGGGAAAGAGGCACTCCTAAGCTGGGGCCCTGCAGGTTGAGTTCCCCAGACATTTAATCGGGGTCATTCCATATGCACAAAACCCTGGCGGCCTGAGAAAGCGTGGTACCCATCGCGGTGAGGGGAATGGTTTGGAGAACCCCACCATGAGGTAGCTAATAGAGGTGAAGCTGTGAAGGGAGCCTGATTGGGAAAGGCTTTGAATGCAACGTAAAGAATTTAGACCCCATGACAACTAGATCTCAGTTTTCCAGATGAGGAAACAGGCTCAGAGAAATCAGGACCTTTGCTGAAGCCTCAGGCACAGGGAAGGCCACTGCAGGGCTGCTGAACCCGGTGTCCTGTTTGTTGCTCTTTCTGCTTCCCTGTGCTGCCTCCAGCAGGCCTGAGCCGAGGCTGGCCCTGCCTGGGAGAGGCCTCTGGGCTGTTTATCCTGCTCAGTGGGGCTGGCTCTGGCAGGGAATGGAAGTGGGTGGGGTGGGGGCCGTGGAGGAGAGGAGGGGCCTGACAACAAGGGCTACATTCAATCCTGCACTGGAGCTGGGAGAGGAGAATGGAAAGCTACAGTCTGTCGGAGCGTCCAGCCTTGGCAAGGCGGTCGGGGCCTTATAAGGAAATGTTGTTCTCTCCCAGCCAGTGGGGCTGGGATGGAGCCCTGTGCCCACAGGACAGAGCTTCCCTTGTGGTGGTAGGCTGGGGTGCCACCCGCCCCTCTGCTGTGAGCAGGGGCTCTCAATGGGCCACTTCTGCAGGCTCAGCATTCCCTCAACCCAAGTGTGCGTGCAGCCCCCACCCCCTCCACGCCCTCCCACTCCCCAACAGCCAGGGCTGATTGGAGGAGAGGAAGAAAACAAAACAAAACAAAGATTTGGCAAGTTCCCAGGCCTCATAGCTGTCTGATGCCGAATTACCCAGAAAACAGGCTCAAGTCAAATTTGCTCTCTTTTCCCTGAAGGATACTTGAGTAAAGGGATCGCTCTTTGCCTTCTTTCCCTCCCCTGCACTCTTGTCATCTCCTCCTTGTGACCACAGAACTCTCAGCCTGGGCCCTGTCTGGTTCAGACAGGCAGGACCTGAGACAGTGGGCAAAAGGAAGCCTTGTGCTGATGTCTCAGGGAAGGCAGGAGCCGCTAGGGCGCTCCCCGGAGAAGGGCAACGCTCTTCAGACTCCTTACCTGTACAGGGCAGGCCTGAAGAACTGACAGATTCAGGAGGGTGCAGAGGAAAAACAGCAGGCCACGACAGCAACTAAGAGAGCTCCTTGGGCAAGACTGCTCAGCGTTAGTCAGCTCCAGGAAGGAGCACCTCTCCACGGCATGCCGTGAGGGTGATGAAAAGCACTGATCCCCAAGGGATCTCCCGGAACCTGAGATTGGGGGTAGGAGCAGGAAAGATGCTTCGTGTGGCCTTTTGCTTTGCCTATTCATAGACTCACAGACGCGTGAAACCCTGGAGCTACAAGAAAACAGGTCAGCCAGCCCAGCTCTCCACCTAAAGCAAACTTGGCAGCCTGTGCTCTCCCAGCAACCATGCACTCTGTTCCTCAAGTCAGTTCCCTCAGTATCCGCTGGTGACCCCTTCCATATCAGCCATGATGGATTACCCCGAGGGTACCGTCTAGGGCAAAGTTATGAGAAGTACACAATGAACAAAATGGGAAGGAGAAAGTTAGGAGCCCCAAGTAAAACACAGAGGAAATGTTCTTAGACATGAAATGAGAGAGTAAATTCTCTTGACTTAGTATGCAGAACAGTAGACAAGTAAACGTGCTGTTGAAGAGATGACATTGGGGTGAAGAAAAGGTAAGAGTTCAAAAGTGACATTTTTGAGAGGTTGGAAAGTGGGGAAATGGTTTCTGGGGGAGGAGCTGGCATGAGCAAGCCCTCGGGGGTGGGAAAGCTTAGTCCCTGTGGAGAGATGGGCATGGCTAGGTGTGTACAGCTGGGAGGGAGGGAAGGAGCTGTGGTTGGAAACAGATTAGCACCAGGTTTTGGAGGTCCTGAATGCCAGAGGGAAGATGAGATTTGAGTAAAAGACAGCCGGAGCCACTATTAGTTTCTGAGTATCCAAGAGAGGTGAGCGGTGTTGTGACGCAGGCAGAGTGTTCTGGTCGCAGGTGCAGGAAGAATTGGAGAGAGGAATCCTTTTCCCCATTTCAGTAGCATTAAGAAAGTGCTCTTACGCAAGCAGCTCTGTTGGGTCCTGTTCCCCTTTCCAGGGTCTACAGGCCTAGCTCTCCAGATGGCCACCCAGAGTCCAGGATTTCAAGTGCCACTGGGTCTTGTGGATGCTTTTTGAACAACCAGTGACCTTTCTTCCCCCAGGAGAGGATAAGGACTGGCCCCTTTGGTTCATTTCTCTTTTCATCTCGAGGCTTTTTGTACACAATTCATTCTGTTCAGATGGGGTTAAGAAACTTAATATTCAGTCCTTTATGGCAGGAGGTTATCGAAAACACCTGGGGTTGAAAGGCAAAGACACAGTGATGCCATCTCATCTCAGGGAGCCTGTCCTTTGTTAGGCGTCCACTGTTCACACACCTGCGCTTGTCTCCCTGCTGATAACAAAGGCCGTGTCCTCCTCTCGGATTTTGCCTCTATTGCTTCCTTCCCTTTCTTTTCGAGGCCTGTCCCCATCGTGGCACCATTGCCCCAGAGGCATGCGGGCTTTGCAGAGTGCCTTGGGAAGAGAGCAGGATTCACTCCTTGCCCATGGCAACACCTGATGTACTCTCAGGCATAGCAACGAGCTCCGTCCGTAGTCTGCCCGTTCCTGGTCAGTCAGGCTAACCTTGGTCCACTGCCCAGAATGGCGGTCTCTGCAGCAAGATCCTGAGGGACTAGAGCCTGATGCTCACACCTGGTTCCTGCCTCGTGGCCGTGAGGGCTGACCCTCAGGACCTGGTGCTATTAGTCTCGGTGGCAGTGCAGACACTGACCCTTGCAGCCACAGAGATACAATCCCAGTCGTGGAGGAACTGGCTACTCCCTTGCAAGTTAGGTAGGATGCACTTTGGATTTATATTAGATAAAAGTGAATTTCGTTCTTTTAAGGGAATATGTAAGCATTTTATGGTGAGATATTATCTTCACTCTAAAGAGTGAATTTCAAATAGCAAACTCAGATGATAGCTGGGGTTCTATTGTGTGAATTGGGACTCCTTTTTGTCCCTTAATTTTATTAATACCACCAACTAAAATTGTCTGCTGGCCTCAGTCTCCAATTCAGGCAAATGTCATCAGCAAATCTCTGCAGATTTTCGTTTTATTTAATTTTACATAACTGTTCACTCATTATTCACCGATTTATTTGGTTTGGTAGTGAGTAGTTAAGAAAGTAGAAATGTAGAAGAGAAATGCAGTAAAACTTTTCCTCTCCCACTTTCCCCAGTTATCCTGTTGTCCTCCCCCAAAGCAACCAGTTACCATTTCCTTGTGGATCCTCTCCTCTGTGATGTGTTTGTGGAAATAATAATCAAGGAGTTTCCTGATCTAGTAGGCATAGCTCATTCAGAAAGGTGCAAGCCTATTCAAACAAAATTGTCCAGGAGCAGTTGCTCTCCCAGGCTTGCCTCATCAGAATGCTAAAGCCCAATTCTAAATGTCAGGTAGCCCTCACCTGCTTCAGGTGTCTGTAGAACGATCTCTGATATCCTTTAGCCTGGCACTTTCTGGCGACATTCTGAGGATGCCTGAGTACACTCTCCAGAATGAGATTGAAATTACCTTCTGCATGGTCTTAGGGAAAATGAATCAACCAGAGATGCTACTGTGTGTTCTGATGCCAAATTAAGAAGAATCTGGGGGGATCTGGCATCCAGATGGCTAGGGTTAGCGGAAGAGTCCCTGTGGGGTTAGCATCCTCTTCTCTGGGCCATATTTCTCTGGTTCCTCATGGCCTGATCTGGACTGAAATGCCCATCTCTTGTTCTAGACCTCTCCTTACTGATCACAGAGAAATCTTAGTCTGTGCTTGCTCACCCTGGGACTGGCATCTCCACTATCACTGAAGCTTCTCACCAATCACACGGGAGCACTGCCTCGCTCACCGATCACACGGGAACACTATCTCGTTCACTGATAATGCTGTAGCTGCATTTTCTCAGTGAAGATCAGGATTCATCAGTCCTGGCAGCCCTGGTCGCTGCATGCTGGTTGCTGGGAAGGGTTTTAAAGCCTTTTGGTGGGAAGAGTCTCTTCCTGATCAGAGTCCAAACAGAAAATGGATCCTCCATTTGCAAGCACAGCGATACTTCCAGTGTAGTGTCATTAAACATCTCCCAAACAAAAAGCAGCCTGGAACATTACTGTTTAGCCACTTCTTGCCCGATATTGTATGGGTTTTACTAGCAGAAGGATCTACACGGTAAGTGAGATAGGAACAAGTTAGCACAAACAGAACTATAAATAAATATCTTGATAGACACAGATGCATGAAATCTAACTGGGTGGGGAAAACAGATGTAGATAAACAGCTGGATACGAATACAGGTTTAAACCTATTAAAATACTAAGAAGATGATAGAAAAGATAATATTAAAGAAAAAGTTACCTATGGTTCTTTTATCTTTTGCAACAATTTTTATTTTCCGAGGTCCCTTCAATCTTCTTGTCCATATACAACGCACATTTTTACATAGATGCATTCATGTCGCAAATGCAACTCACAATCTGTGTTTTCGCTTAATATTATAAGCACTTGCCATATTGCTCCAATCTTTATTTTATGGCTCCAGGAATGCCATTGTGGTGATTCACAATACAATTGCCAACCTATTGTTGCAATTTTATGTCTCCAGCTGCTTAGTGTTATGGATAATTTTGTAAAGAACATCTTAGGATATTTAGCTTTGTGCGTGTGTTGATTTCCTTAGGATCGAATTTAAGAGGGGAGAATACTTGGCGAAAGGATACGGACCCCCCTTATGAGGAGCAGCATTTGCCCTGGTACAAAGCTAACTGTGTTGGGCAGAGTGTAAGCTTCATACTGATCTTACTGGCATGGTGCTCTAAGCCAGCAAATAGCACGTCACCTGGCAACTGAGCAGAAGAGCAGAGGTTTCCTAGGCCCTGAGGGAGACCCGTTACTGCACAAGTTCTCAAATTTTGACAACAGAATATACACAGGTGCCATTCTAGGGGTTCTGCCTTATTTGCAGAGGTGGTTCATTTGTGGCCCCCATTAAAGGGCCTCTGAACCAACAACTGATGAGAGCAGCAGTGAACCAGAGTTGAGAGCCCAGTTCTTGACCTGTAGCTGCAGGGACGAGTGGTGTGCACGGTGCAGGGATGCAAATCCCTGTAGTCTCACTATGAGGACACTGACTCTCATCGGTGGCACTACCCAGGGGCGAAACCCTCATGGCAGATGTCCAGGTACATGCAATCCAGATGTCAGCCCAGGCCCTCGGAGATCTGACTAAACTTAACCCAAACCCCAATGCCAGCCTCGTGAGAGCCTGGAATCCACCGCCCACTTTCCATGTGTGCCCATAGGGAGTGGCCTCTTGCCTCACGCCCTTTTGTCTGACTGTGCTGCCTGGTTCTGCCCCGCAGCAATTCAAGGAGCAAAGCTAAATTCCCTCCCTGGGCTGCACAAAAATCCACTTGCACCCGGGCCTTTGTGAATTTTGTAACTTTACTGAAGATGGAGGGTCTTGAGGAGGAGACTCTTCATAGAGTGGGCAGCCTTTGGTTTCTTTTTACCTTCAAAGGGTTCATTTTATGTTATATGACTTTCAATTCAGTTAAAAAAGAAAGAAAGAAAGGGAAACTGAACCAACCAACAACAATCAGGTGTAAATTTACTCTCCCCTCCTTCTGCTCTACGCGCCCTTGCCTGGTTTCAGGTCATGCTGTTCCGTCAGTGGCCACAGGATGAAAATGTGCAGACTCAGTTCTCAGTGCTGTCACTTGACTACCTGTGTGGCCCTGAGTAATTTATGTCTCTCTCTGGACCTCCGCTTCCCAATGGGCAAGATGAGGCAATTGTTCCAGATTTTATCCAAAGTCCTTCCCAGGTAGGCCTGGGTTCTTGAGGGCAGAAAGGGGATGAAATTTCATGAGGGGAGGGAACATTCTCTATTTTCTTTGATCCTTTCTCCTCTCAGCTAGTGGATGGCAGTGACTTTTAATTTCCTCTGTCCCCAGGCAGGAGGGAAACAGTCACACAGAAAACAGCTTTGGCTCCTGAGCTGGCAGGCACCACTGGGCTCCCACCATGCTTCACTGAGCAACGTGAGCCCCTTGGTAATTCTGTTAGGCAGCCGGGGCAGTGAGTCGTCCAATACCCAAACACCTCCCTGTCGTGTCCTGGAAAAGGGAAGAGCTCCAGCCCAAACACGGGACTTGAGGTGCAGCACCATTCTAACACGAGCTGGAGCTCTTCCTGGGCTGTGACTCGGAGACTCATCAGGCCTAAATCGGTGCTCAGAAGAGCTCAGCTTGTGCTCATTCGTTCCCTTCTCACTTCTTTTCGGAGCCCCTGTGATATCCCGGGCACTGTGCTGAGCTTCAGGAAGGGGTGAATACATCATAGCCTCGGTCTTCAAGAAATTCAATGTCCCCTGGGAGAGACAGGCTTGTAAACAGGAGGAAAATATAGTGAAATAAAGTGTAAAACAGGACAGTACGCCGTCCAGAGGAGAGAAGCATTCCCTCTGTGGGTGGAGTGTGAAGGGCTGAGGTGGAAGGTGGAGGAAGGTCTTGACTCATGAAGCGACACCTAGGGTGGGTTTTGAAGGATAATGGGTGGCTTCCACATTCCAGTGGTGCCCCAAGAGAGCGTGATGTGGTCTGCCTGAGTCTGGAGAAGGACTTGTCACTGTCGATGTGTCAAATTGCCAGTGACAAATAGAAGGCTAAATTTTAGTTGATTTTATCACTGATTTAAAATTCCTACAAACAATGCACCCCCTATTACCTAGACTGGGCTAGATCGGCTCCCCCCAACTCCCCCCAGGCACACAGGGTGGGGAAGGGCATTGGACGCAGCAGGAGCAGCATGTGCCCGCAGCACAGAAGTATGAAACTTCAGAATGTGTTAGTGGAATGACAAACAATTTGATGTGCTGGGGCATGCGATGTTGGAGGAAGGAGAGCTGCAGGACTGAAACTGAAGCCGCGTTCCTTGAGGGCCCAGGATACAGTATGAAATCTGGGTTTATTCAGGAGGCAATGGGGAGCCGTAGAGGGTCGTAAGCAGGAGCATGATGTAATTAGGTCTGTTGTTGACGGAGCACTTTGACAAGTGAGGATGGATAAGATGAAGAGGAGCATGGAGGAAGGAGATTGGCCAGGAGGGCCTTCATCTAGGCGAGAGAGGATGGGGGTTGTACCAAAGCTGGGTCACGAGTATAAAAAGCAGAGAATGGGGTCTAGGGGTATGCAGAAGTTAAACTCCAAAGGCTTAGTGTCTGATGGGAGGAAGAGGCGGGAGAATGAACGTCTGCATAATGACTCCTATTTCCTGTTCCCTGCAAATGTCAGAGTCGGAGGGATCTTCAGGACCACCTGCTCGACTGTCTTTGTGGCCCAGAGAGGTGCAAGGTGCTCACTGCCCAAGTCCGTGAGTTAGTGGCAGAGTCTGTACAGATCCCAGTGTCCTGCATTTCCAGCGGCTGCCCTTCTTTTGCCTTGACTCTGTCCTCCAGACTCAGGAGGCCTATACAGGAGGCCTATATTCCTGCCCTGACACTGCCCCCAAACAGAGTGCCCTCAAGTAAGACCCGCCCGTCTCTGTCTTCTCATCCCCAATGAAAGGCCCGCAAGTGTGGGGCTTCTTCACTTTTTCCTCTTGCTTTCTGAATTTTGACTTTTATTTTGCTACAGTCCCTTGTCATTTCCTCTTCCCTTACATTAGGCCCGCTATGCTCATTTAGATATACCTACCTGGACCTGAGGGCATCTGTGCCTCTATACCCCTGGCCTACGTCTCTCCTGAGGCGTCTCAGTCTTGTCTCCAGCAGCGCTGGCTTGGCTGTGTAAAGGAGGCTTTTAGAGATTCACCCCTGGGACTGGGCCCCTGCCCCCTGTGCCCCTCAGAAAGGCAATCTCTATCTCTTCCCTTCCTCCCCCTCGATTCTCTGCCCTTGGAGCATAGTCACCAGACACATAGGGGGTTGTGGATCTCTCACCGTGTCTGCTGGGCCCAGCTATGGCTCTGGCCATGCTCTTTCAGAAGGAAACAGCTTTGGGGTGTGTAATTTGTGCAGACAGGGTCCTCAGCATGGACAGCATGCTTGGGTCTAGTGTTGTAGGGGCTGCTGTCAAGGAGAGAAAGTGGTTCAGGTGGGCTTCCCCATCAAAGCCTCTCCCTTACACTTCCTGTTCTCCCTTCCTAAGTGGCAGGAAGTGAGAGACTTAGAATTTCAGGGAAGGGGTGTGGCCCCCCCTTCCAGCCACTGCCAAATCTCCCCAAGTGGGTTTCCTTTCCTTTAGTCTCCTAGCCTTCATCTACTTCATATACTTCATGTTTGACTGCGCAGGGCAGCTTGCCCTGTGCTAGTTTAGAATTTTCTTCCAGATAATGATGAAAACTGCCTTCTTGTATCTCTGATGACCGGTCCTCTCAGAACATACCAAATTCCTGTCTGGCAAAAGAGTCTTGAGTGTATGATAAAAGGTCATATATTCTACTCCCATCTAACTCCTTTCTCTTCTGCAGGTTATCACATTTCTACACCATAAAGTTGCCATACATATTCTTAGGATGTGGGGCGTCCGAAATGCAAAAGTTCCAGATATGGGTTGACTAATGCTGTCAACAAACAGTCCAGAAATGCCAGTGGCCTAACACAAAGGAATTTAATTTCTTCCTTATCTAACTGGTCCTGGTCTGTGGGTGGTCTCCGTTCACATGGTGATTCAGGGACCCAGCTTCCTGCTAACTTGGATCTCCACCATCCCCTATGCAATGGAGCCCCCTCTATCCTGCTGGCCAGTGGAGGGAGGGAGCGTGGAGAAGACAGAGAGAGCCCTACCTGAAGGAGACATGTGCTCTCCACTCTCATTCCACCGGCGAGAACCAGTGATATGGATTCATGTCACACTAACATGAACTGGGAAATACAGTCTCTGGCTGGTCTGCTGACCCTTGGAGACACTTTATGAAGTGGGAGTGAGAAGGTGGGGAAACATTTGGAGGGCAGCCGACCATCTCTGCTATACCAAAGCAACTTCCATCTCTCACTTCTGAGCTCCCATTATGGGGGACATGTTAGGGACTGAGATAGGGCTCCCCACCCCCGTTGTTTCTAATTGGTCAGCAACGATTTCCTAAACTTCAGTTCTGTAAACACCACTTTTGAGATTTTGACTCTATCTACATAATAACTGCTATAATTGACTTAATATTCTCTTTAAATTGATTCACTTTTTAGTTTTATTTCACCTGAATAAATAATATCTGGGAAATCATGGTTTTAATGTGCTAATTATATTTTTCCTAATATACTCCAAAATAAATTTATAATTATTTTGGATAATTATAAAAATATTTGCACATATATCACCCCAAATATTTGCACATGCACTGGTGGTATGCATTGCACATTTTGGAAAATACTATGATGAGTCTGTACCAAGCCTTCCATGATCTGGCCCGTGCTTTTCTCTTTGACCTAATGTTCTGCCCCTTCTCTCTGGTTCCTCAAACCTGCCAAGTTCATTCACACCTCAGGGCCTTGGCACTGGTTGCTTTCTCTGCCAGAAACACTTCTCTCACCTCTTCACATGTCTGGCTCTTGACAGACACTAAGGTCTTAGCTCAGAGGGCTCTTCCGCGGGGAACCACCTAGTCCAGCTATCTCACACCCCACACCACTGCACCCTACACAGTCACTCGTCATTTCAACCCCTTCAAAGCACTCTTAAGATCTGATATGGTCCGTTTGTTTGCTGATTTATTTATTGTTTCTCTGTGCCCAGTCAAATGTAAACTCTGCAGAAGCAGAGATCTATTCTCTTTACTCCACTTTCCAGCACCTAGCACAAGGCTTGGCATATAATACCTGCTTTATAAATATTTGTTCAATAAATAAAAACTGTAGAAAACAGACATATAGGTCAGTAGCCTACTGAGAATTAAAGTTTTATCAGATGCTTGGTAATCCCTCCTAGGCATAAGGTCAGTTGCTGGAGAAGGCAGCATAGAGGGGACACCACTATGGGCCTCTCGTGCTATCCCTGCAGGTCACAGGTACACAGGCACCTGACTTGCCCACCCAGCCACAGAGACAAAAGCTGGACAAGGCCGAGCTGGAAGGCTGGACCCGCAGGGAGCACGTGGTCCAGAGGCTGTCACCTTCTATGTTGTTGGTTCCTGGCCCTCCTCCTCAGGTGCTGGGGCTGGACATGGGGGTGGAGTAAAAGTAAGGGATATTGAAAACCTACAAGTATCCAATTCACACCTCAAAATGGGAAGAGGAATGAAAGTCTCCTTACTTATGAAGAGGGTGCTCATGGTTTTCCTTGGAAAAGAAATCTGTCCACAAAAGTAATCCAAGACAAGGGACAAGACCAATGTTCCCGTTGTCCTTTCTCTCAGAAATACATGTGTCATGGATGCTGTGCTGGACCTCCCTGACCCCCCCTTCCAAAGCCAGACAGTCTTCTTTCCACTTAGTACTGCTCGGATCACAGCTGAGCATCTTCCCAGGAATTGTCCTAGGCCAAAGGGAGCTGCCTTACCCAAGGTAACACCCCCACACTGGGGATGGCTCACGTGCAACATCTAGATGACATGGGGTACAAAGGCCTGGCCCCTTGCCTCAACTGAGGACAATTCTGAAGGGCCAGGCCAGCTTGAGACCAACCTTTCCTGCTCTCCAGTCCTTCTTCCTTCACTTTCCCAATAAACTCCCTGCTTACAAAGTCCCATCTTAGAGTCTGTTTCCCCAGGAACCATAGGACAATATGTGTAAAACCCTAATTGGCTGTGTCCTCTATAATCAGTTGTCATATTGCCAAAGTGAGACCTAATTTCTCACCAAAGACTTTGATTGGATTTGCTTCCTGTACTTGAAGTTGAAACTAGCCATATTCAAATAAATGACGTGCTGGTGCACTTTAAAGAATCATGGGTCATTCTTTTAAAACTACTCAAGATGATCATGGTCAAAATGGAAGGAAGGCAATAAAAATAGTTAAAGTAATATTTACATAGCAGTTGGCATTTTCCATTTTTGTTCACATGAAGCATTGGGCCCTGTTTATGTGCTGCTCCATTGGCTTGGTCCCACCTCTCCCCCAGCTCTTAACATGCTCTGCCTCTCCCACCACCACCAGCTTTCTCAGGAACACCCAGGCCCCCTTCACACCAGAGCTGGGCTCTGGTATAGCCTCCACCACACTCAAGAAGCCCTGGGAACCCCATTGTAGCAGCTCCAGTGCACTGGAAAGTTCATATATTTTAAAATAAGAAGACAATGAAGCAGCATCAGTCATTAGCCTGTTAAAGTTTGGCCATCTCTGTCCATGGACTCTTGCACCCCACACTCCTCTGGCACTGTCCCTTGCCCAAATTGAAATGTGTGTCACTGTGTCCTGAAGGCAGGAGGAAAAAATATACATTGAACAAACAGGAAAAAAAGAGGCGCCAAGAAAACCCACCAACAGCCATACATGGCAGGTGTACAGACTCTTCCCCATTCAGCAGCCCTCCCCCATCCTGCCAAACTGCAACGACGCTGAGGTTGAAGTAGAACATGGGCAAGGAGGGACATCCTTAGGGTACAGAACACAAAACTCTTCTCATACTTCATGCTTCAGGGCTCCCTCTTCCCTGAAGACTCTCTTCTCTTCCGCAATAGAAAGAGATCTCTCTCTCTCCTCTACTTTCTCAAGCCACTCTGATATCCATAAAGCTCTCATGGCATTTGTTCCTGAACTGACTGAAATCCAAGGGCAGGACTGTGTTATCCAGGCAGTATTTTTCATGGTGTCCAATGCAGAACCCCATGTGTCTGGGTTCCTTAGGACAGCGATCTGTAAAACATATGTGCCGCCTGGGGTGGTTGTAAATAACAACCTTTTGGAGAGTGAGAACGAAGTATTAGAACTTCATTTATGTTTCTAACCCAAAATAAGGAAGAAATTAAGCTTTATTATTCTTTAATGTATAGACTGACAGGAGTATGTACATATAAAATAAAATAAATGCAATGGGATGAATAGTCAAAATTCTTCTGTTGATGAGGTTTGATTAAAAAATGTTTAAGGCCACTGTTCTAAGTGCTGAATTAATGATTATTCCATGAAGTAACTCTAAAGTATATGACGATGAATAGGAAAATTCATTGCCAAAGAAAAAGATAGGTCATTAATTTATTCAGTTATCCTTGACAACAAACAAATACAAATATTAAATAGTGACTTCTGTGTGCCAGGCAGTGTGCTTGGCTCTGTGGGTTGTTTTGTTGTTCAAAGATGAATACAATATATGTAGAAAGACTTCGGAGAAGTTTTAACTACATGTAATATAATAACAGAATGTGAGCAAGGATATAGGGGAGCATTTTGGGAACTGGTCACCCTCACTTCCTCCTGGAAGGTGGGACATTTGGATGCCACTTTTCTGGAGGACATTTCGACAAACATGTCAAAGACCTTTAAAAAGTTCATACCTTGATTCAGTGAGTCCACTTCTAACATGTATCTAAAGTGTAATTAAGTATTTGTGCAATTATTTAGACAGGAATGATTATCACAGCAGCATTTCTGATATTGAAAAATTAGAAACAACCCAAATTCCCAAGAACATAGGATTGCTTACATAATATGTGTTATATCCATTCAATGAAACACAATCCAACCATTAAATAATGTATGTAGATACATATTTAATTGCAGTGAAAGCTATTCAAACATTTGCAAGTTAAATTGGGTATAGCATTATCTAATACAGAATGGTTCTATTAATAGACATGCACATAGGAAAAGATTCAGGGGGAATGGGCTGACTTCTTTGTTTAGTTTTAGTTTTTAAATTGATACTGTAAAGTATAGTTGTATGAGTTTTATCCATGTATAAAATTGTATAATCACCACAACAATCAGGGTAGACAGTTCTATCACTTAAAAAAAAAAAAACAATCTCGTGCTGTGCTTTGGAGTTACACCCAAACCTCTGGCAACCACTAATGTGTTCACTGTTGCTATAATTTGGCCTTTTCCAGAATGCCATATAAATGGTATCATATAGTTTCTAATTTAAAAACTGACTTCTTTCCTCACTGTAATGCCTTTGAGATGTGGCACTAATAGGACTTTCTTTTTATTGTGAAGTATCATTCCAGTGTATGGTTGTACAGTTGTTTATTCAATCACCTATTGAAGAATTTTGGGTTGTTTCCACTTTGGGGGTACTATGACTAGACCTGCTATAAACATTTTTGTACACGTTTTTCTGTAATCATACATTTTGTTGGATCATATGGTCAATGTATGTTTTACTTTATAAGAACCTACCAAACCATTTTATTGAGTTTTTATCTTTATACTTTCCAACCGGCAGTGTATGAGAATATCAGTTGCTCTGCATTCTTGCCACCAGGTGATATTGTCAGATTGTATATTTTTGGTTTTTGGTTTTGTTTCTCTTTTTCTATTTTAGCCATTCTAATACTAGATCTGCAGTGGTATCTAATTGTAGTTTACATTTTTATTCCCTAAAGGCTACTGATGTTGAACATTTCTTTATGTGCTTATTTGCCATCCATATATCATCTATGATGAAGTATCTACTCAAGTTTTTTGTTCATTTTGAAAAATTGGATTGTGTGTTTTCTTACAGTTGAGTTTTGAAAGTTCCTTATATATTCTAGAGAGAAGTCCTTTGTCGGGTATGTGTAACTGTATTCTCCCAGTCTGTACCTTATCTTTCATAGAGAAAAAGTTTTTAATTTGTATGAAATCTGATCAATGTATCAATTTGTTTTGTATATGGCTTTTTTAGTGTCATGAATAAGAAATCTTTGCCTAAACCTAGGTTATGAAAATGTTCCCCAATTTCACTTCTAAAAGTTTTATAGCTTTGCATTTTATATTGTATCTGTGGTCCATTTTAAGTAAATTGTTTTCTATAAGGTGTGTGGTTTAATGTTGAAGTTTTCCATATATTTGCATATAGACTTTCAATGGTTTCAACATGATTTTTTGAAGATAAGTTAAACTGTATTTGTGTTTTTGTATAAAAAAAAATCAATTGGCTACACATGTGTGAATCTATTTATGGACTGTATTCTGTTCCAATAATCTATGTTTCTATCCTTGCACCAATATCACACTGTCTGAATACTTTATAGCAGGTCTTGAAATCAGGTAGGATAAATCTTCCAACTTTATTCTTCTTTTTCAAGTTTGTTTTGGTTATTCTAATGTCTGTACCTTTTCCTGTAAACTTTAGAATCAGCTTCTTTATAGTTACAAAAACAAACAAACAAACAAACTTCCTGAGATTTTGACTGGAATTTCATTAATTCTATGTCAGTTCCCAAAGAACTGACATCTTAACTATACTGAGTCTTCCAATCCATGAATATGGTAGATAGCTTTATTTGCACTAAGATTTTAACAAAGTTTTATGGTTAGATTATGGTTGTTTTCTTTTTGCTTATTTGCTTACTTTGAAAGTGTCATACTTTTAAATTTTATTGTTATCTTTAATTTAAAAATGAAAAGGTCTTTCAGTTGGCAATGTACAGAGCAGGTCAGGAGAAGAGTGAAACTAGAGATTGAAAATGCCCACCATGGTGAACTGGAGGCAGACCAACTGTCAGTGGGGTGAGGAATTCCAGTAGATATGGCATCAGGAAAGTATGGTGAAAAGTGACTGTTGTTCAGGATCAAGGAATAGCAGGGAGCAGTGGAGGTTCCAGCTGAAAATCAACCAGTGATGAGCAACAACAAATACTGCCTGATCTAAGCATCATAAGAGGTCAGCAAGCAGGGTCCCAGTTACTGCGATTCAGGAGGGGGGTATTCAGTCTCTAGTGGAGTAGAGATAGTTGGTAAGGAACCTGAGATAGGTTGCAAGTGTTCCAGATACTAAAACTGGAGTGCACATGGGGAGAAATGGGAGAGAAACAAGGCAGTGATCTAAATATTGACTCAGCATCGCTGTGAAAGGATTCGCCAGGTACATTATTTCTAAGTCTTTTGAGAATCTCGATTAAAGCCCCTGAAATTTCACTTGACTAAGCCCTAAACCAGTCCATGAAATGGTACAGCATTGAGCCTAAGGTGGAATTCAAGTGGCTTCAGTTATGAGGAGAGGAGGAATGTTGGAGTAGGAAGCCAGGTGGAGCATTGCTGATTTGTTCAGTTATTCACCCAACATTCACTACATGAAAGGCATTCTTACTGTTCTTGCTACAGTCCATGGTAATGCTGTCTACTGTGGAATGAGCGGATAGTATGCTTACACACGCTTAAACACACCCGCCCTTTCACACACGCATGTGCTCATGCACACATGCATGGCTGGTTGCACAGGAGGAATGGGGAGCACTGGCCAACTGCCAGCTGGGAAATCCACGGTAATACTGAGCCTCAGGCACTGGGAGCCCCATGGATCAGTTCACAAGGTAGCCGCTAACATCAAAGAGTGTCAGGATTGTTCCAGAACTGGGACAAAGGGTAGCTGTAACCCTGAGGTCTTGTAACACCAGAGAATAGGGTAATGCATTTCCTTGGGATTGAAAAGAATTTTAGGTGGCATTTAACAGCTGAGCCTAAGGACACAATGAATTGACCAACTAGCAGAAGGGAACCTATAAAAAATATATGAAATACTTCTTGATTTAGGAAGCAGTATGAGTGAGGTTATATTTTTTCCAAGAGGATTGGGGATCGGCACCTTCTTTTTAGCATCTAACAGCAAAAAGACAATCAGTCTCTTGAACTTGAACTTGCTTATTATAAGCCCCTATCATAAACCATCACTGTCTGTATATTGATTTCTAGCCAACGATTAACCAGATGTGACCTTAGAGCCTTGATAATAGGTGGAGAACTCATTCAACAGAGGGAAGCCTGCTAATTTATGAACAAAGCAGGTATTTACAGACCCCCTCAGCCTGAGGTGAGTATTTTTCCATCCAGGTGGCACAAGAAGTCACAAACCCAGAGCTCTGATGGGCCCCTGAATGTGACCTTGTGCTGAACACCTGGAAGGGTGAGGTGGTCTAGACCTAATGGAAGATGCCTCAGTGCTAAAATTGTGAGACCAGCACCTGCTGTGGAGGTGCCTATCTTTCCACGTAAAAGAATTACTAATAGTATTGCCATTCACTCATTTGTACATTATAGTTTACAATTTTTTTTTACATCCATTATCATGACATTTTTTTCCTGCATGATTCTGTTTATATAAAGTTAAAAAATAAACTCAAGTAAACTATATTGCTCAGTGATGCATGCTTAGGTGGTAAAACTATATAGCAAATGAAGGAAATAATCACAATGTCAGGAGAGCAGTGAGTCTAAGGGGTAGAAAGCAGGTGTGATTGAGAAGGGGCACGTGCAGGCCTTCTGGGGTGCTGGCCACATTCTATTTCTTCACTTGGGTGGATCTGGTACAGGGATTCACTTTGCAATAATTTGTTAAGCTGTACGTTTATGACTTATACACTTTGTCAATGAGTGTGTGTTTGGTTTTACACACATCAAACAAATAAAAAACAAAAACAAAAACAAAAAAACAAAATCAGTTCCTTCTCTTATGTCATTCCAATCAAGATTGGTTGTTAGTTATTGAGATTCTAGGTGAGAGATGGCTACAGCTAAGCGATAAACAATCTGAGACTGCCTTGGTGGTATTTTAAATAGAGTAACCTTTCATATCCTTTATTTTAAAAATATCAACATATATATATATATATATATATATATATATATATATATATATATATATATATATATATAATCCCAGTCTGAGAGGTCCCACAGAAGGACTAAGGGACTTGCTCTAGGTCACATCTAATGTCACAGTTAGAATTTGATCCCAGGTGTTCTGACTCCACATCTAATACTCTTGAGTGATGATACTAACATTCCATTCTCAGCTTAAAAACTCCACAAATCCTTTTACTTCAAGTGCAGTTGAGTTCAGTATGTTGGCTAATGGTGGAATTGTCCATCGGTTTTCAAATTTGCTTTAAATGATGGAGAATATTTGACTCTGTATTAGCTGGAAACACCAAAAAGGGCTGACGTAGCACGTTGTGGGCTAAGCCAGTAAGGAAGAGGCGCCTGATTTCCTAGTAATAGCAGCATCTTGGAAAAATTAAAGTATTTCATGTATTAGATTCAATCTCATTATAATACTTTTGTACACCAAATATATTATGTGTTCCTTATCAAATATTTAGAAAAACTCAGGCGAGATGAAGAAGGAAATAAAAACAACTCACAATCCCAGCCCTCAGAAATATTTTATGGCTTTAATCGGTGTTTGTTTATACAAGTGTTTGCAAAATTGGGATAGTGAAAATACTGATTTGAAACTTGCTTTTTAAAAATATCGTAGCAGTATACTGTGAATATTTTATCATATTCATAATTCTTCTTTAGCATAATTTTCAAGGCCTGTGTAATATAACATTGTATAAATGGATGTATCAGGTTTTTTAAAAAGCCAACTTCCTTTTGTTGGCTATTTGGTTTTTTCCAGTTACTGCTATTGTAAATAATGTCGCAATAAGAATTTTTGTAAATAAATCTTTGCACACACCCAGTATTATTTCCTTAGAATAAATTCCTAGAAGTGAAATCATTGGGTCTGGGTTAAAGGGTATGCACACTTTAAAAACTTTTGATATTTTGCCAAATTGGCTTTCAGATAGATTGTCTCAATTTATGCTCCCACAAAGAAGTATATACAAGTGTTCCCCCAACCATGCCAATACTAGATGTTCTAATTCGAAATATAAAAAAAAAAATTTTGTTTACTAGTAAGTTTCCATTTTTCATGTTTTTTTTTGTTTGTTTGTTTTTGTTTTGTTTTGTTTTTTTCCCTCATCTTGATTTGATTCCTTTAGTCCTTCAAGCAAAATTGTATGTTATCTCTTCTATAGGAGTCCTGATGATCAGACATACATTACAGGACTGAGATTCCTCACATGTACATACACATTTAAAAATTTCCACTTGAAACGTGAAGAGAATCAATTATTAAGAAAAAGGAGAACTGTAGTGTCTGTGTTAACACTACAGATCTCAACTGAATCACTTATTTACCTAACTAATACCCCATTAGGCATGCGAAGCACATTCACATATTGTTAAATACCTAATGATCATTCATAGAAATGGGAAGTCAAACAAGCCCAGTGTATCAATTTGCCAAATTCAACAAACGCCTTGGCAATATGCTTAGGAGACCCTATGTGGGACAGCAGTCCTGAATAGGTTAGACAGCCCATTAGCTTATGAAAAGAGCTGTCGATGTAATCATAGTCTATTCTCTTGCATTTCACTGACATATTTTTCTGAGCTTACGGTGATAGAAAGCTATTTCCCACATTCCTACTCAGGCAGTCAACAGAACGATGGACAGGTTAAATCCTAATAAAACAAATATGGCTACGATGCAAATCTTTCTGTAACTGAAAGAATGCTAGGCCCCAGGTGGAATTCCATTTATGTTAAACACTTTTTTGATATGATAAAATCCTAACAAAATAATTGGGACAATGCTTTGGCCTACGTTCCATTGGAACTTGACTTATTAGTGATAGCTTGATGAACAAGTCTTCTGGAAAGAAATCTCCTTTGATTAAATCATCAGCCTGGGGGAGAGCAGTTTGGGGGACTTCTTCTTTGCTATTCCAGAATTCTAGAGGGTAGAATTAAGTTCCATGAGTGAAGTAACAGAGAGTCTGATTGTAAGGAATAAATTTCTAACACTCAGAGTTGTGCCAAGAAAGGCTGCTTTTTGAGGCAGAAATTGCCCGTTTTTCTGTAAGGGTCCAACCTCCCACTGGAGGAACATTCAAGAATGTTGAAGAGGTGTTTCCTTTATTGTGGGGCCCAGTGTCTGGGTTTTTGGGGGGATCACATGGACATAGTTTGGTGGGATTCTCTGTCAATGTCTGTTTCCTAAGCAACAAGAAACATGAAAAATTCCAAGTTAATATTAATATTTTTCAAATGGCTTGTTATTATTTTGAGTAGTATACTAGTCAAATACAGATTGCAAGGGTTAAGTTAAGCCAAAGTGTCAGGTTAGATTACCCTTCCCAAATCTCAAAAATATCTCTTTCTTTCTCACACAAGCTTCATGGAGAGCCAGATGGTTCTCCAAGGCAGTTCCCTTTCAATCAGGGACTTAAAGATCTATCTACTTTAATTTTATACCTCCTCTATCTCAATATATGACCTCTAGGGTCTCTGGCAAGGGGAGAGAAAGCATGAAAGATGCACATATACTCTCCTATGCTTTTACTTATGTCACTTCTACTTATTGCCCATTGGTCAGAACCAATGGTCCTGAACAATGGTCAGAACATGGTCCATTTTAGTTGCAAAGGAGAGTGGGAATTACAGCTTTCCTGTGTCTTTAGGAAGAAATAAATGAAATAGGTCTTGGGAACCTATAGCATTATTTTTTTGCCAAGGTATTCATAGATTTTTTTTTTCTTTTATATTCTAGTTGAAAAAATGTGAACTTTATCCCATCAGAGAACAAACTGTAGCATGACATGCTTTATCCCATAGACAACTTACTTTATGTCGTTTTAGGAATTATTTTACTTTTTCACAGTTGTAAAATGTTTGTCTCATCTGAGAAGCTGCGGTATGTATTCTCCATGTACATGCAGACCCTTGCTCTCGGTGCTGTATTTACTTGGAGTAGTATTATCAAAGATGGTTCCTGAGTCTCTAGTATAGTTCTGACATTTTTCTGATTTTCATCTCTAGATTCTTTAGAGCTGCTGGGCCTACTGAACATTTGCTATTGAGGAAGAGGGATGTATTAGTTTGCTAGGGCTGTTGTAACAAAGTACCACAAACTGGGTAGCTTCAACAGAAGACATTTATTGTTTCACAGTTCTGGAAGTCCAAGATCAATGTTTCTTCTGAGGGCTAGGAGGGAGACTCTATACCATGTTTCCCTCCTAACCTCTGGTGATTTATTGGCAGTTTTTGGCATCCCTTGTCTTGAAGAAGCATCTCCCTGATCTCTGCCTTCATCTTCACATAACATTCTGCTTGTTTGTGAGTCTTTCTCAGTGCCCAAATTTCTCCTTTCCTATAAGGACACCAGTCATATTGGATTAGGGTCCACCCTAATGATCTCACTTTAACTTGATGAGCTCTATAAAGACCCTATTTCCAAATAAGATCATATTCTGAGGAAAGAATCGAGTTTAGAACCACTTTTCTTTCTGAGCCTTTATGCTTTAACCTGTAAGAAAAGGGGGTTGGGCTGGTGAACTTTGAAATTCTAGCCTGCTCTGAGCCTCTGTTATACAGTTGGTGACACTGTAAGCTATAAAGGCATAGTGATAGAACTCATGACTAGAAGGGTCTATGTGCCTTTCTGGGTCCCTAATCTCCTGCTACAGCATGGCTTAGGTGCAGGGAAATGGGGCCACAAATTGTAGCTTATGTACTGAGGGTCTTACCCTGGCAGGCTCTCTCTCTGTCTCTCTCACACACATATGCATATATGCACACAGCTTTGTTGTGAGTAGGGGAGGGAGATATTTTTAATAGCAGAGTTTATTATCTCCTTTTTTTTTCCTGGAAAAAGATGAAATCATCCATTTATTCTGGACCAATTACAAGCACTAGAAAGCACAGGAGGAACAGAAATCGTGATCACAAATATACACTGGGGGAGAGGGGTATGGAGGAAACTGTTATTGATTGGCCTTGTAAAATCTGCTGCTGAATCGATAGCAATTTCTGGAAATGCCAGACATTTATTTTGTGTGGCTTGAACAGCGGAGATAATAATAAGCACACTTATGAAGTGGGTCTCTTGACACTGTTTCCTTGAGCCCCTTATAATAAAACACATACATACTGGGTATGATAGCTCTACAAGCCATAGTGAATAGACTTCAGAATTAAACCTCAGGCTGTAGCCCACCACCAACTTCTCCTTCGTGCTGAGAATAACATTCAAATAAGTCTCTATTAAACAAACAGAGATGATTCATCTGCAGGAGAGATGGAAAAGGTGTCTTCATCAGCTGTGGAAAGACAGGCCTGGGCTTGTTCCAATGCGCAGGGAAAAAGATCAGATGCTGGACCCTGGCCGGCCATTCTGAATTTCTTGACCTGCTCTCTCTCCCATGCTTCACACAGCCCCTCTCAGAGCTCCAGTTATTGCTTCTTTCTAACAACAGGCAGCTTCTCTTACAGGGATGCTCCATCACCCCCACCCTACATCCTTGGCTCGTCCCTTCTCCCTACTCCTTGTGCAAGGGCATTTTATAACCTTGCCAGGGCCGTTAGGCCTGAGAAATGCTCAGGGGGTGTTATAGGAGTAGGGAAGTTGCTTAGTGGGCTTAAGCACAGTAAAAATAACTGTCATTTATTGAGTACTTCTTATGTGTTGTATACTTTACACTCACAACCTCATTTATTTTTCACAACAATACTTTGAGTTATTGTTATTCTTTAAACTATTTTTTGGTAAGAAATTGAGGCTTAGTAAGGTTAGGCAAATTCCCCAAGATCATGAAACTGTGATGAGACCGAGCTAAATTTGAACTCAGATCTGATTCTAGGTTCTGGAGTCTTTCTACTCTGTTTTTGCCAACTTGGGGTGTAAGTCGGATGGTGGGAGGTGAAGTTATAACATGCCTGGTGAAGGCATGCCAACGTTATTCCTGTGCAATAGGGCATGTATGAAGGCTTCTTTGAAAATATAGATGGTACGATCAGAGATACATTTTAAGGAGATGATTTCGGTGTTTGGGTTTAGAATGGATTGATGCAGGGAAACACCCAGGCTGGGAGACCATATAAACAGATACAGCAGAACACATAGTGAAAGGCAAAGAGGCTCAGACAAGGAAAGGAACAGTGGAATCACCAAGAAGTGGTTCTTGACAGTCAAAGGAGTGGAAATGGTTTTTCCTACCCATTTTGCTTCATCTCCATCTCTGCCTCCCTGCCTAACCACTTCTCCTTCTCCAGTTTGGGGATTCCCTGGAGAATATTGATTCCCAGCCTGGGTCTCAAAGTCCATCTCAGTGGTGGTGTTGGGTACAGATGCCTGCTGAGCTGGGAATAGATGGAGATCTCTTTTCCACCCTGCTTCCTTAACATATATCCATTTAGTACAGTGCTGTTAAAGAGAATTTGAACTACTAATTTAGATGGTGAGAGAAGGTATTCTTTCTGTAAGTTGGTACATTTATCAATACAGAACCCTGGCTGTGTCCCATCTCTCCATAGTGAACCTGTGGTTTTGTGACACAGTCTTTATGGCTCTGAAAGCCACAGTATATTTTTCCCTGAAATCTGGCTTGGTGTTGAGAGTGACTCTTTTCCCTCTAACTACTCAAGAAACCAGTTCTATTCTGAGGTTAAGACAATAACTGTTTCAAGAGCAGGTCCTAGAAAATAGCTTCCTAAATACCTGAAGACAGGAGGTCAAAGAGAATTCTTGAGTGAACTATCATGTGAATTAATTCTCCGGGTGTCCTTTGTGCATGTATTTCATGCCATGCCCTGTGCCAGGGCATATAAAAGAAGCAAAGAAGGGTTTCATCCTTCAAAGAACTGATAATCCAGTTGGGGACATAAGTTCACGTTCACAAATAATTTCTGTCCAAGAGAGTATACAGTGCACACCACAGAACTGCCAGCAATAATGCAGATCAAGCGAGTTCAAATGGAAATGGGAAAGATAGGTTGCAGTTTTTGAGTGTCCCTTGAATGAAAAAGAAAATATATTTTTTTTAATTTTGGGGTATTCAGGTGTAGAGAATGAAAATAGCAAGACGAGGCAGTGAAAAAGCACAGAGTATGCAAGGAATCCCAAGGAGGAATCCAATTCATTGAGCTACCAGTTCACTGAGATTCACTGAGTCCGTGGAAGAGAGGAGTAAGAGATTGAAGAGAGGGGTTAGAGTTAGATAGAGAAGACTTTAAATACCAAGCAGATGCAAGAACTCCACACACAAAAATTTGACAACCTGGATGAAATGAACCAATTCCTTCAAAAAATGACCATGACTTACCCACCATGATATAGGTAATTTGAATGATCCTTAATTATTAAGGAAATTGCATTTATAATTTTAAAATTTTTCAAAGAGGAAATCTCCAGTCTCAGATGGTTTCACTTAAGAATTCTTCCAAACATTTAATGAACAGTTAGCACCAATTTTACATGTCTCCTAGAAAATAGAAGAGCTGGGAACAATATCCAATTCATTTTATGAAAGTAGTATTTCCCTGATACTAAACCTAGACAAACACAGTACAAATAAAAAAACCTGTAGACTAACATCTCTCATGAATATAGAAACAACTAAAAATTAAATGGAACAGAACAAAATATAAAATAGAATTCAGCAATTATTAAAAGAATTACATACCATGACCAAGTAGGCTTTACTCCAGAGATGAAAGGCTGGTTCAATATTTAAAAATCAATTAATGTTAATCCACCACATTCAATGTCTAAAGAAGAAAAACCACATGATCATATCAATAGATGCATAAAAAGCATTTGACAAAATTCAACATTTATTCATGATAAAAATTCTCAGAAATCTAGGATTAGAGGAAAAGGTCTTCAACTTCATAAGGAGTATCTACAAAACCAGCTACTGTTATACTTAATGGTGAAAGACTGAATCCTTTTCCCTCATATCAGGAAGGAGGCTCCATTCTCACCTCTTTTATTCATAGTGTTGGAAGTTCTTGCCAATACAATAAGTCAAGAAAAGAAAGTAGAAAGAATAAAGATGAAAGCGAGAAAGAAAGAAAGAGAAAATTGTTCCTATTTATAAATGACACAATTATCTATATAGAAGATTACAAGGATTTTAAAAACACCTCTTAAAACTAATAAGTGAGTTCAGCAAGGTTGCAGAATACAAAATAAAAAAAAAATCAATTGCATTTTTATATGTTATCAATGAACAGATGGACAATGAAATTAGAAATACAATACCACTTATTGCTGAAAAAATAAAAAGCTTAAATGTAAATGTAACAAAATGTACGGGACTTGTACACTGAAAAGTATAAAATGCTGAAGAAAGAAATCAAAGGAGATCTAAATTCATGGAGAGATATACAATTTCTGTTCATTGAATGGAAGACTCAACATAATTGTATTAGTTTCCCACTTCTGCTATAAAAAATTACCACAAACTTAGTGGCTTATAATAATGCAAATTAATTTTTTTTGTAGTTCTGGATTTCTGAAGTCTGATATGGGATCTTAAGGTGCTAAAAGCTAAGTGTTGTCAGGGTTGGTTCTGTCTGGAAACTCTGAGGGGAGAATCCACTCCCTAGCCTTTTCATCTTTTAGAAGCCACCAGTTTTTTGATTTATGGCCCCTTCCTCTATTTCAAAGCCAGCGGTATAGCACCTTTCAATTATTTTCTGACCTCTGCTTGCATTGTCACATGTCCTTTCCTCTGACTCTGACTCTCCTACCTTCTTTGTATAAGGACCTTGTGGTTCTATTGAACCTACCTGGGTAATTCACAAGAACTTTTCCATCTCTGGGTCCCTAACTTAATCCATCAGCAAAGTCCCTTTTGCCTATAAAGTGACCCTTTCACAGTTTCCAGGCATTAGAATGTAGAAATCTTGGAGGGTCCATTATTCTGTCTGCCACACGAGTAAAGCTATCAATTTTTTTGCCAAATTGATGTACAGATTTATCACAATTTCTTTCCAAATCACAGTAAGGTTTTTTGTGGGTATCAACAAGATTATTCTAAAATTTATATGGACAGGCAAAGGAACTTGAATAGCTAAAACAATTTTGAAAAAGAAGAATAAAGTAGGAGGACTCTGTCCACCTGATTTGAAGATATATTATACGGCTAGAGTAAGTAAGACTGTGTGGTATTTGCAGAGATAGACACACATATCAATAGAACAGAAAAGAGAGCCCAGAAATAGACTCACACAAATATGCCCATCTGTTTTTGACAAAGGTGCAAAAGCAATTCAACAGAGAAAATATAGCCTTTTCAACAAATGGTGCTGGAGTAATTGAACATCCATAGGCAAAAACAAACAAATAAAGGAAGAAACCTCAACCTAAGTCTCACACTTTATAAGAAAATTAAATCAAAACAGATAATGGACTTAAATGTAAAAGATGAAATTATAAAATTTTTAGGGGAAAAAAATGAGAAAAATCTTCAGGATCTAAACAAAGAGTTCTTAGACTTGACACCAAAAGCACAACCCACAAAAGAAAACATAAATAAGACTTCATCACAATTGAAAGAAAATCGCCCATCAAAGGCCCTGTTAACAGAAAATACTAGCAAATGACATATCTGACAAAAAACCAGTATTTAGAATATATACAGGACTCTCAAAACTCAACAGTTACAAAACAATTCAATTTGAAATCAACAAAAGACATGATGAGACATCTTACCAAAGAGTATGTAAAGATAGGAAGTAAATACATGGAAAGATAGTCAACATCATTAGTGATCAAGGAAATGTAAATTAAAAACACATGAGATATCACTATACATCCGTCAAAGTGGCTAAAGTAACAAAAAATCGTGACAACACCAAGTGCTAGCAAGTATGCAGAGAAACTGCTTCACTCATGAAACATTACTGGTAGGAATGTAAAATGATACAGTGTCTCTGGAAAATAGTTTGGCAGGATGTTTAAAAAAAAAAAAAGAAAGAAAAAAACAAAACACATGCAACGCTTTACATCCCAGTAATTGCACTTCTGAGCATTTATCTGAGAGAAATGAAGATTTATGCTCACACAAAATCTTGTACAAAGTGTTTATAGCAAACTGATTCTCATAATAATATTTGTTTCAAAGACTGGAAACAACTCAAATGTCTTTCCAATGGGTGAATAAACTGTGGTACATTCATACATAGAATACTACTCAGTAATAAACAGAAACTAACTTGATAAACATACAACCTGGATGAATCTGCTCATAGGAATTATCCTGATAGGGAAAAGCCAATTCTAAAAGGTCACATATGGTGTGATTCCATTTATATTACATTCTTGAATTGTCAAGATTTTATAAACGGAGAACAGAATGGTCGTTGCCAAGGATTAAGGAGGGGGTGGGAGCAGGAGGGAAGAGGGTTTGGCTATAAAAGGGCACATGAGAGATTCTTAGGGTGATGGAAATATTCTTTATCTTGACTGTACTAATATCAATATATTGATTATGATATTGTACTATCGTTTTACAAGATGTTAACATAGGATGAAGGGTACACAGGCTTTCTCTGTATAATTTCTTACAACTACATATAAATCTACAAGTACCTCAGAGTAAAAAGTTGAACAAAGTGGTTCAGAGGAGACTGAAATTAGGATGGTAATAGTGGTGGTAGGGGTGGGTACGGGGATGGTGATGGAGAAAAGCATGAACGACAGAAGCCATTTAAAGAGTTATTTTAACTATTCTCGTGCCCTCACCCTGGTCATGATATATCTGGGGTGACTGGGGTTGTTCACATATCTCTGAGTGACAGTCTCCCTCTTGTTTGTTCACTTACGTGGTAAGAAGAATGGAGAGGGACTTCTCCACCTAGTGTCCATTGCTGACTTGGAATACGTCCTGCTCTGATCTATTTCAGTGACTTCTGGAAGCAATTCAAAGAGACAGTCATAAAAGGCTTTGAGGGACTGAACTACCCTCTCATTGGTCCCAGTGTCAATGTTTGAAGAAATCACAAAAAGAAATTTTTTAAAACGCTTCAGGGCAAGGGGGCGATGCTGGTGGAGACAGCATGGGTATAAATTGATGATGAGCTTGCCTGTTAAACCCATAGGATTAATAAAGAGAAAGAACAAAATGTGAGGGAATACTGGTTTCTAGAATGAGTGTGAGATTATTCTGTGCACTGTCCTCCACACCACATCCACATCCACACGCACACTCCACCCTCAGGGATGAGTCCAGGTGAAAACAAGCGTATTATAGACTCCCGAGTTAGGGAGGGAGTTTTTGCAGGGCTGAGCTGATAGCTTGGATGTCTGTCCCTGCTGTGTGGGAAGGGCTTCTACTTGGAAGGCCTGGGGGAAGAAGGTTCAGGAGGGTTTTGTTCTGCTTTTGGCCCATACCTCCTAAGCAAAAAGAGGCCTGATGAATCCTAGCCGCCTAGCTCAATAGGAATCGAACTGGGATTTGGGGCCCGGGCCCAGGCTTGCGGTAGTAAGCGCCTCCTCCATCTGACTTGCCGCTGAAAGCCTCCCTCAGGAAGCAGCCGTGGTGGTTGGCCTGGGGGTTTGTATCCTGGCTCCGGATTCCAGATCTGAGAGAGAGAGACAGAGAGAGAGAGAGAGAGACAGAGAGTTCTTACTAACCTTAACTCCCTTTACATGCTTTTGTTTTGTTTTATTTTGCATTTTAGTCCTTTGTCTTATTTCAGTTTTGTCTTTCTGGTTTGTTTGGTTTGGTTTTAGTTTTGAGCAAATGAGAGCAAATTTTCTAAGTCAGGTCCAAGTCTTCATAACGGCCTACATGATCTATTCCCACCTCCAGTCCCACTTCTTTCCCCTTTCCTCCTTTCTCCTGGAGTCCAGCTACACCTGACTCCTTACTGTTTCTTGCACATGCCTGGAAAGTACCACCTCAGGGCCTTGGCAGTTGTTTCTTTTGCTGACGCTCTCCACCCCATATATCCGCACAGCTTGCTCTTCACATCTTGGCTTAAATGTCATATTTCCAGGGAGATGGTCACTGAGAATCCTATGTAAACTTGTCTCCACCTCCCCCCATGCCCTGCTGCCCCAACACTTATTACCCTCTTCTTTGCTTTCTTTATTCTTCAACGCAGGTATAACTCTCTAACACATTCCATATTTTACTTTTATCTCATTCACTGAGAATGTAAGCTTTATGAAGGCAGGGCTTTTTGTCTGTTTTGTTCATCGTGAAATGTGTCTGGAACGGAGCCTGGCACAGAGTAGGCAGTCAATAGTTAATGAATGAATAGAATGAGGGAGCGAATGAAATTCTTTCTGGTGCTAGGATATTTGTATAGATAATATATATTTTTAAATGTTTTAAATTAAACGTACTATTAATAATTTAATACTTATCAAATGTACTTAAAATATTATTTATTTATTTAAAGGCTATGACTTTGAAAAGTATCTTGGATTGGAATTTGAAGAGTTAGTATCAATTCTAGCTTCTTCAAAACAGATCTGGCATGAAAGAAGCATTTCATCTCCCTGCCTTGGTAGCTGCACTTGTGAAATAGGTATAATATTCCCTGTGTACCTCACAGGATTATCATGAGAGTCAAACAAAATATTGGACAGACGTGTAAAAACTAAAAGCAAACCACACATGCACTCAAACCTCTGCAAGGGTAAAACACTGTTATGTTAATATTCAGTTATCATGTAATGAAAGAATTCAGAGTGTGACCTTACTTATCCAAATGGTGACAGAAACACATAATACAATGAGAGAGCTGAGCTTTCTGTAGGACTTAATCTTCATGCGATACCGTGAAGTTCTCTGAGAAACTTATCTTATGAAACCTGAGTGTTATTTGGGAGCTTATCTGGAGTGTTTCATGAGGGGAAAGGAGGGAGAGCAGAGCCCAGCCATGTCATGGAATATTCCTTCCTTTCTTCCATTCCCCTAAGCCCTGTGCTGTTGCATTTCTTGCTGTGTATTATTGACAGAGGAAATGCTGATTCATGGGTCTGAGTTACAGGAAACCTTGTTTCCTGGTGAAGAAACAAGCCTGGTGGTGCTGCCAGCATGCTCCTCTGCCAGTTTCTGCCACATGCCGTTCTCCCAGGCCTGCCCCCAGACTGACTGAGAAGGGGTGGGGCCAACTTGGGCTTAACCAATGAGGTCACTTTCCCTTGGACCTGAATCAAGCACAGGCTTCCTCTCTGCTTCTCTCGGCCCTTCAGTTCTGACCCCAAGATACCTTTTCAGCTCATTTCCTACCACTCCCTTCTTGCACCCTGTGTTTTGGCCACACATGACTACTCCCAGTTCTTTGTGAACACCTTGTATTTTCCAGTCTCTATGCCTTGGCTCATGATGTGCCTTGCCTGGAATGGCCCCGACCCAGTGTCGGCTCATTGAAATCCTACCCATGCTGCAATTCTGCTCAGCTGCTACCTGCTATGTGTCACCTGCATTCCTTCTATTTATTGTTATTCTTTTTAGTAGGGGTATTTTCAAATATGTACAAAAGTAGGTAGAGCTGTACGATGCACTTCTATATACCCATCTCCCAGCTTCAACAATTACCTGAGTTCTCTTAAATAGCACTTCATCCCTCCTTTGAGTTCTCCCAGTGGCTCCTATATTCTGTGCTTAGCCCGTTTACTGAATTGAATGGGAAGAAGGTGAACCAGTGGATTTAGAATGCTCTATTTACTCACCTCCCACAATGAGGAAAAGGAGGCTCGGAGAAGTGAAGTGAGTTGCTCAATGTCGAAAGACAGGTAGGTAGTGGCAAGCTGAGACCAGAGTCTTCTGAAGAGCCTCACAGTCTAATTGGAAGGCTTTGGTAGTATACTCATAACAAGTACATGCTACTGGATCTTGAGTACTGTAGGCGTTCAGCTGAAGTGATTAGTAAGTGTGTGTTGAATGAATAAATTAATCTTCTCTCTAATTGATTAATAAGATGAGCTCTTCAGCTTGGCACTGAGCAGCCAGCCCCTGGCCATCTCGATTCTCTAATCTGATCTCATCATGCTAAAGGTATTGGAGATACTTGCCTTACACAGAGAGAAAAACCATCCAATTATAAAGACCAGTAAGAGTTTGTGAAAAGTTTAAACTGATAAATATTTTAAAATAAATTTTGTGTTATGGCTACATTGAGTAGAGAGTAGTTATTCTGTAGCTGAAGATCCTAAATGTTCCTGAGTTAATTTGGACTAGAAAGCAGGAAGAGAAATTAAGAGAGTCTTAAATGGGGTGGTTTGGAGTACTTGCGCATTAGATAATTTGGGAGGAAGGCATGAAGAGAAAGTGTGGGAAGATAAAGCAAGAAGTAAAAGCTCAGAGGGGAATAATGGCAATTTTTCAGGTTGATGAAAACCTGGCTCAAACCGAGATTTGGGAAGCGCAGCAAGAGGTCATGTGGATGTCCAGTCTAAGTCACCCTGACTTTCCTATGGCAGAATAAAAGGAGGGGTCTGGTCATCAGCCAAGAGGCATTGCCAGTGAGGTGGCAAACAGAAAGGGCGTGTGGATTTCCCCAAAAACGGAGTTAAAACACAATTTGAGATTCTTTTCTTGAAAAAAAAATTTTTCTTGAGTCAGATTCTTTCTAAGGGCCACATGTTTCCTTGGTAATCACTGTATTTCTCTGGTTAGGCGAAACGGGTGGGAGGAAAGAGCTGCAGGGGGCTCTACGCAGGCATCGACCGGGCACTCCGTCCACACTGCCTCAGCGACCCATTAAAATGTTGGCAGTCACACCAACCTAGGGGTCACGAGGAGGCTATGAGGTTCACCTAAATAATGGACAGAAAGTGCTTTGTAAGCTGGGAAGTGCCTCATTAAGGTCATGACATCTGCCGTCACTGGAAGCACACTAGTAATAATCTGACGACATAGGAGATGTTGCCCTGCAGGCAAGAGGGGAGAATAAGGAGGTGACAGAGAAGGGTTATTGGAATGGTGGGCTCACAGTTCACGTTTCAGTGTGGGCCAGAGACGTGAGGAAGGAGGATGTGGGGGAGAATTGTGGGACTTCTGCCCCTTCCCTACATTTGTCAGTCTCTGTTGGTGTCCCCATGAAGATCATCATTCAAGGTGTTAGAGAGAGAATGTGGCCTGTGTGCCCGTTTTCGAGGCAGTAAGTTGAGGGTGGGGTATATACGGAAAGACGTGGGGTAGTGAGAAGTGTTTTACCCTCTGTAGGTAATCTGGAATTGTGAAGAGAGCAAAATTGGTAGAATTTATGAATCCTGTGGAGAGAAAAGATGATTTAAGTTTTAACAGTTAGGAGGATGGGGTGTATTTCCTTCTGGGCTGTGAGTGTCCTTTCAAATATAGGCAGAGACAAAATACTACTAAAAAACGACCCACGACAGCCACCACCAATAGGTAGGCACCACTAATAGGTAGCAGATGATGATTTGCCCTCTAAAATCCATGAGAACACATTTCCTCATAAGGAAAACTATCCCTCCCTCCACCCCACCATGCACAGGCTACCCATCTGTTTATTTGCTTAATGAGTATTTCTTCAAGGGGATACAGAGGTAAGGGTGGCCCAGCACTCAGTCAACATTACAAACTCCAAATGTGGTCCTCGGTACAGCACATCTGAATTTAACAACAACACTGAGGGGCAGGTCACTTGCTCAGGCCTCTGAGATACACAAAGTGGAACAAGATTTGTGCCCTCAAAATACTTCCACCTTAGCACACTTGTGGGGTTTAGAGGCTTCACAAAAAAGGAGATGCAGAGCTTCCTTTTTTGCCTGTGAAGGATTCACCTTCTTCCATGCCTTCTTTGCTATTGGACAACAGTATTTCCAAGCCAGAAGCAGGAGTGGTGTAAAGGGCATAGTCATTTAGGGCCTGGAAGATTTCCATCAGAGAGCTCAGGTGAAAGCCTGAGCCCTGGAGCCTGCATCACCCCGCGAGAGCCCGGCAGGAAGAAAAGGCTTTGGCTGGGCTGCGCAGATCTCATTAGTGCTGGGGTTAATCCTGAGGTTAATGTATATTCGTTAGACTTCTTTTTTGTTTCCTGGTGTCATGTTTCCATTCCTGAGCTGAGAGTTGTTCTGTAGACTTTGGCATGAATTTAGCTGCGTTCTCACAGAAATGCAAGGCCAGTCTGTGTACAAAAGAAAACTTCTGAGGTCTTCCTTTAAAAGGGCTACACGTGAGTGTTCAGGTCAGATGATCAGGCCCAGAGAAGTTACAGAAAGACTGAAGGGTCCACACTAGTGTGCCTGTAAATGTTTAACAAGCTACTCTCCAAGGGAAAGAGCCCAATGAGAGGGTTTGCTGATTTCTGTGGTGTAAATAGCCCCACTATATCTGATTTCAAGCTACCAACATGATGGTCATTGAGCATGGAGTTGGGAAGACATGCCACGGACCAGCTCTCGTGAGCTGGTAGAAGCCGCTCTAGCATGCCACCAGCCAGCAGTCAGAACAGGCACAGCAGAACTTCCTCAGCGGAGCAGGAGAAATTAGAACTCAGAGACAAGATGAGGCCATTAGGTAGGTGTGGGTACGGGCAGTGACAGCAGCGCATGAGGACAGGCAGGAGGTGACAAGCCAGGAGGCAGCCAGCATCAAGCCAGACATAACAGAGGGTCATCCAAAGAAAAAGAGCTACTGCTTGTTCACTGATCAATACTCTGTGTCAAATTCTGTCTGCATTACTCATTCTCACAGTATCTCTGTCAGGGTATTTTTATTCCTATTCTACAGATGAGGAAATTAAGGCTCAGAGGGATAAAATGGCTGGCCATGTAATAAGTGGTGGGTTGAGAATTCAAATATGGAGTCTGCTTCCACTATACCATTAGGCCAGAGGGAGGCTGGGAGCCAGTCCTGTTCCTGGACGTGCTAGACAGGATATGTGACTGCTGCTGGCCCACTCCAATCCCTGGGAGGGTTGACAGCTTTGTAGGAATGAGTGTACTAACAGGTTATGAAATTAGGAATTCAGTATCAGGGACAAGATGAGTCATGGACTTAGTGTGCAAGGCCAGAAAGGGTTGGATTTGCTGGTGGGTCACAGTGCAGGCCCTCAACCCTGGAGTGGAGCTGAATATTAAATTGGGAACTCCCTGAGTGTCAATCAATCAGGGTATCAGTCACCAAGTTCTTGTCTGTACTTCTGAGGAAGGACCCTATGTAGGGTGAGTATGGATATCTATGTTTTATATCAATATGGGGTCTACAGTACTTCAAAATGGTGATACAGTCTATGGAAGCGAATTGTAAAATGCAAATGTGTACTTAATAAATTACTTATGAATTGAAGCTGTTGTACATCTATGCATGTGTAAGGCATCGAGGTGGATGAGGGAGGAGCTGAGTGGTCACTATGGGGATATAGTCCAGATGAATAAAATGTTGAAGAGGGAAGCAGCCACGTGTCCAGGAAATGAGGAGAAATGAAAGCCTAAGGATGAGATCCAGGAGACAGGGAAGCCTGGGGATCATGTTAAAGAAAACCAGAAGACGACCAACTTCCAAGTGGAGGAAAAAGAAGGCCCAGTTCTGGAAAGAGCCTGAAAGGAGAGACTTACTGAGGGGCAGCCTCCCCTTAATGAGGGAAGCCTGAGGGGTAATAAGTCGCTGAGAAATCAGATTTAACTTAGCTGGTATTGTTTGTCTGTAGATAGTTTACGTGCTGAAGTTCCTTTCTTGAGTAGGAGAGTTTAATTGTATTCTTTAACTCTCGCTATTTGTGTGTGTTGAATTGCAGTGGCCCAAGTTGGGAAATTAGGGCGTTATGGAAAGATAAGCCAGTGGGAGATTGAAGGTGGGACCCTGTCATTGTGGACATCCTGTCCATGAAAGCTAAGCCTCCCTTTTCACTCTTGGGGTACTAATAGCCAAAGTCCGTGCTGTTACGTGGGAGATTTCATTTGCCACAACCACCTTATGAGGTATGTTCTATAATTGTTCTCATTTAAAGGAAAGGTCACCCTGCTAATAAGTGTCAGAAGGAGGATTTGAACCTCCGACACTTTTCAGAGCTGCAACCTTTGTTTTTAGGGCAAACCCTATGAAATGGTCTTTCTTTGAGATCGAATATTGGAAATTCCATATCATGTTATTTTAACCTCTGGGTCCTGAGAGTGTCCTAGAAGGAAACAGATCTTGCTGTTACAGTGAGCAGACCCAGTGATCAATCCCTGCTGCATTGTGGTGTCCTGTCTGTTTTGCCATACGTGATGCCAGCACTGAATTTTTCAGAAGCAAAGGTGATGAATGTGTTCGATTTTCAAACCTGCAGAAGTTACTCGAGTCGTTTCCCTTCAGGTAATGGACAGTGGAGAGACACATAGACATGGATGGCCCACACTCAGCTACTGAAAGAGAACCAGCATGGTTTCTGGCACATGGTGTTGAATAAATGGTGAACCAAGAGCTTATGCTTGTGTAAGATTTCACAATGCGGTTACATGCTAATACGGCTCTCCCCTGGTGAGTACACCACTCGCCAGTTCAACCTTTTGGCGCATGGTTAAAGTTTTGGACCAGAGCACATTTTGGCACAGCAAATGGTGCTGACGTGGAAGAGTCAGCATTTGCTCAAATTGTTCTTCCACTGGCTGAACCAGGTGACTTCAGGAATATTATTTACACGTCCTAGGCCTCTGTGAAGTAAGCTGGCTTATTATTTCCTACTTTCTATCTAGATAGTTAGAAGCATCTCAGCTCAGAGAAAGTAAGTCTTTGTGAGCTGAGCTTAGAAAGAAAAACAAAGCAAAACAAAACACAAAAACATTGTTTGAGATAGGAAGTGGAAAGGTTAAATCGTGTAGGAAAAAAGGGGAGGCAACGTAGTAACTAGTTTGGAGGTCTGGAAAGGCTCACCATTAGAGGGATAGTGGATAGGTCAAAGGGGAGGGTGATAAAGCACTCCTGATGGTTTGCCCAAACCTGGCCCAGTGCCTGAATAGCTCCTGAAGCCGCATCCCCTGGGCTTCTGTGCTCTGACTCAGTGCCTTCACCTGCTGCAAAGGGTGATTAGAAGCCATGCCCACCACCACAGCTGTGGGCTTCCTGCCCCTGCCTGCCCCGGGCCTCTCTCAGCCTCATTCCTCCCGGCCTCCTCCCTTTTCCCCTTTCTGGAACAACTGTGCATAATCCCCTCTCCCCTTACTTCCCCCTTCCCCAGGACTCCCACCTGCCCCTTCTGGTTCTGTGCCAGCAGCTGGTCAGTGAACAGTGCCAAATCAAACAGATGTGTGTGGTATTGGCCGGCACGCGTTCCTAGGCTCTCTGTCCAGCCTCGATCATGACCAGGGCTCTCTCTCAATCTCTCTCTCAACTGGTTGAAGGCTGGCACCCACTTTACGGGGCACTTCAGGGTCTAAGAATAGAAACCTTCAGACACCATTGCCTCAGACTGTCTGTTTTCCCTCCGCCTTCTCCAGAAATTCTCTTTATTTCCCTCAGTTCAGCACCTCTTCCCCTTCTTTGTTGCTTGCCTTATTTTGTTTTGTTCTGTTTTAATTCTTCGTCATTAATTAAGCTCAGGAAACTTTTAAGGGTTACATTGAAAAAGAAGGCAAAACATGGTCTTTGAAAATAGGTTTTAAAGTTCAAGTTCTCCCAGATTCGTAAAAGACATCACAACAGGCCAGACATAAGCCAAGCCAGAAGAAGAATAACAGCTGGTCCCCTTCACCGCAGCCCAAGCCCAGGATCTTAAAGATGTCACTTCCTTCCTTCCTTCCTTAGTCAGTGGCATGCAAAATTCAGGGTAATTCTCAGAAGTAGGTGCCCTTGCAAGCAAGTGTCTTTGATTTTCCTGTATAATTGGCTAAATCTACTCCTTCCCACCTACCTAAGTGGAGATGACTTGAGAACAACAGCAATTAGCTTCTTCAGCAATGAAATCACATTGAAAATAAAATTAGCAGGTCTAGTATCAGGATACGAAGATTGCTCAGTATTTTAAAGCATATATATATATATAAAATATATATATATATATTTTCTTATAACTATAAAAAGCTTGCCTTCTGCACAGCTTCTAGCTGAGAAGTGGTCCCAACAGAAAAAAAAAAAAAGTTTAGTAATTCATACAGATTACTTTTTCCAAAATAATCATCTTAAAATGTAGCTAATGGTTGGTACCTGCCTGAATATCTCAAAATTCCACAGACGTGCATGCCTTTTGCGTTTGTCAATTGAATAGAAAATGCAAGATTATTGAATTAGGCCTTGCCTGGGTTTCTATATATGGATTAAGAGAGTGTCGGCATTTAAAAAATATTCAATTATAATAATGTGTTTCCCATTTTGCCCTGATCCAGAAAGCTCTGAGATGAATCTGATGTTCAATCCCACAATTATATTAACCTTTGCCACTTCTTTCTGCTTAAATTTAAATTTCTGGTTGTATCTTTTTATACGTCAGTGTGTATCTTCGTTTATGTAATTAATCATCCAAAATTCTTTTTTAAAATGAGGATGGTGTACTAAATAAGGGGAATTCCATAAAAATGACTTCAAATAATGATGATGATGATTCATGACACTTCACTTTCTACCTTTAATTAGTTATTTATGTACTTGGTGTAAGGTCCTCATTAGACTGCAAATTCTCCGAGGGCAGAGCCCGGTCTGCTGTGTCTCTGTCTCCCCTGGGGTGGGTGTTTAGTAAGATTCTGTTGGATAAATACAGCCTTAGGACTAATTTTAGAGGCAATAGAATGAGGTTTCCTTCCCCTTTTCCATTTCTTTCCTTTCCTTTTATGCTTTCTTCAAAACAGACTCTACTGATGTAACTTTTGCACTCAGGCAGCTCTGAGATAATATATGGGGCTGCTTCTGTAGGGCTGGTGAGAAGTTATTCTCTCTTCTTTCCCTTTTGAAGCCCATCATAAATTTTTTCTTTCTCTGCGTTGTTCTCTTCCCGCTTCCTGCATAATATTCAGTAATGTTCTTCTACATAAATAATAACCACTTACGTTTACATAAGCACTGGTAACACCGGCACATTCCTTCCAAAAAGGATTTGAGATGGACATCTGAGAGGATTTTTAAATTTTACAGCACACTCTCAGATGCCACTGCTGCTGGTATTAGCTAATATTTATTGCATACTTCCCATGTGCCAGGTTCTAGGCAAAGGCTGTTGGTACACTATCTCATTTAGTACTTATAGTAATCCCACGAAGGAGCTACTGATAGTATCCTCACTTTCAATACGAGGAAAATTTGAGGTGCTGGAATTTGCCTGAGGTTGCACAGGCAGGAGGGAGCAGGACGGGGACTTGAACCCTGACCTCCAACTACAAAGCCCAGGTTCCAAGCCTTTGAATACTGATAATCCCTTTGGGTCACTACTTCACCCAGCGAAACAGGCAAAGTGAGGGTGAGAGGAAAGAGAAAGCTTTGTTTACTCACAATATCTCATTTGGTCCCTCCAGTCACCTTACAAAGGGACATCAATATCTGTATCACAAATGATGGGACAGAAGATGTGAGTGATTTGCTAACTTGCATAGGCACTCGGACCAGAAGGCAGGATTTCATTCTGGGTCCATTGTGACTCCAAAGTCCATATTTTTTCGACTGTACACATGGAGAAACCAGCCCAAATTCACATGGTGGGTTACAAAAAAACCCACCAAGTTTGGTCGAACTAGAGTTCTTTCAACTGCCATTTTCAGGTGCTGCTGTCCTTCTGGGGTCAAAAAGTGCGGTGTCTACCTGGCTCTTGAGTGTCTTTCTCCATGTGACTTGGGAAGGCGGGGAGCATCTTATTATGACTTGACAAGGCAAATGCAATTGAATTTTCATCTCATTCAGAGCAGAGAGAGAATAGCTTTGGGAACGAGGCTAGTTTGAAACAAGGGCTCCTGAAGCTAATTAAAAGCTAGGCTGGAGCTGTGCTTTTCATTCCCTAAGAAAGTTCGACCTCATTAAATAGGAAAAAGCAAGTGGAATTTTCTGATTTTTTTCAGGTTCTGCACGGGGTGGGGGCTCTGAGCGAGTGAGGCGGCTATCTGTGGCTTCCAGCTTGCGTGGTGCCACACGGCCAGCCCCGACGTCACTGTGGTGATGAAGACTTACCCTTCTCAAGGGCTTTGCACCCTGGGATGATGCTAACTTGCCAAAGCAGACACAGAAGGACGTCATGACCCCTGCTTCAGGCTCCCAGGCCCGTGCACAAGCTCCTCCTGCCATCGTGGGCTGTAGGGACAGAGCAGGCCAATGGTTGGTCTTCGTTAGGTCCTCCCTGGGCTCATTCACAGACACCTGGCGCTAACTGGTTCCAGCCAAAAGAAACAGAAAACTTCACAGACTTTCTCTGTGGTCTCTGAATGGAATAGAAGAACCTAAAACTTTATTCTAGTGTTCAGACTTACAGCTCACAGTGGCCAGCCGTAAGTCAGGGGCGACAAGTTCAAGCCATGAAGATGCCTGGACAAGACTGCGTAGACAGAACATCAGGCTGGCAGAGTTTAGACGTGAATTCTTCAGGTTATGATATAAAAACCTCCCTATATGGAGTGCCTACTGGATATAAGGCACTGTGCTCGCAGCTTTGCATATACGGACATTGTTTCCCCGAAAATAAGACCTAGCCAGACCATCAGCTCTAATGCGTCTTTTGGAGCAAATATTAATATAAGACCTGGTCTTATTTTACTATAATATAAGACCCGGTCTTATATAATATAATATAATATAATATAATATAATATAATATAATATAATATAATACTGGGTCTTATATTAATTTTTGCTCCAAAAGATGCTTTAGAGCCTTGGTCCGACTAAGTCTTATTTTCAGGGGAACATGGTATTATGTCTCATCTTTCCAGCCCCCCTGCAAAGTTGTTTATTATCCTCATCCAGGAGATGAAGAAGCAGAGATGCTGGCTATGATCTTCCTCTTCATGGTTCCTGATCCTTGGCTAAGTTAATTGAGCACAATCAAAGGAATCTTAGTTTTGCAAAATATCAGAACTGGAAGTGATATTAGAAATCATGTCTACCTTCTGAGGATAATGATGAAAAAAAATATCCAAAGCCAGAAACGTAAATTAATTTGCTCCAGAACACACAGTAGAGTAGGCACCACCACCCTGGCCTCTGGCTTGCAGTGTGGACCTGTCTTTTTGCCCTCCATGTAACAGCACGGGAACACAGAGAGGTAATTACCATCCGGGATGAATGGAACAAATGTGAAGGCCTACTCTGGTTCTGTCCTCCAACAATGATCACCGTAGACGTGGCAGTTTTCAAATGGCTTTGCACTTGGTCTGCTCAGTTTCCGTTAAAAATGACAGAAGGGGAAGTTTTGCAGTTCTGGAAGATAAAGGAACTTGCCAATGATGAGAATGGACACCTATGACTTTAAAATGTTTTAAGCCCCTCAGAAGGAAGGTGCAGGAGGAGAGTAAACTGGTTTGATATTTTCTTATTTTCATCCTCTTCTGCTCTTAGGAGTCACACACTGGTAAATCTTCCCTTCAACATAGTGACAGGTTTGTTTATCTCACTCCTGGGTTTTCTCCAAACTGGTTGGGGTTCCAACGGAAAGCTCATTTAGAAACGTCCCTGTCTTGTCTCACAAAGTCTCTAGGGAGTGTGTAGTCTATGTTCACAGCCATAGCATACACACCACTCTCTTTGAGACACACACAGGATTGCCCAGACTCTGGCATCTCGGAACTCAGACTGGTTATATGTTCTGGGGTCTGGCTGCAGCACAACAGGCAGGGTAGTTTAGAAGCATTAAGGCTGAAAGGGATCTTAGAGGCCATTTCAAACTCCTTTTCTCTGTTCTTTGTCTGACCAGTGACCTTCAGAAATTTTCAGATAGTAAACCTACTAGAGTGATAGGGTCATTTGCAAGGGCACAGAATCAGTAGCTTGGATGCTCAGTTCTACTTTTTACTTTGAATGTTCTTTACGAGCTGGTTTATTTTATCTGTTAAGTGAATAAAATAATGATAAACCCCTGTTTCTAAATTGAATGAAATATAAAATTCACACATTTAGGGTCTCTCCAGGCTGGTCTTAGTCATTATCCCTACACATCAGCCATTGGATGGCTTCCTGGTCCCTGAATATATCATGATGACTACTTAAAATAATAACTTCTTCAATTTGCTGTCCCTCATTCACACTCATCGAAAAATACTGGAAGCTTTGAAGTTAAACTTTTACTTACATTTCATCACTTAACCTTCAAAAGTGCCCTGTAAAGTAAATGGGAAATCTTTATTCCCATTTTGCAGATGAGAAAACTGAAGCAAAGATGAAATAACCAGCCGAAGATCACACAGTGTGTTAGACACAGAAATCCTGTGTCTCCTGTACTCCCATCCAGAATTCTTTATACTGTATGGGATAAGTGCTAACTCTCCCAGTTTTGGAGTACTCGTATATGTTTAGCCACTAATGCTTTCTCCTAAACTGGGGAAAACCCCTGGCTGTTGTTTGCTGTACCACAGTAATGGCCGTGTATCTCATGCGTACCCAAGCTCCCCTGCCTTGATTCATTCTGTTCCCCCTGCTGGGGATGCCCCCCTTTCCATCTTCCAATGACCAGCTCCCCCTAATTCAGTTTAAGGCCCACTCAAGTCATACCTACTCTCCACGTGTTCCCTGATTCATTTCCTTTTCTGTGTCTCCATGGAGCCTTACAGACCTTTGCTGCAGCATGTCTGTGGGCACTATGCCACAGCCAGGTCCTTCTCACGGAATCACAGAAGGGAGAGACGCCAGGGACCAACTAGAGCGGAAGCTTGTTGAGATCCAGGATCAGGTCTTCGTTTTTATATTTTCATTACGTAACACGGTGCCTGGAATACGTAGCTACTGGACTAAAAGTTGCCGGGGCCTGAAAATTAGGCTGCTACTAAAAAGAAAAAGGTGGCAGGCAAGGAAAAAGTAATGTAGTAAAGATGGAAACCAGGGTCCCAGCCTTCAGATTTCCAAGTGGATTTTCTGGGGCTATAGATAACTTCTTTCAGTGCTGTGTGTCTGACAGGGTTATGAATGCTTCAGAGGTGGAGGGACTCTTGGCACCTCTTGTGAGATGGGTCAACCAGCAGTTCCTGTTCTGAGTGAGTGTGACTTCCTTTAAGTAATGCCTTAAGAGCTGAATGTTCGTGCCCCTTAACTCCATGAGTTCCAGAATAACCACCAGTTTGGTAGTGATTTATCCTATTGCAAGTGTTAATTTTGTAATTAAGCAAGAGTACTTTATATGCCTGAATGACCCATGGATTGTATCTTAATCAAATTAATGTGTCTGTAACATAAGTCTGGTTCAGTGTGCAGCTATTAGAATGACAAACGATGCAAAGCCCAAGTTTTCTATCTTCTTTTCCTCTCCTCTCCCCACAAAACCCTCCAACATGAAAGGTCAACTGACTAAAAGCCTGTTGTTTTGATGACTGCCCTGAGATCCTATTGGTTCTCATGTGAAAAATGTGAGGAGGCTGGCTACCTCCCCTCACCCCGCTGCAAACCAACTGTGTGTGTGTGCGACAGTGTGTGTGTAAGTTTGGATGAAAAAAAAATGTGGTTAATTCTTCTTGTTGTATACTTCCTGCCACTGACATTTGTTGCTGCTGCTGTGTAATGAGGTTGAGGCTGAGTCGAAGAATTGGATGCAAATGACCTATATATTTATTCCTCAATTATGACTACCCTCCTCAACTACCATTTTTGGAAAACCTGGAAAGTAGTAAAAGGTGATCAGCGAAGCCAATTAGACATTGCATTGACCTGAAGCAACTTCCTAGTACTTCAGGTCATCTTAGTGGATAAGAAATTTGACTAACTATGATTCTGTTTAATAAAATGACCTGCATTTTTAGATTATAAATCATAAATAATGGTGTTTAAAAAAACTTTGTGGTTTGAGTCAAAGACTAGGATTACGTTTTTCTGGGCTCTACTCTCAACTTTTGTAGGGACTTCAGCAATAATTTCCCATCCTCATCCAATCCATTTTCCACAATGATTGATGTAATTTTTTTTAAATGTTAATCAGATCACATTGCTTCTCTGTTTAAAACCCTATAATGGCTTCCCATTGTACTTAGCACTTAGAATAAAGTTCAAAGTTCTTGTCATAGTTTAGAAGGCCCTATATACGTAATATGCCCGTGGTCTTGCTCTCTGACCTTCTTTTTTTTATCCTGCGCCCTCTGATACATTGGCCACTCTCTTTCCAGCCTCAGGGCCTTTGCACAGGCTGTTCCTGCTGCCTGCTTGCCTCTCTGCTCTTTTCCTGGCTCACAGCATAATGTCACCTCTTCGGATAGGACTTCCTTGACCCATCAATACAAATTATGCCATTCTTTCTGTCATGTTTCCTTACACTACCCTATGCTTTTTTTCTGATTTTTGTATGATAACTTGTAATTTTATATTTATTTCTGTGCATAATTTTCATTTAATATCTGTTTATTCATTAGTTTGTAAGCTTTAGGTCTGCTTTATTTGCCACTGTATCCAGTTCTGGGCATAGAGTAGTAGCCTAATTAATAGTTATTGAAAGAAAGAATAGGCAAACAATTTACTTTTATAATACTTAAAATTCCTTAGCCACAAAATGGGAATACTCATCTTTGTTTTACAGCTAGCTCTAGAATTCATCTTCATATTTGTTTTACACCAAACTTCGAGATGTGAGGATATTGTTTGGACCTGGAAGGAATGTGAGGTCTAGAATTTTGTTTTTTTGTTTACTCCCTCTGTTCAAAGTTCACCAGCTCATGTAGCAGGGGTTCGACACAGCCCTGATTCTTCAACCCGTACCAGTCAGTGGTAGCCACACCGTCACAGCACGTCCTTCCCATTAGCACCTTCGGCCATTGTCTCTGCCTTTATCAAGCCAAGTAAATCACAGGGAACGAGTAACTCAACAGTTCAAGCCTTGCTTCTTACCACTCCCCTTTCCCTAGGGGTCTCTTATTGTCTAAATAACCTTGGAGACTTTAAAAGAGATGCTCAGAAACTGTTGGAGAAGATACTAAATGTTACTGCAAAATGTTACTGTTCTCCCTTCTCAAAAGGCTTCAGGTCCAGCCCTCTACTTTCTGCTCAGCCTGGCCTTCCCTTTATCCCTCCCAGTCCTGAGATGCTGGACTGTAGGGTTTCTCCAGGTGTGTTCCCACAGAACCCATGGCTCTGATTTCTTTCTGGCCCCCGAATTTCCTCCAGGGTGGATATAGACACCTGAGAGAAGGTGACAATAAAATAATCAAAAGGAGATATATGTCTTTAGGAAGCCAGTGACTAGTTCTGAATTTCAATGTATTTATAAAACGGGGCTTAAAAATACTAACTTGCAAGGCGTTTAAGATTAAGTTAAATCCGATATGTAATAGTATTTTTATAATGTCTGATACCCAATGCTCAATAAATGGCAACTGATTAGTGATCTATCAATTTCACTTCTCCCTGTTCTTTTCTGGCCACTCCAGAATCCATGTGATTCCTTCAGTGCAGGGTACAAGGAAAGTATTATTAGAGTTGGCTCACCTGTTTGTCAAGAGAGTGGGAAAATGGGTTGAGTTTAGAAGATGAATCAGTTAGGAACATTGACCTCACATTGGATTTTCCATCTCAGCTCTGTATTTGTGTGAGATTTCAGCCTCTACATTTCCAGCATGAAGAGGGATTTTCATGGGAAGCAAATTTAATGTCCTCCACTCGTTCATAACTAGCAATCTAGGGAACAGAGCAATCTTTGGTAGAACTACCCCACTGTCTTATTTTGCAAAAATACTCCATTTTCACTTTCTAAGGGAGAAAATCCTAGAAAGAATGTGAGATGGCCAGAAGAGAAACAAGGAAGATACAACCTAGCTGCTGACAAATCCCACCGTTAAAATAAAACTTTAAACTTATCGTGTTGCTCTAGAGAAAATTGTTGTCAATCAGGGAGTTTTTGTTTTGCTTTGTTTTTATTAGTTCCCATAAAATAAGCAGGGTCCTTGACTCCCAAGAAGCTAAGCAAATAGCGGACTTGTAAAGAAGACCAATGATCTTCCTTGGACAACATGATGCCTGTCTGGAAGACATGACTAGACTGGTGACATTTGAAGAGATGAGGGAACGTCCGGGTTTCCAGCTATTTTTCTCCAATGCTGTGTGCCTTGCAGTAGACCTAGTTTTTGCCCCTGCTATTCCCCATCTCCACCCCTACCCCTCCGCCACGCCATGTGGCTCTGCGGGACTCTGCTAAGGTTCTCAGGCTGGGAGAGGGCTTCCAGCTCTGTGCCAGACCCCTCTTCTGGGATTTCCACTTATTGGGAGGTGCCAGCCTCGAATCAAAGAGTTGGCCTATTTGAGTTGGTAGATGTGAGTTCATGTGCCGGCTCTGCCATTTACAGCCATGAGACCAAAGCTTGTCACTGTGCCTGTCTGTGCCAGTTTCCTATGGGTAAGTAGAAGAAAATGGTATCTACCTCAGTTGTGAGGAGAGATTGTGTAAGACATTGAAGAGGGCCTGATGCTTGGCCAACAGTCAAAGTTAGTTGGCTCCCTTCCTTGCCCTGGTTCCCTGTACCACCATGTTGTGTGCTGTCAAAGGAGCCCAGTAAACATCAGGGACTGTGAGGAAGATGAAGGAGAAGAATTTCAGGGGGGTTATCTCAGGGACTTTAAGAGGGTGAGGAGCTTCCTCTGCCAGGTTAATTTTTTACATGAGGGACTTTTATCTTTGGAACTTGCACCAAAGTTTTATTGTGCGGGACTGGGGCCTGGAAATGAAATTGAAGCTGTAGATAACTTTATTAGTCTGAGTTTATGGTTCTATTTCAAAATATATCTAACATCCTAGAGGAAGAATTCCATTTCAAAAAATACAATTTTTTTTATTTTTAATTTTTTTTTGCCTTTTGCTGAAAGTGGCCAACAAAGGAACAGGAACATTGAGGTTTACCAATTAAAGGACTCATGTCATGTTAATATTAGAGAAAATAAGAGAGATGCCCACTCTATTCCTACTGACTTTCCAGCAGAGATGACAGAACATTAAATAAATACTAACAGTAAATTGAGCAACTGCTCTCAGAGGGGTAGCATACAGTGCCCTGAGAACACATAGCAGGAGTACCTAACCTAATTTGGTAGTGGGGGTGGTGGCAGGTGTGGTCAGGGAAGACTTCCTGGAGGAGTGGCATTTAAATTGAGACCTGAAGTGTGAATAGAGGAAATCCACATGCAGAGAGTCAAAAGAGTGTTCCAGGTAGAGAAACCAGCACACGCAAAGGCCCCAGGTGAAAGAGCATGAAGCAAGGTAGAAGACTGAAAGGACGTTTGGCTGAGCTATAGCAGAGGGTAGTAAGTGGAGATTCGAGAGAGAAGTAGGCAGAGTCCAGCTCATGAACATTCTGGGAAACCAGGCTGAGGGATTTAGACTCTGTTTTAGAACCGTAAAGAGTTTTGCTCAAAGTGTCATTGTAATCAGCAATGCTGACTGCTGGATGGGGCATGACTAGACACATGTCAGTCAAGAGCTGAAGGTGACCTGAACTCAGGCAGTGATGACAGAGAAGGGGAGGAAAAGAGGGATCAAGCGATGTTGAGCGGGAACATTGATAGCACTCGGCGATGGGTTGTATGCGGGGAGCTCAAGGAGGAAGCAGATGTCAAGGATGATATCCAGGAAATCAGTTCTGGGTGAGGTTCGGTGAGAAGGTTACTCAGAGCAAGTAGCAGGTGTTGGCCAAGAAGGGGTGAGTTCAGTGTGTCAGCTAGTTGGGGTGGTTTAGTTTGCAGACAAGAACTAAGATGTTGATCAAGATTTGGGGTTATCAGCTTGTAGATCATTGCTTCTCAAATTATATTCCAGGTACCACCTGCATCAGACCCACCTGTAGGATTCAATAAACAGAGATTACCAAAGAGGTCTGGGATAGTGGCTCAAGAGTTAAATATTTTGCCCATGAAATGAACACAGAGAATATAAATTTTAACATCTTTCAAAACAAGTGGTACTTAAAGTAATGGTGTCTGAATATTCCTGGTGTGGAGGGATGGCTAAACTGCTGGGAAAGGTTCCTTTTATTTTTCCTCTTCTGTCCTTCTCTGCTTCTTGTTATCCAGTCCCTTCCCCTTTGCCTCCAGCATACACCACTTTTGTTTGTTTTGTTTTTTGGGGAGGAATGGTACAAACCAGGCCCAGCCCCACTTTTTTCTTTTCTTTCTTTTTCTTCTTTTTTGAGTCTAATTCAGGACGAAAAAAAAAAAAAAAAGCTTTCATTGAAAGAACAGATGTCATCTGCTTTGGTCTTTTGTGGTGGTTTTATTTTATTTTATTAAAAAAATTTCTCCTGCACATGAGGCTCATTTAAACATAATGACGAGGCAACAAAAGAGCTCGTACAGAGGCGCTTCACATTGGGTTGGACCCAGGGGAGGGAGGCCGAACAAGGAGATGTCCTGTCCATTTGGCTCCCCTCTGTAAGGCCCCAGCAGCTGCATTTCAGATGCAAATGGGAGATGAGGATGGTAGACGGGGGAGGGGGCTGGAAATGCCCAGGAAGCTGACGTGCAGGTGTTGAGGATTCCAGACATGGCTGCCACAACAGGCTTCGAAAACACAGAGCTCACAGACAGAGCGGGCTTGAGAGCGCTTGCTTGGAGGGCTCAAGTAGACCCGCAGCTGCACTGGACATTCCTTTTCATAGCCATCAATGGGCCCTGTATTGAAAATATGAGAGCCAGCAAATGGCATGTTTGGAGAAAGGAAATGTTTTGGAAATGGAGCAAACACCAGGCTGAAGGGGCTTCCCCGTGGTCCCACTCATTATTTAAATCCAGGTACATGCGTAAAATAGATATTTGATACATGACACGGGTATCCTGAGGCTGGGAGGAGTCCAAGGATAGACTGGATGATTCCTTGGATAAGAAGATGTGTGCCCGGGGGCTGAGTGCCTTGGCCCAGGTCACACAGCGTGAATGGGACAGAACACAGAATGGGGGCAGTGACATCTGTTGAGCCCTCTCTGTGCTAGATAGACACTGTTCAATATCAATATATTGTGTGCATACTTCTGTTTAATTTACACAATGGACCTAAATTGGTCTAGGACAGAACATTTATTTTTCCATTTTTAATATGGGGGAAATTGAGCCTTCAGTGAATTCAGAAGTTTTCCTGAGTCAAAAAGCTGGTAAGTCACAGTCATAGTTAGGATTTGAACCTACGTATGTATGTCTTATTCAAAAACTCATGCTTTTTCGTTGCACTTCATTCCTGACTCCTGAGCAAGTATTCTTTTTCTCAAACACACACACACACACACACACACACACACACACACTACACATAAGCAAATGTTGTTTGTTTTCCCATATAGGCAAAATATATGACCATGCATATATATTAAAACCTCTTAACATGAATCATTTGACTTCAGACATATAAATATTAAGCTGGATTCAGCTGTGGAATAGTTATGGTTAAGATCAGTGACAATCCCTCGCGCTGTGTTTGTCCTATAGTATGTACTCAGTAAATACAAGGATTTGAATTGTCCCTTTATATTTGAAAAGGTGCTTTGCCCTAAAGACAGAACCTAGTGTCTACCCAATGTTATCGCTTCTATGAATCCTACATGTTTGCATTGCGCTTGTGCTTACAAGGCACATTCACGTGCATTACTAGTTCATTGCATCTGCTAATATCTATGTAAGGAAGGTAAGCGGGGCCACTAGTCCCATTGTGTAGATGAGGAAACTGAGGCTCAGGGAGCTCGAATAATTTTCCCCGAGAGAGCTGGAAGGTGAATTCAGGTCTGCTCATGTCAGCATACTGACGGAAGCTGTTCTGTGAGTAGCAGGCTGATGGTGGAGGTCAGAGGAAGAGAGCCGTCAGAATATGGGTGCACCTGTCTCCTCTGCTAAAAGATGCTGTGGTCTGCTGCAGAAAACTCCAGATTTGCAGACAGACAACGCAATAGTGTGGGTGTGTGAGTGCGTGGGTGCTACTGGGAGGTGTAGGATCATGGAGACAGTGACACGGGGGAGGTGAGACTGTGTGGGTGGCTTCCTTTGCACAGATGTGTCACCCTCTGTGCCTGCCTGAGGACTGTGACAATGGCTGTGTTAGTGCCCACGATAAGCACCCATGTGGGTGGACAATACCCATGACTGTACCGGGGACATGGCTAGAGTCCCAGCCTTTCATGGCGTGCGTCCTGGCTTTCCGGGTCTCCGAGTAGAGCACTGTCTTTGAGCAGTTCTGTGACTTTAATTGGAGCTATTGAGACCAGCCCTATTGCAGTGTGGATGGACCCACCAGCATCCCACTCCTTCCTTAGGAAAAGTAACTCAACAATATCTCCTGCTAATTGAGTGGGCCAGGAGTATGAGCTGTATATTTGAAGAATAATGTAGTATAAAATCCGAGGCTGGTAGCATCGTAATGAACGGATACCTATTTTATGGATGGAAACGCAGGTGATGAAGGGACAAAGTGGTTTTATTCATTACTTCATGCCTGTCTGTGATATTTCATTTATTCAAAATGCATCTGCTGAATGGGAATTCTATGGAGGAACTTGCTTTCCAGGATCTCCCAGGTTAGTGGAGAGAAGAATGTCTAAACAAGATGTAGAAGTCACAGTGCCAACAGATGCTTAGTAAGAGTGACCGTGTTTTGAGAGAGCTCAGAGGAGATACCAACTCATTTCTGGATGACTTGGAGGGCCACAGATTAGAAGCAACATTTGAGCTGAATCTGGAAGATAAACAATTTTGCCAAAGGCAGAGAAGTGCTTACCTGTGAGAAGAAACAACATGTTCAAAGACCCAGAGGTGGGAAGAGTGAGGTGTGGTACTAGGACTCCGAGAGCTGGCTGGAATCTAGGGTGTGTCTCTATATGTATGAGTTTGTGGGGTAGGGTTAGCAGGCGAAAACAGGTGAGCAGGCACTCGATCATGAAGTGTTTTATATGCCAGACTAAGGAGTCTGTACTATTTCCTGTAGGAACTGGGAAAACATCAAAGGATATTAAGCAGGGTGATAGCAGAATTAGAAATGAGGTTTGAACATATCGTTCTGCAGTCTGGAAAATGTACTGGAGAGAGATTAGAGGCAGGGAGACCAGTTAGGAGATGCCAGAAAGAGTCATTGTGAACGATGGTGAAGGCCTGCCCAGAGTCAGATGCAGTGGGAAAGAAGAGGAGGAAATGGATGTCACAAATTCAGGAGCAGGAATTGACATGGATATCAGAGTGATGGGGAGTATAGGGAAAGGAAGGGCCCAGATGTCTCAGGTTGAGGGATTTCGTGGATAGCGGTACAGCCAACCAGGACAGGAGCTGAAGGAGGTAGACGGGGAGGGCATTAGGTGTAAAGTTTTAAACTTGTCACATGTACAATGTTTGGGGCTATCAAAGTGGTAGTGCGGGTGGAGGAGACCATCTGGAGCCCAGGAACGAGGCCAAGGTTGGAAATCGGGGGGCTGTCAGGATTAGATCTAATGCACACTGATTTTGATGATATGGGACACTTTTTAAAAACCGGTTCATCCAAAATGGTATTCAAATATGTTTCAGTACTTGGGCTGAAAACCTCCAGAAGGCAGAAGGATGCCCAACAATTACTCTGAAAAGCCCCCCCTTGGCCCGCAGGAAGTTCACCATGACGTGAGGTAGAGGGGATCATGGGAAAGCACTCAGGCCTCTGCTAATCCTTGCCATGTCAGGGCCAGGAACCCACCAGGGCCAAATCCCTTTATCTTGAAACTATCCTTCATCAGATACAGTGTTCACTCATTTCCTCTCCAGCCCCCATGCTCTTCCCACCACCACCTCCTCACCTTAGTCACTAGAGCTGAGTCATCCTTTGAGCTTATTCCTGTTACCTCCCCTTCATCAAGATGGAAAGGGTTTGGGCAGGAGCCACTGGGCATAGGTATTGCCATCTGCTGGCCAGATGGGAACAAGGGGAAGGGTCCCAGACTCTGAGTTCCAATCCCTTTAGCACCATAGCAGATGGGTCTGAATGGTTTCAAAGCTCATACTATTTCCACGACTTTGTTCTGCCTCCCTGTATCTTCTCTGGGGGAGGATGGCATCCAGTCAGCTCGTGGTTGAGTACCTGTTACATGCAAAACACTGTGCCAGAAGTGGTTAATAGAGGTGTCCTGCTCTGGAGAAGCTCAGCATCTCATGTTGGAAACTCTTGGTCCTTGGATTCATTCACTCCATATTATCTGAGCACCTCCCATGAGCTGAGCCCACATGGCGGCTATGGGCAAAGGTGACCCAGGGTCTTAGTCGTGACATTGGTAACACTGACCACAGGATGTGGGGATAACACAGAGAAAGGGGGTATTTTATATTCTGGGAAGAGTTCAAGGAAGATTTCTCAGAGTTGCTTTTAGACTGGCATCGAAGGTTGAGGTTTTCATAGAAAGAATCTGGGCAAAGAAAGCCAAGGCTCTAAGAGCTGTAAGCATGCTGCGATGAAGAAGTACAGAAAATGTCAGGGAGAGTGGCATGGGGGGGCAGACGGTGGGTAGTTGTTGGGTTGTTGGGACAAGCTTTTAAAGCCTGACTAACAAGAGATGAATTACTGAAGATTTGAGTATTTGTGTATTCTCCTGTTGATCCATCAGCTCTTTATTTCATTTTCTCCCTTTATTGTCTCCTCTGTACCAGATGCTGGGCTAGGGGTTTACAATGGAGAGTAAAGAGCAGGGACAGTGGCTGCCATCAAGGAAGTTAGAGACTCATATCAGAGGGTCACAATGCAATGAATGTTTGCAAATTTGGGGAGTGTAAAAAGAAAAGGAAATGGTGTGAGAAACCATGGAATAGGGGGACATGTTTTAGGGAGTGGTAGTGGTGGTGGTAAGCAAGGACCTCTTTGAAGAAACAGCACTTAGGCTGAATCTGAAAAAATGAATAGGAGTAATTAGATCGTGTGTGTGTGTGTGTGTGTGTGTGTGTGTTTTGGGGGTGGGGGGCAGGAAATATTGTCCCAGAAGGATGGCATTAACAAAGAGGAGACAGATGATCTAATGAGTATTGTAGCAGAATAACAGTGCAGGACTGCCTGGACGCTGGTGGCATTTCGTTATGGTGACTGAAGCCACGCTCTGTGTGCATCCCGGGAAGCAGCAGCCGAGTCCTGGTCTTGGATCTTGCAGTGAGTTCCGCTCCTGGCTTTTGCTCTATAGCAACAGGGCCGTTGTGTCTCAGTGTCTTCATTTGTAGAGTGAAATAGCACACAATCATGTACCTTTCACAATACTGATACTAAAAAATGATAAAATAGAAGTTGTCCACAGACATTCACTCAAGGACGAACAATTTGGACATCATATAAAAAGTCAGAAAAGAGCTTCAGAGTGTTAAACACACACACCCGGGATTCAGCACATTCAGCCCAGAATCGACTCTCAACAGCCTCTAGTAGACAGGTGTGGGTTTCATTTTCATATCCACCTATCTCTAAATAAAGAGGAGGGCTTTGAAGCGACACAGGGTACTGACACCACCACTGTGCTTCTTGGGATGCTCTTGAAAAGAGAACGCTGCGTTCACTTTCCTTCATTTCTCGCACCCTTTTTCTTCCTGGGCTACAAAGTGCCTTCAGTTTGGAGCCAAAACACATGATACACAAGGGTTAGTGTCTGAGCTGGGAGTAGAATCCAGATTTCCACAGCACTGAACTGCCACTTTCTGAGAGCTGAAGACCTGGCGGAGTTTTCTGGTTTGTTGTACAAGAGTCTAAGAATACTTCGAGTCTGCAACCTTCAGAGACAATGTGGACATGGTATTCAATAAGCTCCTGTTCCTGAGAGCTTGAAAGGCAGTGACAGCCCGCAAAACGTCACTGGGCATTTAGGCCTCCACCCTCTGTTCTGCCACATACTGGCTGTGTGACCTTGGACACAGTCACTTCCTCAAACTGAGGCCCTGTTTCCCCATCCCCAAAACAAGGTGGTAGGTCCAATATTTCTGAGTCTTTGTAGCCCCTGACACACTGTGTTTCTAGGGCTTAAAGCCCTCACAGGAAGACCCTGGGTAGTATTTAGCCTGGTTTTGCTTATGTTTGTTGTCTAGAAAGGCCCTCTGTCTTGTTTTGCTGTGGTCTTACCACCTAATCCCAAGCTGTAAGTAAGTTTTCTCCACAACACTTTCAGTATCTGCATTGCATGGATGTCTTCTACGTAATTTCAAGATTTTCTGTTGAGGGCCGAGTGAGCCTGAATTGGTGCCAAATTAAGTTTGATTTATAATACAGGCTGTTCAGTGATCATTCAGGGCTGAAAGGTGATGGATAGCATGAGCAGGAATAGCCAGCGTAGGGATGGGCACATTGGTTTGCTCCAATCAACCAGTAATTAAAGCTTTTCCTTTCACCCCCAGCATCCAGTGTTTTCCTTCCCAGCTCCTGTCTGAGAATGGACTTCACTGAAAATTAACAGTTTGCTTGTTAAACTTGATAATTTCAAAATATATATACAGAGGATGCCAAAAAAATGTATACATATTTTAAGAAAGGAAAACTGTATTAAAATTGTAATAATATATACCAATAACAAAAGATGAATACAAGTCACGTCTGACTTCTGCAATTACAAGAGGTGCTCAAAGTGGTTACCATCAGCGTCCAGACACTTCTGATTACGGTGAACTACTGCTTGAGCAACGTTGACCAAAGTGTCTATTTGTATACATTTTTTTGGCACCATCAGTATTTAGAATCATATGTGTGTATGTATGTATATACACATACATATGCATACATACATTCATACTCTGTCATTTGATTCCTATACATATCCCCGGACTTTGGTACATCTTTGATTCCTGGGAAAGGAGCAGAGCACACAATGAAAGTGGCAAAAGCCTTAATGTTATAAGAAAGCCTATTATTGAGAAGCTTTCTCTTCTCTTCTACACTAAGGACTTTTACAAGATAAGAAAGTAGACTTTATTTTCCCAATTCAGGGCAAACCTCAACTCATATCTTTCTTTGGATGCTTGTGATAACCCTGTGAGGTGGGGTAAGCATGGATGAGGAAAGGGAGTCTCAGAATGTCACCCAGGTAGCAAGTTACAACACTGGAACTACCTGCTCCCTTAAAGAAAAAAGTCATAAGAAATTGTATACGTCTCTCATTATGCATATATTGCACATATTCATCTGATTTTTGTCGATGAGGAAACAGAGGCGCTATAGCTAATCTCCAAAGTGTGCCCTAATTTGTGACTTGGCCTGGCTCTATGGAGGACTTGGACAGATGCCCATCACATGCTGGTGCTTCTTTTTGCTCCATTATGAGGGTGCCACTCTGGTGAGACAGTTTTAGTCACGGCTTGCATGTCTGCCATTCTCTGTTCCTTTGAAAACACACTTCATGGTCCAGTAGAGCAGAGTTTCATCCAATAACACTTTGACTTGGTGGCTTCAAAGTGTGGTGCCCACCCCCTCAGACTGGGTTGGGGCAGTAATGCTTAACAGTCTGGTAGTTAAATCAGGAACAACAAAAACAAAACAGTCAGGTTTGGTCCAATACGCTAACGATTCCCCAATCTCACGCTGTGAGTAGAACACTGTGTTTTCCTGAAAATAAAACCTAGCTGGACAATCAGCTCTAATACATCTTTTGGAGCAAAAATTAATATAAGATCCTGTCTTACATTATATTATATTACATTATATTATATTATATAAGACCCGGTCTTATATTATAGTAAAATGAGACCGGGTCTTATATTAATTTTTGCTCCAAAAGACGCATTAGAGCTGATGGTCTGTCTAGGTCTTATTTTCGGGGAAACTCAGTAGGTAGAAGGGTTAGAAGAGGGTGGATGGGTTGGTGATTCTTCTATAGAATTCCTGCCTTGTTTTTTTATAGCCAGACAGAGCAAAACAAAACAAAACAAAATAAAAACATTTAATCATGGACCAAAATACTACCTCATGGTTAAAAAAAATTTGTGCTTTGTAGACCACCTCTCAACGCTCAACACCGACAAGCTAGAAATCAACTAGAATAACTAATTCTAAAATTATTCCCAAAGACAAATCTTTTTTTCAAAGGTCTGGGTTGGCTTAATAACTGTAGTGTGAGTGATCTGAGCTTTTCTTCCAAACATTAAAGAAGTTATACATCTAGCTCTAACCCCCGGAGCTCCAGTGTCCCCAGAAATGGAGTGTCCTAACTTGTGTCTGTCCCCTTTCCAGGTGAGCCCTTGCATGAGTGCCCCCTGTAACGAGGTTGTGGACTTTCAGATTTCAGTACCCTCAGATGCTCCAACCAGAACAGCTTGGTTTGCGGTTCACCTCAGGACAATGCAAACTGAGCTATGCATTTACTGTAATTCTAATCAGATGACTCTAAAATTGGAAGAACACCAGTGGCGTTCCGTCTTCAGAGTCTTCTCCATTAAGCAACTGAAGAAGGGCCAGGGGAAACTTTGCTTGTCCCAAATGCAGTTCCTCATAGAGACTTTGGGATCTTGGTTCCATGTTCCATTCGTGGACCTTTCTTCTCTCTTGGTAAGATTCCGAATTAGCCAGATCAGCATATCATGTGTGTAGCAGTCATTTCCCCTCTGCTCTCAATAAATTCTGGCCCATTGCTCTTGTGACAGTGAAGAACATATGAAATGAACAAAGTATGTGTGCATGTGTATGGAGAGGAGTATCTGTATATATGCTGAATAACAGTTAATGAATATTTGAGGTAAACATTTTCAAGTCTAGATCATAATCACATGTGGTAATAGTTGTCTAAAATAACAAGAATAATAATCTGAATTTCTTAAGCTCTCTGGATACCTCAATTAGAGACAGAAAGAACCATTAAAGACAAACGTGTTGAGAAGCTAGATTGCGGTAGGAACTTTGCAAAGTATTGTGTGGCTTCAGGAAGTATAGAAATGAATCAGACTTAGACCTTGACCTTGAAGTGTTCATAATTTAGAGATGGAGGTAAACCATGCTTACAGAAATTATAATCAAAGATAGAAAGTACAGGGTCGGTGGCATTGGGATTTAGAGGAATGAATGATCAATCCCTGGTGGGAAGCTCTGGGTTGGCTTCTTGGAGGAGGTGAAATTTGAGCCAGACTTCAAAGAATGGAAGGATTTGGTTCAGGCAAAAGCCAGGGGAAGAGATCATTGCAGAAGCAAAGGTGAGAGGGGAAGTGTCAGGGTGTGGGGACTGGTGAGTGTTGTCTTCAGGCAGCCAGCATGAGTAAAGCCTTCACTACCAGTCAGGAATCTGGGTCATATTCTTTACGAGTACATCAGTGTTTCTCAACCTTTACATGCAGATCCCTGGGGATCTTATTAAAATACAATCTCTGATGCAGTAAGTCTGGGGTGGGGACCTGAAATTCTGCATTTCTAATAAACTCCTAGGTAATGCTGATGCTGCTAGCTGTGGACCACTGAGCGATCGGGGATCACTGAGTATTTTAAACAATAGGGAAAGAGTTTCTGCTATAACCAGCCTTACAGCCTTTGACATTCTGAGGTTACCTGTACACATGACGAGTACCGCAAGTGGAGTTCTTTTGAGCGTTTGCTTTGTATCTTTCCTCAGTTGTACTGACTCAAAATAAAAATCTAGTTAGAGGGTGAAAGTGGACAAGTACAGAAAAATACTAAAGACCTGGATTCTAGAAACCAGATACAATACAAACCACAATGTAAATACTGTTTTGGTTTCAGAAATGGTTTCTCCTCCTAAACTACTTATTGCAGGGCACAAGTGAGCTGATGAGGTCCTTTATTTTTGAAAGTGATTTCAATGCTGGCCCTAAGGCTTGGTCATTAATATAATTTTATAATAAGATGATAATACTTATTTTGTACTGCAGAGAATTAGAGTCATAAGATCTGTCCGTAAGTCCTTCAGCCTCTCTTGGACCTCACATGAACTTCCTCATCTAGAACATGAGAGAATAATCCTTTCTCTGACTAACTCTCAGTTCTTCGTAAAAATCACATGAGCTAATGACTGTGAAAGTGCTTTGTAGGCAGAGAAGTGCCTTGCAGGTGAAATGCCTTGCAGGTGTAATGGCCACCTCTTATTACTACAGATGGAGGTATTAGTTTTTTCTCTACTCCTGGGAATTGCTGGCGGAATGACTTAGCAACTATGGGGAAGAGCCTGTGACAGCCTCAGGGGCAAAGCCCTAGGTAATGTGGTGTGAGAGATCCTCCTGTGGCGTTTACTTCCCCCGGAGCAGGATGCACCTGGGGCCTGGGTCAGACTTACCCTTGCATCTGGCTGTGCAGTTTCCTGTGATGTCTGGGGAAGTGTTATCAGCAGTATTGCCGTGCAAAGCATCCTCTGTTAGTGAACTGTAGGGCCAGGCACAGGTGCCCGTGAGCTGATTCCTGAGTTAGGTCCTGTGTTTTCTGCTTCCCACTGAAGGTTTTTCTGACCCTATCCACAAAGCAGGTAACATGGCCCATAAAGATAGTTGTTAGGTATGGGGAGAGGCAAGAGTATTACGGCTCCAAGGAAACAGGCAGGACCTCAAAATAGTCTTTCAGCGAGATAGAGAGGAAGGCAAAGAGGTGGCAGTCAGGGTGTGTGGAAACACAAGAAGATAACTCCTGGGAGCCAAATTTTCAAAGTCAATAACCTGGACCACAAAGCACACTTTTAGGGAGGATTCTACTTGCATTTTGTACTTGATAGTTTTAGATGTTCTTAAAGTACCAAACATTAAAAATAACCATGGGGGTCAGGTTCAAGCCCTCATTTTTCACATGAGGAAACTGAGGTATTTGGTGGTAAGAAACTGGCCCTGGTTCCTCTCAGTGAATAGAAGACCCCAGGGTGAATGCCAGGTCTCTTCATTCTCTCTCCATGGCTATGGAAGAACGGCCATCCTTTTTGCCTCCCTGGCCTGAGTTTCTTCATTTGGCAAATGAGGGGACAGGAAGAGCTGTTCTCTCTCCGTACTGTCCTCACCTGGCTCAAATATGTGACCATTCCCAGCACCCAGGCCCAGAGGCCCGCCGCATCCACACCACGCTCTTCCCTTCTTCTCCCCGGGGAACCTGCAATAATGCTCCGCCCCGGCACCCACACTCACTTTCACAAAAGGAAATCAATAGATTGTTCAAGTAGTGGGACCACACGATGATGCCTGGGCCTGTTTTGTCAACCAGGTGGCTCTGGTGAGGGAAGTTATATGAGTCATTGTCGGCCAGAAATGTAAATCTGGCCTGAGGCTTCCCTTGCAGCAAAATTTAGGTCATTAATAATAGTGAACGGCTGCACAGCACGTTACAGTTACAAAGCACTTTACATACCACGTTTGTTTATCACAACTATTCAGAAATGGAAGTGTTATTGTTATGCCCATTTTACAGATGAGGAAAATAGATCCGGAGGTATGCTAACTTGCCCAAGGTGACAGGAAGTATGAGTGGCAGGCCTGGGACTTAGTTAAGTCTTTGGACTTTATAATCCATGCTCTATGCACCACACCTCTTTGTATCACGCATCCTATTGCCGACTCAGCTTCTGGAAAGAAATAAAAACAAGGAAGGTCAACAGGCTCAGAATCATTTAAATGAAGGTCTGTTTCTGAAGAGGGGATCATTGCAGTATCAGTGGGAGTATGCCAATCACGGTGACAGATCCGGGAACAGGCCTATGGGACTGACCAGCTCTGTCCATCCACCTTGCTTCTTTCTCCTTCTGTTACTCAGAAGCCAAAGCTACCTGCTTCCCAAACCAGGGCTTTTTTTCCCCTTCTGTTTTGTAAATTAAGAAACGCAATTCAAACATGTAAAAAAATACAATGACTCTAACAAACACCCATTGTGGTAAGCTTCCTTGCTGTTAGTCAGATATTTCCAGTTCTTTCCACTTCTGGACTCGTGATAAAATTGCAATTCCTGGCCCCCTCAAGTAGGGTTGGGTCCATATCATTAGTTCTGGCCAACTGGTTGTGATAGGAGACAACTTGTGCCACTTCTAGGCTGGAGCGTGTAATTCCTTTTCCTTCTCCTCTGGTATAGCCAAAGCACGGAGGTGGTGGCTGCTCTATCAGCCTCGGTCCCTGAACAACAACAATAAGCAGAGCCCCTCTGCGGACTCACCGTGCATGAGCAAACAATAAATTTTGTTGTTCAAAGTCACGGAGATTTTGGGGTTTTTGTTACTGCCACAAAACCTAATCTATCCTGACATTTACATTCATATTCTTACCACCCTGACTTTTAAGAATGTTAACACTTCTGAGTGGTTGGATGGCTCAGTTGGTTAGAGCGCGAGCTCTAAACAACAGGGTTGCCAGTTGTTTGATTCCCACATGGGTCAGTGAGCTGCACCCTCCACCACTAGATTGAAGGACAGCGACTTGGAGCTGATGGGCCCTGGAGAAACACACTGTTCCCCAATAATCCCCAATAAAAAAATTTAAACAGAAAATGTTAACATTTCCTTATACCTGCCATAGCTTTTTAAGAAATGTTACCATAAACAACTGAGTTCCTTTGTAGCTCTCCTTTTCCCAGCCCTTTTTCCTTTTCCCCAGAACAGCTACTACCCCAAAGATGGTGTGCCTCTGTCCTGTCCGTATTTTGTGCATAAGTATGTGTCCAAGGCATTATGCAGTGTTGTTTTATGTTTCTAAAATTTGCATGAAAGCTATAATGCTGATTTATTCTGTCAATTGCTTTTCTTATTAATATTATTTGTTTAGATGTCATGATATTAGTATATTAGTTTTATTTCATTAACTTTAACTTCTATAGCACAATTTTTTTTAATGAATGTGTAACAATTTATTAAACGTTTTCCTATTACAGAGCTTTTAAATTTCTTTTCCCTTTTATAAATGATGCTGTAGTGAGCATCTTTGTATAAAGCTCTTATGCAAGAATTTCTCTCAGCTGTACACTGGAGAGTGGAATTGCTGCAACATAAGGTATATGTAGCCTGAAATTTAGTAGACATTTGCCGTATTTCTCTCCAAAGTTGTTATACCTATTTGCGGTCCTATCATCAGTGAGCTTGTGCTTCGCTGTTGCTTTATATCTTCATATAAACACTTCATGTTAGATTTTACAATTTTGGGCCAACTGGATGGGTATGAACTGGTATCTCTTAATTTTGAAATGTGCATCTCTTTGATTATTGTGAGACTGAGGTTGAGCTTCTTTTCATATGCTGAGGATAATTTTCTTTTCTGCGATTTGCATGCTCATATAGTCTGCCAATTTATTTATATTGTCTTTTTCTTCTTATGGATGTATAGGATTGTCCCCCACCCCCATATTCTGGGCATTAATCCTTTGTCAGTTACATAAGTTATAAATAAATCTGTGACTTGCTTTTAATTTTGTTCATTGCCCTGCTCCTCATTCACTTACAAGACACTGGCTGCCTGCTTTTGCACACACTTGATTTTCAGATCATAGCAACTACATGGCGAACATGGCTTGGAGGTATATTTTGAAAAACTTATGTGAATGTGTGTTCCCTGACTCTATCGGTGTAGGCTAAGGAATGTGTTCTTACAAGAGAATTTATTAAGGACCTCTTTTGCTTACTCAAGGATTTCATTTGCTAATACATTGTGTGGTGAAAGCAAAAGAACCAGGTGTAAGTGGAAAAAACCTTAGTCACTAAGGGTTGCTTGGGTGCTGAATATCAGGGGTGAGTGGTTCCCACCCCCACCCCCACTCCCCCACTTCCCACCACGATGAATCCTGGCATGATTTGCCTGGCTGTTTTGACATTTTGTAGACCCAACATACGTGGGAGGACACCTGAGAGCAATTTCATACTCAAATGGCCTCTCCTCTCCTCACACACATCATGGAGGTCTTCACAAGGGTGCAATGATAGGGAGACGAGGACACATTCATCAAAAGGTAGGAAAAAGCAGTGTCTTGGAAGTGCTTTTAGCTTCCCAATGGGGAGAGTCACTTTAAAGCTGTGTTTATCTCTCAGTGCCTCAGCGAAACCCAAGAGAAAAGCTTAGCTCAGGACAGGAAGCTCAGAGCACCCAAAAGATTGACTATACAACTCAGGGCTATTTATGTCCACCTCTTATATTTCCCTCCATGTTATTCCCCAGGGGGCTGGGCTGTGCTGATGCTCTAAGGAGCCTGAATATACCATTACTCCCTAGGAAACCAATGGGCATGGCAGAAACTGAGCTCTGGGATCAATTATACCGGTAAAACTACACAGGCACTGGGTGAGTCAGAAGTGTCACGGCTTAGGAACTACTTGCTGAAAAAATACTTGATGTTCCCAAGTGGAATCCAGTGGCACCAGGGGAGGTGACCCTGGATATCTGGTCGACCACCCAGAGCTGGGCCTGAGGAGCTAGGACACACCTTGCGTTCCAGTTGACTCACCTGAGTGGCAAATTCTTTTCTCCCTCACAATCCTCTCCTCCTCAAAGAGAATTCATTTGGCCCCATAATGCAGCGGCACTTGGCCAGGTGTTGTACTGGCCCATTAGGTGGATACAGGCCACAGCCTCGGTGAGCATGTCAAATGAGGTACAGGATGGCAGCTGAGACCTGTTGACATCCCCCAAGATTGTTCTGAAGCACTTTCTATACCCTCCAGCTGTTTCAAACTATTTGTGTATGGCTCTCGGCGCAATCCCCTTGCTTTAGCACACTCTATTGCCTTTGCCTGGAATGCTCTTCCACTCTGTCTGCACAATACACTAAGAGTCAAACCCAGGAAGAATTGACCACTCTGAGTTCTGTGTGTCCCCGTAACACTTTGTATCATTGTTAATATTGGACATACCACTTATGCCAGACACACCTGTTTACACATTTATCTTCTCAAATGGACTCTGAATTTTTTGAACATGGATTCTCTGGCTTATTCACCTTGGTTTCTCCAGCAAGAATTTAGTAGGTGCTCAGTAAATGTGTGCTGGATTAAATGTAGTGAGGGACACAACTCACACTTTTATCTGATTCTACCTTGTGATATTACTGGAAACGAGCCACATCCTTCTGAGTCTTAGTTTCCTTCCCTGTAAAATGGGTGGGAAGAGGAGACATGAGAAAAATGGCTTCTAAGAAGTTTTCAGGCTGGCTCCATTATTCATGATTTTTAAATTCTGGTCTCCTAGTAGAAAGTCTGAGAGTTCCTCATAACTCTTTAAACACAAGGGTGATGTTTTCATTTACGTCTATTAAAAGGCCTAGTGTTTCCTTCCCATCTCTAATCTGTCACCTTTAAAAAGGTGTATGATTCAGCATTTTGCAAATTCTCTGACTAAAGTTTCAAGAGTTTTATGGAATTGATTGATTACAGGACATGTGTAAATTTTATCTTCCCTGGGGAATAAAATTGTTGAACTAATTGATTCTTTGAAAAGATTTTCTGACTCTATCTTCAGACAACTTTTGTCAGTCTGGAGGTGTGGGGAAGAGAATCTTTGTGTAGCTATGTGTGTCACTGCAGCCTCTCTCTTCTTACTGATGCGGGACCTGCTGCACGTGTCATGCCCAGTGGCACCTGCTTTGTGAGACCCATGTTTTTCCTCTGATTCCTCTCTGTCCCTTGAGTTGTGGGTGTTGAACTTCCTGCCTTGATAGGATTGGGTGGGTCATCATATTCTGAGAACACATGTCTAAGATGCTAACAGTGCACGACTGTGGTCTTCATAAGCAGCCTGTGAGGTGAGGGAGGACAGAGATTGTTACTGACCCATGTTCCGACGGGACCAACACTCAGAGAAGTGGAGACTTGTACAAGGTCACATGGCTCAGTAAGATCTTCTGAGACTTAGTGAGACCTGTTTATTCCTAACTGTTCTAAATGTCATTGAGGCCTTTGGAAATTATTTAAATTGCTGCTTTCTTAACTGGCTGCTCTGAGGCCTATTATTTGGTGAAAGCAGAAGCAGGTGAATTCTATCAGAAGGAAACATGGGGTCCTAACCCACTACCGATTTTGTGGAACCGAGTGGCTGCATTCATTAGTGAAGAGGGAAGTCATTCGTTAGAACCGTCTATTTGGTAGTTTCTGTCATTAGCATTTCACTGTGCCAGTAACTGAGTCGTTGAAGCCTGAAGCAGGGCCTCCCTCTGAAAGCCTGAGAGGTCTCCAAGCTGCATGACACTGTGGGGGGACATCTCAGAGCACAGGGTCATAGTGCCTTCCCCTTACTCCTACAAATCCAGCTCAGAGGGAGCACAACGTACTGTACTTCCTCTGAGACTCAGTTTCTGTATCAATGACATGGAGATGATAAATCCTTCCAGCTTACCTCAGGAGGTGCTTATGAGAGTCACATATTATGATGGACATGGCAGTGCTCTGGAAACTGAAAGTGCTGGTGGAAATCAGGCAGCATCATTTTTACTGTTGTTATTATACTTGTTTAACTATGAAAGGTCTAAGCAGAGGGAAGTAGTAAGCCCAGCAGTGTTCTTTTCCTGAAAGTGACTCCCAGAAACATTATGCAAGAGGACACAGAGCTATAAAGTGTGAATAACCACAGTTCTTACCCTTCCTACCTGTCAACACTGACGAGGATTAAGTTAGATAATGATGCAACGGCATTAAAAGTAATAACAATGTTATTATTATGACACACTATTTTTCCTAAGAGGTTAAAAGTATCCCTTAATAACCTGAAAGGAATTTACCCAAATCCTCCAAGACGCTATTTTTGTTGGGGTCCTAACCTCATTTGAGGAGTGAAGAGTTCCCTGTGGCTGAGAAGTAAGAAAGGGGCTGGGTCAGAGCTTGTCTGCTCAGATTGTGTTTCTCATACCTTTTGGATGCTCTTTTTGCATCCATGGCTCTAGCTTTCTATAACGGTCTATAAGCTTCGGGCCCCCTTGGCTCTAACTGGTCCTTCAGGATCAATTCCCTTTCTGAAGAGGGCTTTTTAAATATTCTCTTTGGTACGTGGAGGGGAAAAATAGTTACTCTCATAGACTGTATAGAAAAACTCCTTTTCCAGAGCCTGAAAGTATTTGAAGTAGATAGAGCCCAGTATTGATAATGTCAAGTGAAAATACGTACGCCTTGTATTTCCAAAAAGTAGTAGAAGCAGCTTATAATATGGGACACAAACAGAGGCTATTGAATTGTAAATCAAAAATTAAAGCCACAGAAATGATGAGAAAGCAATGTGTTAGTTAAAAGGCTTAGGATAGTTATTGTAATTGAGCATTAAATACAACCCTGAGCTTCCTGACAGGAAAGATAACAAAGTCAACATGGTGACTTACATAATTCTATTTTTTTCTGATTGAAGGGAGTGTCCTGATTGCTTGAATCTTTTTTTCTGGTACTAATTTTGAAAGGGAATTTAATACTGGGTAACCTCAAAGGTAATGAACATGTCTTTAGCGAGAGTTTGACATGTAATGCAGGGAAGTTTTCCTTGTATTTCCACTTTATTCTCCTGTTTGAACTCCAGACCCATATTAACTAGGGACTAAATTTCTTCACCTAGATATTCCAGACTCACCTCAAACTGAACACATTCCAAATTGAACTTGGTAACTCCTTTCTGAAATGACTGCATCCCCTCTGTGTTCATTATCCCAGTTAAAGCATCACATATACTCATACGAGTATAAGCTGCTCTTGCCAGAAAAAGCTCAGGTTGTTTAGATGACTCCTCCCCTAATTTCCAACCCCCACTCAATCAATCCTGGAGACTCTGTTTCCTGGATTTTGTTTATATTCCTCCTTTCATCTCTACCCCCAGTACCACTATCTTCAGTGAAGGCCACGTCATCTCTCACCTGGGCTATTGCAATGGGTTCTTAACTTGTCATTATTTCAGCCTGTTCTCCACACTGACTCTCTAGAAATTGATCTATAAAAAAAACCGCAAATCTAATCTTTCTGAAAACCTTCCAAAGGTGGCCCGTGGCCTTCATGGTGAAATCTAAACTCCTGGCTTGGCAAGTGAGGTATATCACCTGCTTATTTTCCAGCCTTGTCTGCGGCCACACCTCTTACCAATTTTCTAACACAAGCACGCATCACTGCTCATATCTCTGTGCTTTGCACAGGCTATTCCTTCTGCCTAGAAATCCCTCCTCCCTTGCAAACCTGGTGTCCTTTGTTCTGGGTAGAGTTTGCCATCGTCTTTCAATACGCACCATAATTGGGTTCTCCCCTCCTGGGTATATCACCCGGTACCTGGGTATATCTCAGGGATACTTACCATAGGGTGCTATAATTGTTTGCTTAGTGTCTGAATCCTCCAAGAATATTAAGTCCTTACAGACAGAACTGGAATTTCACTCATCATAGATTTCCAACTCTACATGTATGCCTAATATAGTTGGAGCTTGATAAGTATTTGTTGACCAAAGGGGTGGATGAAAAGATAGAATGCTGTTTTACATGGCCCCATGAATTCCAGCGTAGGATGTGCTGACTAGTGGTACTGGACTCAACACAACTTTTCCTTTAAGATATCTGGATGGACAGCACTTTATATAGACCCCTCTGAAATTATCACTCTGTCCTAGCTTTTGGTAGGGGCTGGTGGCAGACAGTGGATGGATTTGCTCTTTACAAAGACATCAGTGGCTGACTTCCTGTGTACTTGACCAGACAAATCTGTATGTTTGGACCACCCAGTGTAGGGGTAAGTGGGTAGGGGCAGTAATATTATATTAATGGAAGGAAAAAGCCGAGCCTGAGAGTGTATTATAAGGGTGTTTCCCTGCACACCCAGGGTTTCTCTCAAGAACTATTGCTGTAATCAAGGACCTGGCATAGCATCAATGGAGAAACTTTTCCTGTTTCTCTCCATCGAGTTTCACATCATATAGAGTTTTTGTCAAGTGCATCTAAATTCACTGAGGCACTTATTTAAAATGCAGATTCCCCAGGTCAGCCCCCCCCCCAAAGACCCCTGCCTCCAAGATAGACTCAAAATTGTCTGGTACATTTTTCAAGCAAGCCCCATTGCCTAACTCCTTGATGATATAGTTCTAGATTGACAGAGCCTGGCGTGATCTTGTTTTTAACCTCCACGGGCCATTTGGTGCGAAGGTTTGTGGGCACAAGTAATTTCCAATGCCCCAAGGCCCAGTACAATGGAGACAAGTTGCCCCACAGATCCCGGAGGCCATTCTCGTCATGTCACACAAGCCCCACCTGCGCATGGGGAGATTCCAGAGAGGATGGGAGCTCCTATGCAGAGCTTAGCTAGTGCAGCATAGACTGATAAATATTGTGAATAATAATGTCAGTAAGCAATTTTGGAGGTAAATAATAATCATGCAAAGCGAGGTAGAATTCTGCTGTTGTCAAAATTCTTGCACTTGCTTTGTTTCTTTTGATCGCGCAATCGCTCTGTGAGGCAGGCAAACCAGCACTGTTCCCATTTTGTAGATGTAGAAACTGAGAGTCAGAGAAGGCAGGTGATTTCTACACATTCACCCAAATGGATTGCTGACACTGGATCCCAGGTCCTGACTCCATTTTCTTGCTGTGTTCCATTCCACTTTGTGTGCTCATCTCTTGTGTTATCAGATTTGAAAGCTGAGGAAGAGGAACATTACTAAGGATGACAGAACTGTATTTTAGGGCTCAACCATGTCCACAAAGACATTTGCAATTACAATTTGTTGTAAAAATGCTAAGTACAAATTGAAATAGAAATTCCCCTTTCTGAATTATTGGAGGAACAGCTACGGTGGCTCTATGTTAAAGCTTGAGTCCCATGGATGAAGAAGGCTTCCAAAGTTCATTAGGCCAACCTAAGCCTTCAGAGGTGTTTCTGTGGCGTGCTAGAGCTGGTTCACACCCACTAACTGGTGAGAGCCAGTTGTGAGTAACTTTTCCTCACTTTATGGTTTAGTGATATCATATTGGTAGCTGGAAATCAGCCATGGTGCAAGAATTTACACCATGGAAATCAGCAAATGCTGCAATTAAGGGGTTTTTTTGTCCCAAAGAAGCAGCTGTTAACATTCACCATCACACCACTGCTTACAGCTAATAGTGACTGGCACAGACTAAGAGTTTAAAAGGTCTCCTCTGTCATCCTCAGGGGACCATCGTCAGTGTTGATTTTGCTTCTAACCACAAGTGATACTCCATTCATGGGGTCATTCCTTCAATGGGAGACTCGTTCAGTCAGAGCTTGCCAAATCAGATGGAAGGGTTTATGGGTTTCTAAATAGCCTCTCATATTTGTGTACTTTGCAAAGTGTTTTCACCTCCCTCATCACTTCGGAGCTATGTGTGATCTATAGGGCACATAGATCAGGTGGAGATGCCTTCTCTTATTGGTACAGAGGATGGGCCTCAAGATTTGACAAGGGATGTGACGGCTCTCAGGATCATAGGCCTTGCACGTGGCAGATAGGGGCTTGGCCTGGGTCTTCTACCCCTTGTTCTGTGTTCCTTCCCCTTGTACCAGACCCCCTCCTTCACTTAGAACATTTACAATATCTGCAGTGCGACCTACTCTCTGGGGCATAGAGAAGGGATGTCTGGCAGCAGGCCGGGGTGTAGCGATTGTCTTAGCCCTCGACAGAGAAGGATAGACATGCTAACTGGGGAATCTCTGCAAACAGCTGTTGGCCCCACTTTATTGATCCCTTGAAGAAACACAAAAGAGGGGAAGTTTACTTTGCTTCCCCCTTTGTCCTTGGTCCTCTCTTTGATTCCTTAACAAATTTTTGTGGAGATATGGTGTCTTTGAGTCTTATTGTGGGTCCTGCACTCAGCAGGAATTTGGAGACTCCTGGGTGATCTGGTATTAATGCCCACCTTTGCCTCTTGCACAATTCCCAGCTTCTCTACTGCCCACTGATGGAGTTATGGGTAGGTAACCATTTCACAACATATTTTCAAAACATGTTGAAGGGGAAGAATGAATGACTCATGGACAGTCACGTTTTTTTCTGCTTTGGCCCCTCTATGTTATATCAGTGAGTTTGGTTAATGTAAGTCATTGAGGCAACTGAGGTAAAAGTTAATTCTGTCCAACCCTGACAAGCAGTACTGTTCAGTGGCTTGAAAAATTAACTCCTGGTCTTCTATTTAGTGATTGATCTGCCGAATCACTTTGGTTTTGAAAACCAAATGTCTTGAAGAATATAAGATGGAAATTAAAGAATTTCAGTGCTGATTTTGCCACCAACTTGTCCCAGAATCCTGGAGAGGTACTCAGCTGAAAAAAAGGGCGTAGGTCATGTCTGGGGGAAACTTTGCTGTCTGATAGCCTGTGATTCTATATCAGTCCTTTACAGAAGACATAACCCATGATACAGTCTTGTAGATTCACTTCTCTGCTTGAGGCCAAGGAGAGCTCCCTGATGGATTGTGTGGAAGAATGCCTCAGAGCACAATTGCAGAGAGAGTTCCAGACCAGGAGGAAAAGGGTCTGGATTAACTTGCAACTTTGCCACCTATGATTTATATACACTAACAAATTTTTAGGCCCGTTAGAGCCTCAGTTTCTTCATCTGTAAAATGGACACAGTCACAAATGCTTTCTCTCAGAAAGCTGTTTCAAAGATTAAGTGAACTTAATGTATGTGAATTTTTTTCGGTAGAAACTTTACTGCATGGACAGACCTACAGTATGGTTCTACGTGGGCTAGTTGAAAGTTTTAGGGGAAAAGAATATCAAGGTGATATATATAATTTATACAGAGGGTGCCAAAAAATGCACACACATTTTAAGAAAGAAAAAAACGGTATTAAAATTATGCTGATGGTAACTACCTTGAGCACCTCTTGTAATTGCAGAAGTCAAACGTGACTTGTATTCATCTTTTGTTATCGGTATATATATATATATATATATATATATACACATATATATATATAAATATAAATATAATAATTTTTTCTCACTTATTTTTTCTAAAATTACATAAATAAAGTTCCTGAATGCCTTTTCAGGAACAGTCATGGGACTGGAAATTTCTTAAGAGTTCTCCTATAAGTTTTTATACTTTAAATGCCCTGAAGGTTCTCTAATTGTAATATAATACAGTAGCAGAAATAAGAAGTGTGGTGAAGTGGAATTAGTGGTATCTGTCCACTCACCAACATAGCCCCGCCCCACGTATATATATGCGTATCCACTGTCTCCAAGTTGATATGGGTAGCATCGCTCCCCTTGCTCCTGACTTGAGAATGATCCAGTAATAAAGAAGCAAATTCAGTTTTGTAAAACACATTCTGGGTGAGGAAAGGCAAGCTTATGTCTTGACTTGACCAAAATTGCTTTTTTCCTTCCACTTTGTCCTCTCATCAGGACACATCAGAATGTATAGTAACTTTGGCAGTTACTGTTCTCTCCTCTTCACTGTACGAAAGAACAACCAAAGTCCGAGAGCCGAGAATTGACTTCACCAGGTTTCCACAGCCATCCTGGGGGCAGAGTCAGGATTCAAGCACCCGTCTCCTGACTTCTCCTCTTTCCTCTTCCCTTTATATCAGGTGTGGAGAGAACGCGGAGAACCTAAAAGACAAAAGAAAAATATAGATCTTTGTTGAATACCTTAGGCTTCTGGTTTTCAAGTTAGTGTTATGATTGTAGCAATGATGCCTCAAAAGCTATGGTAGCTGTATTGACTGAACTTATATAACAAACATTTATCACAAAATATGTGTCACCAAACACTTGCTAGAGCTGAGCATTGGTACCAAAGCTGCTTTCCTTGTCAAAGAAAAGAAGGGGAAAGGAACTTGGCTGCACAAAGCTGGCAGGCTTTTTACAAGAAAATTCAGAGGTAATTTCTGGAGGAAATTTGGGAACATATTTCTAAAAGCTTCTAAAACTTATTTAACATGATAGGATGAATTTAGTAGTTAAAAAAGTGATGGGCACTGATGACATCTGGTGCTACGGCCCCTTCCAGACCGGTCTCTTCTATCTGCCCTGGTCACAGAGTCCTGGAAGCTTCAAGGAGGGTAGGCTCAGAGGTTGCCCAGAGTACTGCCTGAGATTGCTGGTTTCCATCTAGGCTCCCATACAAACACACAGCAAGGCACTTGTGGTTCTCACTGGAATCTCTACTCATTAGCAAAACATGACCAAAGTCAAAAAGACATGGACCATTTGTCTCTCAAACTAAATCCATCCATATAAAGTGGATTCTTTGGCCCATTTTGGAAGTCAACGTACATTAACAGAATGGGACGGTTGCCAAATGCATGGTCACTTCCCTTTGGCTACCCACAACTTTTTGAACTACAAGAGCTGTTTATTTATTTACTCATTTAATAGTTATTATTGGGAGAGCATTGGACTAGAAAACCTGTTTCATGTGCAGGTGTAACAAGCTTTTTCAACCTCAGTTTCCTCAACCGCAAGATCCTATTCATTGTCTGCCTTGCGGACCTTCCTTAGCTGTCATGAGCATCAAAGGAATGAAACTTGGAAGTGCTGCTTCACCTCTAAAGCCTGCCATGAGTGTGAAGGAGTATTGCTACAACTCTGCCCAACAGTGTTCTAGGTACCGGGGGGGTGTTATAAAAGCGATGAAAGAGATGGCCCCGACCTTCCAGGAACTTAACAACCCTATGTTGGGAAACCAAGACACACCCAACTGTAACAGATATGTAACACCTCAAGGCTGTGTTTGCTACTTAAATGATGGCTAAAGTCTCTGAGACCTCTAGGAGTGCAGAGAAGGGGAGATCGTGAACGGGTAGAGCAGTTGTGAATGCCTCCTGGAGGAGATGAGGCTTGAGTTGGGTGATGAATTAGGCAGAGAAGAATGAAAAGGTCTTTATGGGTGAGGCACAGCTGAGTCAACTAGTGGGGGTTTTCCTGGTAGATCAATCTACTTGGAGTTAGAACTCCCAGCCAAGCTGGAGTTGTGGATTGAAGAATGTGAGGAGTGTTATAAGAAAGGGATAGTCAGAACAGTTTTGAGACCAATGATAGATTGTGATGAAATGATTTGGGAGGACTCATATGTAAAAGACGGACTTGTGGGAAGATATAGGAGGGAAGAGGGCTACTTCAGGAGTCCAGGCGACCAGACCGGTGGAAATGGGAATAGAAAGAAATACATGTAAGTCAAAGACAATTCTGTTTGTAGGGGGATGACAAGCCTTACTAACACTTCCTCTATTGTTGGTGTCTAAACTTTGAAATGTAAGTTAAATTGGACAAGGGAGGACAAAAAATAGGGAGCATCTTTCTATGTACATTGGAAGAGACTTGAAAATCCGAATTGGTCTCAAGCTGTCCATTTCTCTGTCTATCAAAAAGGATTTGAAGTTGCTGCTTGACCCATAAATTTATAGATTTTCAGAGTCGGACAAGACCATAAAGGTCACCTGGTTTCACACACGGTCAATTTCAGAATTGATGCTCCAATATCCCCAGAAAGTGCTCATCCACCCTCTTGCTGAACCTCTCTAACAATGGGAGTTCACTGCCACTTGAAGATGACCTTTCCGTGGTTGGATGTGTCTGTAGCGTCCCAATTGTTTTTCATCGTGAGTTTTTGTAAATTTTCCTGTTTGGCCTCTAGGGTCATACAGAACATTTTAAACTGCTCTCACATCTTTTTTATTCAGCAATTTAATTGGAGATGCAGGCCCTGTCTTCCTGAGTTTCCCTTAACACCTTCATTTATAAGTTACCTTTTACATTGAATAAGTAAAGTGCAAAAACTTCTTGTCACTTCTATTTTTAGTTATCACTTAACCCAAAGACACGACAGTTTGACTCTGGACCTTATAGAAAAAGTAAAATAAAATGAAAAAAAAAGAAAAACTCGTGGGATCCTTCTTATCCTTTGTCTTACTTCAACTGGGGAAATATTTTGCCCTTGCACAAAAGTCAGCTCCCATAAACTCATGAAATAGGTGTTTTTATCTCTCTCCTTTTGCAGCTGATAAGCTGGACATCTTTCCAGGGATTTGGTGTCAGCGATCAAATCCAATGAGTGCGAAGTTTGACTAGATTCAGAACAGTCTTGCCAAATAGCCAAGCAGCAGAGGTGAAGTCAGGTCAACTAGAGGGGGCTTAGAATAGACATACTGTATATTTGGAGCAGGAAAGGGCTTCAGTCATGAATTTTAAGCATTTCATTTCATCATTCCAGAGTAGTTGAGACCAATAAAAACATGAAAACAAAAGAAATCATCATCATCACCATCACCATCATCAGTCAGGCAATCCCTGAAACCTCTTAATTGATGCAGAAGGAAGGAGATCTGTATAAACACACAGTTGTCGTAGGGTGGTCTTTTATGGTTGCCTAAGCAAGTTATATTGCCATGGTCTGTTTCAGGCTGTGCTGCAGAAAAACTTTAGCACTCACTTTAGAATTTTAGGGTAGAAAGGATAATCTTTAACAGAATATAGAAAATGCTCCATCAGATCAAAACAAACAAGCAACCACACAGAAGCAGGTCAGTGTTCTCTCTTTGGCACTGTGCAGGGCCATATGCTTCCAGAGATGAGGATTTAAAAATAGCCTGTCACACAGCTCACATCGTAGCCCTGGGATATGGGGGGGTGGGAAGGATTGCCTCCCACTTAATAATAGTGACAATTCACATTTGTACCAACCTCTTCTCAAAGTAACCAAGAATACTTTCCAGTTATTTTTTTTTTCTTTAAAAAAACAAAACAAAACACATCTAATCTTCCTGATGTCCTTGTCTTTGTGAATTGAGTAGGAGGTCGTACAAGTCTTCCCACTTTACAGAGAAGATGACTGAGGTATCAAATGATAAAGTCACTAACTCAGGATTACAGAGTGACTCAGGGATCAGTCCTGTGCTACTCAAAACACATTGGGTGGCCAAGTGCAGCAATATCCTGGGCTTTGAGAGACACGAGTTCATAGGATGTTGCACAAAAAAGAAAGTTTCTTCTCATTGCTTTTGTTTTGAAATACACTTTCCTTTCATTTCAAGTATTTCTTCAGTTTCCAATTTTAAGGCAAGTTTCTTATAAGCTATGGTGACCTGTATTTGCAGGCCAACTTACAGAGTTATAATAATAAGGTAATTTTTCATATCTCCATAATTCCTTAAGCTTGAGATGGTTTTATGTTCACCTTCTTAGCAGATGTATGGAACAAGCCATAATTTGCACAGGGCCAGAGTTATAATGAGAAGGAAGAGAAGCTCAGGGTATGAGGGAACCTTCTCACCTGCTACGTGCAACAGACAATGACCAAAACCCACATCTTCTCTCTGCACATGTGGGGTGTTTTCCCGCCAGCCACACTATCTCCTAGGTTTAATTAAGCAATGTGGTGCTACTTAGCTGTAGAGTGTACGCAGCTAGGAAAAATGTCCTCCTCTGTGCTCAGCAGTGACTCTTCCACCTAGCTGGTGATCAATATTCAGTTTCTAAATGGTCGCATAACCCTGAAGGATGGATTCTATATGTCACAAAAAATAATAGAAGTCAGTAATAAGCTCCCTTTACAAGATAAGGAAAACCCTTGGCATACTAATGATCTGGGTAGACAGTTTGAAGAGACGTGGAGTCCTGTGATGTGTTACACCCTTGTATCCCCTATTCCAACATAACTCCCTCTGCTCTGTACCATAAGCACTCTTTTCCCAGGATCCTACATCCCCTTGCTGCTTTCCCCTTCACTGGGCAAAACCACAATCCTGGTAAAATGTAACCATTCTCTGTCTCCTCCTTCGCTCGCACCTGAGCAGCAGAATGTTGTTAAAAACATTGCAGAGGGGTAGTGGACTTGGTGGGGTGATCACTTCGTGAGGGGTGTAAACGTCTAATCATTATATTGTTTTGTATACCTGGAATTCATAAAAACACGTTTTAAAAAAAGAGCATTGCAGACCATGCTGATCACCTCACTTTAATTTATGATCACAACTCTCTAATCTACCCTGGCAGAGGAACCTATAACACTTCTAGAAATTTTGCTTTTTCAGCCTTTTCAGGCTCTGGGTCTTTCACACCTTTAATTCCCTCCTTAAATCTCTACCTTGTTTTACCCTCTTTATTCCCCAGGATAATGACCTTCCTTCCTTACTATCAGAGGAGAATTATTCCCCACCACCAGCTCCTTTACTCCCCTGCATCTGTGCTCACATACACCTGCTTCCCTCCTATTACAGAGGAGATGGTGTTTCTAAGCCTCATCTTTCCATTTCTCCTCTCAATTCTACCTCCCTTCATGTACTTCTCTTCCACAAGGCCGTTTTCTCTTGTTCTGTTACATCCATCCTATTAGCATACAAATATGCCTTTATAACAACCGTTAAAAAATAACAGCTCTCCCTTGATCCTACGTGTCTTTCCAGTTTCCACCTCTTTTTTTGCAACTTTCACAAAAATCTTCAAAAGTAAGATCTACATTTCCGTCTCCACTTCTTCATCTCCCATCAACTCTGCTTCCTCAGCTTTGCTTTGCTTTTCTTCGGATCTTATCACCATTTAGACAGCCCTAATCAAAATCACTAATGATCTGCCTGTTTCCAAAGCCAAAACATATTCAACTTACTGGACTGTTCAGTAGAACTTGACATGTTTGATCCTTTATATTTCTTTGAACATTTTCTTCTCCAGGTGTCTGTGATTCTACACTTATCTGGTTTGCTTTTACCTTCCCATCTCCTGTGTGACTCTTCCTCTTCTACATCAGATTCTGGAGTGTTCTGCATTCTTGTTTCTATTCCGTCTACACTCTTCCTAGATGAAATCAAGTCCCATGGTTTTAATATTCCATCTACATGCTCATAACTCCAAATCTCGATCTTCATCTGACTTCTCCCTTCAGCTCCAGACTTGGTAACTCTAATTATATATCTAATAGGCATTTCACACAAACCATGACCCAAACCAAACAATCGATTTACCCCTCTCCCACTCTAATTCCTTCTTCCCATGTCTTTCCTGTCACAGTAGGTTGCACTGAGCCCCCTAGCTATTTGTTCCGAGTAAATAACTGAGTCATTCTAGTTGGATTTTTTTATTTCCCTCAAGTCCCATGATTAACCCATCAGCATGTCCTACTGTCTTTACATCTAAAATATATGCCAACTTAGTATATTTATCATCATCTACACTGCTGACCATCTTCCAAGCTATCATGATATTCTTCCTATCTAGACTTTTCCTCCCTATTGTTAGCTTTTCATGAAGTCACCAGAATGATGTTTCTAAAACCATAAATTATAATGCCACCTATCTGCTAAAGCCTCGTACCATGAACTAGAAAACTCTACTGGCCCTGGTCCATGGCTACCAGTCCAGCATCACCTCCCAGCATCACCTCCCTGCACTCAGTCTCCTCCACAAGTTCACTGGCCTTTTTCTCCCTCAAACTTGCCAATATTTTCCAATTTGAGACCTTTGCATTTGCTTTTCCTTCCGTTTAAATATTCTTCTTCTAGATCTCCAATGACTTCATCTTGTCCTTCAAGCCTCAGAACAAATGTCATTCCCTCGGAGCAAATTCACCTGACCAATGTTGCTCAAATGTCTTCTTTAAGATCAAGTAAGTAAGTATTGGGCCTCCACCCCAGGACCCAACAGGACAAGTATTTCCCTTTAGTTGAATTTTGGTAAATTATATCTTCAACTTTTATAGGGAGTTAATATAAAAATTGACATTGAAATTTGTGACTACACTGTCCCTTGTGGTTTCTGAGGACATTATTTGCCATGTCACTCAGTAACCTTTTCTATAAAGTCCCATGTGAGAAATTATTTTAGGTCCAAGTGCTAGAAAAGCTTTGCTTCTCTTGAGGAGCTGGTAATGACACAATTGACTTTGCTTTGATTTATTTATTGTTTGCTTATTTGTTTGTTTGTTTGTTCTTGGCTTTAGTAACACAAAGCTCAGCGCCAAAATTTTGCCTGAATTATTGCAAATGTGTGGGACTATAGTTCCCTGTCTAGATAGCTCTGTCCAATGAAACTTTCTACAATCATGGAGATATTCTGTATCTGCAATGTTAATTACGTAGCCACTTGTTGCATGTGGCTAGTGAACCTGGGGAACTAAATTTTTCATTGTATTTCATTATTTAAATTGAAATAAACACATGTGCCTACTGATACCACATCGGGCAGCATGGCCTTGGATCTCCTGTGGTCTCTTTTTAAGATGTGAGAGTTCATTTTTATGCATACTTCATTATTCATTACTGTGTTTCCAATAAGTTGCCTCAATCCTTTGTAGATTAGAGAAAGAAAGAAAGGAGGAAAACAAATTTAAATGAGTAATTGACTTCGCAGGGCAAGTAAGCATGTTTATAGGCTTGGGTGACATGGTCGGGATATGCAGACAATGCGTCTTACATCCTATCTTACTTGGTAAACTCTGGAACAAACACCATCAGAAGGTCTGAGACCCAAGTTCTAGTCCTCATTTTGCTGTTGAACGTGATGTGTGCCTCTGAGTGAACCAGAGATTCAGTATGTTCACATGTCTAATGGGACTTCTGGATTGATGATCTGGTGCCTTTGGCATCTGGGATGCCAAATGTGTAGCCACTGTGCCTATTCTCTTGCCTTCTGAGGCCAAAGAAGATACCCTTGGCTACTTACTTGGAATATGAGACAAAGCTTCTGGAGGTCACCTCATTCAGTCTTGTGCCTAAGACAGGGTCATTGAAAAGCCAAATATGAATAGTTCTATCTTCAAAATGGCATCAGGGAAGGAAGACCTACTCTAAATACGGAGAATGTGGATTTTCTTTTTAAATATGCAGTGATGTTTTATTCCCTTTATTATATAAAAGCCTAACATTGAAATCAGAACTCTTGGGTTCTAGTCCCAGCTCAGCTATTAATTAGCTGTGTGACTTTGTTTAAGTCAAAATCTCCTCTCAAACAAGAGGATTGGGCCAGGTGACCTTTAATTTCCTGTCTCACACTAGCCATAATAATAATAGTTAACATTTCTGAGTTCTTAGAATGTGCTGAGGTGAATTACCTTATTTAGTCCTATGGAGGTTGAGAATATTATTATTTCCATTCTCAAGACAGAAGAAACTGAGCTTTAGTGTTTTCTGAAGACACAGAGTTGGCAAATGGTAGATTCTCTATCTGAATCTCTTTGGTCTGGTTTCAGGACCCACCCTTTTACTTGTTTTGCCCGCTCTAGAATGTTGTGTTTTTTTTATAGGCCAGAAGAACACCGTTGTTTTTCTGCTTAAACAAGAAATTTGTCTTAATCCTTTCAACAAAAGCTTCCCAAATCTGGGCCCCAATGGATGCAAATATTGTCTTGCAGCCCTTGGAGGGTCAGGAAGGGCCCAGTACAGCCAGAATTAATAGGTCGGTTGCCACCAAGCAAGAACAGACTTGTTCATTTGCCCAGTATGCCATACAAATAACATCACTTTCTAAGTATGCCGTGAGATGAAAAATGTTGGGAAGCATGTGGGCTTAGACATATGTCATGACTCACTCGCAGGGTTTAGCTTGGACTTTTCACAAGATTTCATTCTGAGGGGGGTGCTGTCTCCCACAAATATAAATCATAGCTCCCTGAGAGTGTGGTACCTCAGTCATCCCTGGGTCTCCAACATGTCCATCTCAGAACCTGGTGTTAAGTGGATCCTTCATAAAGAAGTTATTTTGTTAGTTGATAGAGCAGTGTCCATCCCTATGTTGGTTAGAATCCTAGAAAGATAGAGCCAGAAGGAGCTTCAGAAATTTTAAGTCCAACCCAAAGAAGATAGAGGATTTTCACAAAGTCAGTGTCAAAGTTGGAACAAAAACTCTGGTCTCTCTCCTGCCCAGTCCAGGGCCCTCCTACCTCCTCCTCCCGCCCCCAACTGGTATTCAGAACTACTTCCTTGGGAACTGAGGCAGAGAAAACATAAAAACATAACTGAAATTTCATCTCACCTCTGCAGATGTCAGGAGCAGACCCAGGGTTAGGAGAACCTACCTCCTAGGGCTCCATCAAAGGCCCCAGGCCCTGAGAACCATCCAGCCTAGCCCGAGCCACATGCCTGGAGACCACAGTCGTGCGCAGGAAAGTGAGAGGAAGTGGAAACGTGCGAGCTGAGGACTCAAAGCAACAGGCTCACCACCGGAAAAAAAAATAAAAATAAACATGTTCAGAAATAGTGTAACTGATATGCAAAGAAGATCAAAACAAGGGTTTTAAAATATCTTGACTGCTTTAAAGGAGGTGGGGGTGGTAAATGAAGCAAGGTTGCAAATGTGTTAGGGGAGGGTAGGGGGATGGTTCACTGCAGCCTGTCAGGCCACGGGAGCCTGGAACCCACCAGTGTCTTAGATGAAAATGTGGGAGGTAGAAATTCCATGAGTAGTTCAGAGGCAGGCATGGACTCAGGAGCAGCGGCCCCAGAGTTCTCCAACCCTAAACTCCTCCCTCTCTAACCCCTTTGCTGTTATCTGAGATTCTGCCCCATTTGGAGTCATGGGCATTTGTCCCAGGATAGGGCATTAAGGATCAGACCAGCCAGCACTGGAGGTACCTGGAAGTCTACCCAACCTGTCTGAACTTCAAGGCTCAAGTACCAGTTTGGGACCAATGTTCCAGAGTTAACATAGCAAGACTGCAACGACTGGGGCTGAGCAAACTCATGGAAGACAAACTCCCCAGACTTGTAAATTCCCCCTTTCTTTCACTGTGTTGTGAAGAACTGCAGAAATGCACTCTCTTTAAAGGAAACGCTTTATTTTGAATCTGGTTCCTGAAATGGGAAACCAAAAGGTTAGTTATGACCATGCTGGCTGTTTATAGTTTCCTTCTGCCAATTTAACCAGCCCTAATAATAGCTCAAGGATCATGGGACATTTCCAGTATCAGAGGGCCATCAGTCAACAGCACAGGTACAAAAGAGAGCGTTTGCCCCTCTAACGATCCAGACCGTCTCATGGGTGTTAGTAGAGGAAAGACACTGGGCAGAGGTGGGAAGGAAGGGATGGCCTGGGCTTTAGAAATGAACCATCCCTCCTATAGGTCCAGCATTTACACTTACCAAGCACATTTACCTCTATTCTCCAGTGAGATAGTCTGGGCAGGGGCACTCACCCATATTTTCCGGCTGAGACAACTGAGGCTCTGATGTGAAATAGCAAGGAACCACTAGTGACCCACAATGCTGGCACTCTCCTCCCAGGGCTGCATGTTCATGACGGGGCCTTGAGGAGCCAGAGATGGGAATCAGGACGCTCTGCTCTGAGCTTGAGCCATCCGTCTCAAGAAGCCCTCCTTCTTCTTCCCCACTGTCCCTCTCCTGCTTTGATAAAGGAGGGCACAATTAATACTTTAGTAATGGAATAAAAGTTTTTAGTTTTGAGTCAACATTTTTCCTACTGTTTCTTGTTTAGTCATGAAAAGGCAAACCTTACCCCAAACTCTTCTTGAGCTTGGTGGAGTAGAGAAACCCCAGTCGATGCACACGACGACACTTTTCTTACGTGCAAAGCCCAGCTGAGTTGGGAAATAGCAGGTAGAGTCCACCTTCAATACCTACGGATGCAGCAGGTTTGCTCTCTAGTCCCAGGCTATGGATTTCACAGGAGAGCATTCACTGTGGGCTGAGGGTGTCCAGGGAAGAGTCCTAGCAGGAGGTATGCCTTAATAAAGCAGCATCTTGAAAGATAAATCTGGGTTGAAGCATGAGGAGGTCTAAAGAAGAAACAGGATAAAGGTCCGAAGGTTGAAAAAGTGCACAGGGCATTGTAGGAAATTCAAATAGATCCATCTGGCTGAAGATGTAGAAATAACGTTGGGGGGACCTTTTAGGAGTCACGCTGAGGAAGGCCTTGAAAGACCAGCTGAATCACGCACGAATTTTATCCTGCAGGAATTTAGGAATCTCTGAAGCTTTTTGAATGTGAGAAGTCTGAAAAGAATGATGTACTAGAAAGCTCCAGTTAGCTGAATATGCAAGAAGGATAATAAGGAGAGGAGCTGGGAGAAGGAAGATTGCAAGGAGCACTGGACTTGAAGTCAAGAAGCTGACTCTACTGCTGTCTAACTACACAGACTTGGTCAGATCAGCCCCAAATACATGCATAAATATATATAATTATGGTCTCTCTAATGTGAACACCTGCTCTGCCTATCCTGCAGGGAGGTCTTGGACATCACTTGCAGTGAGTTTAAAATGCTTTGTAAACTATAAAACTGCAGAACAAACATGGGAGATAATAACCCAGGCTGCTGGGATGCTGTGGAAGCATGAGTTGGGTGGTGGCCCTGGGGGTGGATGGCTGGGCGGGAGGTTGAGTGAATGGCAGGTTTCCATTTGGAGGACATCTTCCCTCAGGAGGGATAGGGATATCTTGTTCTCTCCCTGACACTTGCTGTGTTACCTGGCACAGACTGGGGACTAGCAGAAGATGGAAGCATGTCGAGCTGGTAGTCAGGAGTCAGAGAAATCCTTCGGGTCTCTAGTAACTTCCTCAAGGGACAGAAAAAAGTACAAAGCTAGCTTTTCAATATTGAACTTGATATAAAAATAAACAGTTGTGTTACTGTTTTGCAGAGTTGCTGAGTAATTGTGAAGGGCCAGGGAGAGTCAGTTTGCACAAGGTGATTGCTCAATAGCAAGGTCTTGCCAGTGGAGGTGTCGGGAAAGGTGCAAGAAGAAGTCAGCTTAGTTGTTCTCAGGAGCTGCTTATCGGAAGGCAGGCTCTGTCTGACCTTGTGGAGAAGGGTTAACATGAAGAATGAGAGAGGTGAAAATTGCTGAACTGAGACTAGGTTAGGAGGGTTGGGAGAGAACCATCTGGGCTTTCAACCAACCTTGGGCTTCTAGTAGAAGTATTTCACAACATCCTCCTTTCTTCACGGGTTGTGTCCTTGGATTGAACAACCAGTGGGGGCATTTGGTGGAGTGGACAGTGCACTGTACTGGGAGCCAGGCCTAGCTCTATCACTGCCCCATGGTGTAACACTTCCTCTCAGGGCCAGGTTAGACTAGACTGCATGATCCCTGGGGCTCCCTTCAGATGTAGACTCCTAAGAGGTGTGGGACAGGCCAGCCTATCTCTTCAGGTTGAAATTCATGGAGGACAGCTACTGTGAGTGAACTGACCTACAGCCTAGAGCGACTGAGTCCTGTGACCAGGCTTTAGCTCAGGTCATGACAGCAACTTGGGGCAGAGGCAACGGTGCGCCTGCCAACCACAGCGTGCAGGACAGATGCATCAGAAAGTGGCTGACCCGTCCACGTTCACTCTCATCAAGCTGTGGAGCTCCGTGTAACTAGGAGAGTTTTTCCCAATCAATACCATATGCAGGGGCAGCATCTTCCCTTTGAGCCTGGGAAAGCATAAGCCACAGATTACCCCACTTCCATTCCCATTTTCCTTCCCCAAGTCTCAGAAAATAGCATCTCTTTCCCTCCCTCCTCCCATTTCCCAAGCAGATTCTTAGTGACAAATGCAGCACTTTCTCTCTCGCACTCACTTCCTCCTGTTCTTTCTGGTGACTAAGAAAAGCCCCGGTGCAGGCTTTGGGGCATGAAGGTACAGTTCATAGAGCTGACCAGTTGGTCCTGCTGGCTGCCCAGGCTGTGCTGGTGTCCTGGCAGGCAGAGTCCAGAGGGAGCAGCTTTGTCTTATTTCTGAATAGGGATCCATGACTCCTGAGTAGCCCAGGATCACCAACGACTTTCCCTGGCCTTCCCTGAAAGCTCCACAGGAACATCCAATGAAAGATTTATTGGATTTACTGAACGCCTGCTAAATGCCAAGATCCATTTTTAGATGCGACAAAAGGACCCAGAGTTGGGTCAGTCATGGTCCCTGCTTCCAAAGAGAAAGACCGAATAAGTGGGAAAACCACCACAATGCCATGTAGAACATGGGGGTGGCCACAAGTACACGGAGACACCAAAAGAAGGAAAAAACCCTGCATGGAAGAGATGAATTGAAATAGAACAATCATCATCATCATTATTATTATGGTTATTATTATAGGTTACTTTTCTTGAGCTCTTACTATGTTTGAGGCTCTCTGCTAAGCCCTTGTATGTTATCCTAGTTTCTCTTCTTAGAGAAGAGAAAGCCCTTCTCTCTTAGATAGCATTATTTTGTAGATAAAGAACATCAGGCTCAGAGAGGTTAAGTATTTTTCCTCAGGCCACCCAGTAGTAAAGTATTAGAGCCCGTGGTTTCCATGTAGGTATGGAGGTAAGGTATTCTTAATAGAGAATAAAAAATAACAGCTTGGAGTAGAAAAGGACAGCCTAATTTTGATGGAGTAGGGGAGCAGGGATAGTTAGGGCTGGAAATGACCTAAGGGACGCTATCTCCTTGACAGTAAAAGAAAGAACCCCTAGAGACGATTGAATCCAATCTGTGAATGCCCAGAGTGGACATGTAACTAATCGAGACTCACACAGTCCCCGTCTTCCTGTTTTCTTAAGACTTGTGGGACTTGAGGGCTAGTGAGGAGTTTGACTGTGTCCTGGCGGCTGCAGGGAGACTAGGGGTATGGATGCAGCACAATGACCTGATGAGAAGCTGGCTCTTGGAATGGTAATTTAGCAGCAGTGTAAGTGGGCTTCATGGAGGACTGAAGCAACCAGGGTGGGCTGAGCGACTGGAGTAGATGAGAGTGACAAGGCCTTGAGTTAGGAGTGTCAGGGGGAAAACAAGGAGCAACCTGAGTCTGAACACCTGCCCGTTCATCCCCCAGCTCTCAACATCAAAGGCAAACAGAGGATGAGCTGTACAAAGACAGCCTGCACTTAGTTCCATGGGTGTCTGGGGAGCTTTCCTGTCACTCCAGTCTGTTATGCCCAGCACCAGTGAGGTGGCTGGCACTCTTTCCTCATCCTCAGCAAGCGGTGCATTCTCTTTATCAGCACTCTTTGTACATGTCCAATTTGACTTCTTCACTGTCACTCTGTTCTCGCCAAAGCAGCAGAACCAAATGAATCACAGAGCTCTTTTAATGCGATTGGGGTCTGAAGGAGAATACTTGAGTAGAACCAAACACAGGATTCTCTGAGTCCTCAGCCACCTTCAAGAGATCAAACAGGAGGTGGATCAAAGAAAGAGACAGAGAGGGAGGGCAAGAGATGGAAGTGTACCCGGTGACTGCTCGGTGCAGCGATGTCGGGCAGAAGCCCCGAGGACACTGCCTGTGGGCACACTCTCCCCATTTCCAAGCTCCAAAGGAGCTTTCTGCAATGGCTTTGGCTGAGGCCAAGACAAAAATGAGACCTGCAGAGGTGTTTCCTCAGCCAGGTAAGTTTAACCGCTGGAATGAAGCTCTTCTTGATGCTTCCACAGAGTTGCTTTGCCTCTCAGAGAATAGCACGGGTAGCATTTCCAGGCCTAACTATCCCAGCATGGAACACCATCACCATGATAGTGAAAGAAAGAACCCCCAGAGACTATCCCAATCCGTGACTGCCCAGAGTGGGTAACTAATTTTAAATAGGTAGTGTTTATTAAGTGCCAGGTACTATTCTAAACACTTTGTAATTAAATTACTCAGTTCTCAGAACAATCATATAAGGTGCCTTTACCCCATTTTACTGATGAGGAAACTGAAGCACAATGACATGAAGAAACTTTGCCAAAGCCTCACGGTAATTGGTAGAATAGAACCAGGATCGAGCCCAGGCTGTTTGATTACAGGGTCCAAACTCGGAAACCCTATACTCTGTTACTCTTTATTCTAAGACTCTAGCCCTCCTACAAAAGAGAGCGATCAGAGCAAATCTAAACTTGTACCAATCTCTAACACTTTATGATTAAGTGGAATCAGTCAGTGGTTAGGGCGCAGGTTGTGAGTTATCAGTGGGCTGTTAAATATACTCTATCGTGGCAGTAACCATAAAGATACCCTCTGTCTGTTAATGTCCCTGAGTTCTGGCATTGGCTTGCCACCACGCCAGCTATGAATTGAGTAGATCTGCTGATCCAATGCAGGACGCCAAATCTTCATGTCAGTGACTCACAGATTCTGCACCTGTTTACAAACCTCTACCTAATGGGATTGTGAAGATAGTGCTCAATCTAAGCAAAGAAGTGATATGAGGAAGTAACCCTAAAGATCTGGGCTGCGGGGGACAGTGATTCAGCAAGATACGGGCTGCAGGAAATACTTGGCCCTGAGTGCTGGCCATGGAGGTAGGCCAGAGGCTTCAGTTTCCTTAGCAAGGAAGGAGAGGCACATGATTGGTTGTTGGCAATGGGGTTACTTGAGTGGAAGAAATATAACCTTTCTAGTGGCCCAAATGAGAAAGGCTCTGTATGGTAATACAATCTCAAATTTCCTAGTTTGTTTAAACATTCAAATGGGATATGGCTAAATTCCCATTGTGGATTCCCCAGTGGGAAGGTAGGAGGGAGAGTGGAAAGAACACTGGCTGGGCACTTCTAAGTGCCCACCCTGCATCTATTCCTAACTAAGTGAGAAGCACTAGATGAATCACATCCAACCTTGGCCTCAGTTTACCTATAATAACAGAGACTATTTGCTGAGTACTTGGCATGCTGGGAACTGTTTTCAGAGCTTGACATGGGTTATCCTATCTTATTCTTATAGCGGTTCCATGAACGAGGCACTGTAATTACTGCTGTGACCAGAGGAGGGAAAGGAGGCTCAGAGAGTAGGGGACCTTACCTAACTAAGGCCATACACTGAGCAGTGGCGCTGGCAATTGTTTCCAGGTTGTCCACCTCCCGTGTTCTGAGACACAACACTATGCTGTCCCTGGCTTTATAGAGAGGGGCATGGGCTCTCTGGGTGCCCTACATACACTCCTATTTAGGATGTTTGTGGTGAAGATGGCCCTTTTAGGAGTAAGAAATGTCTTTGCTCATCACTGGGCTCTGGATTGAGCCAGTCTTTGCTCCTGTGTTTTTGTTTTGAGTGACGTTTCCCCGCTTCCATCCACCTCCTCTCGGCAGTCAGCTCCGTGTGAGCAGGGCTCCGTCACCGTATTCCTAGTGATAAGCTCTGTGCCCAATACGTAGTAGGGCTCTGTGCCCACTATATGTTTGTTGAATGAACATATGGAAGAACGATTGAACCTGGTGGAGAAGAAGACCAGTTGAAATGATGGGAAATATGAGAGCAGGACAGAATTAGCTCAGTGGAGTATGAGCTGGTCCAGACAGGCTGAAAGACGGAGATCTCCACTAAGAGTTAAGATTTTTGCTTTCAGAGTCAAAGCTGCAATGTGGCATGTGATCCTCTCGTAACAAACAAATTCTCCATTGAGGAGTCAATGTATGGAAATGTCTGCTGAAGGCTGTCTCATGGGATCTGGCTGCTAAAGAAGGGCCTTGAGAGTGGAGCCCAATTCGGCCAGCTCTCAAGGAGGCCCTGGCAAGCCCTTCAGCCTCTCGTGGCTGGGCTTTTCTCCTCTACCCAATTCTTCCTCTACCCAAGTGGGGTTGGGACTAAGCCCCTAACCACTTATATCTCCACCCGCGCTTTCCTTCCTTCACAGACCATGTTAAGCTCTGGCCTTTCCTGCTACCCACTGTCTGCCACAACTTACCTGTCCTGTGTCCTGTGTCCTCAGGATCCTGTCCTCTGCTAAGTGACATTTATCCTGTTAATCTAAAAATAAAAAGGCCTTTCAAAGTGAGAGGCAAATAAGCATTTATTTGTGATCAATAAGAATAGCTATTCGGGAGTCATTAATTCAGGCAGCAGCCCAAGTAACATTCTGATCAGGAGACACAGGCAATGGGTATTTATGAGAAGGGAAAGGCGGACAATTACCTCAATAGGAGAAGGGCGTTTCTATCGGTGCAGGTAACGTAACGTAGTGACATTAATTCTAAGCAATAGTTTTATAGTTTTCAGTCCAGTAGTCATTTGTCCACTAAATATAATAACTGCTTTCTTGTTATATTTCCAAACTGTTCTTTTGTAAGGCAAATGGTTGCTTAGGCCCTGTTTTAACATTCCAAAGATGTGAGGTATAAAACATGCTAGACAGTTCCTCTCTGGCTCCCTCTTAAAGTGGCTCTGTTTATATTATTGTTTAAAATGTTCAACTACTCTGATGGACACACCTGCTAGAAAGCTCTTGAGTAGTCATGTGCTTTGCCTTGGTAAGACATTCACATTGTACCATGTCCTTGAAGCCACAGATACTGATGGGACTTTTCAGCCCTGCAATAGGTTTGTGGAGGAAAGAACTTATTAATTACAACCACCACTGATACAATGGATGAAACATTCCCTTGTCTTTTACCTCATTTGATTATCACGTGCAAGAGCAGGTAAGTGGGACAACAGGTGCCTGTGAGAGGAGACCTGTGTGGCCCCAGCTCTGCCACTAACTGTGGGACATCTTTCTCAGTTTCTTCTTTTGATATGGCAGATGGTTGATGCGATGATTCTCGGGCTTCTTGGACTTTAACCTTTCTCATATATAAGTCTTAGGAGCTGTATTTTACAGAAAACCAATGAGATTTAGGTGGTCCAGCCTATTGGAATCCATGGCATTCTTACATGGCTTCCTTATGTGGCATTTTTACGTGGCTTCCTAATATGTAAGTGCCAGCTTGTCCTGAGACAGGCAGCACATGGGTTATTATTATTATACTCATTTCACAGACAAGGACACAGAGACTCAGAGAGATTAAATGAGGTGCCTGCTAACCCCCACGGGCCCAAGGATGGCCAACCCTGCCTATGGGGGTTAGCAAGGTCCCTTGGGAGCTTTTGGTCTGGTTTTTCTTGGGCTCCCCTGAGACCCACGGCCAGATTGGCTCCCAAAGAGCTGCAGCTGGGCTCTGGGGTGACTCCACTCTGGGAGGACTGCACTACCACTTCACCCTCAAATACCAACCCCTCAGACTCAGTGTCATGCCTCACTTCACCAATATCTTGGTTATAGTGGCTACAGGCAGCTGTGTGTTAGATGTTCTGTTTGACACTTCAGATCCATTCTACCTCCTTCTCTTCCTGTCTCTTCAGGAGGTGGACCTTAATGGAGATCCATGGGTTGCCCTGCCCTCTGACTTCTTGTTGGATTCAGCCCGGCACTGGTTAGATGACTGGAGGGTGGGAGAATGGAGAAGTGAAGGTATTTCTTCTCCTAACACCCTCTCTGCTGTCTGTAGATTGGCAATGGCTGCATGCCTTTGTGAAAGGCCACAACTCCTACCAGCCCTCTCCGAGCTTACCAGCACATTTACTTGGTTCTGGTAACTGCCTCTCGCTTGGACCTTTCAGGCTAGGACTGGTAACCGCTCCCAGTTGCTGTTCGCGGCAAGGTACATTATCGTCTCTTGGTTTTCCTTAACCTTGCCCAGGCCTTTGTAAATTGCCCTTTGGTCACTCTCTTTCGCGTGTGTCCTTTGCTTTCTCCCATGACCATGACTGAGAGATGCTGCCTCATTCTTCCTGGTCTCTAGTGTTCCACTTCTTTAAAGCATCTCTAATCCCAGGCTTTTAACACAAAGATCTGCAGATGTTGCTCCTTGCAATGTTTAACCAAAGAGACAAAACCAAGCTTGAGGGAGAAACAAAACGTTGGTGTTGCACAGGGGTGTGGTAAAGGGCCCAAGACCCAAGTTTGCCACTTACTGGCTCTGTCATCTTGCCAAGTCACATGGCCCTACCATTAAATTAGAACTAAGAATCAGTTTTTGCCTTATCTTTCCCATGAGCTTCTTGGGAAGATGAAACAAGGCAATGTCAGCGGAAGTATTCTATAAATGCTGAAGGCTTTTCTGAGCATTAGGTGTTAACTGTGTTGTTTTTGTCTTACAGGGCATGTGGACAAAATCCTCAAAAGGCCACGTGCTGCATTTTCCGATGCACTCAGATTTCCCTGTTGCCTCTGTGCCTCCTGGATTATAAGACCGGGCATTTGTGGAATCCAAGACTAATGTCCAGGGCAGTCTGGCCAGGCATTAGCCACATGAGCATAACTAAAAATACCTGTGACCTCAATGAGAGCATCTCAGTCTTGAAGGGGGTGGATCTCAGGGACAGGGAGTATGTGTGATGGAGATGACTTCCATCATTCATCATCTGGGATTAGGAGAGGGCAGGCAGAAGATGGCTGCTGTCACAAGGCCGTCCTTTTCAAGAGCCAGTGGGCACACAGGCTTTATCTTTCACTCATCTCTCTCCGCGCCCCCGCCTCCGTGTGTTCTGGTGGCAGATGGGGGTGAAGAGGATTTTCCTGAACCTCTTGTACTTTTCTGTTAGAATAAAGGCTATGTCTTTTTTTTTTAAATAAATTTTATTGGGGAATATTGCGGGACAGTGTGTTTCTCCAGGGTTCGTCAGCTCCAAATCGTTGTCCTTCGATCTAGTTGTGCAGGGAGCAGCTCAGCTCCAAGTCCAGGTTGCTGTTTTCAATCTTAGTTGCAGGGGGTGGAGCCCACCATCCCATGCGGGAATTGAACTGGCAACCTTGTTGTTGAGAGCTCGCGCTCTAACTAACTGAGCCATCCGGCCGCCCCTCCGGAAGCTCAGAGGCAGCTCATTGTCTTCAATCTAGTTGTGGAGGGCAGGGCGCAGCTCACGGGCCCATGTGGGAATCGAACCGGCAACACTGGGGCGGCCAGATGGCTCAGGTGGTTGGAGCACGAGCTCTGAACTAAAGGTTGTGTCTTACAGTTCTTCTTCATGGCCAAGCCTCTTAGGAACTTTCCCAGACTGCCGTGTGGAGATGATGGACACCTACAGCCAGAGGGAAGTAATCCTAGGATCTTGGTGTGGAGTTGATTGCAGAAGCTGCTTCATTTCAGGGAAGGAAAATCAAATCCAGGAGCCTTGGTTTAATTTCTCCAGGGACAGGGAGTGGTGAGGCTCATAGTTTCTCTATCCTGAGGTCAGTGGTTTGCAAACCGTAATCCCTAAAGCTCTAGACCCTTGCTACTTAGTATGGTCCATGGGTCACCAGCACTGGTATCAACTAGAAGCTTTTTAGAAATGCAGAATGTCAAGTCCCATCCCAGACCTTTAAATCAGAATCCACATTTTAAGCAGATCCAGTGCACACATGAAAGTTCGAGAAGCACTCTTCTAGAATTCCTCTGAAGTACCTGAGGGGTCGTTAATTGGTGCTCCTTAATTGTGTTTATAGGTCCTATACAAGAAAACATTTGAAAAAGAGTTACGTTTGCATTTTTTTAAGAAAAGGGAAAAGAAGGTTAAAATCAAAGTGGTCTTTTCCTTCCTTTGGTAGAAAAGGAAATTCTGCTGATGTTGGGCCCCTGCCCCTTGCCTCCCCTTCAGGGCCCGGCTCCCCACTGCCCTACTTTGACCATTAGCATCTCGATGCCTAGTGTGATCTTGCATGGGGGAGGCTCCGTAAGTGAGGGGCTGTGTTAGGAGACTAGTGAGACATCAGATTGTTCCCCAAGCCCTCTCAGAGGGTCTAGACTTGAGCGGGCTGTCTGGTGAGGTACTGATGACAAAACGGAAGCTTGTCATGACCTGAGAGTTTAGGACTCAGCTTGCTTCTTTGAAAGGGGGAGGGCAGAAGGGTGCAGAGCTTCCTTCTCTGTAGGTGGAATTATGCGAGGAGCTTAGTGTTTGTTGTATGAAGAACAGCCTGGCAGGAGTCGAGAAGAGATAAGTCGGCTTCCAGCTGGGATCTGGGCACAGCCCCATGGCAGCAGGTTTTCAGGATTTCCAGAGAGAGTGCTTGGCTCCCTGCAGCAATATCTTTTCAGTCTCAGTTTGTTGTAACTATAAATATCTGTGATTTGCATTCCCTTCACATCCTACCTTGGAGGAGCTCAACACATTCTGTTATTGCTTCCCCCTGCCCAGCCCCACATGGGTCTCTTACAGGCAACATTCATGGCTTCCATGCTACAGAAGAGGAAACTGAGGCTGTAAGGAGCCACACAAGGGTACAACCTACATCTGGGCAGATCTGGCACCTGGCCGACTCTGGGAAGAAACAAGCACCTCAGCACAGCCTGAGAGTTCTTCGAATACCAGTCGCAGGCTTTCTGGCCTGCACTCTAGCCCGTCTTCATCCTGCATCCTACCCTCAGCCCAGATCATCCATCCTGCTCGCCTCCCTTCAGTTGTGGGGACATATTCCCTTCTCCACCCTCCCATCTCTACACCAGATACATATCTGTGCCTCTCTCTGGTGACACGACTGTCCTCCTTTGATTGGAGCTATCTGACAATGGTCTCTCCCCAACCCTGTCTTCACCAGGCTTCAAAATCTTGAAAGCAGTAGCATGTTTCAGCTTTTGGTCCCAGTACAGTGCCATCCTCAGAAAATGTGTAATGATGAATGAACCAAAAGACAGAAACATCTGAGTTGGTAGATGAAGAAGAGAGAGAGTTTGTATTTCATAGACACTCCTGGGTGAAAGGAGCACGTCATTGGACTGTTCTGATTCTTTGCAGGGACCCGTATGGAAAAGATTTGGAGCAGAAGCTGCAGCTCCCTAATGAAAAATCTCCCTGTGGTTTAGAGAGGTCTTAGGCACAAATCTGGCAGGAGATTGTGTCTCGAGATAATTGAGTTAGTTAAGTATCAGGTTTTCTTGTGTATTTTTTTTTTTCACCCGAAAATGGGGATCCTGAAATTATTTACCGCCTAGTGCAATTATATAAAATGTTTAATGGAGAATTGGTATCTCAAAGCTCTTGATACTTATCAGCTATCAGCTGGTAGGATAAATCTTCTCCTATCCTGGAGCTCACTAATGCCTGGGGAAGAGGAAAGAAGAGTGATAGTCAACCCCAAATTTGGAAATGAGTCTTACTTTTTAGGACATGAATGATCTGGATTTAGGAAATGGTTATCCAGGATTCTAAACACAATGTTTAAAAGAAATGGGTTCTGATCCAGCCCACACTAAGTTCTTCCTTAGTTCCAATTATATAACTATTCACCAATAATTCAGGAGTTAAGTAAGCCCATCCCCTGGGCCAGTGGTCTCCATTCGGTCTTGAGTTTGAACAACCAGAAATGTGGCACCGGAACTCAACTGGCCTGGGATCGTCAGGACCTGGGTTTGTCCTCTGACTCACTTTGTGACCATGGAGCATTCACTCCCTCTCTTTGTGCTTCAGTTTCTTCATCTGTCAAGTGAGGAGACTGGATTAGATGCTTCAGAATGGCCAACCACCTTAGAGCTATTGTAAAAAACAGGGACTCCACAGCCTCTGCTCTTTAGGCATCAACATTTCTCTTTCTTCTCTCCTTATCTACCTATTCTAATGAGTGAGGTCTGAGTTGGATGAGAATAAGCCTATGAAATAATGTTTTGCATATTCAAAGTGGGTCCATACTCACCTTATTCTAACTTTACAAACAGTTCAACGGAGGCAGGTAAGGTGGATGTCATAATCCTTATTTTATAACCATTAAAATTGAGGCTCAGAGAGGCAAAGTGGCCCAAGGTCACGTTGTTCAGTAGAGGCAAAGCCATGCTTTACAATCCCATTTCTGATTTTCTCTGTCAGTGACTCCTAAGACTGGTGGTTGGTTCCCTGGGCCAAAATGAGCCTTTCCTTGGACTTCCCAATCTCTCTCCCCTACCTAGCCTATGTCACCTTAGTCTTTGCTTGGCTTCCCAGTAAGAGAAGAATGTAGTGGAGTTGAGTCCAGCGTGGGTACACAAGATAAAGTCTAACGAGTGCTCTGTTCTACCCTCTCTGTCACTTCCTCCCACATTCCATGCTAAAGCCTTTGTCCAGGTTTCACATTCTGACCGAATCTTATTGTGAGGGCACAGGAAACTTAGAGCTATTGTTGTCTAAGCACACAGACGAAGAGACAGTGCACGGGAGCAACCTAGGCCAAGTGTGACAGTGAGACTTTTGAACTGCATGGTTGACCTGCTTTGATGGGTTGAAGACAAGTAATTGCACAGAAAGTCATGCACCTGGAAAATAAAAAGATAAGCTTCCAAAGAGGGGGCAGGGAAGGTAGTATGATGCCTGCAAAGAAAATGGGTGTGTGAGTTGAGGACAATTAGTCAAGGAGATTTGGAAGAATTTGGCATCTCTGTTGAAATATTTCTCATATCCATTCCTTCCCTCCATTTTCACTGCCACCACCCTCTCACTTCTCACCCAGAAGGTTGCAAACGCCTCTCACCTGGTCTCCTTCCTCCAGTCCCCTCCTGTCCCATTCCACCCCCATATGGATCCCAACCTACCTATTGAGCCATAGTCCTCAGGGCTCCCTCTGAGCATGCAGCACAGCAAGCTGGGTGAACGACTCACTCTTCCTGGTCCTGTACTTTTCCATCTCTGGACTTGGCTGGTGTTTTTTTCCTTCTGCCCAGCTCTCCCTGTGAGAGCGAATCCAGCTGCATTCTTTCAGGCCCACTTCAATGCTACCTCCCCTCTGAGGTCTTTCCTGGTCCTTCCTCTCCCCTCTCCTGGGGGAGTAAACCCTCACACCTCTGAGGGTATGTACTACCTGATGGTTCCGTCTCCTTTTTAGGGCTTTTACTGCCATCTCCCTGGTGTTATAATGATTTCCTTGCATGTCTCATGTCTCCTTTTGACAGGGCTCACATTGCAGTCAGGAAAGGGATCGCTTTCAAGTTCATATCCCTCAGTGTCTTGGTTACTATTGAGTTATTTGATTAATTAATTAAGACATAGGCGAATGAGTGCTTATTGGGACAGGAGACAGGAGAGCTCTCGCATCTAACCTTCAAACAAAGTTAACCATGAAATCAAAATTAAACTGATGATGTCATTTTGAGGCACATGGACAGGAATGCAAATAAATGCATTCAAAAAAAGATGAATCAGAAAGAAAAGAGCCTGGCATGGGAGTGCGATGCAAGGGACCAAGTACATAGGTACAACAGAAAAGACAATGTTTGTTTTATGCCTGGTAACAGGAACAGTCAACAGAAGTTGGAAGAAACATCTCAGGGTGGGACCAGATGAATCATAAGGCTTCTTTTTAACCCTTAAATGGCATGATATGTCTTCCCCATAGTAGAAGCCATAGGAAAGAAGAGTATTTGGCCTGGTAGTGGGCATCAACTGTGATTGACTTCATTCACACTTCGTATTTACCTTGAGTCAGGCCAGTGAAGAATATCAGCGTGTGCAACACACAGTCCTTGCTGCCAAAGAGTTCACAGTCTACTTGGAAAAAGATGACATGGTTCCAAGTCATCGAGACACAGCATTCCGTCAAATGTGTATGTATTTAAGAATGTATGAAACTTGTGCCATAAAATGATGGAATAGGCAACAAGTAATTGTAAGTAAGGGAAAGCGGAGGCAGAGACCAAGATAAGGGAAGACTTGTGGAGAACATGTCTGAGAAGCAGAGGCTTCAAGAACGGGCCAGATTTCCATCGGTCTCCATATGCTGTGTGTGAGGAGGCACAGTGGTGTGAGTTAGGTCAGGAGGTTGTCTGGGGAAGGCAGACCTGACTGGGTCAGAGCACAGAGGACTGTAAGGCCCAGTTAGGCAGCGGGACTGGCCTGTTTTTTCCCAAAGAAAGACCAATGAGTATGGACTGACCAGCGTTTATGTCTTAGAATGACTAAAAAAAGCCCACACTGTTTTGTGTGTGTGTGTGTGTGTGTGTGTGTGTGTGTGTGTGTGTGTGTGTGTTGCATAGGAAGGCTAAACAAAATTGTAAAATAGAATATTCTACTGACACATGGAAAGTAATTTCTCCTTATCCAAGCCTCATCTGACCTGTACAGGTGGAGTGCAGGATTGAGTCTCTAAGGGAGGAAGGTCTGGGAAGAAAGCCTCATCTTGGCGGCTCTTGGCTTAGGGAAAGTGAAAGGCTGAAAAGAAAGAAAAAGAACCAGCGCCTTTTCACTTTTTGCAGACCTTGTTTATTCATAGCCTCATCTGCATAGGTAAATAGGAGTGGTCAGCAGTGCAGGACGAGGCACCTGTGGCTGTGCAGCTGCGCCGAGAGGCTCCGGCAGTGGCAGCGGTGGGGAGTCCCCGAAGCCACTCTGGGCTCCCCGGCCCGCAATGTTTGGAGATGGGGGCAAGGAAAGAAAGGATGATAGAAAGAGAGATTGTCCGAGAGTAAAGGGGCCCTGGTGCCACTTTGGCTAACTCTTCTGTTGCACACATAGGATAACAATGGTCAAGAGCTGCAATGTGCTTGTCCACGGTCCCCTCATCCGGGCTGGTCGGGACCTGGACTAGAACCCACATCTCCTGACGTGAAGGCTAGTGCTGGCTGAGTCCTGTCCCCTTGCAAGATGGGGGGGTGGAGGACAGGGACAGACAAGGAAAATAATGAGGGGTGAAGAACCCCTGGGTGCCCCACAAGATACACCGGCACTCGCTCCTAACCAGCTGTTCTCAGCCTCTCAGCTTCTGCCTTTATTCCACTCATGTTCCAAGCCACCATTCTCTGGGGCCACAGGAAGTTTGGAAGGAATATGTCCTCCGTAACGAAGACATTCACAATTTCCATGAAATTCACAAGCTGTTTTTGTTTGCATGCTGTTAAGTTTAGGGGTATCCTTTTAAATCTCTTCAATGTGCTTTCATGGGCACAAAATTTACAGTCACCCATTCTATCTGGCAGTTTTGAATGGCAAAAAGGTGAGCATTGAGAAATTGATGCTTGTTCAACAAATTTTACTTGATATTTTGAAGAGATTAACCTCAATTTTATTTTAAGTTTTTAAGGTAATTAAGCGGAGAGGCAGCTCTATGCTCTACTGAGAAGAACTCTAAGCTTGACAGCAGAAAAAGGCCTCAAAAACCAGCTCCACTCTTTTCTAACTTTTTAAGTTTTTGTCAAGTCAATTTATCTCCCTGGGCCTCAATTTCCTCATCTTTAAAATGGGGGTAGTAATAATTTATTAATAATCTCAATATTACTAACTTATTCATTTGCTTATTTAAATTCTTTGAGCATATATTTATTGAGCCCCTGTTATGTGCCAGGTGATATTTTTGAGACTGAGATAAAATCATAAACAAGACTGCTGACATCGCTGCTCCCTCAGAGTGTATATTATGATAGAGATTCAATGTGATAACGTGTCAGTGAGTTTAGCACAGGACCTGACTAGTAGTAGCTGCTTATAAATTATGAAGTCAGAACTCTCACAGAGTGCTGGGAGAGCTGTTCTAGTTTTATTTGTGACATTAACCAGATGGGAGACCTCGGGAATCTCTGGACACCTAAGTGCCCCTTGGCTAGTGTGATCTTCCTCAGCAGAAATGCTTGGGGACCCTCCGGTGTTGCACAGTTCTCATAGTGTTTTCACAAATAGAAAACTCCTGTGCTCATAAAACTCCCATTCATGTAGGGACAAGGGCAGGTCCTTGTATCAAGGTCCTTGTAGCAGTTTCAAGATCTGAAACTAAATTTCTAACTGTTCTTTAGGATTGTTGCTTGCTTTGTACTTATTAACTTTTCTCTGACTATTAGTAAGCAGTTTAGCTGAAAACAGACAAGAATCTGAGGAAATCTGATCTATCTTAGATAATCTGATCTATCTTAGATGAACATGTTTTCACAGGGAATGGAGGTGGAGGACTTAGTGACCAACAGTCAGGGTCAGTGAAATTTATACCCAGTTGTGTTGGTCCATCTTAAGGGACTAGTAAAACACCTTTCCAGTGCTGATATATGGAAGAGAGTTTCAGGAGTTGATTTGGCTAAGGCCAAGCCAGAGAATCAAGGACAGAAGGGAAAATAAACACAATTCGTTCAACCTCTGTATCTTCCATTTAAGAGAACTGTGATCCATTACTCACAATAGCTAAGACATAGAAACATTCTAAGTGCTCATCAACAGATGAATAGATAAAAATGTAGTGTGTGTGTGTGTGTGTGTATATACATATGTATACAGACACAATGGGATACACACACACACACACACACACACACACACACACACAATGGGATAATTTTTTTCAGCCATAAGAAAGAAATCCTGCCATTTACAACATGGATGGACCTAGAGGGTATTATACAAAGTGAAATAAATCAGGCAAAGACAAATACTGTATGATCTCACTTATATGTGGAATTTTAATAAACTGCACTCATAAAAACAGAGACTAGAATGTGGTTGCCAGTGACTGGGGATGGTGAACAGGGAGATCGTGGTCAAAGAGTACAAACTACAAGTCATAAAATGAGCAACTTCTGAGGATTTAATGTAGTATACTTGAAAGTTGCTAACAGAGTAGATCTTAAATGTTCTCATCACAAAAAACAAATGGTAATTATGTGACACGATACACATGTGTTAGCTTATACAATGCTGGTAATCACTTTACAACATATAAGTGTATCAAATCAACACCTTAAACTTACACAATGTTATATGTCAATTGTATCTCAATAAAGCTGGAAACAAAGAAGTGTATGTGGGGGTCGGGGATGAATTTGATGTTGGGCGTACTGAGTATAAATTGCCTGTTGGACAATTGGAAAATGGTTCTGGAGAAGGATATATAAAAGCAAACAAACAAACAAAACTGTGGTCCAGAAATGTGAGGTCCCTGCCCTTTAATATCCATTTGCTAATGAGTGGCAGATCCCATGACATAGACTTCATATAAAAGTCACACAGAACCTACTGAAACCTATGTCTCCTGATTTCTAGTCCATAAAACAAGGTTTTGTTTAGCCCTCTCAAACTGGAAATGCCACATTATACTCTTCTTTTAGAATTTTAAGAGTCCCCCTAAAGAATTGCTGCCTAAATATGATTTCTATTCATGACATCATCTTCAACAAATAGGAGAAAGAACTGGATTTAAATACCTGAAGGGCTGTAAAAAGGCAGTCTTTGGAATTGTTATGTGGAATCTCAAAGGCAGAGACAGAGCCACAATGGATGTAATAAATGGAGATAAGTTTTGTTGAAACCTAAGAAAGAACTTTTGGACATGCAGAGGTGTCAACAGCTGGAATGATCTGCCTCGGGAGGGAGTGAGCTCTCTGCCATTGGAGAAACCAAGTAGATGCCCGTGAGGTAGTAATTGGGGCCGGGTGACCTTTAAAGTCTCACAATCCTTAATAAACCCATGTGGAATTTATGAGTATTGATGGCATTTGAATACTCCCTTCTTAAACCTGGTTGTGCGTCTGCAATCCCATCTAGTTGCTACCTCTTGGGCTCATTAAGTTTACTACTACTATGTAAAGTTTCATTTGCTCTAAATTTAACCCTTGTACCTTTGGGGTAGGGGAGGTGGGGATAGTTTTATTTTTCTGAGATTTGCTGATTAAATACATAGTTCCATTCTAGCAAACATTGTCATATCTCCTCTCAGCCTTTTTTTGATGGAGGCAATCTAATTTTGTGAAGTCTATCTTTACACCAACAAGCTCCATCACATTCGTGATTTGAATAGTTCTCTGTCCTTCCCCCACCTCTCCAGCTCCTCTGAATTTTTCTTGAGGGTCTATGAGTAGAACTGCCACATTCCCGTCTAGCCTTTCATTTGAACATGTAATAACGCCTTTGTATTTGGCATCCATACTCTTTCGGAGGAAACCCAACTTTCTCATGAGTGTCTCAGCTTAAGCAGCTCCTGGAATTCAGATGTGTCAGAGCTGGTCTAAATTTCTGCTCTGCTACTTAGCAACTCTGTGACCTTGGACAAGTGATTGATTTTCCTTTGTAAAATGGGGAAAACAGTAACCCGAAAAATCATTAAGAGACTCAAAAAAGAGAAGATGTACGCAAGTGGCCTGCACAAGACCTGGTACCGAGTCTATGCTCAATAGTTGTTTATGGAAATGAAATGAAATAAACTTAAGTTGTGAGACATTCAACTCCATCATTTTATAAGTAGAGATGGGGCATATTTTACCCAAGAGCACTGCTTTGTATTTGCCTAAACTGAAGCTCAGTTATTACATGTCATCCTTCATTCTCCTAAGATCTTAATCCCCTGAGATTCAGTGTCAGGGGACTCCAGTTTGAATCCTTTCTCTGTGATTTATTAGCTCTACAATTTTGGTTCATTAACATCTCTAAGTCAAGTTCCTCAGCTGTAACATTGAGATAATAGAAATATTTGACCTAGAAACACGGGCTTTGAACCCAAGTAGACCCAAGATTCCAATCCTAGCTCCACCGATTTGTAGCTTTGTGACCATGTGACTAAGTTGCTTACCCTTGCACAGTTACCTACTATGCAGAAAGAAAAGATAACACCCACCTCAGACACTCACTGCCATAATTTAGAGAGGCAACTATGTACGGCATCTAATACAGCTCCTGGTCACACACAGTGGGTTCTCAATAATTTGTTGTGTTCCTCTGCATGACACTGAGTTGTCCAGATGCATTGTAATGTCTAAAGAGGTGTGCAGATAGAAGCTGTTGTTTGTTGTGGTGTTTCTTTATCTAGAAGCAACACTGTCTTGTGGAAAAAGCACTGGATTTAGAGTGCAACTGGGATTCAAATAATACAAATTTTGGAAAGATGTTCTGCTCCGTAACGTGTGGGTTCCTCATCTCAAATGGGGAGGATAGACCTTTCTCTCTGCTTAACTCACAGGGGCACCTTGAGCATCTGATGAAATATTAATGGGGAAACCATTAAGGTAGTTTTAAAAAGAGACACCACGATGAGTGAAATGTTCAGTGAAATTTGCAAAAGTGTAGGTTTCATTACTTTGTATTCCTTCTTTTATTAAAATGTGAATTAAAACCCAATTCTGGGTGCTTTCTGGAGATCTCTTTGTTAATATTCTCTCTTTGGGGAGGTTTCAACAATATTACCGTATTATTTCCATGATCCTTGTGAAAGATAGCATAGCACCATGCCAAGCAATTTTCTGGAATCAAGTTGCTCTTTGATATAAAAATCCAATCACAGACATCTTGAATGTATAAAAATCAAAAGCATTGCGTTTCAACAGTCGCCTACTTAGACCCGACCCCTCGTCTCCTGGAGAACATTGGCTTGTTAAAGTCCTTCTGGTTTTTTCCCTCTCATGATGGGTTATTTTTGCTACATTTCCATGATCCCACACCTTATTATGACTTCCAGACATGGCAGTGAGATTGAGTAGCTTATACTCCCAGGTAGCCCTCCACATGGATGGAAAACCCGTTGGCAATGTGACATTCCCTCTGGGTCAGTGGCCACTTATAATGACAGGGTGTGCTCTGGACAAGAGTACCACAGTTCTACACATGACTTACTCCAGAATTCTGAGGTAAGTGCAATCTGGCTCAGGTGATTTATGTATTTAGTTTGTCCATTCTATTTAGTTGAAAGAGAGAACCAGAGTACATAACATAGACTTGAGTACATAGCCCTGACTTGAGTGGCAAAAGATTTGAACGTTTGCCCCAAATATGCTGCTAATTTGCTAGATGAACCTGAGCAAGTGATTCTCTCTATGGCTCAGCATCCCCGTCGGAGACTTGAAGGGGTTGGATGAGATGATGTCTAATGTCTCCTCCAGTTTTGGCATTTAGTGATTTTAAAATAGGCTGTCATTCCTAGTTCTTCCTGGCAAGATCCTGGAGGGACAAGGCTAAGGTAGCTGAAACACATCTCGCTTTCCTTGTCAGCACTCTGAAGCTCCCCTTAAATAAACTCTCGGTGAACATCCCTAATTAAGCACACTGGAAACTGGAATTCAGCAACTAGAATGGTAACTTAGATCAGACAAGAGATGATGGAAAATCATCTGTATTGATTTTATTAGTCAAGTAAATTGCAGAAATATCCATAAATGAAATTTAGAGAAAAAATGAAAAGGGGAAAGGGACTGTCCTAGTTGTTTCGTAGTGCTGGCATTGGAACTCTATCTTCATTAGGACCTTGTGCAGAAGAAAGGGACTTGAATTCGACAGTCCACTAAATGCCACCCTGATGGCTTTCTCTTGCTGTGTGACCTTGGGCAGGCCTACTGTTCTCTTTCAGCCTTTATTTGCTCCACTTGCTAATAAGCATCTTGGGCTAAGGTAGTGCTTCTCAAACTATAACACGCATGTGAATCATCTAGAGATCTTGCTAAAATGTAGATTCTGATTGTGTAAGTCTGGATTGGGACCTCAGATTCTGCAGCTCTAACAAACTTCTTGATGCTGCTCCTGCTGCTGGCCCTTCACTCATTGAGAAGCAGGGGATTCAATAATTCTTAAGGGGCTTTTTGTGTGTGAACGCTTCGTGAATCCAATAGCTCCCAACATTAATGTAGGAATCAGAATAGGAAGGCCTGTCTAGATGGTATGCCACCGATATTAAAATGCCCTTTTGTTTAGAAAGGTTTAAGAATAAAATCCCTAAGTCTGGGCTTCAGCAAGATGGAAGGTGGGCACTGATGGGATATTTGCTCTGAAGCCTGACATGGTTTGAAAAGGTACTGGTGCTTGAAAGGAAGGGAGAGGAGAGAGGCAGAAATTTTGAGGAAAGTCAGGGAATAACCATCCCCAGAAGCCACAGTTGATGGTGTTGGAAATTGTCATAGAAATGCAATAAATATCTTAATGTTAATTCCACGGCGATGCATGGTTGGCCCTGTTTTATAAATGTAATCTCATGTACACTCACAGCATTCCTGCAAAGCTACTGGGGCACAGGGGGGCTATTCCCATCAGAATGAGAAACTAGGTTGTAGAGAAAGAGGGTTTGAGGCTGAGAAAACTGACAGAGAAGCCACTGACATCCAGTAGACAAGACTGACAGAGAAGCCACTGACATCCAGTAGACAAGAGCCTCAGCTCTAACAGCCCAGAGATGAGACTGGAGCCTGGTGCATCTCTGCACGTTTGGACATAACGCATGGGAGCTCTCCCCATGTCACCCCTTTGGATCTGCCCGTGGGGCAGCAGAGTGGGGGAAGGAAAGTGTCTCAGCAGAATTTGTTTCACTTCCTGCCACAAACAGAGTCATTATATAAATATCAACCTCAGCAGCTGCTACTCTCACCCCTCTTCTCACTATTACTCCCAAGTCCCAGCTCATAGGCAGGGCACCCACAGCCTCTCACTTTCCCCTGGTCACATAGCCCTTGCACCAGGCTGGCCAGGTGGGTGCCTGAGGCAGAAATGAATCACAACCTCTCTCTGGCCCTCCAGCCAGCCATGCCCGGTGGCCCTCGCCTCACTAAGCAGGGGAGGTTGTCCTGACCAGTGGCCCACGTTAATCAAATTAAACTTCATATACAGAAGGGACAAGCAGTCAGCCCATCTGTAGAGGACACAGACTACACCATCAGTCCTCGTGCTGATAGAGGTGGGATACATTAGTATATGTATGTTTTATTCTGTGAAATGAACTAAAATCACCCAAACTTTCAAGTGTGTTTTAATTCAGGCAAGCAGTGTAGCATGGCATAAAGAATAGTCCAGAATGAAAGATCAAAAATGGGTTCAGGTTGCCACTCCATCATGAATAAATAAAATTTTCTACTAATCTTCAAACATAAGAAACTTCCCTTTAAACATTGGCTCATTTTTGTTTACTTATTTTATTTCTAAAGACAATATTTAAAAAACAAATGAAAATTAAAATTCCAGTCATGTACATGTAATCTTCCTGATCCTCCATCTTTAAAACACATTCATGAGCCCTGCTTCTTTTCTAGGGTTGTTACAAGGGACATACAAGATGTGATATCTTTCTCTCTGCCTACTGAGCACACTGATTGATGTGTAATAGTGTGAGCATGTGTGTGTGTGTGTGTGTGTGTGTGTGTGTGTGTGTACACACGCATGTGTATAATAGAGGTTTACAAATTGAAAGCTGTTATCCCAAGCTATTTTTATTACTTAGGTTTTAACCATGTTTTAGCTATGGCCATCTTAGAGACAGAAAATCTCAGGTCAATCGGAGCCAGGTAAATGGCTTTGTTGAGCCTTCAAAACAGTCAATGGAAAGCAGTATTTGCGAATCTCAAAATCTGTGTGTTACTCAACAGATCAAAAGTCAAAATATGCTCACTTTCTTACTTGATCCACATCTGACCTGACTAGATATTCGTGATTTATTACTAAATGACAAAAACAGATTACTAAGCCGTTTGTTCAGTATGAATGCATTAAACAAATTATTTCTACATTTTGACAAAAATGAAAAAGGATGGAAGTTCACTAAAATATTAACTACTGGTAGTCTCTGGATGGTGATTTTTGGTGGTTTAAATTTCTTTCTCTCTCTCTCTCTCTCTGTCTCTCTCTCTCTCTCTCTCTCTCTCTCTTTTTAATCACGTAAGTTGAATACTATTAGCATCAGAGAAATTACCCCCTTGAAGAATATGGAGGTTTGGTGTTGTTAGTTTTTCCTCTTTTCTTAAACACATGTGTGAGGTGTCAAGTAAAGGGAAACCAAAGATGACAGAGCTGAAGCAGGTTGTCATGGGTCTAAGCAGAGTGAGGGTCTGGAATTACTTTTTTTAAAATCTGTTTCCCAAGAGTGATTGGTAGATTCCTGTGTTTGTCAGTCTTTTATTCATTCATCCAGCCCACCATCATTCTTTCACTTGGTTAACAAATAGTTATTGGGTTAGTTATGCTGTCTGTGTTGAGGAAGGGCATATACTAGTTGTCAGAAAACCAAGGTTCAAGTTCTGCTACCATCTTTCTGAGGCCATGAGCCCTTTGCCCCTTCTAGACACCTGAGGCTCTCTGTTCTATGCAATGAGACTCTCTTTGAGAACTCCACAGTGCTGAGTAGCGAAGGAGTTTCTGTGAAGTCAAAACACTCTGTCAGAAGTGCAAGAGAGAAAGGCAAGTCATCTAGAATCTGCCCTCTTGAGAAGCTTTCATTCAGTAGTCTGCTGGCTTAATGCCAAGTCTAGCAGTATGGGGCACAGAAATAATCTAACTGGAATCCAGGAAGCCTGAGTGCTAGGGTAGTCTGAGCTGCTGACATGCTGTCTGATTATGAGCCACTCAATTTCACCCTCTGACTCTTGATTTTTTATCTATCCCATAAAGGAATTACTAAGCTCTATTATCTCCAAGGCACCTTCCAGGTTGGGCATTCTATAAAATGAGTGAAATCAGGAAAAATCTGCACTGTTAAGATATCCCTCATGGACCAATATGCATCGTGTACTGATTTCTGTTTTTACAGTAAAGACACAAGAACATTTTAGACAGCACAGGGCATCTCACAGGGCATGTCCCAGGTCTATCTATGTTGGTCTTCTGCTGGATCTGTTTCCCTGCTTAGCTCCCATCACCTTGGGAGAGAGACAGAGAGCAAACTCTTCTACAAGATGACTGGGATCTACTTGTGAGTCATGAATAAACATGATGGGTATTGACTATTGGGAACACATTTTGGTCATGTTTATGAGCTATTTCTCAAACCTGACCTTGAAATGAATCTGAATGGGGAAGGGAGAAAGTGTGAGCAGTGGGGAGTTCCCACCTCGGTAATCTGGAGCCCAAGGTCTAGAGTCAGCTCAGCCAGTGACTGGCCAGTGACATTCATTCATTCATTCATTTATTCATTCATGAAGCATTTATGAAGCACCTACTATGTGTATTAGGTACTAGGTTTAACATTTGAGAAAGTAAGATGAACGGGACATAGTTTACTAGACTACATGTCTCCTGAAAGCAAGTGCCTTGTTCTCATTTCTCCAGAGCCTGAACATGACCCTGCCTTGAGGAGCACATAAACTAGTAGCATATTTGGACAAGTTGTTTCCTTTCCTGAACTCAGTGTTCTCATTTATAAAATGGTTTTGGGGAATTGGACTTAATGATCTCCAAGGTCCTTTCTAAGCTAGGTCTTCTGTTCTGTTGTTACATTGCCAGGTGCCCTGCAGTGAGAAAGCTTTGCATGCAGCAATGGAGCAAAGGTCATAGAACAATCTGCAGTAGAGGTAAAATGAAACCGCAAAGCCTCCAGGGAGTATGTGAAGCCAGTAAGTCCCTTTCACCCAAGATGGCTCTGAGACAAAGCCTAGTCCAGAAATGCAAATAGGTATGCTTAGGCACTGCAGGAACAGCAGCACAGGCTCTGAGCTTCTGTGGACCCTTCCCTTCGGGCAGGGCTGACCTTTATCTGGCAATATACTGGACAGTGCCACAGCTGGCCCATCAGTCCAGACTGGTAGTGACACGTAGCTGAATACAATCTGGACAGAGAATCAGAATCTCTGAGTTTCTGTCACAATACCTCTCCCCCTGCTTTTACCTGTGTCACCAAAACTCTCCCGGGATGGCAACAGCTACCTCGCATATTACTGTGATGATTAAATGTGAAAATGCATATGAAAGGCCTTCAGAAACTCTGAAGTGCTTTTGACATGGAAAATAGAATGAATATTTGTGGAGGAGGGAGAAACAAAAGTGTGCCTTAAAGAATGAATAGGTGCCACCTAAGTGGATAGCTGTGTGCTAGGCACTGAAATAAGCACTTTATAAAAATCAACTCAATTAAACTTCATGACATGGGGTAGGGTCCACTATTTTTCCTATTCTACAGATGAGGAAACTGAGTCCCTGGGAGTTTAAGTAACTTGATTCAGGTCACCCCACCAGTAAGTGGCAAAGCTAGGACTCACACTGAGGGAGGTGGGCTATAGAATCTGTGTTCTTAACCAATGTGCCCTTCTGCTTTCCTGAATGAAAAAATGTTTTCTAATCCAAGTTAATTCCAGACAATAGACATGGCCTGACTGGGCCAGACTGGGCACAGGGCACATGGTAATGAAGACACAGGAACATGAGCAAATAAGGAAATACTCCAAGGAATAAGGAAACAGATATCACAAATATGACAGGTATTGGAATAATATAAAGACAAATGTGGAGATGGAAAAAGTGAGGAGTGTTGCAGAGGCTCTGCATTTAACAGACGAGGGAACTAAGTTGTGGATAGAGTAGTTCAAGGTGAGGCTGAAAAAGTGAGTTTTCTGCACCTGACAGCGAAGGATCTCGTGCTCCAGGCTGATGTGATGGGGATTTAGCCTGGAATTGATAGAGAACTATGAAGAGCAGGAGAGTAGTGCACCCAAAGTGGAATTTTAAGAGAGGTAGACAATGAGTGTTTATTCTTTCATTTTCTTTCTTATTTAACTACAAGTGTTCAGCACTGTTTTCTTCCCATCTAAGAACGTCGTTAGTTCAGTATCACCGTGTTGGTAACCCCCACAGGCGTAAAACATGTCCTTGTTGTCAGCAAGGAGCTCTGTGGAGCTCCGAAGGGGCTGGACTGGGGAACCCCAGGACCGTCCAGACAGACAGGCTTAGCTGGATTGGGGAAGGCAGTCCAGCCAGGAGGATGGGACCCAGGGCTTAGAGGCAGGAGACAGAAGGAGCTACTATTGATGTGGCCTTTTCATCCAAAGCCCAAGGATAAAGCTTCAAGAATCACTTCATTAGTCAAGAAAAAGGTGTAGCACCCAGAATGAATTTCAACTCCGATTCCTTTTAAAAAGCCCCTACTTCTTTTAAATGAATGACTGGGGAAATCTCACAGATCATTCCTGCAATACCTACTGGGTGCCAGGTAGTAAGATTCACAGGTGGGTTACACATGGTTCCTGTCTCAGAAGGGGCTCACGCTCTAGGGGGCAGATGAAGCAAAAGTGTGTGCGTGTGCGCGTGTGCGTGTGTGTGTGTGTGCGTGTGTGTGCGTGCGTGTGTGTGTGTGTAATCTGCAGTATGTACTTGGGAGGCCATACGTCTAAGCTCCATGAGGCCAGGACTGTGTCTGTTTTTGTTCACAAGTGCCTTGAATGAGGTGTGGCATAGTCTCACGAAATACGTACTTAAGGAATACATGCCTGACAGCATCCAATCTAAAACGATAGTGAGGTACTTCAGCTTAATACGTTACTCACTGAAACCTGGCCATTCTTATTTTGTAAGGTCCCCTGTGAAGCGTGACTTATATCAACTCATTGCAGGTAGACACAATGGCATCTATATGACAAAACTGCCCATCCAGTACTGATTCCTTGGCCACATGTCTAATCAACAGGAGGCTGATTTGTTGAGTGAATGTGGGCAAGTCACTTAATCTCTAATTAGGTAAGAGCTTTAATTTCTTGTCTGTTAAAGAAAGGTAGTATCACATCTAGTTCACATAGTTATTAAATAATAGCATCCTGGGAAAGAGCTAGGTTTTGTGTTTTTTTTTAAGAAAAGATCCAAATTGAGTCGGCAAGACTTTTTCCTGAAGCAGCTCAATCTTTTCAGAGCATCCAGACTCAAAAGTTAGCCTTAGGGAGCAGCTGACATTAGAGGTATATTTGAACCTTTGAACTTTTGGCTTAAAAGTAAGAGTTCAACTCTCCCCAAATTCTCTCTGGTGTTGCAATGTTGGCCGAGAGTGGCTGCTGCACTCTGAATACAACCGGAAACCCCAAATTGGGTTTGCATCTATCTGGCCGAGATACCTTCCCCAGCTCCACCTCCAGATGTTCCATGGGGGTTTGAGGTGTAGAGAAAGAGTTAACAGAGCTTGGTGTCTGATAGAGGTGAGTAGGAGCACCGAGTAGGCATGCACGAGAGAGCTGGGGGTGGGAGTGTCCCAGTCTGTTTCTGTAACCGGGTGCCGCAGACAGCTACAGGTCCCTTTAGCCAGAAGCAAAATGCTGCTGTAATCACAAGACTGAGGTTTCCCCATCTTCTCTATGGCAAAGTTTAGAGGCCATTTCTTTTTCAGCAACTGGCCAAGCTTTTCCCTACATCAGTAATATTTCAAGAATTTCTACAAACTTGCCAGCCTGCTTTTTTAATAAGCAGGGCTTTGCATTGATGGTACATGTGCAAGGTCTGACCTTTTCATAGGAAAAAACATTCATAACCAAAGCCTATATATAGAAGCTTAAGACTGGAGCAGATAAAGATGTAGGTCACATGACATTTTTGTGTGTGTGAAACATAATGCAAGAGGGACACAGTAGACAATTCAAAACTCATGAAATACTACCACTGGCGTGAGCCTTCCTAATATTTATCAAAGGCTTTAAATAATGATTTTGTTTTCCACTGAGAATTATAATGCTACCTTCTATCTCTGAACACAGGATTTTTTTCAACAGGGGAAATTTACTTAGTTTAAAAATGTATTTTGTGATCTGTTAACTCTTAATTATACTTGTTAAAGGAAAGAAGAACAGTTGCTATAAGATTGATTCCATGAACAAATATTTAAAATAGTATGATAGGTAATCAAAAAATCCGATTTGTGTCTCTTCTCAGAGGAAACCATTTCCCCAGGCTCATCATTACCTGAGTGAACATAAACCAGATTCCTCAACGTGCAAGGCTAACGTGACCTGGACGTTATCTGCCTTTAAAACAATCCCTCAGCACCCCTTTACATATTCTTTGTTCCATCAACTCTTACACGCAAACGCCTACATGTTCCTTTATCTTTGCCTTTGTTTCCTTTACTCTCTCTTCTTGGGACACTCTTTCCTGGACATCTCTGTATGTCCAAGTCTATTCTGAAATATATGACTCAGTGCAGTTGCCTCCATGAATACTTCCCTGGTCTGCCCTTCCCAAGATCTTTTATTTTTATTTTTTTTAAGACCTGATCATAGCTTGCTCTGGATTACACTTACTGGGGTCCATATTTTATATCCCATTCTGCCAGACCATGAAGTCTTTGAGAATAGGGCAAGAGTAATGTTTGAGGCATGCTGTGCTGCCATAGTACCTAATACTGGAGACACTGTTCAATAGGAAGCACCCAGAAAACACAGTTCTGCAAAATGTTTACTGAGTGAATGAATTTGGCTTTGGAATGCACTAATAGTGATTTGTTGAGCATGTATTATTTATGTCTACTGTGCTAAGTATTAGCTGATTTAAATATCACCAATAAACCATGAAATTATTATTATTGCATCACCTTTAACAGCTGAAAAAACTAAAGCTCAAAGCAGTTCAGAACCTCACCCAATGTCACACAGCTGGCAGGACGATAGGCCAGGATTCAAACTCAGATCTGTTTGGCCATGGGTGTTGCCGGGAGCTGACTTGTTCCAGCTTACAAGAACTAATTTTGAAGTTATCAGGAATTGTGTGAACTGGTTGAAAAGCACAACCACTATTCAAAATCATGTAAATATACAAATAAATTATATTAAAATCTATGGTAATACTCACAACTTGCTATTCCCTATTTTATTTTATGACATTTTATTGTTATATGTGCTCTTGAGGTTAGTAGTATTTCTTGTATCTGTGTTAGAAATATTATACAATAGTGTTCTGCTGTGCATCTCTTCCAAACTCCACTCAACGATCTTGCACTGGTAGCTTGAAAGTGGCCACTGTGGGAATATTTATATCAAAGATATTGGCAAACACAACAAATAAGGGCTTTCTTTCACCACACCCCTCCCCTGTAGGGCCAGTTGTTAAACATTTACTAGCACACCACTGGTCTGGCCCCAAAGCTGCACAGCACTTCAGTAAGTACCAGGCTTTGGGCGGAAGACGTATACAGACTCCTGCTTCTAGGCTTAACTTTTACCCAGTACAGCTTAGCTTTGGACCATCACAGATAAGCTGCTTCCTGATGGTAGAAAATTGACGTTTACGAGGCTCTTTTGGGCTTCAGGGTTGGAATGAAAGTAATCCTCAGTTGTTATTTTATGTTTATACCCATATATTCTAAATCTCAAATTTAATTATGCCTTTTATCACATGCTATACACAATAATACATGATGAATCTCTTGTAGAGTAAAATGGGAATTCCCAAATATGGATATAAATTTATTTCCCCAAATTTACATTGATAATAACCTATTGTTTTATCTACATATCCTTAGAACCTGGATTTTTTTTTTAATTAAAATTTATCGGGACGACAATTGTTAGTCAAGTTACATAGGTTTCAGGTATACAGTTCTGTAACACATCATCTATATATCACATTGTGTGTAGAACCTGGATTTCATGTACATGGATTCCACACTATGTATCCTATATGTGGTCTTATGAAATGAGATCTGAACTTTGAATGAGACATTATGGGTTTCAGTACTAGTTCTTTAAGTCAAGAACTGGCCAGTTAACATTGCTGGGCCTCAGTTTCCGCATCTGCCCAATGAGGAGTTTGGCCTAAATGTCCTTTACAGATCCTTCTGGTTCTACTTCTAAATGACACTACATATTGCATCTCTTCTCTAGGGCTCAGTTTGCACATCTGGAAACAAGCAGTGGGGTGAACCAGGTAGTTCCTAATGTCCTTTCAGCTCCATCAGCTGTGGACTCATGTGCAAAGCCATGTTTTCTACCTCACGTGTCATTTCTATCAGATATCATCATGCCTTACCACCGGAAAAATGCCAGGTAATCTGCTGGAGACCCAGAGTTCTGGTGCCAAGAGAGGACCTGGAAATGCAGCAGCTTTTCTGGCCAGGAGCTCTAACTGCCACAAGGCCGGGCTGCCACAGCCCTCAAAACAAAGGGAAATGCGTGGGTGGAGGGAGCGCCTCTGCTGTTTGCTTTTAGATGGTCTAGAAGACTAAGGAAATGAGGGTGAAATATCTGTACAGAGGTTTTGATTTGACACTCCACCTGGGTCTGCAGTAAAGAGGGTGGGAGGGAAGGAAGGCGCAAGACATAAGACAGGTGCTACTTTCTATTGGACTGGGGAGATAGAGCGATGGTGGTACTTAAGTAAGGAAAGGATTTGGCACAAGCTTCTGGTGTAGTTCTCAGGGCGGGCAGAACACAGGCACTCAGATGGAACTTCTCCCTCCCTACCCTTCTCTGTTGACCCTGAGCCTATAGCTCATTTGTATCTTTATGGAAAATCAAAAAGTGTTCTTCACTAGCTCATCTACATCTTCAACCTCATCTTCAACCACACAACACTACACTTTTTTCGGGTTACAGTTCTTTTGGCATCTGTAATCTCATTCGACCCACAAGACAAGTCTGTGAAATAGGTATTGTTGCTCGGACTTTCCAGAGGGAAAAGTGGAAGTTCAGAAAGGGAACTGAAGGTTGTTCACGATCACCTCGGTGTAGAGCTGAGACTGGGAATGAGCCCATTTGTTTGACTCTAAGATTGGTGCCCTTTTCCAGCCCCCAAATGACCTTACTTGATGTCAAGACTGTTAGCTGAAATGACAAGTTTCTGAGTTGTTGCTCATTTGAAGACTCACAGAGCCACAGTAGAGAAAGAAGGCTTTAATAAATCCTAGAAGTAGAGGGAACCCTGGAAGTGGCCAGGACATCCCTGGCCCATCCCTTCAATTTTCGGATGGGGGAAATGTCCGAAGTCATGTACAGAATCAGGATCAAAGCTGGGACTTCATTGTCATCTGCTCAGGCACTGTTTGCTTTTGCTGGCTTTTTAGCCACCAGCAACCTGAAGAGATAATACCGTGTTTCCCTGAAAATAAGACCTAGCCGGACCATCAGCTCTAATGTGTCTTTTGGAACAAAAATTAATGTATAATTAATATAATATAATATAAGACCAGGTCTTATAGTAAAATAAGATCAGGTATTATATTATTATATTATATTATATTATATTATATTATATTATATTATATTATATTATATTATTATTATATTATACCGGGTCTTACATTATGGTAAAATAAGACTGGGTCTTATATTAATTTTTGCTCCAAAAGACACATTAGAGCTGATGGTCCGGCTAGGTCTTGTTTTCAGGGAAACACGGTGACTACTTTTAAACCCTTGACTATCACTGTGAGGACAATATAGCGTTTTCTACCAGTGTGGACATGGATTATAGAACCCTGGATGGAAGGAGGCCAACATGCTCCAATCTCAGCTGTCATTTTACATTTGATCCATCCTGTGCCAACAGTTGGATTTATTGCTGGTGAGAACAGTGACTCATGCTCTTTTGATGCCAACCACCTAATTTATCCCACCATGGCTTGGTAGGTACAAATGTTTAGTACGTGATCAAAAATAGAGACCCCCTGTCATCCACTCCCTTAGTGGTTTTGCCTGAGCCTGAAGGCTTTCTCAAACCCAAATCAGACTTTTAGCCCAAATGTACCCAGGTAGGCTTTATTTTAGGAATCACTGACTTATAATCTAGTCAGAAAGGATAACAAAATATCACAGGGAAAAGCATCTCATTTAAGTTACCTGTCCTGAGTCTATACCCACTTCTTTTATTAAATTGATCTGTCATCTTTGGCAACTTACCTCCTTTCCCTGAGCCACACTGTCCCTATCTACCAAATGAGAGGGTCAAAGTAAGTGACCTTTGGCCTGTCTATTGTAATGGGCTTCTTATAAGTGATAAGATTATAACTTTTTCAAAGCATCTTGCTACCTCCCAGTTTTTTTATATGGTCTTGCTATGCTTTGGGCGTGAGGTTGGGCCCATATTCTCATAGGGTTTTGCTCTATTTCTGAAAGAATGAAGAACTCCCTGAAAGTTAAGATGAACTATATCAATTTAACCCGTGTGAAGTTAACTTCAGGATCAGAAATGGGTAGTACAACCACCTTCAGAACTTGACATGACTTATGCTTTCTCTCTTTCATTGTAGTATTTCTTTTGAAACCTACTTTCCAGGCCACGTGGACAGGCCCCCCATCGTAACCATCCAAGCGGTGGAGATAAATTTAGAGCTAAACCCCACAGGGCTGAAAACAAATGGGATGTTTTATTTTAAAAGTCACAGATAGTTGTCTCAAGATTCAGCTGGCTTTGACCCTGGAGATCTGGCTGTATTGATTTTTCTAACGTAACTATGAAAACTCAAGTCTGAATTTTGAGTCTTTTCATTCATTTATTCAACTGATATTTCCTAAGTGCCTATGCAGTGCCCAACTCTTTGCTAGGGCTGTGGGAAAACAGGGTACTTTTAATACCACCCAGATCATAAGGAACTTAGGGTCTTACCAGAGATTATTTGGCATATGCACAGATTACTGTAGTTTAAAACAGTGGCTTCAATGCCATGAGAAAGCTCTGTGCTTTTTCAGAGGAGAGTAAGATCCCATCTCACTTGAAGTATTTCCCAGAAGTGACATCTTCAGTCTTGATGGTGGTTAGGCAGGATTTCAATTCAGTGTTATAGTGAGCCAGAGGTTAGAGGGCTTACTTTTCTGTGATTCAGTTTTTTCAGCTGTAGAATGAGATAATAATAGTGGTAACCTCGTAGAGTTCTTGTGAGTGATATGTGAATTCACATGTATTCAAGTTCTTAGAAAAGTTTCTGGGACATTGTAAGTGCTCAAAAACATCAATCATTATTTTTGTTCTCAACATCAGAGTGAAATTACCCCCTAAGTTTCTTGCAGTCTCTAAAGAGAGGTCCATGGAGGGAAGACCCATGTTTGTAGAATTTCTTCATATGTTACAGTAAAACCTACTCAGGTCTTTGCAGTGTCCATACTGTGTAGTTAACAAGTGTGCTCTCACTTTCTCTCCCTCTCCCCCACAACTCATCTGCTCATCTTTATCTCTCAAACACACACACACACATACACAACTGTTTCTCTCTGAAGAAGGTGGACTGTTTATCAAAAGCCCCGGGTGTAGGAGTGTTTCAAATGATTTTTGGAAACTGAAATGATTTCAGAGATAATAGGCATCAAGTATGTGGGTGTGAAATACAAACAATAAGCGAGTTCATATCGAAATCTTTACATTTAAGAGAGATGGGTTTTCCTTTGTGTTGCTTTTTTTTTTTTTTCCAAAAGCATCATCATTTATGTGGTTTAAAAATGATCTTTCCTCTGGAAATTAGACATCACAACATACAACACAGAGATGTAGCTGATTAATTGTATGAAGAGCTCAATCTCTTTTGAGCGAGGTTTCATCCTCTCTCAGGCATGTCAGCCTACAAGAATAAATTTGCTTTGAGTCATATGTTTTACATAAACCAAAGAGGTTACCCCTAAGATGAACTGTCTGGCTTATTGTTCACCACCCCCACTGTGTCCCACATACCATTATAGGAAGGCATTAGCAGTTTCAAAACTTGAACTTTCTCTTATAAATTTCTTTACTTGAACCAAGCAGGATTCCTACATTAAAAAATAATTGTCATTGTGCCACTTGTAATCAATGATTAAGGGTTTGTTGTCTTTTTAGATGTAGAGATAATGAGAGAATATATCTCATGAATATTACCATGAGTATGGCTGAAATGAGTGGGGAAACGTTTGCCCTCTTGGATCCAGTTGTGATTTTTTTGTGTCCGTCTCTGTTCATACTGTGAACAAGGGCAAGCAGTTACAAGAGGCTGCAAAAGGTTAGGGTTCTTGGAGCTCACCTGGTTCATCCCACACCTTTTCCATTTTACAGATGTAGAAAGTAAGGGCCAGAGAAAGAAAGCGACATGCCTAAGGTCATGCAGGGGTTAGGACCCAGGGCTTCTGAACCACAGTCCAGGATTCTAACAATAGAACAAAAGATTAAGATGCTATGCTACACCACAGCCTCAGACACACCAGTGTTCTCATAAATTGCAATGACATGACACAATAATATTTGACCTAAAATTATTATTATGGGGGTAAACGAGAGAATGAATGTGAAATATTCAAGTAAAATCTGAAAGCACTAACTAGATGGTTGGTGAAGACTATACAACATTTACCTAAAGCAAGGAAAAAGATGAGACATATTTTCCTCTTGCAGATAAAACAGAATTCCCAAGACCATTTTACACGTCTGTTTGTCCACATGTCTTCTTTCGGCCTGAAGTTTCCTTTGCCTAGTTCAGTACTAGGCAGTTTCATTTCACTCCAGAATGAGAAATAATTTGTCTCAGTCTATCATACAGTTGTCAATCTTCAACCAAACACGTGTGACTAAAGTAGGAAGCAGAAACACTACACTAAACTTTAAGGTGGCATTTGCTGACCTAAACCCAGGGCAGAAAGTCTAAACTCTGAGTAAAGGATCCCTAATCAAATAGGTAAATAATATCTTTGGCACCACAAAGTCTCTCCCTCCCGAGCAAGGGAGACTGGAAGAGATGATCAGAAGTTAATTCACAAGATAGACTGTGCTCAAGAATGAGAGCAAACGCCGCTCGTGAGACTTCTAAGGTATGGATTTAAGACAAGTGGAGTCACCTGTCAGATTGGCAGAGACACATTTTATGCTTTGGAAGCAGGATAAGACTTGTTTGGAGCCAACCATCGGAGCAAGTTCCCACGAGACAGTGTTGCTCAGAACTGTTGAACAATCTAAACTGTTGAAACATGGAGCCAGGCTGCCTGTGAGAAGTGAGGGCCTCGTCCCAGAAGTTGTTTCACAGAGATAGTAGAAGAGGGAAGAATCAAGCTCAGAGAAGCTGGAGACCGAATAAAGTGCTCTGTGATCAGCCACACCCCAAAGAGTCAATGAGAGTCTAGAATCCTTGTTCCGAAGAGGAAGGACGTTGGTGGAGCCACGGGAGTCAGAATGACAATCGGCAGAACGGAAAATCCTTGTGTGGTCTCATCTTTCTTCTCCCATATTAGAATGATGAGATCCTGCACTCAGGGAAATGAGAGGGCAATACATTTCCAAGGCAATACAAGGAGCTGCCTCTAGTCCTGTATTCAGGCAACATGCAGAAATCCTTGCTTTCAGATGAATTGTGTGTTAGTTTTTTTTTTTTTTTTCAGCACAGAGGCTTCTGTGGCTGACGTGATGTGATCCAGATTGTGCAGCTGGGTTGCACAGGGCTCGGTGGTACTGGACTTAGAGAGCCACCCTGCATGGCCCAGCAAGTGTAACACTGGCATGGGGTATCCTAGAGCGGTTGGGGCTAGGGTGGTTGTAAATTTTCTCTTGGAATTTGTGCTGCTGTTTTGAGGGCCCCATGGAATCATAAGAGAATATGCTACTGTTTATCAAAATGGGCTTCATGGAATACTGGTTGCATGAGGTCCATTTTCTAGGGCCAACTTAGAGGAATGTTGCAAATCCCCAGCCCCCTCCCCTTGTAGATTTGCATATAAAGCTATGAGAAGGGCTGGAGCAAAGCAACCTGTTTCATTTTTAATAATTCTGCTTTTCTCTTACTTAGTTGACCACAGTAACCATTTTTACCTGATACTGCTCTCCTCTTGGGGTCTGATGTTTTACAGTGAATACTTTGGGTAACATTTTTGGGTAATCCCATGGGTGACTACAAATAGTCACTGACACAGGGACCCACAGAATGTTGGAACTGAAAGCAAGGCAGAATTTAGTGCCATTCCTGTATTTTTTAAATAAAGAAAGCAGAGGCCCAGAGGGTTATGCAAAAAATATTGACCAGGGGCCATTAACCCTGACCTGCAAGAACCTGAAATTTTAAAATGTCATCAAATGACAAATGTAATATTAAGTCATGGATTATGATGTGATACTATATCACCTATCAGGTTGTATGGGAGTGACAAAAGTCCTGGGCTTGGAATCAATAGAACTGGCTTGTATCCTGAGGTCTCTGGCTTTTTCACTGTCACTGCTTGGGCCCATCATTCCACTTTTATTAGGGTACTGTCCTCTTGAAACTGGGGAGATTAGCGCTTGTCTGGCTGATTTCACAAGTTCCGGTGAGAATCAAGAGCGAGAATGCATGTGAAAGTGGTTTATAAATTGTAAGGTACTATATAAAAAGGGTAGAGATCCTTCTTCCCCCAATATGTTGACACTGCTATCGGCTTCAGGAAGACGTGTCTATTTTCCGTTCCTTTCCTGTTTCGTGGGGGTGGTTTGCATGAATCTCCCCACAGACTCCATCTTTTAACCACTTTCATGGGTTAGTGAGGTGACCTGGTACCTCAGTGTGGAAGCTCTCAGCAAAGGCAATTGTCCCCTGGAAGGGGACACTGAATTGATGACCTTACACTCACCCGTTGCCAAGCTGACTCGCAAGGGAAAGCAGAAAGTTATGGGTAAGGCCAAATCCTCAGCAGAGTTTTAGGTATTTGTCTCCTAATTCTCATAAACACCCTTGGAGAAAACGGAGGCCTCCGAAATTCTGTCTTGTCAGAACTAAAAAAAAAAAGAAGAGGAAAAAGAAGAAGAAGCCAACAACATCACCACCAAAAGAAAACAGAGTGAAAGAGACAGAATGACTCGGTGGATGAATCTTTATCTGTGGAATGTTATTGATGATTTGAGTGTAGTGTGAGATCTTAAGTGAAATGAATTGGTGGTTTCGGTTCCGGATATGGTATGCAAAGAAAAAAATCGCTCTTTGAAATTCAGAGCTTCCTCGGCTATGCTTCAGAAAGCCGCATGCCTGAAGCTGAGCGTGGAAACACACTCATTTCTAGCCCTTTGAGATTGGCCTCTCCAGTCCCCAGACTGTGGGCAGGATCTGAGGCCTAATGGGAAACCAGAATTGGGTCTGGGCAAACCTGGAGGAGATCAGAGAGAAGGTTGTTGAATGCACATCTTTTTTGGGGTGCTTGACCTCCCAGAAGGTTCTACAGGCAGTGGACCTCCTGACCATACTATCGCTGAAGCTTATCAACTTGCAGCCAGTAGTCGGTGTATGGCTTGAAATGAGAGAAAACAAAAATACAAATGCAATGCTTACCATATTTTCAGAGTCACAATCAAGCAGGTTGCCCGACTTGTCCACTTTGGGGAACAACATGACTCTCAAGCTCTGTGTGTACAAGGTGCCATGTGTTTTCATACGAACAAACCCTAGTGAACCATTCTTCTCCTTGACAACAATCTGTTGCAACAATCTGTGGATTTGGTATTCTGTTTGCCACTCAGGTACTAGGGAGCCCTAAGAGAGGTATTTTCAGTAATGTATTTAGAAGAGAAATGCATGTTGGAGACTACATTTTCCCCATTTTCCCTTTATGCCTCAAATCGAGTTGCACTTGACGTGTAAGTTAAACTGAGTCATGGAACCCCAGGATGATGGGAGGGAGTTCAGCTCTTCTGGAAGTGACAATTTCAAGCTTGAGCCTTAGACCTTAAGTCAGTGGTTTGCAGACTTTCTGCAGACCATCTCAGCAACAGAAATAACCACTAAGCTGGCCTTTTGCTTCCATTTTATCAACACGTTAAAACAACTTGCTTAAGGATAATGAGAAGCATGCTGGTTTAAATGAGAATTCAGTGAGAGGCAAGATGTTGTTGGAGGAGCGAGGACCAACAACAGACTTGGCTTAGGGTCAGAAGATCTGAGTTTACTACACTTGACCTCTGGCAAGCCACTTAATCTCTCTACACCTCACTTCTCTCATCTGTGAAGTATGAACAGTGATTACAAAATGAGAGCACGTATTTGAAAGCATTTACCTTACAAACATTAAGGACTATGCAAAGGTTCAGAGTTATTTCTATATATAAGCTTTTAAATATTAATGATTAATTTGTGTTAGAAGTGAAATTTCAGACTTCATCATAGAGTAAGCATTAATCTTCCAAATTCTTTCATCTGGAAAGCACTTGTGAAACATATTCGTCCACGTTATTGATTTATTTGCATGCCACTTCCAAAAGGTATTCAAAGTAACTTATAAGATAATAGCATCATCAAGACACAAATAAAAGATTGAGATTTAGTCATGAAAGAAGAGGACAGTGAGGAGGAAGAAAACTCAGAATCAGAATAATTTTAATGAAGCATATAGTGTGATTTTAAGCTTCCCAGCAGCTTTGACAAAAAGCGAAATGCATTGTATTATTAGTCTCCTTCATCTAGTAAAGGAAGAACAGCATGTATGGATTGGGCGTGAGGCGTGTCCAAATCTTTCCTGGCTCTAAACTCTATAAGAGGTGTATCATGAGTATCTTTATATAAGGGAAGTCAAAAAATAAAATGGGTAGGATCTTTAAAAGGAGATACAGTAAAGATACTGTTCCAGTCTAACCACTAGGCAATATTTCCCTGTGAATCAGTGCTTGTCTTCCCAGAACAAACAAACAGCAGGATGATTAATAGAAGGAGCAGGCTGCCTTAAAAAAAAAATAGGGCAGTGAAAATCAGAATGTTTGCCCCCGGCTGGGGCGTGCCGCTGGCTGGGCGCTCACGCAGGCAGTCACCATTCATTAGGGGAGTCAAGCAGGCAAGGCAATCTGCAAGGTGCCTTCCACAAGGTCATTTGGTGTCTCTGAAACTGACTCTGCATTCTGAGTTCCTTAATATGATTTTTTAGGTCACAGTGTTCTAGGCAAAGCTCCCTGTTGATGTACATCTCTCATGCAAGATTTAGATCACCTCTTTTCGGGCAGAGCTCCATGGAATCACCGCCCATGATTTCTGAAATAGAGTCTGATTAGGTCCTGGTAATGCCCAGCTGGAAAGGACAGTGATCTCTGTAGTTGACACATTGTGGGACAGTTGGCATGCCTGAGACTACCAGAATTGAGTCCTAGTAAGCTATTATTATTTTAATGCCACAGTAAATTCCTGTTTACCTAAAATGGCTAGGGAATGGGGTATTCTGGGCAATGGAAAATTCTGGTTTGTCTGGTTATCATGTGTTGTTTGCTGATTCTTGGCTCCCAAATAAATAAATTACAGTACTCGTTGCTACACACTAAAATCATACACATTTCTGATTTAAGCTTTCTTTGATAATTCACAAGATGCTTCAGGGTCTATTAGCACTCGATACCACCATTAAGATTGTAACCTCCTTTTCTGGGATTCTGGGTGGAAATTCAGAGGTGTGGAAAATTGGGTAGCATCTGTAGTCACTTCCAACTAGGCCAGTGGAATTGCTGTTGCTGTTTGGTTGAATCATTTCATCCTGGATGTCGGTTTGTTGGCAAGTGAAATCATAAACATAAACATATTGGCATAAGATCTGGCATCTGCTAATTATGGTTTTACCATTTGTCCCCCTCAAGAACAACAAGAAAAAAAAAGACAAAAATCTGATTCATTTAATTGATCAGTTCAGCATCTGAACAAATTCAATGCCTAGTTAAATTCATTAGTTCTGGCAGGGACCACAGAAATAACATGCTTAAGTCCATTCTTATCAAAGAAAACTAAGGCCCTGAGAAGGAGTGCAACTCTGTTATGGTCTCGTGGCTGTGAAGGGTTAGAGAGTTGATGGTAGAACCTGTGTTTCCCTCCTGTGGTGAAGGCTAATGTTCTTTTTAGCAGTCTGACTCCTACAATACACAGAATTTCTACACAGCGGGGGCAGCAACGGAGAGATGGAGGAGAAATGTTCCCTTTGCGCACGGACTCTAGGAACTCACCATCATCAATACTATTTGAAGGTCATCAAAGTCCCCTTCTGTAGAGAAGCCTGGCTTGGCTCTGAAACAGTTCATAGGATAAAGGACTAATGAAGTCCCCAGGATCCAGTCAAAATGAAAACTTTTCAAAAATAGCAAAGAGCCATACAACTCTCCACTCCTGAAAGAGTAACTTTATAAAGTCACCAAATGGGTTTAAACTCCTAGCATCTTTCTTTGTGTTTGTCTATGTTTTGAAGCTTTATTCATTCCTATCTCGGCTTCTTGGATACTTTCAAAAGTGAGTCCACACTGACTTAACTTCCAGATTAATTTATGGTGAACTTGTGTAGGAAGGGGAAGAAGGAAATGAATAATTTTAATGCTGATTGCATATTTGAAAGGCAGGACTCAATCGCTTCAAAATGAGCTGCTCTGTTGGTTTAGAAGTGTTTTCCTTAGTTTCAAATTCTGACTTGCCTCTTTTCCTCTTACCATTTCGGCACTCTTGCTCCCATCTTTGATCAGGGCTCTGGAAATCTTTGATCATGGGGCTGAGATCTCTACTGTCTTCCAGAGTGAAGGAGGAAATCTCACATGAGAGCAATCCAAGGGTCTGAGGGGCCCAAATCCTGCTATTACTGTTTCCAGAAAGGTGCTTTTGACATCTGGCCTTCTATGTCACATAGTTTTTTTAGCTTTAGGAGACTTCTTCTCAGAGACATCTCTCTCTCTCTCTCTCTCTCTCTCTCTTTTTCTCTCTCTCTCTCTCTCTTTCTCTCTCTCTCTCGTGCATGCACGTTATCCTGACATTTTCTGTAAAAGCCTTGTGTTGATTATAAATAGACAATTGATCAAAGAATCACCCAGGAAGGCATCAGAGAGTTCAAGCGTTCAGCCCTCCACGAGGCTTGAATGACGTCACTACCAAGCCCTTTCTGCAGGTGGTCGTGTAGGCAAGAAAGGGAAGCAGTGAGAGCAAGGCTCTTTGTGCTCTTTACCTCATCCCCCCCAGGACCCCCCAGGGCCCTCCATCGTCTATAGGATGGATTCTAAACCTTGGAGATTGGCACTCAAGGGTCTGGCAAAAATCGGTACTGGGTAAATATTGTTTAAATTAATAATGAGGCAAGTCTCTAAGACCTGGCTGACCCGTTTGTCCCACTGTCTCCAGCGTGGTAATAAAACCCCCTTCGTTCTATTTACAACCTCTGCTGTAGCCAAACATCCTGCTTACCTTCCCCCACTGCCCCACTTGGACCCCTCCATTCCCTTATTCAAGCACTTTTCCTGACTGACATGGTCAATGCCGTTTCTGTCCCTTGGATACACCTCCTCCTTTGTGAAGTATTCCCTTCTTCCCCCTTCAGTCTTGCCACTTTCATCCTCCTGGACTTTCCTCTCTGTTCCCCAAAGAACTTAGCTATATAATCTGAAGGACGTTACTCATCTCCCTCACTAACATCTGAACTCCTTGAGGCCAAGACCCATTTCATCCCTCTCCGGATTCTCCAGAGCACCTAACATCGCCCAGGGCATGTGGCTGGCACAAGACAGGCTCTCTGGCTTGAATTCCCTCTCAGGTCACCTTTTCCTCTAGCCTGATAGAGAGGGAATGATGTGTCTACACTCTTTGCTCCTCCATCGAAAGCTGAGTTAGGACTTATTTCTGTCCTCACCTCTGACCTAAATCCACACAAGTCTATCCTGAAAACTACACCCTCAGATTGTGGGGTAAACAAAGGTGGCCACTGGAGGTACACAACATAGCGGCACATGCGTGGCTGTCCAGGCCCTCGCAGGCCCCTGGAAATTTACAGGAATGTATAGCTGTGCTGCTGCTGAGCCGGCTTGAAACCTGTTTTGCTTGAGGCTTCTTCCCTCAGCAGGTATGTTGGGGTATTGTGAGTGTTGCCAACTGGGACAGGAGGACAGCAGCCCGTGCCCAGGTTTTATTTATCCCATTGCAGCAGGGCTCCCCTGGCTTTTTGATCCTTAATCATGAACCTGGGAGCCCTTTAGTTCTCTCAAGCAGTCAAGCCAGGAAGGCTTTCTGATTCCAATGATGATAACCAGTCATGATTTATAGACTCTGAGAACCTGGAACATCAGAGCTGGAGGGAACCTTAAAAATCACCTCGTCTGATTCTTCATTTCACAGGTGATGAACCAGATCAGGGTTGGTAGCCTTGCTTCTCAAATAAGGGAGAGAAACTGTATTCATTCATTTAATAATGCATGCAAACACCCACCCTTTCATCCTACTAACTCACTGGCCAAATATCCGCTAACACTAGGGGCACAGCCTGTGCTTGGCTCTGGGTATAAAAACATGACTAAGACAGGGTCCCTGCTTCACACACACACACACACAATTATGATTCAGTGTGATGTGTTATAATGCAAGTGTGAACGAAACGTGTTATGAGCACCTAAAAGGCAATGACTAATCTGCTCTGCAGGAAGAATGAGAGAAGATTTTAAGAAGAGGTGACATTCAAACAAAACCTTAACAGAGGGAAAGAATTCTACAAACAAAGAGGGAGGATGGGGATCACAGAGCAAGGGCAGCCAGTGCAAATGGCCAGCCTCAGGAGAGTGTGCAGCACGCCGAGGGAGCCGTAGACTCCTGAAGTGGGGTGGGGTGGTGTGCAATGGCTGGGGAATGTGCTGTGGAAGCCTGTTGTGGATCTCTCAGTAGCTATGCCCAGTGCTTGAGCTTTATCATGGTGATGACAAGGAGCTTTTCAAAGTTTTTGGATAAATCGATGTCACATCAAATTTACCTTTTATTAAGACCTCTTTAGCCATAGTAAGAAGAGACAGAGGCTGTTGCTGAGGGAGCTATTGCAATTGTCCTAGAATAATAAAGGCAGCCAGTGAGCTGTCAAGCATGTCAATCAGATCATGTCACGTCCTTGCTTACGACCCTCCATACTCCATATTCGTGCCCCACCTGTTTATTTTTCATCAGAAATTCTTGTTGTTGTTTTCATAATAATACTCATTACTGTATTAAATCATCTTATTTGTTTGCCTGTAATCATCTGTCTCCAATCCTAAAATGAGAGAACCATCAGAGCCGGAGCTATATGTGTCTTACTCATCATTGTATTGCCAGGCTTAGTATAGCACTTGGGACATAACAGGTGCCCACAAAGCGTTTCCAGAATGACTGATGAGACCTTGACCTTGGGAAGTGGTAATGAGGAGATGGCCTTTAACGGTGGAAAAACAGATCCTCCCTTCCCAGGTTCGTTATGTACCTAATGAGTGGATGGCAGCTGGTCTTCAGAGGATGAGGTTTTGTTCTTCACTTACTGAATTTACTACCCACATCAGAGAATTCTTATGACAGACAACCCTGTTTTTCCTCCTGGCTTCTTCACTCTGTGGGTTTCTACAAATTACCGATCTCTAGAATGTAATCTTCCAGGGATCCTTTACTTGGTGCTTCCATGTTCTAGTTCCAGATCTGCCACTAACTAGTTGTGGGGAGGACAGGCCACTTTTCTCAGGGCCTCAGTTTTCTTATCTGTAAAATGAGTGTATTAGCCAAGGTCCTATAAGATGCTTTCTAACTTACGTGCTATGATATGAGTTTCAAATTTCCATAGCTAGAGCAAGAGTTCTCTGTTTTCATTTTTTTAAGTATGCAAACAATGCTTTTACACAAAATATCATAAAACACATTTTTTTAGTATTTCTCTGTTGTCCCTTTCAATTTCTAGCCCTAAGTATTTTTAGAGCTATAATCAGAGCACATGTACAATTTTGTGTTCCACTCTTATCCTTGAACATCATTCATTATATGCCTTTCATGTTGCCACAAAGTCTTCCCATTTATCATTTTAATGGCTACATAATTTTCCATGGAGTTAATATATCATAAATTATTTAACCATTCCCAAATTGTTGGGAATTTGGATTCTTTCCAGGTTTTGATATTTTAAAGAGCTTTGAACATACAGATTTTTTTCTTTTTTAAAGTTATTTTCCTTAGGGTAGATCCCTAGGAGTGGGATTATTAGGTGAGTTTTATGGTTCTTGAAAAGTATTGCCAAATGGTTCTCCAAAAGGATTGTTTTAATTTGCATTCAGTTTGTGTTCCATGCTTGAGTGTGCCAGTTTCACAGAAACCTTGCCAGCCTGTTTTTAAAAATCAATTTCCTTTATTTTTTCAAGTTAAACTTGTATGAAATGGGGCTTCCTGATTGTTGCTGTATCGAAATGATCATCAGTCAGGCTAACGCTTTAATGCAGCTCTTGGCAAATAGAAACAGTCAATAACCAGTATTGTTATTATTACAGAACGAGGGATCTTCCGAGGGCCAAGCATGCTTGTCCTACCCTCTAACTCAATTTTTTTCTACTACTGTCTCCAGTTCAGCTTATTACAGATACTGTTCCTTCGCTTCAATGTTTGCTCCAAACATTGTGCCACAAAGCGTCCTCTGTTCCAAAGTGGTCAATGTTCCTTGGGTCTGGAAGTCATGCGCCAAGCTCCCTCCCTTGCCGATGCCCTCCTCCCTGCTATTTCTTTATCAAGAAAAGATCCTCACTAGAGGTGGGCTGCTGACTTCCTTTCTGAAGCTGCCACGTACGTCCTCCTGCAGTCTACATCATTGGTTTCTCCTATTCTTCCTCTTCAGGATAGCCCTTTGGCTATTTGAAGAGGACGATCATTTCCCTGGTGGGTGTTTTCTTCTCCAAGTTCGATATCTCATTTTTTAAGCTATCCTTTATCTTATCAAATTTTCATTTTCTCACAGTCATGGTTGCTCTTTTCTGAGTGAGTTGCGGTCTCTAAAGTTCTCCCTATAAGGGTTGAGCCTATTCACTTATTAACATTTACTGAGCATCTTCCAAGTAACAAGTAGGATATGAAGAGGAATAAGACCTAGTTCCTGCCCTCAGTATGCTCAGAATCCAACGAGTCAGAGAGGAGCACGACCCTCCAAGGATTTGACCTTAGAGAACTCTTAGGCAGTTGCCTGGTGAGTCGATCAGGGATGACGCCTCAGGAAAATCTGATGGTCCTTTGTACAACCAAACCTACATGTGCTTCATCGGTAAAATGATGACTGACTTACCAACAAGAAGATACCATACACCATTGGATAGAAATGTGATTGCCTCCCAGAGCCTGAATTTCTGATGTTTAGATCATGAGAAGAGTTCTAAGAAGGGTAGCGGAAGACCACCCACCAAACAGATCTGACCCAGGGCCGTGCTTATGACGGAAGCTAACAAACCTAGGCGTCCACCTTAATGAGGCTGCTGGTGGGAGTCTAAAAAAAGCCAGTCTTAGGTAGGAAGAAAGGGAGCCTACTATTAACCAGCAAGAAGATGAATGAAGAAAACCCTGGTGTTAGTCTGCCATCATTGAGCGACCTGGGTTATCTCACTTAACTTCTCTGGAACTCAGTTTCTTCATCTGTAGAAATGGGTAGGGTTGGACTGTTTAATCGGTAATGTTCCTTCCAACTCTGATAATCTGTGACTACAGAGCAGCAGATCTTGATCTGTTCCTTTCAATGATTTCTCTCATCTTCCCTCATCCATCCCAGAAAAGCACAGGAAAGAAGATGACCTCTACAGTCACTGGGCAGATGTTGGAGAGTCCACTGGGATTTCATGACCTGTGAAGCTACTTTGGTGATCATGCCCAGTTGCAACTAAGGTCTGTGGCTGGCAGGATTTGTATCCAGCTTACTGAGCCTGGTGATATGGCTCCTGCCTCTTACTTCCTCTCATTAAGGCAAACCACCATCTTATTTTATTTTGTTTCCCCTGAATGTTTTGAGTTTGCTGCTTACCAGCTCTTGTTATTAGAAAAGACATAATTAATAAGTCCTGGCACATGGAGCAGCCAGATTGGACAATCTGCCTTTTGCTTTCTCGAACTGTCTTCTGAGCAATCTGTGAGCCTGAATTTATAGCCTGGACCCCATACAATGGATTGTTTTGTAATCCCCAGAAAGAATCAGGAACTCAGCACATTGCCAGCCTGAAAAAATAAAATTCTCTTTGTAGTTCATAGTGGAAGTTTTACCCAAACCTCTTCAGTAAGAACGGAAGGCAACATGTGGTGTCATCCTTTCTTAAGGCTCTCTTAGGAAGACTATTCTGTAGACTTCTTTGGTCACCATTCTAGAATTTTCCATCCTGAGTCATCAAGAATGGGTTCCTAAGGTCTTAACCCATTCAACTTCTGTGGCAACCTACACCCATTTCCTTACCAGAGATTAAAAACAAAGACACCATTCTCAGTTTACCTGTTTTGTGATTGGAGAATATTGCTAAGGACCGTATCAGTGTCTTCTGTTTTTACCTTAAGCAATCACAATTCCTTTCCACTTCAGGAAACACTCCAAAAAATCAGGTGTTTCCAATCCTGTCATTTGAACTCTTGTTAATTTGTCCATGTCTGTTTATTGATAGAACCTAAATTAGACAAACGTGATTATAATATTCACTGAGCTACTACTTTTTTCTTGGTGCTATGAGGAACACAAATTTAAATAAAATAAGATTTCTGCTGTCAAGTAGCTTATAGTTTATTGTCATAGTAATTATATAAAGGGCTGAGTTTTATTGAGTTAAAACAGTAATATAAACTTGTCTACACATTGAATGTCCTGGGGAACTTACGAAACCATTGATGGTTGTATCCCATCCCCCAGAGATTCTCGTTTAATTTGTTTGGGGTGTGTTCTGCGCTTTGGAAGTTTAAAAGGTCCCCAGGTAATTCTAATGTGCAAACCACCTTGGGAAACCACTGGTATAATCAAAGTACTAGGAGACACAAAAAAGAAAAATGTCATCTTAATAGAGAAATTGAGAACATTTTGATGGGAGAATTCAGTATAAAACTCTATTGGAGATTCAGGTGAATGGAGACGGTGAAGTTGCCGTCTTTGAGGTTATGCAGCCCGGAACTTGAACCTCAGCTCTGCCTCTTCGTCACTGTGTGTTCTCGGGTGTGTTGCGTACTCTTTCTGAGGGACTGCCATGAGCAAGAGCACACAGCATCTGGGGGAAGTAGGGCATGTGAAGGACGCAGTGGGAGGTGAGGTGGGAGGTGGGGGCAGAGTTTTCCTTCAGAGAAGGTGGGGATTTGCAAGAGGGAAGGCTCAGAGGAGACAGAAAGAAAGTGGTGGATGAGGTAGATTTTATAAAGGATAGACTTTGCCGAATGGCCAAAATATCTCTTCTCTCCATCTAACCCTTTCACCCAAATCAAAGCCAGTTCAGCTGAGTTCCTGGTGTGACCTATAATACAAATCTAGAAGCTATGGTTAGAGAGTCAGACCAAAGTCATATTCTGAGCAACTGAGTCTCATGAGCACAGTATATACAGCAGTCTCTGCATCAGCTGCTTTCTATGCTCTCTGTTACACAGGCTTTTAGATATTCCCAATGAGAACAAAGGAAATTATGAAAACATTTTATATCAAATATATAATAAAAGGCCAACAGAATTAGAAATTGAGAATGAAGAAGAGAAGGCTGAGAATAAAGCACCTTTACTCTGAATAAACCCAGATCTGTCCAAGTTAGCATTGATTGCTTTTAATAGTTCCATTGTGAGATTTGCTTAAATAACAAGTGGTTATTGCGCTGAGAATATTGGTTCCCTAAATTCTGTCACAAGGCCCAAGATAGGACTAAGAGGAAACAAACCTACATTTTCAAATGAAAAACTAGTTTTATTTGAGTATACTGATGAATTTCAATGAGATGTCACACAAATTGCGAATGCTTGGAGGAGGAAGTTGTAGACATTTGTCAGAATAGAATCAAGTCATAAAATGTGAGGGCTACGAAGGTCTTTGGAGTTCATCTTATGTGTACAGATAAGGAGATGAGGGCTCATAGTGGTACCAGGATTTGTACAGGGTCACACAATGAAATAACTGCTGAAGACAGAAGGGAATTTAGGTCTTTTGTCTGCTAGAGCTCATTTGCCACAAGAAAACAAATCTTTTTGGTTTTTCAGTTAGGAAGAGCTGGGCTTTTCTTGAGTGACAGGTTACCTTACAACTGCTGAACCTTGTCACACACCTATATCATGGCCACAGAATTCTGTGTGCCTTATATAAATCAACGTGATCTCATGAGTCTAACTTACTCTATCACCATTACTTTCCTTTGCCTGGTTTTTTCTTTCCCCTTTTACTGCATCAATTTCACTTAGGTATATTAGAAGAAGCATTGGTACAAATTCTCTTCATTCCTTTGTTGAACAAGGTAGTATAAAAAGAAAAGCTGTTTCATTCCATTTGTACCATGTTCTCACCATGGTATAAGAAAAGAACTTACACGTATTTATTGATATCCGCTATGTGCGCATATACATTACTTTTTTTAAAATTCTCTCAACATAACCATGAGGTATTATATTCATCACATAGGGGAACTGAGTCTAACAGAATTGAAGAAATTGGCTGGATCTCACAACTGGCAAGTGGGAGAGAAGAGGATGAATCCAGGTCTGACTGATCCCAATGCTCCCGTTCTTTCTCCTGCATTGGGTGACTCTCCAAAGATATTTATTGCTCTGGAACAGGAAAGCTGCCCAAGGTCTGCTGAATGGTCTGAGTGTGTTGTTTTCCCACAGTGCTTTGCTGCTTTATTCTTTAGAGTGCCCAATTATTTCACTCAGTAAGACCTCAAGTCTTACTCCAAACAACTGGCTTCTAAAGAATTGACCATTTTCCATGTTTTTAATGTTGGGGAAAGAAACCCAACCAGCAATTCTTCTTTTCACTCCATTACTTTGCAAGAACAAAAATAATCATATTGAGATGTCAAACATAAATTTTAAATGTGCAAATGTGGGACAAAGACACCTCCTGTCTGGGAGAATCCTAAGAAACATACATGAACTTCTGTACAGTCTCTATGTGAAATGCAGCGGCCACAAAAAATTAACGTGTTAACAGGACATTAATAAGAATGCGCTGCGGATAAACACGGGATTGCAAAATAAGTTCACAAAGTCATTTAAGTAAGAAGCACATTGTGTGCCTGGGAGTCTGCACACACCTGTCCCTATTATCAGTACAGACCCACAGAGACAGGCCCCTATCTTGCCACTGCTTCTATTGAGTAGATTGGAGTACCTCTTCTGAGCCTTGAGCCAGGGCACGACTTTGTGCCCTTAACGAGCTCCTGTACTGTTGATGAATTTGACTTCGGTTATAATGAGCGAAGCTTATGCCTAAGAGACTATTCGAATTCATCTTACCAGGCAGGGTAAGATTCTGGGCTGAAAGAAGTGACACTGAATTTGGACTACAGTAAGGTTTTACAGTGGTGTAACTTGAGGGAATCTCAGACATACCAGTCTAAATCTTCATTTTATACAAGGAGTTTCCAGGGACACCCAGTGAGAGGAAATGATTGACCCAGGGAAATACAGTTAATTCATAGTAATAATCTTGCCTATTTGTTAGGTACCAGACCCTGCACTACACACTTTGCGTATTCAACTTCTTATGTAATCCATGACAATGCTGTGAAGTTGTTATTATCGCCATTTGGAAATGAGAAAACTAAGGTATTGAGTTCAGAGCTGCTAGCCGAAGATCACACAGCTAGTAAATTGTAGATTTGGGATTTAAACACTTGTACGTGTGACTGCAAAGTCCATCTTCTTTTTTCACCATTAACAATACAACTGGGACTGATGTCCAAAGCCAAGTTTACTTAGGAGTAATGCTTCCTTTAGCATAGAGAAGCTTGAAGTATATTTAGTGATTTATTCTGTGCAAGTTTTCTGAGGGGCCCACTATGAGCTGATCTTGGGTTAGCCCCTGAAGATGTAAAAAATAAATAAGTGCATGTTCTTAACCTCTGGGATCTTAAAGTATAACGGAGTGAATGGCACTTAAAAAGTAAAATTATAGTACAGTGTGGTGAGTGTTATTATGGAGATATACACAAGTACGGTGGGTGATCAAGACAGAGCAAATAGTTCTGCCTGGAAGGAATTAGGGGTGACCTCACAGAGATGGTAAAATGTTAGTTGGGTCATGAAATAAGACTGAGTTTTCCAATCAGAGGGGAAAAAGTACATTCCAAAAATGGGAAGCAACTTTTGCAAAAGCCCACAACTGTGAAAGACATTGATATGTTGGGGTACGAAGTTTTGGATGACTACATGGGGTAAGGAGGCAGGACATAAAGCTTGGGAACAGATTGTGAAGGGTGTTTGTTTTGCGCCCCCATCAAGGAATTTTGTCTCAATTCCACAGGCAATGGATCACCAACAGGGATGCCTAAGCAGGAGCAGGTCCTGGTTCGATTGCTTTTAAAGCAGATAACCCAAGGAGACATGGAGGACAGAGAGCAGATGGTGCAGTAGTCCTGCTGAAAATGAATGAGAGCATCAGTCATTGTGAATGGAGATGCAGGATGAAGGAGAGATCGCTGTTTCTGAAGTTAAGCTCCTAGGGTGTGATGACTGGCATGTGGAAGGGGAGGGAATGAGGTGTCTGAGAACGACCCAGTGATTTCCAGCTTTAGAGGTGGAGTAGATGTGACTGCTATTAATGGGGGCTGAACACAAAGGCACAGGTTTAGTAACAGCTACGGGGGACAGGTGGGAGAAAGTGAATTCTCTTTTGAGCCTGTTGTTTTCAGTTTCTGTAAGAACATCCCACTGGAGATGTGGGATGTATTTGGGAACACTGGTTGGGGGAGAAGTAGGAGGTGGAGAATGAGATTCGGGAGACCTCAGGGTATTGATGGTACTTAATACTCTAGTACCAAGTAAGTGTCCCCAGGGAGCTCTGTGGGGTGGGACTAGATGAAGACCCAAGGGAAGACCGACGTATACTCTACAGGCTCCTCGCAGACCCAGGCTCCCTCATTGACATCACCTGGCTTCCTTGGGTGGAAAGTGGACAAATAGGTCATTGCATACTTACTTCCAAGTCTCTATTAATTTATAACTTTTTCAAATAATTTTCTAAATTTATTAACCCAAAAACGATTTATTGAGAGCATGGTGACTGGCTGGAGATAGAGAGATGAGTCAGACACAGTCTCTGGCTTCAAGGAGTTTCTGTCTAATACTGGGGGGAGCTTAACAGCAAATTAAACAACAAGTGTGAAAGTGCTTAGCAGGGTGCCTGATTTAATAGAAATTTAAAAAGAAATAATTATTCATGTTAAAAGAAATTATTTTAATTTAACAATGATATACCTAAGTAGCTGAGGAAAGGGATAAAGGTGGTTCTGGAGGAAGAGGAGATCCCTACAGTCATGTGGAAGGCTTCTTAAAAGAGGTGGAGTGCAGGCATGGAGCGTGAGTAGGATGTGAACAGGCAGAGTTAGCAGGTGTTGGGGACGGGCGCACGTTTCAGACAGAGAGAACTTGTCTGGTAAGTGACTACATTAACAGGTGGAACCAACTGTTAAGAGAGACCCCAGGTAGTTGACTACCTCTTATCCTACAGCATGAAGTACAAGAACTGAGATTCAGGCCAAACCCTGGATTCCCAGGGCTGGGTGACCATAAGCAGCACTAGTCCTCAAGAAGATCAGAGGGCTCTCAGTGACCCCCCCGCCCATCCCCCGTCCTGACTCATTGTGGGACCAAGCTGTTTTAGTGCTTCATTTCCCTTGGTCAAACCAAGACAATTTGAATGCACCTGCCTGTCTTCCGTACCCCCTCCCTGGTGATGGTGGCCGTTGTAAGGGGCAGGCAGCGTTTCCTGATTGTGGTCCTGTGGCCCAAGCCCCACGTGAAGACTCTTGGCGGTCTCACTCAAATGAGGTGGGGGCCGGCTGACTGCTCAGCCACACTTGGAGAAGGCCTTGGTTATTCATTCTCAGTAATTGTCTGGTCTGTTTTTAAAGTTGCAAATTACAGAAGTTTGGCGCTGCTCTTTTTAAAAAGTGAAGGGGAGGGAGACAGAGGAGGAGGTGAACTGGAGTTCCACCTGCCAGAGGGTTCTGCTTCTCACTCTCCCACCCCTACCAGTACCTCCAAGCCCCTCCTCCCCACCAAATTAGACACATTTGGTATGCACCGCAAATGGCCTCACTGAAAAAAAAAAAAAAAAAAAGAAAGACAGGAGAAACAAAAACAGCAGTAAAAGCTATAAAATATCGCCATGCACCTGGATGGGTCAGAGTCCTTTCAAACAAAGTGAATTTTTCTGGGAACTCCTACTTCATAGAGCAAAGGGCCTCCTTGTTTATCTGCAAGGGCATAGGAGCTTGGCTTATTCATTCAAGGCTGTGTTCCCACCAACCACACCTGCACGATGGCCAAGAAACCACATAACCCTGAGATGTGTTATTATGGCACTGACCCCAGGGGTGTAAAACTGTTGGGGTCAGTGTTTTAAAGACAACAGTAAAAGTGGACCTGTTTGAATTCTCTTGGCCTCCAGGGCAGTTGATAATGAGGATGAGGATGATGGTGGTGGTGGCGGAGATAATGCCATCAGTAACTTTTCAGAGCAGTGAGTCATACTGCTACAAAGCACTTTCACCTTTATTGACTCGTGTTCTCTCAAAAACACACTGGAGATCCCAGCCACCTTCAGAGTATCCCCTAAACTACCGCATCTAGTAAAGTGGACTCAAGCGTAGATTGATTAGTTAGAGCTGTGCGTGGTGGAACTTTTGGGATTTGCATTGTGGTCTTGCCCTTACCAGCTGGGTGACCTTGGACAAATCATTTCACCCCTCCTAGCCTTAACTTCTTCATATGTAAAATGTGTTAATAATAACTGTCTCAGAGGGTTATTGTAGGGGTTTAAATGGCTTCATGTAAATAAAAAAAAGAACATTATAGACTCTAAAGCATTATGCAAATATTAATTACCACCTATATAAGGGTAAGCTATTTGCAAAAATGAATGTAAATATAGTTTTGAGATGGCGGGGATGGTGTGCCTGAAAGAGCTCTTTGCTTGGCATCAGAAGATCTGAGTTCTATTTTGGCTCCTACACATCAGGTGGCTGTGAGTATAGCTTTCAGATAGGCAAACACAGCCATGCAAGTGATGAGTTTACCAATAAAAAAAACTGCCACCAGCCACCTGTCACCTTGTCACCTGTAGTAGGCTGAGTGTTGGCCCGAAAGGTGCCTATATTCTAATTCCAGGAACCTGTGGTTACATTACCTTACATGGTAAAGGGACTTTGTAGATATGATTAAGTTAAGGATCTTGAGGTCGGGAGGTGATCCTGGATTTCCTGGATGGGTCCAGTGTAATCACAAAGAGGGATGTGGACAAGTCAGAGTCAGAGTGACAGCTACGTGACAATGGAAGCAGAGGTCAGAGTGATGCTCTCTGAAAATCGAGGAAGGGACCACAATTCACAGAATACAAGGAAACTTTAGAAGCTGAAAAAGGCAAGCAAGCAAAGGTAGAGCTTCCAGAAGGAGCCCTCCCTGCTGAAACCTAGACTTTAAAGCCCAGAAAAACTAATTTTGGACTTCTGGCTTCCAGAGCTGTAAGAGAATAGCTTTGTGTTGTTTAACGCCATCCAGTTTGCATTAATTTGTTCCAGCAACAATAGAAAACTCATACACTACCTTGACCTTGAGCTCCGCAGTCCCCAAGCACTCAGGCTCCTGTTTTTGCCCTCCCGACCTGTACCCAACTTCTGAGAAGGTTGGTAGGCGGTGCCCAAGTCTCCCTCTACCTGCTCCCTTTCTTCAGTGAGCTCGTGTGGAAGTCAGGTATTACTGAGAGTTATAACTGATGAACTCGTTCGCTCCATGCCTCCCATCAGCTGGAGGTCTTCCTGGGGCCTGTGGCTCAGGAAATGCAGCTGGAATTTGGGCGAGGCACTGAAAACCCCCAGAGCCTCTATTTCTCATCCATCATGTGGGGATAAAAGTTTTTCATAGGGTGGTTGGGGGACTTAAAAAATTATATCAGTGAAAGTTTTTCACCACCTATAAAATGCTCTACAAGTGTGAACACCTGTTATCATCATCAGCATTGTTTGAGAAAGAGATTTTTTTTCCCCAACTTAATCTCTTCCTCACTCAACATATATGTTGTGGCAAGTGACAAGCACTCTGATTCTAGACAAGGGAAAAAAGTGTTTGTAACGAGAATATCCAGTTGGGCTTTGGATTTTGGACATTTGGATTATCGATGAACTTGTACTTTCAACATGGACCTAAACATATTAAAATCAAACGAAACAAAACAAAAAAATAACTAACTGTTATGAGGACATTAAATACACTAATATTGTCCATTTGGAGATGGTGAAGTGGGGTAAATTTCACTTGCCTTTCTCTTTGTGGAACTAAAATTAGAAATGACACTTTGCTAATCAGTAACAGGGTCATCTGAAAACAGGAGATTTTAAGACATCTTTCGGCCACAAGACTGCCAGAAGCAGAGGAGCTCTGCATTACTGCAAACCCATGCTTGCTGCATCTTACCACTGAAAAAATGGAAACACCCATTACTGCAAGCTTTTTCTCAAACATTAAAACCACAACTTACCTAAAACTCACCCTTGACTCTTAAAATGGTTTATGAACCACAACTTCACTAACCTTCTCTGACTTGACTAGGATCAGAAAACAATCAAGCAATCATCTGGTAAATTTGATCAAAAGAGCAGAAAATATTAGAATGCAAGAAGGAGTTTGTGTAAAGTAAATAACATTTATCAACCACTTAGTTCAAGATGCAAGATTATACTTTTCCATACATACTATCTAATTTAATTGTTGCTACATCCCTATTATGTAACTATTATTCCCATTATACAGATATGGAAGTTGGGGCTTAGAAAGATTAAGTAACTTTCCAGAACATCACAGTAGAACGTAGTAAAGCAGGCTTTCCAGAACACTTCTAATCCATCCCTTTACAAAAGAAGGAAAGTGAGAAGAATTTATTGCCCTAAAGTTATATATTTACTTAGTGTCCCTATGACTTCTAAAATTCAGGTTCACTGAATAATTGGTCTTGATTCTCTCCTTTGAAACTACTCCAAGTCTCTCTAAGTCCTTGCAAATCCAAGAGAACTGAAACACTCCAGGGTGTTCTTCCTGGCCCTCCAGATTTGGTATTTCTCAGGTATATCACCTGGAGTTCTGAGTGTGTTGAGGCCCATGGATTTCCCATGGGAAGCTGAAGTCCCTTCTTGGACTCTTTGCCAGGTTCTGCTTTGTGATGACCCCATACCCTCTGAAAGTGTTGAGCAGAGCTTTTGCAAAGTTTTTTTTCTCCCTGTGCCCAATGCAAGGGGTAAAACTAGTGTTGTCTTTGAAGCCAGAATATTAGAGGTCAAAACCCAGCTTGGCTATTATCTCACTGTGCACTTGTGGGCCATCTAAGAGTGGGACGAGGTAACTTCTCACGTTTGATTTCTCACTTCCAGGAGATCAGTTTGATGGGGTTAGTTGAAATCCCAGATATATGAGGTTAGTGAAGAGAAGCTCTACATGGATTCTGGCTTTAGCTATCTGAAATACAAACTCTTATTCGTTCAGGGAGAATTCAAAACCATCCAGCACCCCTTCCAAAGAGGGTGTACCTCATGTTCTTTTGAGAGTGATGATGCAAGGAGACACTGTAAGGCCGGGATAGACCGAGTCTCTACCAGATTGGGAGAGCTAAAGATGGAGAGAGGGTTGATTGAACGGTGGCAGGAAAAATGGAGCAGACTCTTAGGGGAGAAAGATAGGACGTAAGTGGATAGGAAACTAAAGTAGAGTAGAAACCCTGATATTTCATGGGATTGTACAGACCAGGGTCAGTTTCCAGAAAGTAGAAGATCTGGACTCTGATTTCAACTGGACTAGGTGCTCCTTGGACCTACCTAAGTCATTCAAACTCTCTGGATATCATTTCCCTCAACTGGACAAGAGGAATAATGACATCTTCCCAGCTGCCTAACATAGTTGTTGTAAAGACTAAAACGAGATAGTACATGTGAACATTCTCAGGAAAACATGGAATGTTTTACGATGAAATAAAAATCATTATTGGTAGAGCCCTCACGGATTGTCCTATTGGGCAACAATTCTAATGCCTCTTTTCCTGTTGAGGGAAACCAGGTCTGAGATGTCCTGATCTTCCCAAGAGCATCCATGTGGTAGGTGACAGAGCCCGAGTGCATTACTATTGACAAATCTTGGAAGAAGGAACATGATTGAGTGTTTTCCCTGATACTAGAGATGCCCTGGCATGTGGAGAAAGGGTCACATTCAAGTTTTTATTGCTGCAAACAAAGCACCCCAAAACTTAGTTGTTTAAACTGTGGGTGAGGAGTGTAGGAAGGGCTAGGTTGGGTATTTCTGGTTTAGGGTTCCCCGTGTGACTGTAGACAGTGACTGGAATTAGAAGAGTTGGAGAAGGGGCACTGGAACAGCTGGGAGCAGGCCAGGAATCTCTCAGGGTCCCTCCAGCTGGTCCCTCTGTGTGGGCCACTTTTGGCTTCCTCACCGCATGTCACCCTTGGGGCAGCTGGACAGCTTACTTGGCAGCCCAAGGCTCCACGTGAGCAAAGGAACCAGTATCATGGCCTTTTATGATGAAACTTCAGAAATCACATAGCATCACTTGCACTGTATTGAAATGATTACTAGCGAGTCACAACTCCACCCAGATTGAAAAGGAGGCTTTGACCCTCCCTTCTGATGGGAGGAGTGTCAAGTTTGTAGGCGAGCATGTGGTGTGGGAGAGATTGTTGCAGTCATCTTCAAAATATGCAGTCTGCCAAGGCAGGAGAGGCTGCAACACTGTCAGAAGGAAGATTAAGGGTCTTAAACCCTGGGAGAGGGGGCAATTATTTCTGCACCAAGGATGTTAGTTATAAAGCACGGTCTCTTATTGACGGACAAGTCCCTTCATGAAGAGAGCTTATAAAAACATACAAGCAACGTCCTATCATTTACAAAGGAGTGTGTAAAACTGTCAATGGGGTGGGCACCTACTCGGGAAGGTCCAGAAATTATCATCTGGCAGATCAATCAGTTTGGTGAAAAGCTAACAAAGAAGATGTTTATAGAAGCAAGCAGAAAGAGCTCTTTACAAATTGCCAGATTATATCGTGCAGATTCATCTTCTTGTTTGAAAACCTTTACAAGCTCAGGTCTTCTGTATGGCTTAGTTTTCTTGGAAAATCCCTATCCTCCCCCTGGCTTAGCTGAAAGTTGATGGTTTCTGGATACAAATGAAAGACCCTTTCTCCCTCAATCATCTCTATTTTATAAAAGAAGTATTGATTTAGCTATCAGGTTTCTCTTTATTTTTTTAAGTTAATTTATTTTTGACTGATATTTACCTTGTGGAAAGTACTGTGATATCTCCTGCGACAAACAAACATAAGGAGAGGGCCCTGCCCTCAAGAGCGAAGAGCCATCCATTCAACAGAAAGGAGATGAGTGGTTGGGGGCGGGCAAGTATGGCCTGGCATTGGAACCCCAGGCCTCGGTTTCTGGGTTATAAAGCCAAATGTACTCTTCGAGAGATCATGTTTAAATCCAGCTGTGTACATGACCTGGTGCAAACCCTGCTCCAAGTATATGGTTATTGGTGAGAGTCTTCCTGGGTCTTTGCAGCAATTAAAAGAAATGATGTATGTGGTACGCATTCAGAAAAGTGCGCTGTTGTTTTTATTAGTTTGTGTTTTATTATAATTGAATATTTACATTAAAGTATAAATAATGACTTCCTGTTTACAAATCACTTTATTTTCATCTATTTAATTATCATAACAATCCCGTAATTTAGACAATGTAATTATGCCCCCCCTTTTATAGATGAGGACATTGATATTCAAGGATGTCAAGTGACTTATCTGGGGTCACTTGGCTAATCAGTGGCAGATCTGGGATTTGGCACCAGATTACCATCCGAAATTTACCCCTTTCTAACCTACCATATTGTTTCTAAAATTGCCAAGTTACCTTGTGCAAGCATTCCATGTCCCGTCCCCAGTGTGGCCTCTGATTTCTACATCTGCAAAGTGACAGGAATTAAATCATGCCTAAGGTCCCATCCAAGTCCCAGTGTCTCTGAGTGAAAGCGTATGCTCAGGAATGGACCCTGTTTGCTGCTGAGCTCCTTGTGCATATTGGAGCCCAGGCTCAGAGGGGGCTGGAGCCTGGACCAGTGTCCAAATCACAGGCCTGGCTTGGCGTTCATCACTGCATCTGACCGCCAAAAGGACAGAATTCTCTAGAGGACCTGAGTCCAATCTGGCCAACTTCTGATGGCCTTAAGTTATCCTCTGACCTCGAACTTCTGATTATTGAAGCTTATTTTTAAAAAGGCTTAGGACTAGTCATTGTATCTCTCTGGAGACCCACTTCCTTTCTTCCTTTCATTATGTTTCTCCAACAACAGGGAATGAAAACTAGGAGACAGGCAATCCTTATGTAATTTTGCCTCTGCTGCTGCCTTTCTCGTGACCCTGATCACGTCACATCCAAAGCAGGATCTTCAATAAGGGCTCTCCTGGCCCAAGGATTTGTGGCTTCCTCTTGAGGAAGAAATGGAAGACCCAGGTTACATGTGTTTGTCAAATAAGAAACCTGAAAAAGCAGAGAACCATATGATTTCATTGATATGTGGTATATAAACCAAAAACAACAAAAGAAAAGGACAAACAAATGAGAAACAAAAATTCATAGACATAGACAATAATTTAGTGGTTACCAGAGGGTAAGGGGGGAGGAGGCTGGTAGATGAGGGTAAAAGGGATCAAATATATGGTGATGGAAGGAGAACTGACTCTGGGTGGTGAACACACAATGGGATTTATAGATGATGTGATACAGAATTGTACACCTGAAATCTATGTGACTTTACTAACAATTGTCACCCCAATAAACTTTAAAAAAAGAAAAAAAAAAGAAACCTATTAGATTTTTCTAATAACAATGTCTGATATTCAGGGCTTGTCCACTTCAATTTCCCTTTTTAAAAGAGCTGTTTTACTATATTGTTAAAAAAAAAAAAAATAGGTGAGGAAAATGCTTTCTGTATCTGGCCCTAAGGTACGGTCTGAAAGGTAATGTTAGGTTTAAAGCATAATTCTTTTTCCTTCTGCATACCTCCTTCCCCATTTCTAGATGGGATTTGAAGTGATTCAAAGTCACTCAAAAGTAAGTCTCCAAATTATGCCGGGTGGAGTCTTTCTGCACTTTGACCCAGTGGTGCTTCTCCTGAGTCAAATGCCTTGCTTGGTTCTCACTCATCATCTGGCTTCATTCTGCAGAGACTCAGGCAGATCCACCTGTCCCAGGAGAAGGGCCTTCACACTCAGGGCAAGATGTCCTGGGGCTCTGCATACACAGAGGCTGAGAGGCAATCTCTCCTCTAGCCTCTCTGCCCCCAAAGCTAAAGGACTTTGCTTTTGGTTTCATTTTACCAGAGACAGGGAAGAAAAAGCTCATTTGATCCTTGCTCCACTACCAGCACAGAGACTTCTCAGACCCTTTTCCTGCAGCCCTTTGCACGCTGCCAGCAGTCCCAAAGGGATAAAAAAAAAAAGGGCAATTGCAATAGCCTTGGGACAGCAATTGCACAATTCTCCACAAGGCCACAGGGCAACTTGGATGGGATAATTCTAGCAATGTGGGACAGTACATAAAATGGTGGCCTGGGCTCTGGTCACCATTGTGTCACCAATGTACTGTGTGACCTTAGCAATGTTATTGAACCTCGCTGTAAGCCTCCTTTTCCTCACCTGTCAGACTAGGAAATAGGATGCTTTGTAGAATAGAAAAGTATAAGATTTGAAAAGTGCCTTTGGTATCATCTAACCCAACCTATTTGTTTTACACACACTGAAACGGAGAACTAGAGATGCGAAGTCACTTGCTTAATGTTACATGGCAGGTAAAAAACAGGGTCATTTCTAGAAGATAAGACCCTTACCTCGTATGGTAGTATGCTTTCTCTTCTAGATGATCTCCAAGGTGCTCCCCAGCTTCCAGAGTCTATCACTCTAAAGACATAGTCCCCTCCCAGCTCTGGCTGCTATCTTTGTGCTTAGTCTTGTATTGGCCATCGTGTGCTTCCTTTGGGACTCTTAGTGACACGTTGTGTTCAACTATTTTACTCATTATGGAGTCCTTCAATTTCATGTAAAGCTCAGTAAATGAGCTGCTTAGCAAAGCTTCTGGCTAGCCTGTTGTAATGTTTGTAATGGTCTAGCCTCATATCAAGCAAACCTTCAGACAGGCTATTGGGCAAGGGTGGGGTCGATTTGGCAACTTGGCCTTGTATGTAGACAGAGAGATTACAGTAATCACCAAAATAGCCATGTTCCAGGTCCAGTTTGGCCCTTACTTCACTTTGCCACCTTGGGCAAGCCTCATCCACTTCAGTTTCCCTATATTTAAAACAAGTTGATTGAACTCTATACTCCTTAAGGTACCTTTCAGCTCTGATATTCCATAGAAGAATATTGCCCAATCTCTCTCTATCCCTTAGGGAATTTTGCTTAGGAATTAAGAAAATGATCTTTGCCACAGGAAGTCTGGGAATGCTTGCAGGCCTTAGGGATTGTAAAACAAATATTAGAAAAGAAACATAAGAATGTTATGAGGCCCTGTGCTTTTGTCTCATGTTTTCAAAGTCCATGTTCACAGCTTAAGCAAAGTCAAATGTTCACAGCAAAGCCACATTTTAATTTTCATATGCAGAGAAGCACAAAGGGAAATAGGAAGAGCATCTCTGGAAATTAACCGTGCTATGTCAAAATATCATTGCCCTTGATTATATTTGGTGGGACATGATTGGATCCTCAGCTTCATAGACATAGATCCTGCCTTCAGAGCTCATATCTACCAGGGAGCTCAGACAAGGATATAAATAATTCAAATACAAAGTATGACACTTTAGGGCCAATTAGAAAGGACCTTACAGGTGAGAGAGACAACTTACCATCTGGGGGTATCAGGAACGTCTTTGTTTGCATTTGAACTTGGTTTGGGGAAAGAAATGATCACGAGAGGTAAAAGGAGGCCAATCAGAGGAAATGCTATGAGCAAAGGTAGAGGCAGAGAAACTTTGGGAAGACTGGTGACTAGTGAATGAATACTTTGGCTAGAGCAGAAGGCTGTGCAATACTGGGGAAGAAGGCCAATTATATTTACATATCATATCTCCCTGGCTAAGTACATAGCTCTTTAAGGACAAAAATTCTTTGTTCAATTCATCTCTGTATCCCTGTCAAATGTGACACATAATCATGTGTCAAAACTTATTTAAAGAATAAATAAATGAAATGATAACTTTTTTCTCCAAATCATGAACGGACTGTGTAGACATAACTATATCTTAGAATCTCAAAAGTCAAATTGAACATGATACTTATCTTGTTGACTGTCATGAATGTAAAGTGCCATCCTTCAGCCCTGTAAATGTAAATAGGTGATTTCACCTGGGGAAGGAGATTGTGTCATGTTTATCAGCTTCTCATAGCTAAAATGTAATGCATATAAAACATGTACAAGATGCTAGACTCAGCAACTCAGATGCAGAAATAAGCCTATCACCCGTAGTCCTCTGCAATGGCCTATGGGGACAGTTCTAGGGACAATAGAACAAAGGAAATCCTAGAAAACACTCATGAATTGTAACAAATGAAAACTCCTAAGAAAATGTGTTGATAAATATTCACTGAATTTCTTTACTTAATAATGTAGTATCCAGACTGCTGAAGAAAGGATAAAAAAAGAATCTGGACTTTTCTGTATCTTGATTATGGTAGTTGACAACAAGCTACACAAGTGACAAAAGTGTTTAAAGTTAAATATACACACACAAATGGGAAATATACATAATAGGTGGATTATATCAATGTCAATATCTTGATTGTAATATTGCACTATAGATTGAAAGATATTATCACTGAGTGAAACTGGGTAAAAAGCACATGAGATCTCTCTGTATTATTTCTTATGCCTGTATGTGAATCTATAAATACCTCAGCAAATTTTTCATTTATAAAAATGGAGCTCAGATAAGTTTAATGGTGAATTCTACAAAACATTTAAAGAAGAAATTATATGTCAATCCTCTACAATCTCTTCCAGAAGATAGAAGCAAAGGGAATACTTTCTAACTCTATGAGGCCAGCATTACCCAAATACCAAAACCAGACAAAGAAAAAAAAAAGAAAGAAAGAAAGAAGAAAACTACAGACCAATATCTCTCATAAACATAGATGTAAAGATCCTCAACAAAATATTTGAAAATTGAATCCAACAATGTATAAAAAGAATCATATACTGTAACCAAGTGGTATTTATTTCAGGTATGTAAGACTTGTTCAACATTCCAAAATCAATGAATGTAATCCATCAAATCAACAGGCTAAAGAAGAAAAATTATATGATCAGGTCAACAGATGCAGAAAAATCATTTGACAAAATCCAACACCATACATTATCAAAACTTTCAGCAATCTAAAGATAGAGAGGAACTTCCTCATCTTGATAAAGAACATCTACAAAAATTCTACAGCTAGCATATACTTAATGAAGAGAAGCTCAAACCTTTACCACTAAGATCAGGAACAAGGCAAGGATATATTATCTCACCACTGCTTTTCAACGTCATAATGCAATGAGAGATGAAAAGTAAATAAAACATATACAGATTGGGAAGGAAGACATAAAACTGTCCTTATTCTCCATTGACATGAGTGTCTATGTAGCAAATCTGAAAGAATCATCTTCAGCAACAAAAAGCTCTTGGAACTAATAAGTGGTTATAGGAAAGTTGCAGGGTACAAGATTAATAGACAAAAATCAATCACTTTCTTGTATACTAGCAATGAACAAGTAAAATTTGAAATCAAAAACACTACCATCTACATTAGCACTCCAAAATGAAATAATTAGGTATAAACCTAACAAAACCACAGAACTCTGAATAAAGAAATCAAAAAAAGAACTGAATAAATGAAGAGATAGTTCATGTTTGTGGGCAGGACTCAATATTGTCGTGATGTCAGATCTTCCCAACTTGATCAATAGATTCAATGGAACCCCAATAAAATCCCCAGCAATATTTTGTGGATATTGACAAACTAATTCTAAAGTTATATCAAAAGGCAAAAGACCCAGAATATCCAACTCATATTGAAGGAGAAAACCAAAATTGGAAGATTGATACTACCCAACTTCAAGACTTACTCTAAAGCTACAGTAATCAAAACTTTATGGTATTGGTAAAATAATTGACAAGTAGATTAGAGAGCTCAGAAATAGATCTTCATAAATATACTCAAATGATCTTTGATAAAGGAGCAGAAGTAATACAATGAGCAAAGATAGTCTTTTCAACAAATGGTGCTGAGACAAATCGATATCCACATAAAACAAAATGAATTTAGATAAAAACTTTACAACTTTCACAAAAATTAACTCAACGTGGATCATAGACCTAAATGTACGAGGTCAGACAATTAAGTTCACGAACTCATCCTAGAAAAAGTGCTACATCCCTCATTGCTGAATATCACTACCATCACCTTCCAAGTACTCCGCTTGGAAAGCTATGCACTGATGCCAGCGCCTAGTGCACCCTTCAAAGCAATTTTGGAACTCTTTCTGGAATGGCCATCAGAGCTGTCGTCATATTACCCTTGGTGTCCTGAATGTCATCAAAATGTCTTCCTTTCAATATTTCCTTTATGTTCAGGTAAAGAAAGAAGTCATTGGGGGCAAGATCAGATGAGTAGGGAGGGTGTTCCAATACAGTTATTTGTTTACTGGCTAAAAACTCCTTCACAGACAGTGCCGAGTGAGCTGCTGCATTGTCATGATGCAAGAGCCGTTAATTGTTGGTGAAAAGTTCAGGTTGTTTTAATCTAACTTTTTCACACAGCTTTTTCAGCACTTCCAAACAGTAAACTTGGTTAACTGTTTGTCCATTTGGTACAAATTCATAATGAATAATCCTTCTGGTATCAAAAAAGTTTAGCAAAATTGTTTTGACTCTTGATTTGGACTGACGGAACATTTTTGGTCATGGAGAATTGGCTGACTTCCATTGTGCACTTTGACACTTGTTTCAGGGTCATATTTGTACACCCATGTTTCATCACCAGTGATAACATGGCTCAAAACATCATCTTGTCTCTCCAAAATATCTTGGCAAACTTCAACTCTCCTTTGCTTTTGTTCATTGGTGAGCTCCATTTTTGCCCACACCTTTCTCAGGCCAAGATTTTCAGTTAAGATTTTCCTGTTTCCTTATAGATGTTTACTTGGTCTGCTCTGCTTCACACAGTCAGCAGATAATTTTGATGCACAATTCAACAAATTTTTGCAATATTTTTGTCAGTTCTGGTTGTTACTGGCTGCTCTGACCTCTCTTCATTAGTGATGCATTCTCTCCCTTCAGAAAAATGTTTAATCCATTTGTACACTGCCATTTTCTTCATGGCATTATCACCATAAACTTGGACTAACATGTCCCTGATTTCACTTCCACTCTTGCTAAGTTTAACAAGAAATTTATTGTGTGTTCATTGCTCTAATTCAAACACAGACAGTTTTGTGATGGCACACAAAAACATGCAATAACAATAATGAACACCACTCAGGAAGACACTGCCACACACACAAACACAGCTGTGAGACACTGATATACCAAGGTTATGAAACCTACTGAGCTCTTTGTACGGTGCTGCCAATGTAAGCGCATGGTGGCAAATTTGCAAACCTAATTGTCAGACCTGGTAAAATGCAAAACTATAAAACTCCAAGAAGATAACATAGGAGAAAATTTAGTTTACCTTGGGAATGGCAATTTTTAGATACAACAAAAACATGGTCAACCAAAGACATTATCAATGAAAGAAATAATTGATAAGCTGGACTTCACTGAGATTTAAAATGTCTACTCTGTGAAAAACAATGTCAAGATAATGAGAAGACAAGTCACAAATTGAAAGAAAATATTTGTAAAAGACTTCTTTGATGGACTATTATCCAAAATATATAAAAACCTTTTAAAACTCCACAATAAAAAATATGAACTAATAAATTAAAAAATGGGCAAAGACTTGAACAGACACCTTGCCAAAGAAGATATACAATGGCAAGTAAATATATGAAAAGTTCCACATGATATGTCATTTGTGAATTGAAAGTTAAAATAATGAGTTACCACTACATACCTAATAGAATGGCCAAAATTTAGAACACTGACAACAACAAATGCTAATGAGGATGTAGAGCAATGAAAATCTCAGTCATTGCTGATGGAAATGCAAAATGGTAGAGCCACTTTTGAAGACCATTTGGCAGTTTCTTACAAAATTAAACATATTCTTACTGTACGATCCAAATGATCCCTGGTATTTACCCAAATGAATTAAAAACATGTCCACATGAAAATTTGCACATGGATGTTAAAGCAGCTTTATCCATAATTGCTAAAACTTGAAAGCAACCAAGATGTCTTTCAGTAGTTGAATGGATAAATAAACTGTGGTACAACCAGACAGTGGAATATTTTCAGCCCTAAAAAGAAATGAGCTATCAAGCCATGAAAAGACATGGAAGAAACTTAAAGGCATATCACTAAGTGAAAGAAGTCAATCTGAAAAGTCTACATCCTGTATGATTCCAACTATATAACATTCTAAAAAAGGCAAAATTATGTAGACAGTATAAAGATAAATGATTGCCAGGAGTTAGGGGACAAGGAAAGATCAATAGGATCAATAGGCAGAGCACAGGGGATTTTTAGGGTGGTGAAAAATCTTCTCTTTGATAGTACAATGGTAGATACACGTCATTATGCATTTGTCCAAACTCATTGAATGTGCAAAAACAAGAGTGAAACCTACTGTAAACCATGGACTCTGGGTGATAAGAACAGGTCAGTTCAATTGTAACAAATGTACCACTCTTGGGCAGGATATTGATAACGAAGGAGGCTATGCATGCGTAGAAGCAGGGAGTATATAGGAAATCTCCCTACTTTCCATTCAATTTTGCTTTGAACCTAAAACTACTCTAAAAAAAATCAACGTTTTAAAAAAAAGAAAGAGAGAAAAAAATAGCTGGGGTGAAGGAAACTGAAAACACTCTTAAGATATGGACGACCATGAAAGCCATGACTAGAACTGTTCTTCCTGGTTCCCATTTTCCAGGTAAATATATATTCCCAACTGGGCAGTTACCAGAGTTAAGGGACTGTCTATGAATGTGAAAAAGATATAACCCCATCCCTTGGCTTTCTCCAAAGATGAGCTTTTAATTGTTATGTACTGGAGAACAATCAACTTTCCCCCTTCAATGTCAGGGTGATGTTTACAAAGTCCTCTAGGCTCTGAGTCTACTAACAAATCCCTTTACATCTCTTCCAACTTGTCTTCTGAAAGAGTGTTTTTCTTTGCTGCTAGCACTCTGGATAGCCTGAACAGATCATTAAATCAGGGTATTGCATCAATATGCTCTACAATGGATTCTAAAGGTTTGGGATGGAGGATATCATCTTCAGCAGGTAATGTTACATTTTCCTTTTATCCAATTCCTGTGATGTTTTATTCGAGGTGTTTTATTGAGGAAAATATTCTCAGACTTTCTAAGTTTTGCTTAGTCAAAAGACTCTTCCTAAAAAGGAACATGTAGGAAGGGGTGAATGGCTCCAAGTCCATTTTCCAGGAAGAGGACTTGATATCAAACAGCTTACCAGATTTGCCTCTACCAGCTAGAGATGCTCCATGATCCTATAACCTGAGAGAGATTTACACCTACCCAAAACTATGCATTTGCAATTCTAGAATTTTGTTGCTGAGTGGAGCTTTGAGTCAACATATCCATTTTCTAGATGAGGGAAATGAGGCCTGAGAGAGAGGAAGCCATTTCTCCCAGGTCTCCCCGTAATCCAGAGCAATGATCTTCCAAAAGGGCATGTTTGCAGGTGCACCAAACAACCTACTGAGAAGTCCAAAGGATACTAAAACTTCTATTTATGTAATTTTTGAAATAATTTTAGACTCACAGGAAGTTGCAAAAACAAAATTAAAGGAGATCTCTTTGTGCCCTTCACCGAGTGTTACAATCTTGTCTAACTATAATTCAATATCAAAAGAAGGAAATCAGTATTGTACAGTCCACAGAGATTGTTTAGACTTCCCCAGTCTTTACTGACACTTATTTGTCTGTGTGTATATGTGTGTAGTTCTATGAAATTTTTTTACACGTGTAGTTTTATGTAACCATTACGAACTTCTATTTTTGTATTTTAAATCTAAAAATGAAAGAAAACTACCAATGTTTAATAAATGAATGGGCACTGCTACCCATATTGGTGTTCATACATTCGAGTACATGAGACAATTGCATTCCTATAACATACCTGAGATACCCTGAAGGGAGGAACAAGATTTGAATGATGTGGCAATCACATTCATTTTTTCTTGGGCTCTCAGTGTATTGTGACATTCTTAAGTTGAATGTGAGCCCCATGAAGTGGATCTATGGATTACATTATCCAGTTTCAACTAAACTAACCTTTTCAAAATGAACTTAAATGAGTTAAAATGATTTCTGCCTTAGAAGATTTTGACAAGCAGTGGATTGAAGAAAATATCTATGTTGGAAGCACAACCACACAAGGAAATGGAAGCACTAATCCTTCTACTCCTGGTAAAAACTCTCTGCTGTGACATTTCAAGGCAAATGCAGTAATCCTCTAACTTGAGCTGGTCGGAAGTCAACCAAAAATTAATTAAAATTATCTAGATGATATTTTTTAAATGGATTTAAAAATATCTTTTTATTTCTTATCCACAATGTACATGTATATTGTATGTCATGAGATGTATAGTGTGTCAATTATGGAATGAGCCGTCATGACTTGGGAGACATCTAGAACATGATGACAAACCTTTATAAAATTTTCAGCTATGTTTAAAATTATGTGACATACAATATGAGACAAATTTACACCATTCAGGAAATACTTAGTATTCCTCTTACAATGTAGCAGCAAATTAAAGTGCAATCCTTTGCTCACTTGTTATTTGTGAGATCTTGGGTATAACATTATGCCTCCCCAAAAGCTCTGCTGGAGGGCCAAGGAAGAAAAAGATGTGAACATGCTTTGTAAATGCTTAAGTTCTGTGCTAATGGGATATTATTAGTAATTATTGTAACATGAAATTTCCTAACAAAATTAATTGAATGTTATTATGTAATAGGCAATTATTTGAATCTCAGATGAGAATTTTTTCGGTGGTCTGCATGGAGAAATAACTCTTTGAGGCCGAAAAAGATATTCAATTGTAGCGGCATGGTGGAGAGTCTCCAGACCTGGATGTCACTGCTAACTTACTACTGCTGCGACCTTGCGTCAGACACTTAATCTCTCCAAGCACCTGTTCCCTCATTTGTAAAGGCGACTAATAAATAACTCATCTCATAAAATTATTGTGAGAATTGAGTGAGACAATATATGTAAAGAACTTGGCACAGTACCTGGCACATTGCAGGTTCTCAAACCTCATTAGTCCTCTTCCTCCTCCCTCTTTTAGGCAGCTCCTGAAGCATACCCTTGCACAAAGCCTCTGTTTTACTAGTGTTATGTTTGTTTTTTGTCTTCCTAACTGTCCAGCATTTTCTTAGAGGACTGAATTGAGTATCCTCATTGCTTCAGAAAACTCACAACATTTCACAGTTTTTGCTTGGAGTAGATACTTAATAAAAGCTTATTAGATGAATGGCTGATATTAATGATCTCTAACAGGAAGCAAATGTGGGATCTCAGGCCAAGATCCTTTGATCTCAGCGTTTGAGACACTAACTGCCACTAAGGGACTCTTAGAGTGCCCTCCTCTCCTGATCCCTTAGTGGGCAGATACAAATGTAAGAATTCCTTTGATTTATACAGAGTATTACAGTTTCCAAAGCACTTTCATATTCTAGTTCATCCACACAACAAACTTTTGAGTTACTCAGGCAGGTGTTCTTAAAGAGAAGCCTTAGTCCCAGAAAAATAGAGTGGCTGATCTAATGCTGCTGGCCAGACATAGGATACAATACTGCTACCACTTAACATTTTCTAAGCACATACTTTATGCCAGGTACTTTATGTAAATTATTTTATTCCGTGCTCAGAAAGATCTTTGATTCAGTTGCTATTGCGGCTTTAAAAACTACCCCAAAACTTAGTGGCACAAAACTATTTTATTATGAGCATGGATTCTGTGGGTGAGGAATTCAGAAAGGTCACAAAAGGGGCAGCTTGTTTCTGCTCCATGGTGTTTGGGACCTCAACTGGAAGATGCAAAGGTTGAGAAGCTCAATAGTTCTGGAGGCATCATCGGTCACACGTCTGGCAGTTGCTACTATCTGTCTACTGAGATGGGAACACCTATATGTAGTCTCTCTCTGTGGCCCTGGCTTCCTCATAGCATGCTAGCCTCAGGTAACTGAAGTCACGTTGTATTTTTTTTTTTTTTTGGCTTTATTTTGTTGGTTTAGCAAGTCCACCCATATTCCAGTGAAGGGGTATAGGTACCACTTTTTTGTGGAAGGAGAGCTCAGGTGAGATGGCAGATGTTGCTGCTTACATCTTTGGGAAATATAACCTGCTACAGATACTACTATAAGTATTTAAGAACAAGGAAATCAAAGCGCAGGGAGATTGAGATACTTGTTCAAAATCACATGGCTTATACAGTGTAGTAGCATCTCTCACAGGGATTAGGATTTTAAAATCAATGACTAAAGTAAACATTGTTCATAGTCAAAATTACCGTGGAAATCCTTGAATTTGTCAGTAAAGTACAGTATATGTGGTTTGCCATAAGCAACAGACTCTAGTGTGCCATCTCATGCTCGGGCACATACACTAACTTTACAAAATTATGGGCAGAATCATATGCACCATTTAAATTGTTGCCTTCTTTTTCAGAGTGCTAATATTTAAATTCCCATAGGTTTGATGTATTTTAAAGGGTAGATCCAGAATTGACTCAAGTCAGCCTGACTACAAAGCCCAAGCTCTTTCCATACTGTTGCCGAGAAATCACCTCTGGAAAACTGGGAAAGAGATCAGAGCTTCAGGCCACCGAGGTTGACCTGACTGACACCACAGTCAGGCCTCAGTTGCAACCTGGATTTGATTTGTAGGCTCTGTCATTGACTTAACTCTATATATCTAAGCTTTGTCCATGTGACGGCTGAAGTTATTCCTGAGCACCTGGATGGTCACACTCTCCCTGCCCACTGCTCCATCCCTCCAGGTATCAGAGAATAGGAAGAAGGGGAACTGAGATTTAGAAACGAGTAAAATGTCAACAGAGAAGGACACAGGCGTTATAGATAGACAGAACAGAATGACAACAGGCAGGGGGGTGTGAAGCAGTGAGAAGTACTCAGGGATTGGTGAGTAACACAGAGCTATTTGCTGGGGAAAGATCACTGAGGTCCAACAACACTCACGCAAAGACTTGACTCTAGAGATAATGGTGTAGGAAAAGTAATCTGGTCACCTTTGCAATTTAGCAGTAATACTCTGGAGGCAGTATACAGAACTGGGCTTAGGTAAGGAGACCGGTGAGGATACTACTATTTCACGAGAAGCAAATGCCTGCCTCTGCCTAATGTTCGGGTGTCTGAGCATGGAAGTTTAGGGTTTTTGCCCATGAGTTTTACAACTAGTTTGGTACCAATAGTTAAGAAACCAAGCAAGCCTCCAGGGCTAATGGAGCAAACAGCCACTAAAATGTATGACTCAGACCATTGCCCTGCTCAGAGAGATCTCCGCCTCCAGGGCCTCAGTCTCCCACTTGAAATTTTTCTTTTAGACCTCAGGGACTTGGAACTGGATGAATCACAATCCTTGTCTCATGTATGGTCGTACTGTAAGTATTACATTTACATACTCAGTTAATCTAATGTAAGAAGGGTGCTTGAATGACCCTTTAATGTGAAAACTAGAACTTTGACAGTACCTTGAGCACATGTAGCCCTGTGGTCTTCCACGACTCCCCCCCTGCCATCCTCACCCAAAGGAACCACCATCGTGACTCTTGTATTCATGATTGCTTTGCTTTGCTTTTTAAATAGTTTTGTTCATTTGTATGTATTCCTTAAAAGTATATTTTATTAATGTTGTGCTTAATATTGTAAAACAGACATCATGCACAAATAGCTTTGCTATTTATGTTTTAATTAATATTATATTGAGAAGATTTGTCCGTATGGATACTTGTTTTTGTGGTTTATTTAATATGAATGTGACACAGTTAACGCAACTGCCCTATTGAAGGGAATTCTTTTGTGTTAATATATACAATAATGCTATGAACATTCTTATCTGCATTTTCTGGCATACATATGCAAAGGTTTCTTTTAAGTATACCCATAGGAATAGAATTACTGGGTTATAGGATCCATAAAGTTCAGTTTTAAAGAGATAATATCAAACTGTTTTTCTAAGTGGTTTTACAAATCTCCAGTTCCAGTCATGACTAAACTTCTCACCGAAAACAACTATGAAAGTTGGTCAAAAAAATTATATCATCTGAAAATAATGATAATTTAAATCGTCCTTTTCAATTCTTAAGCTTTTAATTTATTTTTCTTCTCTTATTGTACTGGCAATATTTAGCTGATATGGCAAATTATGCTTATAGATTTTTCTAATATTAAAACTATCCTCATATACCTGGGGAAAGTGCAGTGTGGTATATGATCATTTTAATGCATTATTGAATTAGGTTTACTAAAACTTTCTTTAGGATTTTTACATCTATAGTAACAAATGGCATATTTATATAATTTTTCTTTCTTACAGCTCTTTGCCAGTTTTGGTATAAAGGTCGTGATCTTCATATTGTCTGATAATGTTATATTGACAGCAGTTTTCATTTTATTTGCCTGATTAATCATTTTTATTCCTTTTATTTTCATTGTTTGCATGTATGTTGCTTTAGCATGTATCTAGTGAATAGCATATATCTGGGTTTTGTTTTTTTAATTGGCAAATTAGCTCATTTTCATCTGTTGTAGTTACACATATATTAGGACTTCTATTAGTTTATTATTTCCATTTGCACATTTTTTCTTTTTTAATTCCTTTGTTTATTATTTTAAAGTTGTCTTGTTTTCTCTCATATAAGACAAGGATATTAATATGCTCTGATATCCCCTGGACTCCTCCTACTCTAGCATATTGAGTTTATCTAGACTTTCAATTCTTGGGTCTTATGTATATGCTTTTGCTTTCTATTTTGTTTGGTCTCACTCATTTTTTAAGACAACCACAAATTTTACAAAGGTATTTTGTCACCTGTACCTCACATATTTTTTTCATCATCTCTTAGATTTGTTTCTTTCTATGTAAGTATCATTAAGAAATGTTTTACAACAGATGAATAGATAAAGAAGATGTAGTATACATATATATATATATATATATATACATATATATATATATGTATATGCAATGATATATTATGCAGCAAAAAAACAAGAATGAAATCTTGGCATTTGCAACAACATGGATGGATCTAGAGGATATTTTGCTAAGTGAAGTTATGTCTGGCAGAGAAAGACAAATATTGTATGGTTTCACTTATATGTGGAAACTGAAAACAAAACACAACAAAACAAAAAAACAAACAAAACGCAACAACAAGTGACTCTTAGAAACAGAGACCAAAGGGATAGTTACCAGAAGCAGGAGGATGGGGAGAAGGGGAAGAGGAATATAGTCAACAATACTGTAGTACGCGCACACCGTGCTAGAGGATCACTAGAATCAGTGGGCTGATCACATTGTAAGGTATAAAAATGTTGACTCGCTATATTGTACACCTAAGACTAATATAACCAACATAAGATTATATACCAACTATACTCAAATAAAGAATAAATGTAAATTAAAAAAATAAATTACATTAAATTTAAAAAATATTTTACATGTTGATATTTGCGTGGCAAACACTCTGAGACTGTATATCTTAAAGTATTTTAATTATACCTTTACATTTGAACACAAGTTTCACAGATATGAAATTCTGTTCTTTCAAAATTTTGAAAACACTTTTCTTCCTTTCTTGCATCTTTGCATACTGCTGGAAAATCTGATATCATTATTCTTATTCTTTTGTAAGTTATCTTCTTTCTATCTCTGCAAGTTTTTACAATTTTACCTTATCTTTGGTATTTTTAAATTTCAACATATCTAGGAGTATGATTTTCCTTATCTTTCCTCTTTTGCTTTCTGTGGTTCCTTTCTGTCTGAAGCCTTTTCTCTTTCATTAATTCTGGGGGAATTACCTCCATTATTTCTTCAAATATTTCCTCCTCTCCATTTCTGTCTCTCTCTTTTTTTTTTTTCTTTCTGGGAATACTTTTGCTTTTTATACCTTATCTTCCATATTTTCTATTTTTAAAGTAATTTTCTGCTAAGAAAAATTTTTCAATCTGATCAGTTCATTAATGCATTCTTCAGGCAAATTCATTGTACTAATTACTATCTATTGTGTTCATTATTTCAACTATTATATTTTTATACTTAACGGTTGTACTTGATTCTTTTTATGGTTTCTTGTTTTTCCATTATATACTCCTAATATCATCCTTTACTTTTTAAATATAAAAAAGTAAATAAATTCTTCAAAACAGATGTAAGTTCCTGATCTGGCAGTTCTAATACCTCTGGTTCTGTGGAACTGTATCTCAGTTTGTTGTTTTTTGGAAATATTAATGTCTCTCTTCACATTCCTGTGGGGTTACCACCTAGTCTGCCCAGTAGTGCTGATGGTGGAAGGGCTGAAGACCAGGTCTCCATTGTGTCGACGCCAGTGGGTTCAAAGTGGGGGTTGAAGATGGAGAATGAGCCTCAAGTGGAGCGTTCCAGGCATCAGAAAACCAGAGCTGATCTCTCTTCACCCCACCTAACAGCCCCTCAGGCGTGTTCTTTACTTTAGGAAGAATTAGTTTGTAGGAGAGGAGATTGTAATCCACTAGCCCTGGGGGTTTAGAAGGATAGGGTGGGGCAGCGACCACCTGAGACCAGTCAATCTGTGTGTTCCTAACCTTCTCCACTCAGGCGCAGGGCTTGTGCACTGCCCTAGTTTTACACCTGAAGTGTACTTCGCTCTAGAGGCATAAACTCCGGTCCTGTCAGTCCCAAAGCAATGCGGGTAGGAATGGACGGGAGATAAAAGCCCTAAGAAGCAACAGCTCCTTGTTTTATCCAACAGTAGCGTGGATACCCTCTGCTTTGGTTAGGACCATTCCAGACACACATGTATGCCAAATAAAAAACAGCTCTGTCTCTCCAGGGAATTCTCACAGCTTTCTCTTTTACTTAATGTTTCTCCTCTATAGTTCCTCAAAGTTGATCTGGGGCGTGGTGGGTGGTGGGTGGGGGAGACAAGTAGGAAGTAGGTCAGGCTAGTTCAGCATCTTCTTAGGAACTCCACTTAACTTTCCTTCTTACAGATCAGACATGCTCCTTCCCATTCTGTCTTCCTTGAACACAACCATGTCTCTGGGACGGCAGCACACAGCACTGGTTGAGTGGGTGCAATGGGTCAGTTCTTCCCCTGGATTGGAAGATGGGGCAGCAAGTAGAAAGAGTGGAAGAAGCACTGAGCAGAAGTCAAGGCTGGACGTGTGTTCTCATTCAGTCATTGACTTGCTGTGTGGCCGTACACAAGTCATACCGCTTCTCCAAGCTTCAGTTCCTCTTTGGAAAAGTGCAATTCATAACAACACCGACCTCACTGGGCTGACACAAGATTCAAGCGAAAAACTGGATGTGAAAGGGCTTCATAAATTGTAATGTGGGGTGACTTTATTGATCATCTGGAGGCAAGGAAAGGAGTCTTGGACTAGGCAAAAATTTACTTTGCCAACCTCAAAATTTTACTAAGTGTTCGCCCTGCTAAAATAGCCTGATGCAACTGAACATTTTCTTATTATAGAAAATGACTAATCTGAGTTTGATGCCAGAGTTGTCACATTCTTCCAAGAGTGCAGACTTTTATGGGCCCCTGGAAGCTCTGCTGGGGACTATTTCTGAGGACAGGAACATTGTGCCTTGTTGGCAAGGCTTGTTAAGCCAAGGCCACTTGTGGTCATTGAAGAATCTGGGTCTGCCTTTGCGACAGTGGGGGCAAGATATCAGATCTTGTCCTCTGATGTTTGCCTATTTGGATACATAGTTTCTGCTAAACTTGGTGCCTTTTGCTTCCTTGTTTGGTGAGGGTCTTTTTCCAGTCTAGTTAGGGGAATGAGAAGTGAGAGACGAGGATGGAGCAGGTCCAAATCAAAGACAAGTAGCAGAGGTAGACATAAATAAGAATAATGTGTTCTCCCTGGGAATTTATACAAGGACAAGGCTAATGAGACTTTGTTTTCAATTACTTAAAATGTAGTCTGTCATTGAAAAGATGATGTAATGACTTTAAAACAGGACAAGCTAGGATCTTACACCATATTCAACTATTTGTATTTTTTCACATTCTAGTCTATTTCTTGTCATCCTCATTATGCATGCATAATGCACATTTCATTCTGTGGTCTGATTTTTTTTTTTTTTTACTTAATGTTATATAATAAGCATTTTCCGGTTAAAGTTTTCAGTTTAATGACTAGGTAATATAATTTTTGACACTGTTTAATAATTAATAAAACCATTCCCCTACCTTGGGGCATTTAGATTTTCTTCAATTATTTTGATTTGTTTGATTGCTTTCTTACTATTAGAATGAGTGCCATCATGGACATCTTGGGGCATTTGACATATTTTGCTTTTTGTTTTAATTGTTGTTGAATTGTTATCTTTGCATAAATGCTAAAATTCCTGTGAATGGGATGACTCGTGAAATATGCCCAGGCATCTTTATGACTCTTGTATACTGTTTAAAAAATAAAAAGTGTTAATTTAAAATGCCATTAGCCAATTTAACCACAACTCTTCCAAGCATTGACTATTTTCTTAAAGTATTTTTCTACTTTTATAAAAAACAGTGCTTCAAATTTGCTTTCATTTGTATGTCCCTGCTTAACAGCAAAAGTTAATGCTTTCCATGTGTTTTTGTTTTTGTCTAGATCATGTTATTAAAATTAAAAATAAGCCTCTATAAATCTTCAGAATTTTTTGAACCCCGCCCCCAAACGGACCCCCAAAATATTTCCTAAGAAATTCAAATTTCCAAATTAATCAGATATAAGTGCTTTGTGTCCAAAGCAAAGAGAAGTGTCAAGTTAATTTGTCATTTGTTTACTGGTTGAGTGCCTTTCATGTGTAATTCAAGTCCTGTCAGAAATGTTTTAAGGGATATTGAAAACAAGACATGGATATTATCCCCCAAAAGTTTACATTCCAATAAAGCTATGATCATGTGACTTACCAGCATCAAACATTGCTAAACATTGTAAGAAAAGAACAGAACCAGAGCTATGGGGATTCTGAAACTAGAGAGATTATTTCTAATTTGAGTGAAGGAGTGTGAGGAGGCAGAGAAGGCTTCTTGGAAGGAATTCCAGGGGAGCTGAAGGAATAGGGTCTGATGTCGGGCCTATTTCAGGGCAGTGAGGCAAGTGGTTGGTGAGAACGCTTCGCCCATTTCATGACAGAAGTCCTGAGATGTGAAGTAAGTCTTCTAAGGTATCACTACTCTGCTCCAGATGGCAAATGGTCAGGCAGGGATGACCCACCCATGGTCATCCGGTCACATGGAAGGCACAGGTTTCCACATATGTACAATTTTAAAAATATATATGAAGAAAATAAAACATGGCCAGTCTCAATTGTTTCCTCAATATTAAAATTGTACTGTGTATTTTGAAAGGCCTAAAATTTACAGTGAAGTTCAGTGCTCCCGAAACCCTTCCATAAGATGGCATGCAAAGGAACTGATAATATTCCTTGGTTATACTGTCATGCATCCCTTAATAACTGAGATATGTTCTGAGAACTGCATTGTTAAGTGATTTCGTCATTGTGTGAATGCGTAGGGGCCATGGTGAACAAAACAACACAAGATGAAGTCAAGCACAAGAGAAAAATGATGCAATCAAGAGATGCTGTAAACTCGAATGTCCTATGAGGCAGCTGCTGGTGTAACACAGCCAACTATGATATAGCAAAAAAATAAAAATTAGCAGAAATAGTACATTATAAAATATGATAAAATGCATAGTACAGTAAATACATAAACTAGTAATATAGTTATTTATTATTATCAACTATTATATACTGTACATAATTGTATGTGCTATGGTTTTAGAAAACGGGGAGCCCAGTAGGTTTGTTTACAAACATATTCACAAACATATGAGTAATGTGTTCTATTAGGATTTTAGGACAGCTACAAAATCACTAGATGACAGGAATTTTTCATTTCCGTTATAATCTCATGGGAGCACTAGTGTATACGTGCTGTGGTTCATCATTGACCAAAACATCATTATGCGGCACATGACTATACGGGGGTAAACACATGGGCTGCTTGTTCCTAGAGGCAACTAGCCCAGAACGCTGGCCACCCTAAGTCTAGAAGCCTGGAAGGATCAATTTCTGGGCATTCTAGGAACCCACTGGGCCCACACCATGTGGGAAGTTCTGTAGGTAAATGAAGATGATTAATAAAAAGAGTTACCAGGTTTATTCTGCGTGATAATCATCAATGAATTGTGCTTTCAAATCAGTAAAGAAAAAAATAAAAGAAAAAAATTATTATCATCTTTGATTGGTCCTACTTTGACCAGACTGTCTACTAGGGGATTGTGAAATTTCCAGTATTACACAGAAAATAACATAATAAACTCTGTCTTATTCTAGAAATTGTTTCAACTAAGCATGGTACATTAGTCATTCTAGGGATTCAATATTTTAAAAGTTGAAAGTTTAGAAAATAATTTAAAGGAAGGTTTTGCATAATAGGAAAAAGTAGATCTGCATGGATATTTTTAAAAAGTTACACAATTGTGTGTAGAGCTCTTGTGGAAAATTTCCTGAAAACCTTTGGTGCACCAGCATACTTATTATTATATTAAAAATTCTAGCAGCTGTGCTTTTCTTCTAAATTAAGAAAATAAAGCAATATCGTGAGCTAATGCCACATCAAAGTGGCATGTTTCAACACTTCAATGTCATGTGTTGCCAGAAACGAGTATTCCAGGAGCCCTGGCTCACCCTACTCCTCTGCAGGCAGATGTTGGAGTGGTCACTCCAGGCCAGAGAAATCAGCATTTCTTGGTTCTTCTTCCAGATTGTGGTGAGGCCCTGGATACACTTTATCCCACCTCAGTGTCTCTGGTGAGGCCCTTTGCCATGTAAAGGGGTTGTGGTCAAATGGAAATATTTGAAGGGCTGCCATATGGAAGAGGGACTTCGGCTTATTCTGCATGGTCCTAGAGGATAGAGCTAGGACCAGGGAGAGGGTAACTGCTATGGAGAGATGGACTTGGACTCTACATAAAATTAAACTAAAAGGAAAAGTAGGTCTCCTTAACACTATCTCTTACCAGGGCAATCACCTCACCTGAGCTATTTAATTTAATTCTTTCAACAACCAATGAGTTAAACATTTTTTTACAGACTATGAAACTGAGTATCAGAGAGAGTAATGCCACCACTGAGTATGCCAGAACTAGACCTGGAGCAAGTTGAGACAAACCTGATCAGTTAGTTGTATGGAATTAGCTCATGGAATTAACCCCTAGTTACACTCCCTTATAGAAAATGGAGTAGGAAAAAAAATCTCAGAGTCAAACATTATTGAACAACTAACAAGTTACTATGGGATTTGTGAATGGGCATGATGGGCCTAAATTGTAAAGGCAAAGACTTAGGATTGGAGGTAGAAATACCTGCCAAGGCAATACATCCACAACTATGTCGAAGGATAGTCCTCCTGAGAAAAACCCAACCATTTGGCCGAAGACAGATCCCAAACTGGTGAGCTGACCACCAACAGCATTGAGGTTTGTTTTAAATAAGGAAGCCTTCAGCTTTTCTTTGAAAAACTTTCTAAGAAACCGAACTGTTTCAGACATAACTGGATGCCTTAGGAGATGAAGAGACCCTTGCTCCTGTGGATGTTCAGACAGACTGGATGTGTATATGTCAAGATGGAAGAAGATCAAGATGTAAAGATGCTGCGGTCTCTGCCGGTCCAAAGAATCTGTGATTTCCTCTGTGCAGGATGTCTGACCTAAAATATTAACAAAATAAAGGGAACGAGAACATGTTTCAAGGGGTTAAAAGAGATCAAGGTTCATAATATGCTCAGGTTTCTACAAATTTCTGTACACACAGAGTCAGGACTAAGGCCATGTTCTGCTCCAAAGAGTCCCCCTGTAAAAATGAGCAAGGTTAGCACGTGACCCATGTTTTGAAGAAAGAATCCTAGGCAAATGGAGAGAGGATCTTTCTGCTCCACCCCTGTCAAAAAAAAAGACAGAGGTCTTTCTTTCATGACTGTGGACATTTGTGACTTAAAATCAGTGCGGTTCAGAGAAAGGAAGTGATTTTCTCAGAGTCCTCCAGTAAAACAAAGTCAGGTTTTGACAGGAAGACAGGTTTTTTTTCACTGAGCAGCACTGCCTTATCATCTCCATTCTTCTTTTTAGTTTTATTAAATTCATTGGGGCGATACTGGTTAATATAACTGTATAAGTTTCAAGTGTATAATTCTATAATACATTGCCTGTATATTGCATTGTGTGTTCACCACCCAAAGTCAAGCCTCCTTCTCCATATATTTGACCCCATTTACCCTCGTCTACCTCTCCCCACCCTCCTTTCCCTCTGGCAATCACCATACTGTTGTCTCTGTCTATGAGTTTTTTGTTTGTTTGTCTTGTTTGTTCATTTGTTGCTTTCTGTTTATATCCCACATATAAGTGAAATCATAGGGTTCTTGACTTTGTCTATCTGACTTACTTGGTTTGAGGATGCCATCCCCATTCTTGGTGAGGGTGTTATTTTGCCCCGGGCTGTGGCCTCTGTAAGGATTTATCCCACACACCTCTCGTTTTCAACCTCTGTCTACCTCAACACTCCCAATAGGAGGTCCTCCATCAATCTTTGTGACCCCAACCTACTTTCCTAATCTGGTTTCCACTATTCCCCTTTACCAACCTAAGGTGCTCAGCTTGCCCCAAAATACCAGTTAGAAATGAAAATTGTCTCAGAGATCGTCTAATTTAACCCTGGCATTTCATAGACTGAGAAAACAGGAAGCTTAGAGAGAAGTAAGTTGGTGTTTTGTACACTGATCAACATTGTGTGAACTGTCTATTATGTGTGAAGTGTCTAGCTATGCCTGGTGCTAGAGGGTGCTGGGGCCACCACAGCCTATGAAAACCCAGCCTCTGCTCCCTAGAAGACCACAAATCATGGAGTCAGAAGGACCTGGTAGCTGAGCACGAGAAGCAAGAGCTGGGGCTGGATTCCTGAATTCTGGTGATTTAGAATACTGAATCACAAGCAGACGTTGAATTATTTCTGGGCTTTGGTTTCTCCAGTGATACCATGAGGGGGTGAATGTTTTGCACATTCTACTCTCATCACTGATGCAGTGATAGCAGGATCACCCTTGGGGAACTTCGGAGAGGGCATTCCAGAAGAGCTGGAGGTACTGGGGTATATTTGGCACAACCGTGCAGAGTGCTCTGCCCATGAGCTCAGGGAAACGAGGAGGTGGGGGCGGGGGAAACTCCATGTTCCCACTGTTTACAGGCTTGCTGTTGTAGTAATCAAGACAGATTTGGGCTAACACGTGCCATATCTAAGGGACACTCCCTGAATGAGTCACCTCCTTTAGGGAAACTCCCTTCACCTGGACTTGCTGCTGGAGGCCAGGGGATCTCAACTCAGCTTCTCTGGGTTCAGTGCCCAGCATACTCCGGGCACTTAACCATGCTGTTTTTGTTGTGTGTTTTCCTCCCACAGGAGCATCTTAGCGTAAGGATAGACCATGGGCAGCTCCATTGTCTCAGCTTACAAAAGTGTGCAGGCATCCACCCCTTCGCAAAGGATTTTGAGTTTGTTCTGATGGTTGGTGAGGTGACCGCAGCTTCTCTGAAGCAACAGGGAGGAGCTCCAGCAATGTGGGGCCGTAGGAAGACTCTTTAACTGGGAGTTAGGATGTCTAATCTAAATACTGGGTCTGTGCTGGGAGGTGAGTCATTTACTTCTGTACATAGCACTTTAAGGTGTAAAAATCTGGCACATACATGATTTTATGTAGGCTTTACAATAGCCTTCTGTATGTGGCATTTTTTCACCATTACGTCCCATTTTATAGAGAAGGAAGGTTATTCTTGGGAAGTTTAAAGACTTCAGTGTCCCAGGTGTACATGGCAGTGCTGGACCTTGACATAAGTCTTGCCAACATCAGAGCGTCTTTCCACAAATGTTCACTTTACAGCGTAGGCTTCAAATTTCCTATCTGCAAACAACAGTATTAAAGAATCTCTACAATCTCATCCAATTCTGACCTTCCGTGGTTCTGTGGATTGGGTCATGTGCATATTGTCTCTAATATTATCTTCTTAGCACCTGAGTGTAAGATGATAGTGCCATGCTGTGAGACAGAGAGAGATATCAAGGGGAAAAAATGACGATTACCATCACTTTCGGAGGGTGTGGTCATAGGGTGAGAAGAGAATTGACGTGGAGCCGGACCAAGGCAGGATGAAATCTCGTCCCTTCCATTTATTAGCAGTGACACTTTGGACAAATCACGAAAGCTCTTTGTGTCTCTGCTTCCTCTCCTGAGTTTTCAAATGGCAATGACACTAACTTTGCAGTTGTATGAATGTGACGCTCACATAAAATTGCTTTGAAAAGGCTAATACACTATTACCTCTAGGCAGATAGTGGTGCTTATTAAAAGTTAGTTTCCCTCCTTCCTTTTGGCCTATGGATATAGATATACAGCTTGCTGTCAACAAACAATGGCTTATTTTCAGGTGATTGAGACAGTATAGGCTGTATCTGTTGGAAAGGGGCTTAGGACCACTGGCATACCTATCCATTGGAGTGTGCACACGGGCAAAGGAGAGCAAATATTTATAATCTGGCTTGAGGTGAGAGTCAATGAGCACAACTAGAAGTGTCCCTGTATGTGAAATATAATTTTAGGGACCCTTGTTAACCTTCAATCATGGAAATTATGTCCACTGCTTCATAATATATCCATGTTTACTTTTACATTAAAACAGTGCTTAACACTACCTGGCATTGTAGCAAATACTCAATAAATATTTGGTGAACAAGTGAATGAATTTTTGAGTGAAAAATAATGTTCTAAAGTGTTTGCTATCAGGTAAAATTGATGTTCCAGGAAGATGCCTCATACTTAACTGTAGCCTCCAGTATCCTGCTGCGTAACCCCAACCCGCAGCTCGAGGAACATGAACCCAGCAAAGATTCATTCTTTTATTCTACAGCTGAGAAATTGAGGTCCACATATGTAAAGTACTAAGTGCTGAGTTTGTCTAAAATCCAGGTCTCCTGAACCCCACCCCAGGCTCAGGCCACTGCAAAATACTTCTTTACCCGCAAGTTTCAAGATTGTCAAGCTTTTAGCTGTTCTACAACATCCGCTCCTTTGGTTCCGTCATCTACAATACTAGAGGGTGCAGTTAAATTTTTCTGGGGCTGTACTTTGCTGGTGTTGTGTGCCATAATGTTGACAAATACTCTGGTTGACCATGTTTGTTTTCAGAATCCCCAATATTAACTGCTTGAATAGTGCTATTTGTGAAGGGCTTCATGACTGTTTAGATTATTTCTCCCTTTTTTTGTCTCAAGAGTATTTAAGGAAGGAGCATTTGGGGCCTTGCAAGAAAAGTTTCAAATCTGGCCTTGTTTCGAAGGAGAGGAAACTGAGTGAAGAAGAAATGTCTCAGTCAGATATAGTTTCTAGAATGACAACCTGAACTCTCTAATTGTGTTCCTTTCAGGGACCTGTAGCATACTGGTTTGCCTGCTCAGGCACAGACTCCCTGAAGACCAATCTAGGAAATCTTCCAGAGCCAGAAATCCAGTTTTACTAACCTTGCTGCCACCTTTCCCAAGGTATTCCTTCCCACCATACCAAACATTTCCTCTTTCTGCCTTTTACCACCCTTCCCCGCCCTCCCCTAAAACTCTTCCTCTACCCAACATTTCCCTGGCTGTCAAAACTTGTTTCCTGTCAGTTGCATCTCTCTAAGCCCAGATACACCCCAATACAGTATCCCTGACAAAACAATGCATTGTGGTGATGCAACAGCCCAAGGTGTCAAAATAATTAGGTAAGTAAGGCAGGGGAAGGTCAGGGTTTGTTCTGTCTGGAAAGACAAACACGTACACAAAAAGAAAAGCTAGACAAGGAAGCCAGCTACACATCTTGTCTCTCCTCCTCCTCAGCCCTGATCCCCAAGCCCCATACCTGCAGTGGCTGCTCTCAGGGGTCGGGACTAAGAACCCACCCGACTTAGAAGGCATGGCAAGGTTGAACACCAAGGAACAGAACATTTTCAAGGTTTCAACACACCCCTTGTTTTCATCTTCCTTGTTTGTTTTCACACTAGCCCCACCCTAAGCTCCTGCTGGTGCAATGGCCCCAGATATTGGCTCAATACCATGAATGGGACATTGCTCAAAGGGGGCTGTGGGTGTGGGAGGCAGTCTCCTCCCAGGAACACCAGCCCGCAAGGTCACCTTCCTTTGACTCTTATTATATTCATTCATTCAACACTTAACACTTATTAAGAGCCTGCTACGTTTTAGGTCTTGTGCTCAGAACATGGGCATGGGGGTGGAGGGGATGCAGAGATTAAAAAGAAACGGCCTCTGATCTGTGGGAGCTCACTGTCTAGTGAGAAAACTGGACATATTAGTAAACATCGCAGTCTGCTGTGAGGCTCTAACTTAGGTCTGAATAAAGTTCTAAAGGCCGCAGAGAAGGGTGTGACCAACCCTCTATGGGAATCTAGGAACAAATGACCCAGGAAGTGACATTTTAATTATAACCTGAAGGATGACTAAGGTTTCTCCAGACAGGTAAGAGGAAACAGTGCATTCTAGGCAGAGGAACAGCATATTCAAAGTGGGAGGGATGAACGACCACATTGTTTTCTGAGAATATGGGAGGCTAAAATTGAGGTGACGCCGGGGGTAGGTGGGAAACACGGCAATATTACTGAATAAGTTGGTTGGGCAAGATTGGGGTTGTTATCAAGATGCCGAGGAGTGTGGCCTGTCCTGAAGGTACCAGGGTACCAATGGAGATTTCTGGAGCTGAGTAGCAGAGTAGAGATGTGAGTAAACCTATGTGGCGGTGGGAGCAGCTCTCATTCCCAATCACCTTCCTGCTGCGGATTTACACTTTCACATTTCATCTCATTAACCTTCAGTCTTACTCTCTTCAACCAAGAAATAAGGCAGCTTTTAGCACCAACCTCTTCCCAGAAAAAGCTCCCATTCAGATGACTGAGTCTAGAGAGCTAGAAGCGCTCCAATCCACAGCTTAGCCATGCAATGAGGTAGGATGTAGAGTGGGTAGGCAAAGGGCTTTGGCTTCAGGTCGCCCTGGTTTGGAACCTTGGCTCTGCCTCTTATCAGCTCTGTTATCTTGAACAAGGTACTTTCCTCTTCTAAAGCCTTTGTCTGCCCTTTGTAAAATGGCTTGAAGGATAATAATGCCTTTCTCAATGGGTTTTTGATTTGTAGCCCATGAAACCGCTTCATCAACTGTCTATGTTCTACGCCTATCCACCCGGGGTTTCTTATCCCTATTACTTAGCACATCCATGGGACTCCCGACAGTGCTGCCCTAAGACTCGAGCAAGAGGGCCCCTGGCTTTACCTTTCAGGACAGACACTATTCCATATCACAAACATGAAAACAAATCTAAAAAAGAGGGCATGGATGCTTCTATCATTCAAGACCCAGTACTCAGAGCTGGCATAGACAATGAAACAAAATGCAACTATGTCTGGATGCTGTGAAAGTTTGGGGGTGGCCACTACCAGCTTTGCATATGGACACTGCTTCAGAGAACAAAGAGGATTGGAATGTTTAAAGTACATAACAGAAATTACCATACAACCCAGCAATTCCTCTTCTAGGTATCCACCCAAAAAAATCTGAATACATTGGTCTGTAAAGATACACGTAACCCTATGTTCACTGCAGCATTATTCATGGTGGCCAAGACATGAAAACAACAAAAGTGTCCTTTGAAAGATGATTGGATAAAGAAGATGTGGTACATATATACAGTGGAATATTACTCGGCCAAAAGAAAAGAGGAACTATTGCCATTTGCGACAACATTGATAGATCTTGAGATCATCATGCTAAGTGAAATAAGTTAGAGAGAAAAAGTCGAGAACCATATGATTTCACTCATATGTGGGACATAAAACTGAAAGCAACAAACGAACAGACAAACAAAGAAACAAAAGCTCATAGACACGGACAACAGTATGGTGGTTACCAGAGGGTCAGGAGTGTGGGGGGAGGTAGAAAAGGGAAAAGGGGATCAAGTATATGGTGACCAAAGGAGAATTGACTTTGGTGAACAAACAATACAATATATAGATGACATGTTATAGAAATGTACACTTGAAATCTATCTAATTTTACTAACCAATGGCACCCCAATAAAGTTAGTAAAAATTTAAAAAATAAAATGAAGAGGTTTTCCTAAGATGGAAACAAGAGAGAAATTAAACAACTAACTTGTCAACTCCTTCCTCTGAGATAGCATAAATGTAATAAATCTTTTATAAGAAAGTAGTGTTGAGTGTCCATTTTCTTGCTTCTCTTTATGTTCTAATTCATAACTCTCCATGTAATACTGAATTAGCATGGATTTCCAACTCATACATGGCAGTTGATGAATACATTTACGAAATTCAATAATTCATTTTACTCTTAAATTTGTACATATGTACATTCAGACATAATCTATATGACAAGTGTGACACAGAGTCATAATATTTTCAACTAAGTGGACATTAAAAGCTGGCATTGTAAGTAGTTTACATTTCTTTAGACAAACAAGAATTACAAATTTTAAAAATTTGCATTTAAATAATTTTTGTTTAAAATGTTGCTATCTATTAAATATGTTATTTGTAGTTTCCTTTTTAATTTTAAGTAATAATCTTTGATTTTTAAAGTATTTTGAGTACTTTTAGAAAGATTCAAAATATATGGCCAACCACAAATAATTCCATTTAAAATAATTTTGAAAATGTATGTGGAAAATAATTTAAATTTTTTAAGTTTTTACATTTCCTTTCATTGATATGTTAATGAAAATATATTCAAATTTCATACGCATTAAATATAATTAACAATTTGTTTCCTAACCTTTTAGATCAGTGCTGTCCAATAGAACTTTCTGCTGTGACAGAAGTGCTCTACATCTGTGCTGCTAAATGGTAGTCACTGCTCACATGTAGATACTAAGCGTGTGAAGGTGGCTTGTGCAACTGAGGAACTTTTACTTTAATTTTTATTACATTTTAATTGATTTAAATATCCACATATGACTAGTGGCTATTTTATTGGAGAACACATTTTTAGATCATTGAAAATAAGGACAAGTCTAGATAATAACAGAAATAGAAAAAGCACTGGAAGACCTAAGAAAAGAAAGTTTGAAGAGAAAAAGTAATAAAGAGGTGGTCTGCCTAATTCTTTAAAATAGAAATAATGGAAGTGAGCAAATTGACTTGCACACAGAAAAACCTATGTATGATTAAGTGAATTAAAAGAAGAAGAAGGAGAAGGAGAAGAAGGAGAAAGAGAAGAAGGAGAAGAATTAGAAAGACTGGGGAAAAAACAGCAGTTGATAAGATATAACAAAGAAAAAGCAAATGCTTGAAAGTTACTGTGAAGTTTTTAAAATAATGTTATTTAGCCAATACTTAGCCAAACATCATAATGCTTTTTATGGCACAAATGGGTCAATCTTTTCAGGAAAATTTCTGGATCTAGTAGAAGTTATTTGGAATGAGGTATTGGAATGTCTCAAACGTGGAAGATAGATAAAAAGTAACAAAATAAATTTTCATTATCTGAGATGGCAATTTCGAAATGAGACTATTAATTAAATGGGTAGTAAAGTGAGAAAAAAAATAGTATGTGAAATTTTAAAAAGCAAATTTGTCTAGTACAACTAGATTGCTCCAAGGACAAAAGTCATGTTGAATAACTAACAATTGCAATACATGCCATTGAACTGTATCAGATAGGAAAACAAGGGAGTTGAAATTCATTTCTTTTGTTTTACATCTCTTATAAAAAGGACAGGTTTTGGTTTACCAAAAAAAAAAAAAAAAAAAAAAAGCTAAAAAAGTAATTTTCAGTTTTTGGCATTTAGTTAAAAGACTGCTATTTATATGTCTGCTTTGGAGAAAAATCTATTCAGTTTCTTTGCCTATTTTTAAATTGGATTTTTTGTTTGCTATTTAGTTGTAAGACTTCCTGTATATTTTGAATATTAACCCTTTATCAGATACTTGGTTTGCAACTCTTTCTCCCATTCTGTGGGTTGCCTTTTTATTTTGTTGGTTGTTTCCTTTGCTGTGCAGAAGTTCAGTATAATCCCACTTGTCTATTTTGCTTTTGTTAACTGTGGTTTTGGTTTCAGATCCAAGAAATCATTGCCAAGGCCAAGGTCAAAAATGTTTCTCTGCTCGCTTCGGCAGCACATATACTAAAAATGTTTCTCTATATTTTCTTCTAGGAGTTTTATGGTTTCAGATCTTATATTTCAGTCTTTAATCCATTTTGACATGCTATCACTTATATGAGGAATACAGAATAGCCAAAGTCACAAAAGCAGAGAGTAGAAGGATGTTGGCAGAGCCTGGGGAAAGGGAGCAATGGGAAGGTATTAGTGAAAGGCCACAAAGTTTTATTTATACAAGGTGAGTAAGTCCTAGAGATCTACGCAACACAGTGCCTATAGCTAACAATACTGTATTATATACCAAAAATTTGGCAGAGAGGGTAGATCTTAGGTGAAGTGTTCTTATCACAGACAGAATAACAACACCAATAACAATAGTAAATAGAAGAGTGTGGGAGGAAGCTTTTGAAGAGGATGTCTCTGTTTATGGCACAGATTGTAGTGATGGTTCTAAGCTGGATACTTATCTCCAAGTTCATTAAGTAGTATACATTAAATATGTATAACGTTTTGTCTATCAATTATATCTAAATAAAGTGGTTTTAAAAATTTGCCAAAGGCAAGCCTATAAGGACACTAACATTGGGCGATAAGGAAAAAAAGTTAACAAGCTGGAATTTGACTCAAAAATCCCGAAGAATTCTTTGTGCTGTGTATGGTTCATTTTAAATTTGTTACTGGAAAATGAGCCACACTTGTGCTAATTAAAATTATGTCCTTTGGAACAATTCAAAGATTACATTCCTTTTTTGGGGGAGGGGGATTTGTCCAAAGATAAAGCAACATATATTTTATATTTGCCCTGACAAGCATTCTTGAACACATGACGGGCAATTCTCTTAAAGCAATTTGATTAGTTAGAAATAAGACATCAAATACACTAGAAGAAATAAGCAAAACAGTAGAAGATCCTCAAAGAAACATTGAATTATGGTATTTAGGGAAAAATAAAATTAATTTTAAATTTACCACATCCCCTGTTATTTTGTATTAATTATTGCTTGCTGTTAGTACTATTAGAAACTATTACAACCAAACAGATCGGGGCTCAACACAAGATTATCCAAAAATTTGACTTTTTCTCATTTAAAACTTTGTTTGTTTGTTTATAGAAGATGTTTTTTCTGAATGAAGACTACTATGTCAAATATGCAACATAAGTGATATTCTAATAAAGTATAATACAATCAGAAGGAAACTATGAAAGAGGATTCATATATAAATAATCCTCAAAATAACTATGGAATCTATTTTCTGGCTATTATAGATCAAGGTATGGTCTCTATTAAAAGAGAAATTTAAATATATTGAGCATTATACTGCTATATTCAGTTGTTATTATAATATTCCACCACTAAAAGAAAATTAGAAAAACTTAAGAAATACTGTGGGCCTTAGATTTTAAAGGCCTCTGAAAATTGTGATATAGGTATTAGAGATGTATAATCATTTTCTGTGATGGTGATTCTTTATAAATGTGATCCACAACAATACTTAAAAGTGATACGTAAAATGTTTGGGTTCATTTTTAATGAAGTATTTTGCTTTAATAATTTTATTAACAATTCCAGTTGCTATTGTCTGAGGCAATGGATGAAAGGGATAATCTTTGGTGTTGAGGCCCCAGAAAACACCTGGAATTTTTTTCTGAGAGCTAGAGAAATAGGACTCTTGAAAGACAGACATCCAGGTCTTTACAGATGGGGAAGGAGTGTTTTTGGTTTTGTTGTGATGATTTCCTTCTTATTATCGACTTTGATACTTATTGAGAATACAGACTGCTAATCTTCTGTGAGCTCAAAGATATCTGGGTTTTCCAATTGCTAAGACATTTGGCAAGGTAACTCCCAGGACTAAGTGACAAGGAGACCTGGGAAAGACAGGTAGTGTCTGGATGTGCAGGAAACATTTGAAAACAGGATCAAAACTGTTTCCCACACAGATGCCTTAAACATGGTCTCCATTGATTTTTAAGCTCTCATGCATTTTGAAGAGCGTTTAAATCTACACATTCATAATCTTTCCACTCTTTATACATAGGCATAATTTTGCATGTGTCATCTGATACATGAGGACTCTCTGTCCAGGGGAATTATATCCATATCCATCCATATCCTTATCCATATCCATCCATGTCCATGTCTATAACTATTTGTCCAAAGGTTTTCTGACTTTCAAGTATGGAATTTCAAACTTCTTATTAGTGAAAAAAATCTAGCTGGACTTATGTTTGAAAATGAGGGTATGAAAAGGAGCATGTTTAATGTTTAGCATTTCTGAAACAACTGCTGAGTGCAACAAACCTTTTGTTAAGGTGTTTTTCTTTTAAGTATCTGATTAACATAAAATTTTTTATAGTCTACAAAAACATAATACCATGATTATGGAAATAAAAAGCCACCCACAAGCTTACTATCTTTATAAATCATGTATTTTCATTCTTTCCTGTCTTTTCCAAAAACGCATAGTTTTCAGAGTTGGACATGGAGAACAAATATAATTTTGCATTCTAATCTTTTTCATAAGCATCACACAATGAACAACTCCAATGTAGCCTTTATAATGACCTATCTGAAGGGCTTCAAAATAGTATGTTAGTGAATATATTGTCCTTTATATTAGCGTTCCCAAATCATTGTGGGACATTTGCGTTATCACGAATTCATCTCTATAATCAGTCGTATCTCTTTGGCCACTTTCGGCTGTCCCTTTTCCTACCCTTGGACTATGTTCTTAGAATAAATCCCCAACTGTAGAATTGTTGGGCCAAAAGAGATGGGAACTTGGTGACAGTTGTTCGTTGTTACCTTTTTAAATTTATTTATTTTTAATTACATTTAAATCCCTCATTTAAGCGAACTACTTACTAGTTCGCCAACTCTCTGGCTAGCTCGGTGTCCCAGTTTCCTGGTTTGTTCCTGTTCAGATCCAACTGGTTCACAGAGTCCCTTAAAATCGCTCACTTTTCTGGCAATGAACCTCTGGTTCACGCTTCTTTATACAAACAAGTTGCAGTGATAACTTTTCGCCCCAAATCTTCATCGCTTCAGAGATCTATTGTCTAGCTTCAAGGAATTCCCCATCTGCAAAAGTGTCCATGAGACATAGTTTCAGTGATTGTGAAAGGGACATACTGATAAGTCGGGTAAAGACTGGGCTCCTGGCCATCTGCTCTCTGTGTCTCTTACCAATTCAATCTTTGCCAAGACACCGTAGGCTCTGCCACCAACCTGTCCCACCAGCTCTTGCCAAAGTGCAGGCATCCATGTGAACACGGGCAGAGGTACTCACCATACACCCACCCTGCTTAGAACTGGCCTAGATCCCATAAGAGACCCATTAGACACTCAGCTGTAACCTTTACCCTCAAGAACCCGGTAGGGTGAAAAGATAAGGTATATATGCTTTAAGAATATGGCTGACAGTCTATGATTTTATAGAGGTTCACAAAAGATGGATAACATCTTGGGTCCTAAGCTGAGGCTAGAAGGACAGATAGAAATAGAAAAGGCAGAAAGGGGTACGGAGGACATTTAGTTTGAAGGGATTCATTTCTTTATCATTCAGTCAATAAGCATCTACCACATACCAGGCTCTGAGCTAGGCGCTGGGTACAGTCAGATGAGTGAGGTTGTATCCCACTTGTTCAGGAGATCACAATGTCCTGGGAGACACACTCAGAAGAAGAGCATTACCACATGGTGTAATGCACGCCATCACAGAGAAATTGACAAAGTGATGGTAATGCAATGTCCAGATCTGCCTGTCAGACAGAAAAGGAAACTTCCCTTTGACCACAGGGACCTGGGGTATTTTATGAAGATCATATGAACAAAATTGGAGACAACAGTGGCAAAGTAGATAGAAGACTCTGCTTTTAGTCTGAAGACCTGGGTTTTCACCTGACTCTACTGCTTTCCAGCTGTGTGATGGTGATCAGGTTCCTCAAAGTCTCTGGGTCTCGGTTTTGTCACATGTAAAATGGGCATCATAATACTTCTGCAGAAACTGCTGGGAGATTGAAAGAGAAAGGAGATGATAAAGAGTCAAGTAAAAGAGTTTATCGTCATCATCATCGCTGATGTCATATACGAAAGCACTTTGGAAACTCTCTAGCCCAGCATAAAATGAGCAAAGCTATTGTTGTCATGCCTTAATTGTTACCACAATTAACCTGTCCTCATGTTCCAGGCTATTGATTACATCTGGAAACAAAAAGATGTGGCTATAAATGAACTGAGTTTACTCCTGCCACCCACCACCTCTTTTTTCTTTGGGTAAATCCCGGTCTGGTTAGCCTCAGAATGTTACTTTTTGCATTTGTAAGTCCTCCTGGACATGATTATCAACGTTTTCTTTCTTTAAGGAAATTAAAACCATGTAGAGTCCACTAAACCTAAGGATGTTTAAAGTGCATGGAGAGTTGGCCGCCTGCCCAGTGTTCACCTATTCACCCAGGCATTACTGCACAGGCCATTTATTTCATAATTTCTCATGAGAAACTGTGGCAATAGCCAGAGATGACAGAGGTGACAGATGAGTCAAGGAGAGAGGGTGACTCAGAGGCAACCATTTCAGCTCCCCCTCCCCCAGCTGGTATCCTTAAGCTTGCTGGCTTCCATAGAGACCTATGCTTTTGTTTGGATATTGCTTTAAGGGGATTAAATAATCTATATTCCTGGAAGCCTCCTTTCCTGAGTCTTTCCTGGGGCCTTGCTGACCATGCTCCAATTCATTCCTATGTAACAAAAAGAACTCACATTCTTTGGGAACTTATTCTATGCCAGGAATGGTACTCTGTCTTTTACACTCATTATCTAATTGACTCCTCACCACGACCACACAGTTTCAATGGTTATCTCTACTTTCCAGATAAGGAAACCATGGCATTAAGTAAGAAACTAGCTAAAATGAGTCCTAGAATACCCGGTAGAGTTAGACATGAGTTGTCTAACTCCAGAGCCCATGTTTTTGACCATTCTGGAATTCTTCAGGTAGGAAAGCCTGGAACACCCTGTCACATGACATGCTCAGTCACCTCAATCGTGAGTCAAAGCTGGGGCCTGCCTTAGGATTGGTTTCTGGTAAAGAAAAACTATGGAGGAGAGGAAATCGGGATGTTCTAGGGAGTCTTCTTCCTGGGCAGGCAGCCCGAGAAAGCATGGCTCGGGGACGTGTCCTACATAGCTTCTGCTGGTGGTTTGAGGTCTGTGGTTTACCTTAGTAGGAAGAAAGAGCAACATTTTGGGAAGAGGAAGAGCCAAGCTTTATAATCACTCTCTTCCACACTGTATTCTTTGTGCAGCACTTTTTTGCCTTGAGGAAATGTGAGGAAGTTTATCACCCCAAACACAGCTCTGATCATATCTTCCACTGCTCAAGCGCCTCCAGTAACTTTCCCAGGGCTCCCATCGGCAGCTTCCAAATTTCTCTGAGTACGTAGCCCCACCCGTAAAGGAGATCGCCTGTGCACCCAAATAGATTTATAATATGTGTGTGCCAATATATGTGCCAATATATGTCGATATATTATGAACATTATGAAAATAAATCAAAAGTAGAAATTATAAACGAAGAGATAAATATGAAATCAAGAATCCTTCCAAATGTATACGAATCGTAACATCATCCTACCTTTTCTGCCATCTCAAGACAAAGTCAACACTCTTGGCAAAGATCATCATTGATAGCAGTGAAGGTAAAGCCATCTTTCAAGCATTCTTTCTGAATTTCATTTTGGCCTACTGCTTGCTATATCTGATTAGGTCATGATTGGCTTTCATCCCTGAGATGTGGCCAGTGGAAAGGCAGGAATAGGAGAAAAGTCAGCTCTGCCATTTTCTTGTTGTTTGCTTGTGTTTATTATAAGAATTACTCTCAAACCACAGGTTCTTTGTAGGAATCTTTTAAAGCTACTTGTCCACTCTGTGAGGTTTTATTTAGTTAAATCTAAGTAAAGAATTCATAAATCCAAGAAACTAGCTAAATGAGAAAGGCATCTGGATATTCAGAATAACCCTAGTTGGAGATATGACCTGAAATCATTTGACGTAGAGATCCAACAAGGGATAGGAAATACATCGAAATTTCTACATAGGAAATAATAAGAATGTTTAACTTCTTTCATGTAAATAAAAGTAAATATAAATGAAGAGTCCAGGATGATTTGCATACCCTTCCGGGAGCATGTACTAACTACTCTTTGGAAACCTCTTCTTTACCAAGACCTGATTCCTCAGCCTTCCAAGATCACTGACCCACCTCTTTAGGCACACCTCCAACCATCACCAACCCTGCCCGTTCTCGTGATCGCCCACACACTGCACTGTACAAACACATAAGGCTGGTCATCCTCCTCTGAAAACTTTCTTCCCCTGAACCTTTGCTCAGACTATTCCCTGTGCTTTCTATTGTTATCTTTTGAAATTTTACTCATTCATGAGGCTCACTTCAGCTTCTGTCTCCTGTGTGAAATAATAATGATATCAAATAACATTTATTGACCTCTTACTACCTGCCAGGCACTTCATTGTCTCATTTAACCTTTACAACGATTTCAGCAGAAAGGTACTATTATATGAAAGCTGAGGGACAGAGAACTGCCCAAAGCCACACAGCTAGGAAGTGGGGAGGCCAGGAACCCTAGCCATGAGAACCCCTAATTCCTACACTCTATCACTATATGTGGGGTTTATTTTTATTATTTTGACTTGTTTGAACCAGTGAAGCCTTCACTGAACCCTCCCTCTCTTCCTACTAGTAGGGAGATGGAATTAGCTGCTCTCTCCTTGAGTTTCCACAGCAGCTTGTTTGTAAATATCATGTAGTACTTTCTACATCCTGCCATATATTGCTGTTATGTGTACACATGTCTCATATCCCAAATATGCTGTGAGCTCTTTAGATAAGCGGCTACATTGGATCCCTCAGAGTAAATAACAGAGACATAGTAAATATGGTCATTGAATGAATTAATGGATGGATGGATGGATGGATGGATAGATGGATGGAGAAACAAAAACAAAAACAAAGGTCCTAGGTTTGGGTATGATTTGTTTTAGAATTTAACTTATTTTTCTTGTGGCCTGAGGTGCAAATTACAAAGAGTTTAAACTAAAATGGAAGACAAGAGTTCCATTTCCCAATATTTATAAAAGTACTTCAGTTATACTCTTTAGTATATATTGATTGGTTGATAAAGACTCAAACTTGTATTTATATAATCTAACTTTCAAAAAAAAAAAAAAGAAAAAACAAACCGTGCTATAAAAAGCTGTCACTTTACAAACTAGCACTTGAGATTTTGGATGACTAGAGAAGGACTTTTGGGCAGACCATTCTGAAGTTGACAATAATTAATGCAGTTCAGAGGAGAAACTTTAGCTCATTTAATCCTGAAAATAACATATGCACAACACATATACGACACACACACACACAACACACATGACGCACACTTACACACCACAGTTTAGGAATTTTTCTTTTTCCATTTTACTGATTCAGAAACTGAGACTTATAGGAGAATAAAATGACTTGTCCAATTATTATGTAACCAAAAAGTGACAGAGTCCATATCCAAACTCAGGCTTTTGGACTCAACTCCCTTAATCTTTCCCCACTTTGCTCTTCAAACACAAGATGACTCCTAGAATATCAGACATCTGAGCTATCAGAAACTCTTTACCATGGACACAGAATAAACAACCTCTTTTTTGGTGTTTTTGAAATGCTGCTTTGTATAAGCCTGCCGTCTTGAGGATTGCTCATGGCAGGGAGGAAATAGTGGCTTCTAATCCCTAGATGACTAAACAGAAGCCCAGTCCATCTGTGATAAATATCCCTTCCAAGGGCCACAGGTGCACACAACAGGGCAAGCATCTTTCTTTTCCGCCTCAGTGCTGAAACCATCATAGAAACATTTCATCCTTTGCTCAGTCAATTAATCCTTCATTCCTTTTTTATTTTCTTATCAGTATTTGTGTCCTTGTGTGGAGGTATAATAAACAGCACTCTAATTAATAAGTTGCATAATAAAATGGACTGGCTGCCATGCACCTCTTGGAGGCAAAGACGTGAGGATGTATAGAGAGGGTCTAGTTCTTAGGCCTTAAAGACTGGAAGAGACAAAGGCAGAACCCAACACCTCCATGCCCCCTTTTTCACCTTTCCTGACCGTGGCATCTATGCCTGATCAGTAGCAACCACAGGTTCCCTGAAGGAAAGGCCATTGAAGCCACCTTCAAGTACATCCCATATAAAAAGGAGTGGAAATGGGGGTGGAAACTAGATTTACTTTGGAGAGTCCCTAGAGGAAAAGGGTGAAAACTAAAAGCAACTGACTTCCTATTCATTATAAGGCCTAGCTTCCTGATAGAGATGTACAACAGAGAAATGGGCTACCTTTTGGAATAGTGAGCTTACTGTCATTGGAAGCATTCAAGCAGCGGCTGGACCATTCTTCCTTGAAAGTGACAGATAGAGCATAGATTTACACAATAGATGGTTTGGCTATATAACTGCTAAAATGCCCCTTCCAGCAATGGCATTTTGTGTTTTTCTAAATATTCCACACTTGGACGCTTTAAGAGATTGGTTCAGGCAAAGCTCATCTGTTCCATAATACTTGGCTACAGTTCAATGCCTGCTGCCTGGTCACAAAGCATTTCAGAGGCAGCTGTTACCTCCCCTACTTGAGAAATGTGGTGAACAGGGAATTCAGAGACAGGGGAGGGCCTGGCCACCACGTGAGCAGGTGGAAAGAGGCCCCATCTCCAGGGATGCCCAACACCTGAGCCTACACACTTCTCAACTGGATCTTAACTCAGTGATTTCCAACCCCATGCAATGATTCCACCACCCCTGAGAACGCCTTAGAGTTTTTCCTTTCTAGGTTATAAAGTCACACAGTCTCAGTATTGGAGTCCTTGAAGTCATGGAATCAAGCTCTTTGGAATCCACAGGAAAGCAATGTTTCCCACTGATTCTAATTGAGAACTAGAAAATGGAGTGAGCCCCATGGAATCCTGAGGAATTCTGTCTGGGCTCAGGGATGAATAGGGCAAAAGTCACAGCCAAGTCTCCTGCCAGCTTGTCCCGAGGAAGTACAGAGGAAAAGGGCTGAGTTCCAAGAGTGATGGAGATGTAATAGAGTTTGTTAAGGTTGCAAGCATTTAGAGCACCAAAAAACAATAATGGCACAATTTCAGGAATAATCTCTCTCTTGAAAGGTCTTTGCATTTCACAGATGGAGAACCAACAGGATCTAGGAGAAAGCAATGAACAGGGAATCCGGAAACCTGTGCCACCACTGACTTGCTGTGTGATTTTGAGAGAACAGCTAAACCTCTCTGAGTCTCAGTATCCTCACAAGGATGATAATTTGTACCCAGGCTCGATTGGAGGATCAGATGAGATCATGGATATGAAGCACTTTGTAACGGGGAACATTAGACAAATGAGAGGTGTTAATGCCTGCTTTTTGTGCTTTTTCTGAATTGAGTTGATGTTATTATCACAGTATCCTCTATTCCCAGAGATGTGAAGGGACATGAGTCCCATTCCATAGTGTCTGGACTAAGAGATGAGGTCTCCCTATGTTGGGCGGATGTCGTGCCTGCCCATGGCCCGGTACTTCCTCTCCTGAGAATGACACTATTACGTAACTGGGGCAGCGCCCCAGACAACAGCAGTTTCCTTCTGCCCAGCTGCCTAGGCACACACATCCTGGTACGGAATCAGAAAGATGGCCACTTCCACATCACCTGGGGAGCCCCGTCACTTATTTTTCTTCTCTCTACACTCCCACTGCCCAACTTCTGCTGCTGTTGTGGTCTCTGCTGTTGGGCAAAGGGTGCATCCTTTGATGCCACCTCAGATAAGGGAAGTAATCTCTGGCCTCTCTCTGGTTCTCTGTCTCAAAGTACATCCCAGCCATCATCTAGCCTTTACACCAGTCCCGAAAGCATTCTCCCTTCTGCTTCCCCACCCCTGTGGCCTTTTCTGTGAAGTTCTCTAACCATGGGTTTCCCCAGCACCTCCCCTCCACCCGCAGACTGCCCCTCACCATCACCTTCATCTCAGAAAATGGAATGAGAAAGAAATTCAAGTGACTCATCAGTCCACATAGCAAGAGGGAAAAGCAGAGAGAGTGAGTCTGTGGGTCCAGATGAGGATTTCTGCAGGCTTCTTGGCTGCTCTCATGATCTGCTGAGCTTTGTAAAAGGGAAGATATAAAAATCTGAGTGATACCATGTTGTCTCCTAAAGCAGCCAGGGTGAACATGAAGTGTGACGGCTGTCTCCCCAAAACATAAGGCAACACCTGCCTCATGTGCTCAACTGTGGCTCAGCAGCTGGCTGGGCAGCCTTAGGACAGACGCCTACGTGGTCAGCACCACTGAGCCTCAGCCACCTTCCTGGCCCAGGGCTCCCCCGGGCCTCTGTGCCACCTCCCTAAGCCTGAGGCCCACTCCATTCAGGCATCCTTAATACACAGCAGTGTCTGCTGGGAGCTCCGAGCAGAGAGACAAGAGGTGCTCTATCAGGAGGCACAGCCCACCGGCATCACGGGGATTTAGCCCCAAATTCTAAGCTCTTGGGTTGCCCGAAGGCCTGATAGACTAGGGCTTCTTCCTGGCAGAGTATGCACGATGAGGGAGAGTCAGAATGAATGGTTTGGCCCCTCCATCAACCAAAGATGCTCTGCTCTTCTCCACTTTACATATGAGCATCTGTCTGAGATGTCACTGGGTGAAAACTAGAAGAGTCCACTGTAATTACAAACAGAAAAACCGAACAACTTTGAAAGCCCCAATGGTCTAGCCCACTATATCTCAAACTTGAGCGGGCCTCAGCTCTCCTGGAGGGCTAGAGAAAACACATATGGCTGGGCCCCTCCCCAGAATTACTGACTTAGTATTTGGGGGTGGGGTTGATATTGTGTACTTCTAATAAGCTCCCATAAGGCCACGAGGTTGCTGTTCTGGGGATGAACTCTAAGAACCACGGATCTAGCCCAAATGTCCCCTTCAGAGTCAGGAAAGATGACTCCTCCCAGGTATCTTGGTCAGTTAGAGATTAGCTGGACTAGAGCCCCTCTCTGACAGTTTCCCCCTCCACTTCCTATCTGACCCCTGCTCTGTCCAGGGCTTGTCCATCACACATGTACCTGTTCCAGCACAACAGGGTCCTGCCGCTTCAACCTGGACTCGTGGGTGACCTTATCCCTGGACAGTGATCAGAGGTGAGCATTACTAACTCAGAGCCTATGCTCAGCCAGCTTGTGTCCCTCATTTTGGAAAGTTCCATCATATCCCCAAGTCATCAAAATGCTCGCCTCCCCAAACTTCACTTATTCACTTCCTCATTCATTATTGAGCCTTCCACGATTTCATTCCTTTACTCTTTCACCCAATGCGTTCTGATTGAGACCTTCTAGATGCTGGACACTGTCCTAGATCCTGAGATACAGAGACCACTGAACCGGACAGATGGGTTCTTCCCTGCCCTCAAGGACTCCACAGTGGGGAGGAAAATAAGCCCCATGAAGTTACTACCTTGTGACAGGGAAAGAAGGAAGTGTTTCAGAGGGTGAGTGAAGGAGAGGACGAGGGAGGGTTTCATCAGGCAGGCAAAGAGACGTTACCTGACAAGGAGCATGGGTATGAGCCAGGGAGGACATGATCAGCTTAAAGATTAAATCATGAGAAACATTTATTAAGTATTGACTGTACATTCATTGTTTTCCGTACTTCTTTTGTTGTCACAAACATCTCTACAGAAGGTGCCGTTATTAAATCATCATTTATAGCTGAGAAAACTGAAGCTCAGAGAGGTTATGCAATTTACCCAAGGCAACATAGCTACTCAAAGTTAGGTTTTCTGGCCTTAAAAACCTGATCTCTTAACTATCATACTATCTTATTGCTCTCACAGCGTGGACAGCTAATGCCTGTCTGAAGGGCAGTGAAAAGTTGGTTTACCAAAGCACTTCACCCATGGACCCATGTGGGGAGTAGTAGGAATGCAATGAGAAAGTTGGGGTGGAGCTTTGTTTGTTGAGAGGCTTGACTGCCAGGGTGTCATTTGAATCTAACTCAGGAGTCTGCAGGAACCACTGAGCGAGAGAGGGACCCATGGCACGCTGTGTTTTGGGGAAATTCCTCTACCAGCAGTGAGCAGATTGGGTTGCAGAGGGGAGCCATTGGGGACCAGAGACCGCACTGGAGGCTACTGCAGAATTTCAGAAGTGAGAAATCGGGGGCCTGGTCTGGGGCAGAGTAGCAGGCGTAGCGAGAGACTCAAGGGCAGCTGCTCTCCTCACCACTGTTATTGCAAATAGTTTTTGACCACTGACCACATGCTTTACCTATATTCACTCATTTAATTTACCTTATCCTAACAATAGCTTCTACATCAGACTTCTTCCCTTTGGACATTTCTTGACCTTCCTTTATCTCTACTGATGGATCTTGTGACTGATAGTTTTCCAGTTTGGGGATCAGGGCCTGAAACGTCTTCCTTGAATATAAAGGAATCGTGGACTGAGACAAATATGGATCAAGAAATCATGATCAAGCTCAGAACGATTTACTTTTCCAGTTTTACAGCAAAAGAAGCTGAGACCTGGAGAGAAGCAGTAACTTGTCCCATTCAGGCAGCAACGGAGCCTGGACCAGACTCGGGAAGGAAGTCTTTCCTCTGCCTGCACCGTGTTCCTGTCCTCTGGCTTCCTGGGCCAGGCTGGAGGCCCTGCAGCTGTGGTGGCTGCCAGATGGCATCTCAGTCACCAGGCTGGAGGGCGCCTGAGGACCCTGTGGTCAGCCCCAGGCTGGCAGCCCATCTCCCACATTGGCACTGTGGGCACAGGGCAGAGGGCCTGAGTGAAGGGGACACGTGCAGTGGAAAGGATAAGAATGGGGGTGACTCACACACTTAGTAGTGTTCACAGCTGTTCAGGGGGCATCCCAGCCTGGATGAGGCAGCTGCCATCTTCACTTCGTCAGAGAGTCATACTTGACCCAGGAAGCCACCACGGTGAGAGCAGAAGAAACGGAAATGAGTTGCACACGGGCCGCGCTGGGTAGAAGAGATGGCGCTCCGCTGTGTGTTAGAGACCCTCCACCTCGCGCCCAGCTCCGCTCTTGCTCTTCCCAATGGTGTGACCTTGGGCAGGACTTGAGCCTCGCTCTTCTCATCTGTTCGTGGTACAATAATCTTCGCCTGCCCGATCTGGGCAATGTGGCGAGTAACCATTAGGCTAATGCATGAAAGTAAAAACCTTTTGCAAATCTAGAGGGTTGTACAGACATGTGTAGTCTGGGCTGCTATAACAAAATACCACAGATTGGGTAGCTTATAAAACAGACATTTATTTTTCAGTTCAGGTAGCTGGGAAGTCCAAGGGTCAAGGCACCAGCATGGTCGCATTCTGGTGACGGCCCAGCTCCTGGTTCATAACTGGAGCCTTCTCGTGGTGTCTTCACATGGTAGAAGGGCAAGGGATCTTTCTGGAGCCTCTTTTATAAGGTCACTAATCCCATTCATGAGAATTTCTCCCTCATGACCTCCCAAAAGTCCCTCCTAGGAGGTTAGGATTTCAAAACAAAACAAACAAGCCCAAAATACAAATAAATAAAACATCATTTGGGGCTTCGAATTTCACCATATGAATTTTGGTACCATTATCACTATTAATGCTAATATTATTGTTAAACATTCTCAAAGGAAACATGGTGGTAAAATGTTAACACATGAGTATCTCCGTGATGTGTATATGTGAACCCTTTGTACTATTTTTGCAACTCTTCTGTAAGTTTGAAATCACTTCAGAATAAAATGTTTAAAAAAAGAACAATAATTTGTGTTCTCTTTAATTACATTCTCTTCTATCCAGCCAGGTTCACCATGAGGCAGGCATACCTCAGTGAATAGGAGCAAAAGATCTCCGCACTTGGAGCTAACATCCAGACACAAGTACGAATCAATACAGGAAATATGAAAAGTGTCCGTTGTGTTGGAAGGTGTTACGTCTTATGGAGGGGAAGTAGAGCAGCAGAAGGGGGAACAGAAGCCCCAGGTTTAAGGTGGTGTAGGCAGAGGTATCAATGATCAAGGTGAGCCAGACTGAGAAGGGGAGATTTGAGCAGACTTGAAGGAGAGCAGTAAGTTAACCAAGCAGATATGTGCAGGAAGAGCACACCAGGCAAAAGCAGAGGCCTAACCAGGACTATATTCTAGGGACAATCAGGAGGCCAGCCTGGCTGGAGCAGCGTGACTGGGCTGGGGCCGGGATGGGTGTAGGAGACAAGCTCAGAGAGGCTGTGTGGAGTCAGGTCTTGCAGGACCTTGAGGACTATTTTGATGACTTGGGATTTCCCACTGAGAGAAATGGGACACCAAGGCAGGGATTTCAGCAGAGGACTGAAATGACCTAGGACACACTTTGGAAGGGTAATTTTGACTTCTGAGTTCAGAATATACTAAGGAGCATAAGGGTAGAAGCCAGAAAACCAAGTAGGAGGCGATTGCAACAATCAGGGTGGGCTAGTTGCAGAGGGTGAAAAGTGATTAGTTTCTGGATGTGTATTTTAAAGGTGGAGCCAACACAATTTTCCTGACCCAAATTCTATCTCTAAGGTCCCTCTGCACTGCAATCCCATCATCACTTCCACATTATCCCCTAAGTGTGGGAAGAGAGACACCAACCTACTTTTTAAAATAAATCCAAATTCTCTTAAGGTCCTGCTTCTTGACATGAATATTAAGCCCACATGGAAGTTGTGACTCCTAATCCACAGCCTGAGGTTCCTGAAATGATGTTCATTCAGTCTTATTTCATGCCCAAGTGTAAATATGGCATGAGAAAAAATGCTGTCTTTCCCTCAACCGAAGGAACTGCCAAGCCCAGAGAACAACCAGAAGGACAATGGAGAGGCCAGCTGTGTCAACAAACAGGAGGTCTGAGCAAGAAGGTGTATCTCTAGGAAGTACCTGGTCCCCTGAGAACAAACTCCATCCTTGTCACCTCCTGACTGAGGCAAATGTGTATGATCTGTCGCCTAGACAAGCACTGTCATCTGGTACCTGGTGCCCACCCAGCGATCTCCTCTAGACCCGCCCTCCATATTGCCACCAGACACACCATCCCAAAGCACAGTGAGGGTGGTGTTCTCTGCACCGACATTGTCTCTCCCTGTCCCTGAGCACCGGTATCTGTGCTGCACCATGGCTTTAAGAAACCGTTTTTACAAAACCAGCCCATGCTCTCCAAGATGGCCATCAGTAGTAGAGGACACCCAGAAGGAGCAAGAGGCTGAAGACATCTTGGAGGCTTGGTATTCTCCTGACCTCAGTTCCACCTCGGCAGTTTCAGTGCCATGCAGCCTTCTTTACCTTCTGCCCCAACTGCTGTGCAGTGTTACAGTGGGCTGTTAAACAGCTGCCCCACCCCAGACCTAGAGGTGATCCTAGGGCTGGGTAAAAATATTCCTCTCTTCACATAAATTGTCAGAAGAGTCTTCTGGAATAAACATGAAATGTGCAGCATCACGGCGATTGGTCACCCTGTTGGCTCTTCTTCCCTCAACTGCCCCTTTCTATGCTTCCTTATACAGTCTGTGGATGGGAGTGAGAGTTTGGACTAGAATCATGGAGGAACACATAACATTTCAGCCGGAGGGAATTCAGAAGTCACCCCCTTTTCCTAAGCAGTGGGACCTCCTCTCTTCCCACCCCGCAAACAAACCTGATCTAGGTCCCCAATATATAAAGTACATAAGGGCACAGTGCCTTTGGTTGGAGAAAGGTTAGAGGGCCCATTTTAGTTGTCCCCTGCTGCCCACTCTCAGCGGTGTGGAAGCCAGCCTACCATTCCCATAAGCCCCTGCACCATCAGTTGGCCTTAGGTGCTCTGAGGCCTCAGTTTTTCAGTAATGCTTTCTTACTATAGACTGACAAAGTGAGGATGGAGAAGATGGTCAGCAGGACTTCAGGATTCTCCCACCCCTACTGATCATAACTGAGAGAACAAGTCAGACAACTTGTTTCAAATCCTAGACCTACCAGATCAAACATTGCTATAGTGCGACCGCTTACTAAGCCTCTCGGAGCCTCATTTTTCTTATCTGAAAATTGGGCACTAATATTACTGAGTTCACTCAATAACTCATTCATTTTTTCCTTCAGCCAACATTTTGGGGGTATTCTACTCATATGTGCTAAGAACTGCCTTATGCACTCTGTGGGGACAGAGCCAAGAGTGCAGTTTCCAGGCTCTCACCCTCACATGGAAAGGTGCTCACTCGGGTAGTAAATGGCCATCAACTGTGATTGGATGGCCATCAGCTGTGGCTAGTTGGCCGTCAGCTGTAACCAGTGAGCCATTGGCCACTAATATAACTGCCGTGGCTACGCTAGCAGCAAATGGGGGCTAGCAAGAAGATGGTGGCTGAGTGAGCAGGAGCGGATTGCAGTTAGCACAGCAGAATGTGGCAGAGTGTGGATTGCGGATTCTGTGGCTCCTGTCTCCTGTGTCCCCAACCCAGCCATCAGTAAGACTATAGTGATATGACTCCCCTACTTATGGCTCCGTGGGTGTTCCTTTTTGACCTCACCATATCCTGTGTTCTTGTGTGGGGAGTGGGACCAGACACCCTGCGTGACTCCCTGCATGACACACTCATTACAGTGAAGAGATGTGACCTCTGTCCTCATTAAGCTCACCCTTTAATGAAGAAAACAGGCTGTAGTCTAATGCTATACTCTGTGATAATGTATGATAGAGGAAGTATTGGATACTGAGGAAACATGGACCAGGAAAACTTAGGCAGATTTGGGCCTGGGCTGAATCTTGAAGGGGAAGAGTTATACAGGTGAAGAGAAGATTGAGACAGGGCAAATGTTGAGGGGGAAGAAGGAATCCAAAAAATGTTCTGAGCATATGGATTCCTTTGTCCAAAGACCCTGGATGGGAGAGAGCATGGTGGTGATGATTAATGAGATAATGAGATAGTTTATGTAGAAAATGTATCATATGAAAAAAAAAATGTGCCATATAGTGCCTGGCACATAGTAGGTACTCAGGAAATGCCACTTGCCCTTTAAAAAACAAAACAAAACAGAACAAAAACTGTAGATTTTATTTTCTCAAATCCTAGACCAGAACGTAAGATTGAAAAATATGCTTTACTAATGTGGCTTTAAAATTATTGAAATTCATGTTCTCATTTATGATATTCTAAACAAGGCATAGCTATTTATTGGAAAGATGTGCATTTCATTTTTTCAGGTACATGGAAGAAAATTAGTATAAACATATTTATATGTGTATTTGTTTTTGGTGTTTGTTTGTCTGTTTATTTATTGTGTGAAACAACCACTCTTCCTTATCCATATGAGGAATTTATTACCATTTGACTTCAAATTTTAGTAAACACAAATGTTAATGTTTGTTCTGTAAACTCTAATATCTCCACACACCTTTTACTCTTTGGTCATTGCAGGCTTTTCACATGAAAATTCTAGGCTCAACTGAAGACTGAACTGTAGAACCTTTAAAAAGCAGGAGACCCATTCAGGTATTCTGTTAATGAAAAAAAGAATGAAAGCAACAACCTCCAATGCACATGTGTTTTATTTTTCTTGGAGTTTTTTTTTTTTTTTTTTTTAGTAATATATGTACCAACAGAAAATATACACCCTCTTTTTTCAAAGCAATTTCAGTTTATATTGCACATCTTGACTGATTCATTGTCAGTTGACCGGATACCAGCATGGATAGAGACAAGGGTAGAAAAATCAGGAAAGAATTTAATACGCATTTAGTGTTTTTTCAAGATGTACATATCCACGCTGACTATATTCCATCCTTCTTTTTCTTTTTTGAAATAACACATCTCCCTGATAATAACTTTTATTTATCCGGTACTTTGCCAATTAAAAAGCACATCCTCTTTTTTCCTTCACAGAATTCTGTAAGGAAGGTAGTTCTTATTTTGATCATCATTCTCATTTTTCAGTGACATAAATGTGTCCAAGGTTGTATAGGTTGTGAGTGACTGAGTCTGAATTCTAACTGCAATTTGTCATTCCATGATTTTTTTTCCCATTATATCTGCCAGACAGTCTCTAAAATTTCTTCCAGCTCTGAATTATGGTAGAGTAAAAGCTTCCTGAAGGCAGAGGCCTGGCCTGTTTAGTGCAGCATTCTATCTCCATTGTTATGCACAGTGCCTGGAAAGTTAAAGGAGCTTGTTCTTTTGCTTTTTATTTGTGACAATATGGATGGAACTTTCATATGGATGAAAGTATTGTGCTCAGTTAAATAAGTCATATGGAAAAGGACAAGAACTATATGGTATCACTCATATGTGGGATGTAAAATGAAAAGCAACAAAAAAAAAAAATAAATAGAACAAAAAAAAAACGAACTCATAGACAAGACAACAGATTAGTGGTTACCGGGGAAAGGGAAGGGACACGGGGGAGGATAAAGACATGTAAAGGGAATCATATAGAGATTAGGCTTTGGGTAGTTTTAAGAGCTTGCTTTTTATTAAATTAAAGTCCATGTCCAAACCCCTTTTATAGCCTCAAGAGTTGATGCTGAAATGATTACTTGTTGAGTGATACTAAGCAGCTGGTACCCACGAAGGTGGCAAACTAACTTTATATGAGACCCAAGGATGTACAGAATGGCATACAGCTTTGCCATGGCAGAAAACACAGCACCCAGGATAGGGTACATATTTATATCACATGCAAACATCACCGTTGCTGCTGATGGTTGGCGGGCGCACAGTTGAGGAGGCTGTTGGGACTTCCCCTGACTTCCATTCTTGCGTCTTCCTTTCCCTAAAGACATTGCTACAGGATGCTGGAGCTCTGAGGGTTTCCTATAATTTGGTCTAAAAATTCACTGGGTTTTTCCAATCTGTTAGTACTTCCTCTTCAAAGCTTTAGCTTCTCAAATTGGTAAGCATTTAATTTCAGTTACAAAATTAGTTGCTTATTGATATGACATATAAGCTGATAATTTACCAAAGAACAATCTGTTATAATTTGCACAGCATTTTCACAAGACAACTATTTTATAGAAAGGGAAGGACTATCAGGAGAACTAAGTGTTTTGCCCCAGATCACAAACCTAATATTTTATAATGCCAAATTCAGGCTTTCTAGCTCAAGTCATTCCATTACGATAATTCTAATGTGTCCCTGGTACTATCTACTAAACAATGCATAAAAATAGTAGACTGTAAAGGAATCAGGGAAGCGTCTTTGCTCCTACTCAGGATCCTTCCTTTATTCACAATGAATTCCATAAACACAGACCACTTTTTCCCAATATCCATTCTCAGATCCCTCCTTATTAGGGCAGCAGTGGCCAGTAGTGGTTGTAGAATAATATCTCTGTATAATTTTTAGGGTGGAGTCAGAGGATCTCTCTTTTGAGAATTTTACCTTCTTGTCATATTCCTGAGAATGTTCTTCAGACATGTACCCTCAGCATATAGACAATTAAGCTCAGCATATTTACCCCAAACTTCTTCTTCTGTGTCAGCTCTGTTATGTCATGGTCACCTACCTAGATGCTTAGGTTAATAACCCAGAAGTTACCCAAACCTCCTTTGTGTCACTTTCCTTTCTTCACTATGCAATCCCTAAGACTGGTTGATCTTTCCTCTGAAGTCTTTCTTCAGTTTGTGTCTATTTCCTGACCCAAATGCCACTTTTAAGTCCCCATTGGATCCCATCTGGGTTTCTGCAATGGTCTTCTAACTGGTCTCCCACGATTACACCTATGAAGTGAAGAGTGTGATGTTTGACTCTGCTTTATACATACTGAAAGAAACAGGCCAGGGCCAGTGCAAAATGCTCTACCACCCTTTCCAAGAACAGGCAGTAGACTATGCCAGTGTGGATGTTTGTCCTGATTTGCCAGCTTCCTCTCCACCCTACCCTGTTCACGTTTTTCTTCAAAGAAACTGCACTGTTGAATGACAGGGAGACCTCCTAAAGCAGCACTCTAAGCCTGGTCAAGAGAAAACAGCATCTGGCCTAGACCAGAGGGAAGATCACAGGAGGCAACACCTCAAAGGAAGCAGGCATGACCTCAAAACTCACATTATACCCACCTGCTTAACACAGGCTGGAGCTCCCCCAGGGCGGTTGTCAGCAAACATCCCCAAAACATTTGCCTGCAGCTCTTTTAGGGAGCTTACAATCTGCTCTGAATCTGTAGTTTTCTTTCTCTGCTCACAATCTCCTGCTCTCTAGTGAGCTACTCTGCATCAGGGACTACGTAAGAGGCAGAAGTCCCTTGGTGACCATGGCTGACAGTCTTCATTTTGTGGATTCTGTTTCCCCACCTGTTAAATGAGAATATTTAACTGGTGACTCATCTTCTGGGTCATAGCGAGTCTCTTGACCCCAACTTGAGGGGGAGCGCATGCCCTGGGGTGTGTATTATGCAGGGCTGGAAACTCCCATTGGAAGGAATCCTGGCTTGTATGGCGCTGGTCTCTTGCTGTGGCTGGTCTGCTCCAAATAATAGTTTAGTTACGTATAAATCACGTTCCAGCAATGGTGCAAGGACAAGACAAGGCAGATCCTTTCAGGATGGGAGCACTTATAGTATGCCTGCGATTGCCTGTTTTTATGAGTATGGTCACTTGTGTGTTTCAGGGTGTGTGTGTGTGTGTGTGTGTGTGTGAATAGCAGACTGTAATGTCCTGTCTTTGAGGCATTCAGTTTCTTCTGCCAAGTCAGCCATGCCTTCAGTGGAGGTAGGGAAGAGCAGAAAGAGCACTGCACTGCCATGATGAGGCCTGGGCTTCATCTTGCTCTGTCTCTACGAGGCTGGGTCTCAGTCATATCACTTCCTTTTCCTGAGCCTCAGCTTCCCCTTCTGGAGAGCTCCACCCACCTCACTCTGCATGGCTCTCGGTAGGTATGAAAGAGCAGAAAGCCCTCTGTGAAAGTGGGAGAGTTCCTCTCTTGCTAGGAGATGTTGTAGCACAAGGAAGCCCTGTAGGCCCCAAAGCCAGGATCCATCTTTACTTGTAGTACTACTGGCAGCACCTGCTATGGGAAAGATTTACATTCACAGCTTCTGGGAACTGTGCTCTGTCATGCCATACAGGGGCTCGCTGAATATAAGAGGCAGTATAACGAGCACTCTTGAGTGTTTATGGATCAAAGCAGAACACTTTGACCTGAAGACAAGTTTAAGAAAACTATGATTAAAAATAGCTGAGATTATAAAACAAAACAAACAAACAAACAAAAACAAATGTTAGGGAATCAAGTGAAGCTTCATCTAATAATAAGAATAAATTAAGAGAAAGGATGCTAGACCTGGGCTCAGGGAGCCTGTGTTCTTTTCCACTCTCCCCAGTTTGGCCTGTAAGCTCACTGGGTACCAGGTCATGTTTTGCTTTAATTGCATCTCACTGTGCCTGGCACATACTAGGAAGCTATTTAAAAGTAGATACTTATTGGCATATTGGCATGGTAATATGTTCACAATATAGCATAGTGGGTTACAAAGCAGTATGAATAATATGTATATATTTCCATAGTGAAAAGACTGGAAAGATATTAGCATTGTTATATCAATAGCACTATCTCTGTATGATATTACAAGTTACTTTAATTATCTTCTTTTTTATTGTTATTCCATAACTTCCTACATATGACATATATTAGTTGTATGTTAAAATTTTTTTTAATGTACATGTAAATGTATAACTGTATTTTCAATCCTTCAGTTTTTCCTTTCTTTTTGGATGATCACAATAAACTGGAAAATGGAGAATTGAGGATTTGAGAAAAAAAATCAAGTGTTAATTAATATAAAAATAAAACTGTTTGGTATCCAGAAGCAATAACAGAGGTTGTTTTTGTTCCCAGTGACACAGAGAGTACAGTTCAATGTGATACACTAAATGCAGCTGGAACTAGGAAAGTCTTCATACTCTCTACCTGTTCACTGCAATCAAATTGAAAACAACTCAAATACGCAAAACTAGAGGTTTGGCTCACCAAACCACAGGGTAGCTACGCTTTGGATCATTACAATGCTTTAAAGGTATTTTGTCCGCACAGTTATATGCACCAAGGTCAAGCATGCACATAAGGACATTTTATAGAAGTATTTATGTAAAAGAATGCTAAGTTGCCTGTATATACTTATAATTCTGAGAAAACTCATGTTTATTAAGACCAAAATTCAAACAATGTTAAAATAGAACTCTGTCAGTCTCTTATTTTGTAATGTTGCTTAGTTTTATAAATTTTGTAAACACCAAATGGAAAATAGAGAATGCCTACATTCCAGTAATTAAAATAACTTCTGAAGTTCCATGGAATTCCAGAAAATTATAAAGAAAAGGTCATAGAGAAACAAATGCTCATGTACTACACTGTGGCTGAGAGGATAAATAAACCCAAGTTTTCTGAAACATGACTTGGAAATACATATATCAATTTTTTTAAATGTCATTGTCTTAGTTCCACCAATTCTATTTTAAGAATTTTGTACGGGAATAACCAGAGATCCAGAGACATTACCCCACTATGATTTGTGATGGAAAAAAAGAGAAGTTAACAAAATGTCCAACAGTAAGAAATACGTTGAATGTGTATACCGATAGGATGGCATAAGGAGGCAGCCATTAAAAATATCCTGTGGAAAAGTATTTAGTGTTATAAAAAGTTGTATTAGAACATATAGTTATTAGATTACCAAATAGAACATGCCATATCATTACATTAAAAAAAAAAAAAGACTTTGAAGAATGTAAACCAAAACATTGACAAAGATTGTTTCTAGGTGATGGAATTTGGGTAGTTTCAGTTCTTTTATATTTGTTTTAACGTCCAAATTTTCTGTAATAAACATATACTACTTTTCAGCTAATAATTGCTAACTGAAAAGGAGAAGGTAGTAGGCAAAACTGTGAGGTGGACTCTTTTCATTGTTGATTCAGGTGAAGATACGCACATCTTTTTGACTCCCTGTAAACATATCCACTTCTCCTCCACTCCCCATCCCTTCATGATACATAGGAAAACGTCTCAATGCAATCCTGGAGGTTTCTGGCACGAAATGCATGTGTGCACACATGTGGGCACATGCGCAATCGTGTGCACACACATACACATGCATACATTGGGCCAGATGCACCTGGCAGGAGGTGCAGAGCCCAGGGACCAGGATCCCTCCGCCAGCCCCAGCTCACCTCACTCTATGTGGGCCCTTAGGCCCTCCACTCTCTGCCTCAGTTTCACCCAATTAATGACTGTGCTGAACTAGAATGTCTCCATGGGCCCTCTGCTCAGGTAGTATTTTATTCTAGGGGAAACTTTCTTTGCTGGAAAGGTTTATAAGGGAGAGAGACATAAATCTCCTTTGTGACTCTGTCCCCAACCTCTGGTCTCCTTTTCCCCTTAGGATTTGAAATGAAAATGGAGCTTTTGTGAAGTTTCTGTCAGGGGATTTGGGGATGTGGCAGGTCTCAGAAGAGGTGGGAAGAATGAAAAGAGTTTATGAGCTTGGACTAAAATTCCAGGAAGGTAAGCACATGCCACAGGCTGGCCAACAGAATTTTATTACCAGCAAGGCCACAGGTTGGCACACTCCGAATCCTTCGCGTTAGCATCCCACAGAGGAGCATGAGGTGCTGTGGGGCTTCAGGCAGTAGGTGAAGACCTGTGCAAGGATGGCAGGTGCTATGCTGGGACGGGGCACTGGGTCTCAGCTGACTTTCCTGCTTCTAGTCAGGACACGTTTGCTCAGGACCTTTTCTCAAGTTGCCTAGCATCACTGGAGAATTGGAGGAGGTATCTCTCAAAGCCTCAGTTTCCTCATCTTTGAAATGAAAGGTTGGACTAGATCAATTCAGAGGTCCTCCCCCAAGTCTGGCCCTGAATTCAAATATTACAAACCCTTCTCCTGGTTTAGCTTCTGTGGAACATGTGAAGAGTGGAACACTTCAAGTTGCAAAGTTTCTACATCTTTCCCTGCCTCCCTTCTGTGCCCTCGAAGAGCAATAAAGACATTTAAACTAACTGTTTTTGCAATTGATTTTTGTTTCCTCCCATTTTTTTCCCCTAATATTTTAATTTATTTCCCATTTTCTTAGTTTTCTCCCTTTCTTCTTCTTTTTTAAATTGTCTGTGCGTTGCACGTAAGATAGAGGCCAGAAATTTTCCTATATCCCTTCTGGCTAAGAGAATAAGGAACACCCAATTTCATACTGAATAACAGACTCTACTGCCCAAAATACTCTGGTTTGAAATCCAAACTTGAATTTTTATTCTAGTTTGATATCTAGAAATTGACAACCACATTAAAAATTCAATATGAGTCCAAGTTTATGTTTGTGACATACAAAAGGATAGTTTTGGGGTCACATTGCATTCTTATGTACATACCATGTTTCCTCGAAAATAAGACCTAACCGGCAAATAAGCCCTAGCACGATTTTTCAGGATGACATTCCCTGAACACAAGCCCTAATGTGTCTTTTGGAGTAAAAATTAATATAAAACCCAGCCTTATTTTCGGGGAAGCACAGTATAAAAAGTGAAGCGTTAAACACTAATTGTGTACCTGGAAGCTGTGTGGGAATTCTGCCCTCCGGCGCTCAGCCCTCCACTCAGGGAAAGTCACGGGTAGAGAGGGCTCCCCCCAGGGTTGGGTGTCTGCTTGTGTTGGGGAGAAAAGCAGGCTCATCTTGTGATCACTGCATTGTCAGTATTGACTTTCCCTGTGGCGAGCATGCTGACAGCTGTCGGGCGATGCAGACTCGGTGTGTAAGCAGGTCTCTTTTCCACTATCAAGACCTTGACTCTGGACGTTTATAATCTCACCTTCCAGTCTGGGAAAGATGGAATTCAACAGGCCGTAGGACCCTAAGTCCCAAAGCTTCCATTTTTATCAGCCCTCCATCAACTTTGTAGAAAACTCATTTTCTCCTCAGGTGAAGTAGATGGATCACTCATTCGTTCCTTCATTCTAGGGCCAGGATTCGGTAATGGATGAGACCTGTTCCTCGAGGAACCCAGTGCAAGGAGAGTCAGAGTGCCAAGGACCAGGATGCCTGGTGTGAATCCTGGGCCTTTCCCTACCTATTTGTTAAAACATGGCAAATCATTTAACTTTTCCGGTCCCCAGCTGCCGCATCTATTAAATGGAAATGATAATAACATCACTTACTCCATTAGGTTGTTGCAAGGATTAAATGAGTGCTCAGAATAGTACCTGGCCCAAAGTAAGCATGCATGTCAATCATTAAAGTACAGCACAGCATGTGCTGCATGCTTTAATAGAAGTACACAGCCAGAAATGATTAATCCTGGGGACTTACAGAGGACTCCTGATCAGTTAGGGTCTTATCAGAGAAGCAGAACCACTACAGAGGGTATAGTATCAGAGAGTCGTTATCAGGGCTTGTTCCTCACAATTGCAGGAATTGGCTAATCAGTTGGTGTGAGGCTATTGCCTCAGTTTAGACTTGGAGTCAGTTTTAGGCTTAGAGTCAGTAGGGCAGGCAGTTGGGAAAGAAAACAGGCGTGAAATAGGGAAAGCGGTGAAAGGACTACAACCTGCAAGGACAAACTGGAGCTCGTTTCTGCCTCTCACTGCCTCCGATGAGATGTTAGTGACCTACAGGACAATCTGGCATTCCCCCTGGTGCTCTCCATGCTGGTCCAGGATTCAGAGGAGCTGCAAAAGGAGATCGGGTGGGAACTGGAGGAGCTGAGGGCTCAGCTGCTGTCCCCCTAAACAGGTGAGCCAGCAGATCAGGGAAAACATGCGTAACACATGGTGTCCCGCACCAACCTCTAAATATTAAAGCATAGTAGCTTCACTTCCATATTCCAAATATTGTGCAAAATGTCTCTTGTGGCCAATGCCGCTACACAGGGATGTGGGGGTCTGGAAAATGTAGTTTCCACTTACCTACATTTCTACGGAAGAAAGAATGGAATTGGGTCTGAAAGAATAAGCATTTGCCACGAGGAGTGCAGGGGAGGCTACTCCAGACCCAGAATATAACGTGCAGAGCATGTAAAGGTCGGGTGAGTTCAGGATGTACTGTGGTTGCAGCATACGGTGTTTTTGTTTCTAGGCCACGGAATCAGTCCGGCGTAATCATGAGCCTCTGTAGTTTGAGGAAGTGCAGGGATGTCTATCCGTTGGGTGCAATTTTTCATTAAACAAAGACTGACTTCTTTTCCTTCTAGACTAATGTCTTTCCCACTACCAAGGCAATTAGACAGCCGTAGTGAAAGGAGCACTGAACTTGGGTTTTAGTCCCGGCCTTGCCCCATGCCTTATGGGTGACCTTGGAAAACCTTTCTACACTCTAACCTCAGTAACCTCAGCTCCAGGGATTTGAAGTGAAGTGGTGGCCAAATCTCCAGAGTAATTTCAAACTTTAACATTCTCTGGTTTTCTGGCAATGACTGGGGCACAAAAAGGCACAGCAATTTCCATTCTGTTGGAAGGCAAAACAGAAAATGCAGGGCCCTTTGCCGTATCGCTTGACTTTTATCTCCAGATCCTGGAAGCAGGCACAGGACAATGCAGCCTCCCATGGTTGTTCCTGGGGTCTAGGCCTGGCCTGCGTTAAGTGTCCAAGGTCAGGTCAAGGCTAAGTTGTATTTGTCTTGGTAACACTAGCTTTGCACTATGCTGGAAGCATCTGACATTCAATACCAGTTGGATGAATGAACTTGTGGGATCTGGGACCAGTTACTCCATAGGTTAGGAGACGGTGTATGGGCCATTTTGGGGAGACACTACGCAGACTCTCCTCTTAAGGAAGACTTTGAATCAAAAACACTTTCTTCAAGTCCACTCTAATCTTGCCATGTGTCTCAGGAGGATTACAGGACTGAATAACTATGAAGGGGAAAGGACAAAAGCCTGATGCGCGTTTAAAGTAACATGAATCCTAAACAAAGAAACAGCCACCTGGCCTTTAATGCCATGGATGTTTTAATAAATGTTTCTATTGGAATATTTCTAGACATCGGTATACCTTCTCTCCAAAATTGCTAGGGAAAGTCAGACTATTGCCTCACACTCTTTGCCTCTTTTCAAAGAGGTTCAAATGTTGAAGCCCAGGGAAGTCAGGGTGCTATTCGTCATGGAGCCCAATAAAATGCTGATATATTTCATTTCCCTTTCTTAAGGAAAAACAATTTTGCTAATAAACAATAGGGCTGTATTTTATGTATGCAACTTGGAACTGTGGAAAACTTGGGCTTTGGAGTCAGGAAGGCTGGCTTCAAATCTGGGCTTTACTGCTTAACAGCTGTGTTTACTAAGAAAATTATTTCGTCTCTGACCCTCAGTGCCTTCTTTTGAATAAAGGGCATGACAACACTGATTGTTTAAAGATCTTAAATAAGATGGTGTAGATAACCTGTGATAAGTGTTCAACAAATAGTATCGTATTTTCCTTATATGCTTCAAAAGTAAAAACGATAAAAATATATTTCTAAGTTTTCCTATTGCTACTTGTCTGCTGTTAGTTTATTTGTTGTGTTACACGCTTGCCTTTGCAGGAAGACAAGTTATAACAGGCACAAACCACTTGAGGGGAAAAAAAATCATGGAAAAAAATAAAACTGAACTTACTATTTTTTTGCATAAAGCTCAATTTCTGGCTTCATACAATGAATGATGTTTTAGGTATGAACTAGCTCTGAGCCTTGCTTTCTAGAGCCATGAGCCATAGCGCCGAAAGGTTCTTCAAGGTCACCCACAAAGCCCTAACATGGATGGGGAAACTGAGACTCAAAAAGGGAAGTTAGTGAGTTCCGCAAGAACTCACACATGGTTAGAGATAGTGTAAAGATGGGAATTTATGTCTTCTGATTCCTCGTCCAATAACATGTTGCCTCAGAACCTTTGCTGATTCATCATGCAATCTTGGCAATTTCCCTTGTTTTCTGTGTGCTGGTCTTTCCATGAAATATAATATAGGAAGGATAACTCACAATCCGTGCCTCATAGAGATGTCTATGGATTAGTCAGACTTAGTCTGCAATAAGTATTCACCTCCCTGGAGTTGGGCACAGCCATTAATTATTCATAAAAGTATTGCAAAGAGAGCTACTTTGTAATTGTCAGATGGTTGGGAGAATTGATGGTTGAGTCCATTGACATGCTGAGTAACAGGGATAAGTCACTTACCCACTCTCAGCTCCATTATACTCATCTATGAACCAAAGAATGTGGCCCAGAGTAAACTTCCTTCTACTCCTAATAGTCTAACCTCCTATTGATTACTTCAAATTAGGACACAGTCATGGGATGACTACACTTCCCAATAACAGGGACCCATGCAAACTTAGAATCACCAGGAAGAAAACCAAAATGAGAATTAAATTGGAAGTAGGGAAGGAATATAGATTTCTTTTTAAGCATTACTTCTCTGGTCTATAAGCATAATCACGTTAGGGCACACAAAATCTCTTAAACTTGAATAAGGTTTTTCTAAGCAATGTGTCAGAGATATTCCAGGTTTCTCATCTCTTCTTTCTCAGGGTAAACATCTTTCTATGAACTCAATCTATGAACATGTCTTGACAAGCAGTGAGGAAAAAGCCAGGATAAGTGGATCCAGGCCAGGATTTGGGACCAGGCTTCTGTCTTTATTTAATTCTTTCTCTCAGTATGAAAGACAGAATGGTGACAGCCATGAGCCCAGGGAGTTGGGAGGCCTGCCACTGGCTGACTGTGTAAGGCTTGGCCTTGCTTATTCCGCTCTGAGCCTCCGTTTCCTCCTCTATAAGAGAAAAGCGTTGGGTTAGATGCTCTTTAAAGTTCATTTGAGGGCTAACATTCCTCTGTTTGGCTCGCCTGGGTTTTCTGAGCAGTCTCCAAAGCAAGAATTCTTGACCAAGCTTTGTCTCACAGCCCAGAGATCCCCATTTCTTTTCGCTCAAGGGCTTCAAGGGACTATGTTTAATCCATTTGCAACCAAAATTTGTTTCCTTACAATAAGTATTTGTGTTGCAATAATTAAAACAAAAAAAACAGAATAGCAATAAATAAAGCCAAAGGTATTCCTTAAGGAGCTACAAAGAAAGATGCATTAATATTACGGGTTGGAGCTTGGTAGGGAAGTTGGAGGAGGGGGACTGTGGTTTCTCTCGAAATCCTGCTAAGCACAAGCAGCCACAGCTCTGGTACCCTGAAACTGCTGAGTTGACAATGCTTTAACGACACCACCCCTCTCCAGCCTCAGTTTAATATGTTCCTGCAAGGAATCCTTCATCTGTGAAGACCAGCATAAGATGATAGACTTCTTTCAAAACTAAGCCTAATGAATTCACTCTCATTTTAGGAAGTTTGGGAATTAATCTGTGGATGAAAGAGTCCAAGTTTCACTGACTGGAGCTTCGAATCAGGCAAGTTCCAGCTGAACGTTTGAGGAGAGAACATGCAAACAGAGATGGGCAAAGTTCTTCAGGTTCAAAGGCTTGGTTTGGAAAAGAACCCCCTAAATTTCAGGTGCTTTTGCTAACGCTTATCTGATTTATTCAGGCTGGGGATGGGAGAAGGCCGAGGCATTCTGTGGCGCCAAATGAACATGAGATGTGTTCTCGTTTCACCGTTGCTGCTTTGCTTTTAAGCTTCTGTGTGCTTTCAGGGGGAATCTAATCCACATGTTTCGAATCCTTTGCACTTGAATGCATGGAAGTGCTGGTTGGTGAGGGTGGCCCCGATGGCCCGGTGGCCTCTAAAGAATAGGGAAATCCTCTAAGCAGAAATGCATCAAAGCATGGAGATCTGTCCTGTCCCCAAGTGCAGGCAGAAAATGAGGCAGGATAATAGGGCACACGGGGAAGGCAAGCAATGTGACTTGACAGGATATGGTCTGTGACTCCATAGAAGTTGGCGGACAGTATAGAAAACCCTGAATGTGAAATTTGAAAACTGGGGCTTGAATCTCTTCAGCAACTGTAGTTTCCTTACTTGTAAAATGGACATTTCGATCAATAATTCCTTCTCCATGTGGTTATGAAGATTAAATGAAATCATGCTTGTGAAATTCATGGCTCTGCTCTTGGCACAAAATAGGCACTGGATAAATATTTCTTTTTTTTTTTTTAAATATTTAAGTTCAATGCAAATTCTTGTTCCTTTATGTGTTCCAAAACTGGTTTACCCTGTCTCCCACACACAAACTCTAATTGTCACCCTGAGAGCCGCAAGAAGTGCACTCTCTGGAAAACAATATAAATTAGCTCTCGTATTTTTTTCACACCAAACAGCATGATTTCAAAATGCTCAAAAAAACCAGAGCCAAAGCAAATTCCCTCTCCACGCCACACTCCAACCCCAACCTTTTAAACCTTGGAAATCAGACAAGAGAGAGAGAAAAGAAAAGAAAAAGCCCAGCCCTCCATTGCTTCACATCATATATATATATCGAGTTCATTTCACAAACACAAGGTGCAGTGTCAGAAGTGCCTTGGGCAAAGTTTGTACTTTGCTTGAATTCTAACTTTTGTTTACCAAGGTAATAAACCGGTCCTCTGCTGCCCCAGGTGTAAAGCTATTATGAAAAGGCATATTTGTGTTTCACCCCACCTCAGATGTACGGTATGTGGGACATCCTGCACTGTAAGAGCAGCCGGGATTTATTTACAGAGAGAGGCACCCGAGCACGGAGAGGTGTGTTGTCAGGCTGGGAAAGGCTAAGCCCTGCCAAAGACCTAACCTCCCTCTTTCTCTCCATCCACCTGCCCCTTCAGACACAAGTGCTTGTCCTCTCTGCCTTGGCAAATAACCCAGCCTGCAGGTGACCCTCCAGGGGACCTTTCCTGTTTCTATTTAGACCAGTTACATCAGTCCTCTTCAGCTTTTTGTCCTAAGTTTTCCAACCAACCCATTGCTGACCCGCTTTGTACAGCCAGAATAGAGTGGATAAATACGGCAGCTGCAGAAACTTCTGCTCCAATCCTGTGTCTGGAAATCTCCATGGTGATTCTTCCCCCTCCTTTGTGCAGGCTGTCACACCCTGATGGGTTATCTGAGGCCTGAGATGGGTGGGAGGGAACTTTCACCCAAATCTCTGACTGAGCTAAATGACCTGGAACCCACTCTAAATCATCTAGTGAGATCTTGGCATGGGAAGGAGGAAAGAATGTATGGAAAAGGGCAGACTGAGAAGGCCAGGGCTGTTAGCCTGGGCAAGTAGGAGCGCTGCTGAGGGTGGCTGTGATGTTGCTGCCTCCAGGCAAGCTGGCAGACCACCCAGAAACTTGCACTGAGCGACTCCAGCAGCAGCAGCAAGGTCACAGCTGAACACATAAGCTTCATGACAGTCAATCCTCTTTGTCCTCAGCCTTCGGCTAGAACTGAGACCTCCCTTTTATCTTCCGGGAGGCAATTCCAGCTTCCTCAGAACATTAGGTTCCCGTATTTCCTGAGCCCCTAGTAGACACAGAGGCTTCAGTCAGGGCCTAGCACGTTATAGGCACTCCATAAATATTGCTGAACAATCATTTAATTCCTACTGTATTGCTTGAAAAAGTAAGACCTTGAGCAAAATAATTGACCTCTGTGAGCTCAGAGTCATCATCTGTAAAACGGGAAGCGTAACAGTAATTTCCTTTCAGAGTTGTTATAAGGATCAAGTGAAGAGCCCTGCATAAACTCTAAATTGCTGCACAAACAGTGGTGGTTACAGCAACGTAGAACTCCTTTAGACTCACGCTTCTAGTCTGTGCTTTGTCAACCACTGTCGCCCTCATGCTGCCTGGAAACTCAGTGTAACACATACCCATTTAATCCAGGAAGGTTTAGGTACAATGGGAGGCATCCAGAGCACAGAGATTAATAACATTTTCCACTCCATGGAGTCTGGTTTGGTGGGAAATGAAGGTAAGAAAAAGATACTCCATCACTAAACACATGATTATTGAGAATTTAATATTCAATCATTCAATAACTATTGAGGGCCAATTGTGGACCAAGCACTGGGAATTGTTTTAGTTAGGGTAGGCTAATATGACTTAATACAAAACACATTTATTTCTCATTCACATAACAGTCTTAGATAGGTATGTATGTTGCTGGGGCCACACTCCTTCAGTGAGTCATTCAAGAGCCCAGGTTCCTTTCATCTGTGCCTCTACCATCCCCTCGGGCCTTCTCATCATCTGGCACAGGGGGAAAAACATGCAGGAGTATGCATGGGAGGTTTTCATGGCCCGGCCTGGAAGCAGTGCCATATATTTCCATTCATGCTCCATTAGCTAGAACTCTGTCACACCTCCCCACAAAGAAATATGAAATGAGCCTCACTTTGTTTCCAGGAAGGAAAAACAGATTTTGGTAGACATCTAGCCAACTCTGGTACAAGGATGTTGTGAGTAACAAGACAGGATCCCTACCCTCAAGGAACTTACGGTTTGGGAAGGTTATGATCAATAAGTAAACACACAACCAAGATAATTCCATGTAATAATAGGTGCTCTGAAGACAATAAAACAGGGGGACGTGATGGTGACTTTTGGGGAAAGGGCCTGTTTTAGGTGGGGGAAGAGGTTAGCTGAGCTGAGACTGGAATTATGAAAAATGATCAGATAGGGGAGAGACGAGGGGTGGAGAGTCCAGTAGAGGCTGTAAAATCAAGTGCAAGGTCCCAAGATGGGATTTGCCTGGCATGTGGAGAACAGAGCAAAGGCCAGTGTTGTGGGGATGCTATGAAGGAGGGCAGCACTTGATGGAAGAGGCTCGAGAAGTTAAGGAAGGGCCAGATTATGTGGGGTCTTAGGACTACGTGGGGTAAAGAATTTGGCTAAATACATAAAGACCATTTCAAACATCATTGTGATCAGTGCAGAAAGCAGGTGTTTGCCAGTCTCAGGCCTACACGTCCTCAAATCCATTAATTCCATTCATTGCTTTTCCCCAGCTCTGCTCTGTACTGCACAAGAGCTGTCCCCTGCCTCAGGCTCTCATCCAGCTGGCTTCCAGTTGGGAACAGCCAATGGGAGGCACTGGGAGAAGATTGGCAGGTAGTAGAAAGGGAGAAACAAGGGCATCTCTCTCTTTCCTTTTTTGCCTCAGGCAGCTTCTATAGCAGGTCTCTGTCCCCTCATGGCCCCAGTTCCTACTAGACAGGCCCACCGTGGTCCGGCTTCCACTAAGTGGCCTTTGGACACCGATACAAGACCTCCTCTCTTTGTGCCTCTAGCCCAGCCGAGTAGTAGCAACCTCTGCTATTGATAATGCCTAGATTGGCTTCTCGACTTCCTTCACCTGTGTAACCATTGACTTGCATTAGAGTCCCTGTGTTAGACACTTACAGTGGCTTGCATTTCCCTGTTGGACTCTGATGATGGATATAAGGTACAAACCACATGCTGTGGGAATGTTCCCTCCGCACTGGTACCGTGGCTAGAACATGGCAAGTCCACGGTGTCTGTTTTGTTTTCTTATTGCTGCTGTAACAACACAAATATTACAGTTCTGGAGGTGAGAAGTGTAGTCCCACTGGATTAAAAGCAAGAAAGCTCTAGGGGAGAATCTGTTTTGTTTTGAATTTTTTTTTCTTTTTCCAGATTGTAGAGACTGCCTACATTCCTTGGTTCATGCTCTTTTCCTCCATCTTCAAAGCCATCAATCACAGGTCTAGTCTTTCTCACAATGTTACCACTCTGATTCTGACTCATCTGCCTCTCCTTTCCCTATGTAAGGACTCTTGTGATTACACTGGGACCACCACGATAATCTAGATAGATAATCACCCTGTTTTTTTTTTAAGGTCAGCTGATTAACAAGCTTAATTACATTTGCAATCTTAATTTCCCCTTCCTGTGATATAATAGTCTATTCACAGGTTCTGGGGATTAGGATGTGAACATCTTTGGGGAGCCATTATTCTGCCTGCAGCACTGACTAACAGACCAAATAAGCCAGAACAGGTGGAGGGAGATTATGGAGGCCTGCTAAAGGAGACAGCAGTTTGGGGCCTTACCCTGAACACAGTAAGAACTCCATGCCCATGAACTGAAATGAACACAGAGGCTACAGTACTCCAGAGAGAACATTTGTGTCCTCTAGTTCAGAGGGTCTCTCCAGGGATGCTTGAAGCATGGCTGGATGGTGCTCTGCCTGCCGTGCCTGGGATGCAATGCAATGCTGGGACACAGCTCCTGTTAGTCTCTCACCCAGGATGGCACGTAGGTTTCTTGTTTTCCCAGACAAAGGTTCACTTCAGAGAGGGGAGTGGGTGAAGACAAACTGTTGGCTACAGCACGTGAGGCCCATCAGTTTCAAATCAGGGACAACTGGAGTTGATGCAGGCGTGCCATCCAAATGTAATCAAACGCCTCCTGTTGCCAGACGACGTGTTATTCAGTGAGGGACTGGTGGGGGGTGCTGTGAATCCCAGATGCCTTCTGTAACTTTATCAGATGGGTACTGGGAGGAGAGGAAGGAGAACCGAGAGGGAAATTCACTTCACTGACAAATACACTTCCAAACTGTAGCAGGTTCCCGAAAAACTCTTGAAACTGCCTGTCGAAGAGAAGATCCACAATGAGGCCGTAAGCAGCGCATGCTCAGAGTGGGAGGATTTGTGACGGTGTAAGCCCATGGGCAGCACATGGCACTAGAGTTCAAGGAAAATCCTGGATTCCAGTCCTCCACTTGTGTTTGTGTATGTGTGTGTGTATGGGGGCGCGGGGGGCGCAGGGGAAAGGGAGGTGAGTCTGAAGAGGACCAAGGTTGGGTAAGTATAGAATGGCTTTCTCTATTTTGAGCTAGATTTTATGGAAATTACTTTCTTTAAACTGCTTTATTAGAACTGGAGTTCCCCCACCCACTCTTCCAGCCTCCCAGCCCAGCACCCGAGGGCAAAACAAGGTGAGGAAATCCTTGCCAGGTCTGATCTTGGGAGAAGGAGGGGCCTGCCCTTAGGGTCATGGGCCTGGGGTGAAGGTCTTAGTCACTGCAACCCAGACTCATGCACACTCTGATTTCAAGTTCTGAGCTTTCTGAACCACTGTGTGGTGCTGGGAACATCTCAGGGACATCTTTGGGACAGAGGCTTGTTAAGGGATTGCATCTTGGTTGGGTGGGTGCCTCCAACTACCCTTTGTCAGTTGAGAATTCTCTTTAGAGAAGAGCTGCACTGTGTAATTCTGGTTATGTAACTGGGATAAAGGGTAGTGTAATTGTATCTGTTATCAGCACAGAGATGTTACATTAGGGACATGTTTCATTCTTAGAGACACTTTTTGGTTCCTGAAAACCTGGAAGGATTAAGGGCTATTAACACACTCAAACAGTGTATGGTAGTAGGCACAGGACCCCACCCCAAGTTCACATGAAAGACTTGGGCGAAAGCTGCTGATGGAAGGCAAAGGAGGGCGAGAAACTGACTTTTCACTGCCTGCCCTTCTGTGCTTTTGGAACTTTGTACCTTATGCATCTGTTATGTATTTAAGAATAAATAAAATATATTGTGAAATGTACAGAATCAGTATGATCTCAAGGACACAAACTCAAGACAGGTAGAACAAGGGAACTAAAGTTAATAGCACTCAACTTGCTAGGATGAGATGGTTTCTCATATCTATACCTTCACATATCTTCTATATCTTCCTTAATGAACAATGTAATAGATTTCTTCAATGATTTAAAAAGTCACACATTTTTTTTTTTAAACGACCAGGAGAGACAGTATTTCCTATACCGCTGCTACATTAATCTATAGAGCAGGCTCAAGCTGATAAGACAGTCTCCTCCCCATATGCCTTTTCCATTTACCAGTTTCTTTTCAGTTTGCCAATGAGTGGGCTCCGTTTCTAGGTCTGATTCGTGAATCTCTTGTTGTTCACTCAGTCATAGTGAAACGTCGTGCGTATATCACCCTTCGTGACGGCTGGGTTTCGGTTCAATTAACCTCCTTGTTATCGTTATCATCTCCGCCGTCATTCAGCACCGTCGCCCACTGTCAGTCAGCAAGCTTTTCTCAGTTCAGTGCCATACGCATTTTGAAGCTCTTGCAACCTTTGGCCATGTGCTACGGGGGTTGTGAAGGTGAATCCGAAGTGTTCCGCCCCCTAAAATACTCCGTCTCAGAAGGGAGACAGCGTGTATGCAGTTAGCTTTGAAAGTCTGAGGACGTTAAAAGGTACCATGATATATTATGCTTGTGAGATAGGAGAAGCAGGGAGTGAGTGCTTCAGGCAGGAAACTCTCTTTCCTTTGATCCTTCTGAGTTCTTCCCCTGTACTTCTCTCTCTGGTCTTTATCACAGCCTGTAGTGTGTTATGTCCTTATCTTGGTCCTTTTTCTTGCCTGCTATGGCCTAGGCGAGTGACACAGCGTAATAGAGATACCAACAAAATGCTACAGAGCTTGGAAAAAGCTGAGATGAATTCCGTTCTGAAAGCAGAATTTAGAGAGGAACTAACATTTGAAGAGACTTGAGGCATCAATGGCATTTAAATAGCAGGTAGAGAAGGAAGAGTGACTTAGAAGAGAAGGGCAAAGGGGTGTGAGGGTGCTATGTGAGGATTCACTTATCTGAATATGTGTGATTCCACATCTAAATTAACATGAAGATGATTTCACCACTGGCCTCAGAGGTCGCTCGCTGTCAGCATCAAGTAGCACACCGAATAGTACAGCTAACATTTACCGAGCACCCACTGAGTGCCCACGGTCACACAGCTAGCAAAGAGCAGAGCCAGGATACACACTCAGAGCTCAGAAGTGAAGGCTTTAGCCACAATTCTATACCACCCTCAAAGGATGAAAAAACGGTCCACATACCAAAGAATTCACAGGTGTGATTTATATTATTCCTTGTAATTTGACTGTGTCCCTTGGACCCTGGTGGTCTCTGATCTGAAAGTTTACATTGTTTCTGAGTTAATTAGGCTCCTAGACAGTCACCAGCCTGTTGACCTGGTACCTAGTCTGCTTGCTAGGATGTTACTCTAGGGGTGAACTTTGCCATAACTGGAGAGTGCAGTTCAATCCCTGGACAGAGCCTTATTGGGCTTGGCCAGAGTCTTTGGAAGGGCCGCCCACTCCAGGCCTGAATGTAAGCAGAGTTCCTCGACTCCCACTCTGAGAAGCCTCTCTTAGTTCTGAAGTTCTCAGTTGTGGAAGACATGAGTCACCTAGGCACCTTCCAGATTGATAGGCTTGTTGAAGAGTCCGCATAGGGCCAAGTTACTACCAGTAGGTGAACAGCCAGGTGGCACATTCTTGCCTTTGCCTAATACCGCGATGCCGTCTTTGAGGAGGCCTTTCATTTTTACTGGAAACATGCTAACTCATGGCCCAATAGAAATCAAGTCTTAGAGCTGGCACTGTGGCAGTGTTCTCTGAGAATGTTCTCCATTATTTGTTTTCATTACTGCTTCAATGTCACCACTACTGCTCTTGACAGAAAAACTATCTAGGAATAAAGTTCCTTTTCTGTGCTCTCTCAGAAAAAAAGAATAATGCTTTACAGAAATAACATGTATTTGTCTTGTGCTTTTTAGCTCACAGTGCTTTCACATGTGTTACTTTTAGTGGTTACCCTTTGGTGGTGTGTGTGCAAGTGGAAGGATAGGAGGAAGATTTATGGAGGGGAAGTATTACTTCCTTAGGATTCCTGGGGACACTGAGGCTCAGAGAGGTTAAGCAGTATGAGGAGGGTCACACAGTCAGCCAGTGATAATGTAGGGACACTGATGCCAGTTTCCTGCCTCCAGACCCCAAACACCTCTAACTTCCCTGAGCTCCCTGGGATGCCCCATCCCCAGGTTCTTAGGACTGGAGGGCACCTCTGCCTGGTTTCCACACCCTCCCAAGTCCATCCTTAGCTATATTATTCTAAAGAATCTGTCAGTTTCTGTTGGGAATACATCTCAGGGACTAACATTCTCAACAGGGGGCAATTTTGCCCCCCCCCCCCAGGGAACAATTGGCGATATTTAGAGACATTTTCGATTGTCACAACTGGGGAGAGGGAAGTGGATGCTATGGGCATCTAGTGGGAACAGATCAGAGATGGTGGAAAACGGCATCCGATGCACAAAACAATCCTCTATACCAGAACATTATCCAGCCCCAAACATTAACTGTACCAAGGTGGGGAAGATGGGGGTTAAAATAAAGAGAAAACACCTCCAAGTCCCAGATCCCCATGCACACAGAGAGCTTTCCATAAATGTCTTCTTTTAAAACAACTATAGATGGTTTGCATGCATTTTTCCCCTCCTACCATAATGAGGATCTGCCAAATATGTCAGAACTGAAAAGGGAAACTGAGACCCAGAGAAAAGATGTGCCTGCTCAGATGTGCCTGTGCCAGCTAATACATGGTGGAGAAGGAACCAGCTGGTCCTCCTGCCCCAAGTTGAATGCCTTTTCGACTTCATCATGCTAAATTCCCCCACTCAGTAGCTCTGCTTTGAGCCATTTTCTGACTCACTGATTCAACAAATGTTGTGATCTAAACGTGCTCACTGACACAGACCTGCTTATAGCTTATTCTAATACAAAATGAGGAGGCGTGAAACAACCTAATAGACGTCAGAAGAACCTCCTTGATTCTGCCTCATTTCCCTTTGTGTCCTCAGACCCAGGCTCCCTGCACAGCTACTGGGCAGAGGGGCTTTTCCTCTCTCCTTAGGAGACACATGGTCAAAGGTCTCTACTGGAAACGAAACTGACACCACCCCAGCCCTCAGGTTTCCTTGCAGGAGGCACATTACTGAAAATACCTAAGTTTCTTGGAACTGAAAGATTTCTTTTTTCTTATTTGATTTTTCATAGCTTGTTCTGTTGGTTTAATGTTTGTTTTTTACTCATCCAGTCAGTGAAACTGGGTTGGTCAGTGAAACTTTCTAGGGACTGGAGGTTTCGTTTTCAGGGTCTGAAAGTTTTGGTTTGGGCTGTTAAAGTCTTCACAAAGACAATCAAGATGTGCAGCCTTCTAGGCCAAGAATGAGTTTAAAACTATGAGAACACAAAGAAGGCTTAGATAGTATTTAGTGAGTAGATCAATCGACACAAAATATTTGTTTAATGTGTGCTCTGTATTAGACTCTGCATGGGCAATAGACATACAGCTCCGAGCAAGACCAAGATGGTTCCTTCCCTTGATTACTTACAGCTTGGCTGGGGAAGTGAGTCAATAAGTAGCTCCCATTTTCTTCCCCCAAACACCCTTTATTCACTTCATCCGGGATTTAGCACAAATTTTATTCTCTTATAAGAATAACCTTACCTCTTTTTCCTTGTCAAATTCCTTTTCAATCTTCAAGAGCTAGATCAGATGCCAACTCACTCAAAAAAAAAAAAAAAAAACTGTTTGAAATCTCCCTAGGTAATCAGGAAATATTTGTTAAGTAGACCTTCAATCTCTTCTCCAAATGGCTACGAAACCACTCAGCATTTATTGTGGCCCCTTGTAGGGAAACAATGTAACCTGGTTAAGAGGTACCTGTGTTCAAATCTAAATTGTATCACATACCTATTGCTGCATTGGGCAGGTTAATTAGCCTGTCTCTGAGCCAAGTTTCCTGGTCTGCTCTGATGATGTCAAAAGCCTGTGTTGTACGTGGCATGTGGTAACGGCTCAGTGCAGGGTGAGTCTAAGTGCCAGGCACTAGGCTCTGTGTCATGGAGGATCTGAAAACCCAGGTGACATGGGCACTTCCTCCCAGGAGCTCATACTATAGGAAGTAGACAAAAAGGTCACAAAATCTCTGCAGAAGATAGGCCATACATTTGCTCTAAGAAGGATTTGGGAGCAGGCGGAAATTAATTCTGAATAGGTGGATCTGATTCTCTGCAAAGTTCTTGGAAAGAATATAATTTAAACTAGACCTCGAAGAAAGGATAAGACCCTCCTGGCAAATCCCCGCAGGCAGGGGAATAGGGGGAAAAAGTGTATAGGGTATTCAGAGAAGACAGCATGGCTTACCCAAAGCAGCAAATGTGTATGTACTGAGTGTGTTCTAGCATTTGTGTACCTAAATAACGGGATCCTAGAGGTTAAGTGGGGTTGAGAGGAAGAAGGTTTGAGATTGGGATGGGACTGAATATGAGCTGATTAGCAGAGTTAATTGGAAAAATAGACCCAAACTCTTAAGGGCTTTAAATGCCCAATATAAAGGTTTGGACTTCCCCATGAGGGCAAAAGGGAGCCATGCAGCGTTTCTGTTAGAAGGATGGCTGAAGTTGATCATATCTCTGCCATCAGGAAGCTCACAGTCTGGTCAAGGAGAGAGAAAAGTAGAAAATGGTTGCTAAAAGGATGTCATGAGTGAGATGTTAGAAGCATGAAGAAAGTGCTATGAGGTGTATGTTAGAGGGAACTAAGGAGCAAGCATTTATGAGAGCAAAGGAAGAAACAACACTGAGTGTCCTCCACCATCGCAATCCCACATAGTACTGTACGTGTCCTTCAATTTTGTCTGCCTCCCTCTCTGGACTGGGAGCTCCTTAAGGGTCTAGGCACAGTGTCTACATTCAACAAACTTCCAAAAAATGTTGATTAAAATGCAAGATTGGCGATAACTCTGGGCATAGCTTGCACAATGGTTTGGAAAGGGACATTATTGATGTTGGGAGACCATTTAGGAGGTTTTGGCAACAGCTCAGCTGAGAACTGCTGAGGCTGGAGAAAGAATGGTGGGATGAGCATGGAAGGGATACGAGAGACCAGAGATAGACACAGAGAAAGAATAAACATTGGGCACTGGTTGAATGTGAAGTGGATGAAGGAGGGGTCAGAAAGTACACAATATGTTGAGCGTGAGTGCTTTGAAGGGTGATGATGCCATCAACCAATCAGCACAAAGTAGAAGGGCTCCAATTACATGGACATAGCACATATAGGAACTGAATAAATATTTGTGGAAAGGATGGATGGATGGATGGGTCCTCAACACTCATCAGGGAATTATGGACTCGTTTATTATTGAGGCTGAAGGAGAGCTTACATAACACCAACCCTCTCATTCCATATGTGAGTGAAATGAGGTAAGATGGGGAAAGCGACTTCTTTTGATCACATAGCTTGTACCAGGTGATAAATTTAGGGCATGAAATTAAATCTCTGGATGCCTAGGCTGGTGTTCTTTCCAGTACGTTACATGGTTATTTTCTTCAATTCTTAAAAAGAATTTCAGAGGAAATGTATGCATGAATATCATATACCACTTGAATTTTTTTTTTTAAACTAAAAGCTACATTGGAATTTCATTTCCGTTTCATCGATTAAAATAGGAATTCTGAAAGTCATGCATATTGATTGAGTAGTCCTTAGCTTTGGAGCCAGATTCTTCCAGTGGCTGTTACCTTCAACCATCCCATTTCCCCAGAGGTTCCTCTCTGGCCCACCCAGATCTACAATTTGCACCTGAAGAATGTGGGGTGCGCCCTGGTGAACATGGGCAGCAGAGAAGTGAGCGCCGTTTTGAGGGTTGTTCTGATAGTGTGTTCATCACTTTGCAAATGTGATACTGACTTTTAGATAAAGAGTCACATAATTTAATCAATCAACATCTATGAAGCACAACCGGAAAGCAAAGGGCCTGGTTTCCTTAAATCATGCCAAAAACCAGGCCCATTACTTTTTCCCACTTTGTACATGTTGAGTGCCTCCTCTGTGCTCTTCAACACACTAGTTGTCATGGTGGAAGAGATGATAAAAGAAGTTTAAGATACGATCGCTTCTTTAAAGAGTTTGTATCCCAATTAAGCGGAGGAGACTCACACGAAAGAAAAAAAAAATCACACAATACTTTATGATGTAATAACTATATCTTTCTCTTTGGTAAGTTTCAGGCATTAAACAACTAACAGGGTGAGAGAATCTCAAACTCGGAAGTTCAACCCTTCAAATTGCTTTTGGGGATTTGAGGGTGACTACAGCCTTCTCGCCTACAGGTCATCAGTTCTGATGCCAGAGAACATACCTTCTCACTTTTTGTCCTGCAGGGACAGTATTATGGTGGAAAATGAATCAAGTAATTAAACATATGTTGTGAAGCTGTGGCACAGAGTCCTAGGAGAAAAGGAGAAGAGGCGCTACGCCCAGCCTGGGAGGAGCTACCGGGAGCCTCCTGGCCTCTTCTCCCTCCTCTCCAATTCATCTTCCACACTGAACCAGTTGTTAAACGCTTCACTTATATTGTGCTAGGCACTGTCCTTGATATTTTACATGCGTTATCTCATTATAGAGTGACAACAGATCTGAAATCCTGCAACCAGCATTGCCACCACTGAGGTGTGTATTATTAGACAATTGCTAATTCTCTCTATGCCCTTTCTTCATCTGACAAATGATGAGGCAGTCCCAGTGGAGGGCAAGTGTGGAAAAGGCACTCCCATGCAATTGTCTGTTGGAGTGTAAACTAACCTTTTTAAAAGGAATGATGTAATTTCCAGTAAAATTTAAAATGTGCGTATTTTTTATTTAGCCTAACCTCTAGGAACCCACCCTATAGAGATAACAGGAAGAGTCCATAACAGTCCATGTGCCAGGATGTCTGCAGCAGCGTCATTTGTAAAAGTATACAGGTTAAATCATCACAAATGTCTAGCAATAGAAAAATAGTTGAAAACTTATATCTAGTCTATAGACTACACCGCATATGAGATATGGAATTGGAATTTTTTTACAATATATTTTTAAATAAAAACAGATCAATATGTAAGGCATAATTTCTTTTCTATAAATATGCATGTGCACATACACGTACATCTATGTAGGGAGAGATATCTTTGATTTAACTTAGGAAAATATCCTGACTGATAAACACTAACAGACTGAATGAGGAAACGTTAAAGTAGTTATGTAATATTTTTAAAGCACTGCATAAGATTAATTTTTACTTTTTTGTGTTTTTAGAACTTTTAAAATACAAACAAACTAATCTCTGCCTTCTAAGGACTGAGGATCTGGGTAAACAGGAGGCACTTTTTGTCTCTGATGACTTACCATTACCTACAGGAGACCTGGCAGCAAATTGACTGGGTCTGGGGCTGTCTGGAGGGAAGCCTGAGGACTTGCGATGGGAAGGAAGACAGAGGAAAACCACTGAGAAGGAGAGCATAAGGCGGGGGCCACCACACGCGGGAAAGCAGTCAGTGAAAACATGCAACAGGTCTTTTAAGAGAAAAGAAATAACTTATTTAGTTCAAAATTCTTTGAGCTGCTATGATGTCCAACTCCAGGCACTCTTCAATCAAGTCTACTTTATACACATATACTCATGTACAAAATAAAAATCACAACAAAGGTGATTTCCATCAACTCTAAGCTCCCTTCTGACAAAAACGTTGGATGTCTCTGCGCCCTCATTTGTGCCTGTCCTTATCTGGACCCACCTCCATCCAGTCCTCATCTCTGCCAGACTGCCCGCCCCCACCATTCGTCCTCCAGATGAGCTACTGCACTCCCATACCTTTGGGCTTTTCCCTGTGCTTCTCTCGGTCTAGAATCCCTCTGCTTTCTCAGCCTGATGGACCCTACTGAACTGTGAAGGCTGTGTTCAAATGTGCCCTTCCAAGAAACCTTGCTTGTCCTAGAAACAGAATCAGTTGCATTGCCCTTGGAGCTCCTGACACACTCTGTGCACACCTTCTGTTGTGTTGGGTAGAGAAAGCAGAGTCACCACCACTCTACCCTGAGAGCAGCAAATGTGTTTGCTTATCTCCATATCCTCAGTCTCTAGCACAGTGTCCCACTCATTGTAGACGCTCAAAACTTGTTGGAAAAAAAAAATGAGTTTATGAATTAATGAATCCAGCTTTTCTGTCTAGCTTTGATTTCAAAATCTTTCCTGACCCTGAAATCTTTCTCCCTATAAAGAACACCCAGTGGTCCAAGATCTACGGGAACATTCTGCTCTATATACCTCCTGCTCCACCCACAAATATGTCCCAGGATCATTCCATCAATTGGATATACCATGCTGTGCTGGCCCCTGGAGGGTCCTTGAAGCCTGTTCAGATTCCCAATGACCAATTTCTTCAGGCTGAGGGGCGCCATTTAACTGGGTCCGGAGCTGGGCCTGCCAGAAACTGGGGCCTGGGCGAGTGGAGGTGACGCTGGCACAGGAAGAGGGTTTTTCTCAGAGTAAAAGGCTAATTCTGCCTTGCAGTTGATGGCCCTTTAATAACTTAATGACCATGTGAGAGTCCTTGGCCTGGCCTGGCCTGGCCTGCCCGGGCGCTGAGAACTGGCAGTGCCGGACCTGACACAGGAGAACCCCACCCAGGTTAATTGATCTGTTTCTATCCTCCGACAGGCCCTGGGCAAGAGTCAGCACATTTTCCTCAGTGTACAGATCTTCCCTGTGCCAGGTTCACAAAAGAAAGTTTCCTGGGCTGAGGAAGTCAGGCAGGCTTTTAGTTGTTCGTGTCTTATGAGTGTACCCACACTCCTTCGTTGCTTCCCTTATTTCTCTTTTCTCTCTCCAAATTTTTCTCTCATGCTCACTCTAGTTCTAATTTTTTCTCTGGATGTCTGTGCCTTTTTTTCTTTTTCTCATTTTAATTCTTCCTTCCTTCCTTCCTTCCTTCCTTCCTTCCTTCCTTCCTTCCTTCCTTCCTTCCCTTTCTCCTTTTTTTCCTCCTTCCCTTGCTTCCTATGTTTATTTGTTCTCCATCTTTCTTAACATCTATCTCTCATTCCTACACCCTCAGTCCAGACTTTTGCTCTCTCTAGTCCATAAGGACTTCCTCTCACCCCCAGTCCCCATGACACATCGTCTTTCACCAACATGAGAGAAACCTCCCCTTTGCTCTCCTGCCTGAACTGTTGGACAGAAGTCAGATGACTATTTGTATTATTTCGCCCTCCTTCTCCTCCTCCAAACCTCTTAGCAAAAAGGCCACATAGTCTCCCATTCCATCCAAAATTGTTTCAGGTACCACCCCTGGTACCTGACCCTCACCAGGATCCTCTCACAAGAACCAGGTTGACCAATGCTGGTGCACAGAAAACATACCTAGGCTGCTGGCCAAGCCAGTGGGGAGTTGGCTCTGGGATGCCCTCATGCTGAGATTGGCAAACTAAAGGTTAGAAGTTGGCTTCTTGCTCTTTTCCCCCATTTCCTTGGTCTGGGCAAGGTCCCTCTGGGTAGGCTGGCCACCCATGAGTGGTCATGAATGAGGGCTATGAGTTTACAGCCATAAAGATGTAAGGCAGGAGATCCGATGTAGCCAAGACAGATCTGCCCATTCTATGACCTTTCCTGATTCCTCATAAAAGTTAAAATGGAGGCTACTGCTAAGCTTGTCATCACTCTGAGTCTTCAAGGGCACAATCTGGATACAGATAAAGTGTCTCTTTCTTTTGTTAATTTATTCAATTAACATAATTCAACAGCATTTCAGGGCTTTGAAAGGGGGATACAGAGATGTTTCCACTTCTCAAAGAGCTTATGACTTAATGACAGAGATGGACCTGTACACAGGGAAATTAGCAAAGCTTGAGGTAATTGCTGATGAAAGCATGGATGAGGTGTTGGAATATACCGTTTCCCCGAAAATAAGACCTAGCCAGACAATCAGCTCTAATGCGTTTTTTGGAACAAAATTAATATAAGACCTGGTCTTATTTTACTATAATATAAGAATGGGTATAATATAATATAACATAACATAACATAACATAACATAACATAACATAACATAACATAACATAATAAAACCAGGTCTTGTATTAATTTTTGCTCCAAAAGACGCATTAGAGCTGATTTACAAGATCCGGTCTTATATTATATCATATTATATGAGACCCAGTCTTATACTGTAGTAAAATAAGACTGAGTCTTATATTAATTTTGTTCCAAAAGACACATTAGAGCTGATTGGCTAGGTCTTATTTTCAGGGAAATACGGTAGATGGACCGGTGTATGGGGAGATATACAAAGAGACATTGGAGCCCTTAATTTTTGCAAAAAAAAAGAAAGAAACCATTTATATACAGTTGTATCCCCTTCTCTACAAGTATCCAAGGCCCCCACTGGATACCTGAAACCACAGAATTGCTGTTTTTTTCTATATATATATGCGTATGACTAAGTCTAATTTATAAATTAAATTAAGCAATTTCACAGATATATTTGTTCTTACCATAGATCTTAGACCTCAGCTTACGATTTTCTTTTCTTCCTTTGTTAAATTGAGACCTTTCACCTTTTCACTGAAAAGAAGTACTTTACAGCTTCTCTTTGGCATACTCAAATGGCCAACATCACTAGTGCTTTGGGGCCATTAGTAAGTAAAATAAGTGTTACTTGAACACAAGCCCTGTGATACCACAACACTCAGTCTGATAACTGAGAGGGCTACTAAGTGACAAATGCGCAGGTGGTATATGTAGCATGGAGATTCTGGACAAAGGGATGATTCCCACCCTGGACAGGACTGAGCAGGACAGCAGGAAATTTCATCACGCTACTCAGAATGGCAAGTGATTAAAAACTTATGAATTGCGTATTTCTGGAATTCTCCGTTTAATATTTTTGAACTGAACTTAACCACAGGTAACTGAAACTGTAGAAAGCAAAACTGCAGATAAGGGGAACTACTGTATATGCAAGGTGCTCAGGGGGATTGGTATTGATGCAAGGAAAAAACAAAACAAAAAACAAATAACTTGCGGAGGAAAGTATGAAAAAATGAACGAAGCTTTAACAAAAACTACTGGTCAAAGATTTAATCCACTTTCCGCCTCCACAAAACTACTGATACTCTTCTTTAAAGTCAACATATGATCATCAATCCGTAAGCCCTGATTCCACGTTAGATGTACTAAAGCCTGAGGAAGAAAAACATGATGGAAAGAGGATTTAGAACCATGAGGTTGAGTCATAGTTGTCTTTAACATGCCACTTTGAGCAAATCCCTTCTCTTTTAGCTCTTAATTATTCCAAGGTACCATCAACTTTGTTTGTTTCCCAGACTGATAGAGATCTGGTGGGTTTGGCCATGACCCTGCCATCTGGACCTTCTGTGTCTTCCATGTCAGTCCCATGTTTCTAAAGTCCCTATTTTGGGGAAAGAAGTGTGGAGTATATTTTCATACATTTTATAAATGAGGAATAGAAAAATATTTGTGTCTTCCACCCCACCGCTTTATCTGTCATTCACCACATCTTTGCAGGCAAGTAGATGGAAAGGGGCAGAGAAAAGACTTGAGTTACATCTTTAAAAGGATTAAAAAAAAAAAAAAAGTATGAAATGAAGCAAGAAAATGACCCAGTTCAGCCCCTAAATTTAAGCTTGGGAAAATGAGACCCAGAAGCATCAGGTTGCTTGGCCAAGTTCACATAGCAAGTTAGTGACACAGCTAGGACTCAGAGTCCTTCTGAGCCATCTGCCAGTGCTCTTTATTACACCAAACGTTCCCTCATCCCCACCTCAGTTGCTCAGGTGCTCCCTGGCTGGTTTGTCTCCCCATTCCGACACCTGATGCCAGAAGTAGGCTCCATCCTTGCAGGAGATGTACCATGGTCTACAGAGCACAGCAAGAGGCACTTCAGAGTGTGTACTGGTGAGTTCATAAGAACTGGGACCCTTCTTCTGGGTGGGGCCACTGCGGCTTTCTCCAACAGGCAGGTGTCCCATTGGCAAAGGCCAACACTTCTTCCTATAAGTGGGCTTCCGGGGGCAGGTTTGCTGCCAGAGCAAATCCTCTTTTCACCCATGCAGAGGATGGGGTGAGGCAATGAAGAGGTAGGACAGCCCTACCTGTTTGTTTGCTAGAGGACACACATGCCCTAATTTCAGCCAGGACAACATGCACAGAATCACGGTCTTCCCACCTAATCCCCAAGAAAGAAAACTTATCCTTTAGCCGTTGAAATAACACAACTGAGATCTGGAAGGGTGAGGGCAAGTCATCATTTATATAAATAATAATTTTCCACTGGGAACTGTGAACTCTCCTGGTCTCTTCTATTTTTAAATGCTAATTGCTTCCGATTTTGTTTACATAGGCGGAGCTAATAGGAACATTTGCTTCATAACCATTGAACTTAATGTATCTGTTTTTGGACACTTGTGTTTTATTTTTGCACACATGCTCCAAATTGATGCTAATTACTTTAAAGGATCAAGGTTTCTATTCCAAGCGGGATAACGACAGAATGTCAATTTGCAGTCTCTGAGCATAATGTCCCAATTATCAATGCATTCCAGACCAGAATGGACTTGGCACCTTCTGGAAGGGATTTGGCTGCACTTTTATCAGCCAGTCCCTGGACGTAGCTTCATTAAAACTTGCTTTCTAGTAACTTGTGGGTATGTCTATATTTTCCTCTGTCTTGAAGGTCCTTTAGTGCCACATCAGAATTCCAAATACCTACTTTTCCATGTCCAGGTCCAATACTTCTCTTTCAGAATCTTCTTTGATCTCTTTGTCTGAAGATAAATTTTACTTTCTATGAAAGTCCCAGAGCACTTTGCTGATTCCTTCCTCAAAGGGCTTAGCACTTTCTACATTACATTGGAATTATTTATTCACCTTCTTATCTTCTTTCTGCATTATAAGCCTCTTAGTAACAGTACTTTATCCGAGCTATCTCTGTCTTCACTGCATGCTGAAGCTTCTCCTATGCCCTGCATGTATTAAGTGCTTTGTGCATTGATTTACTTGAGGGTTTTTCCCCCTAATATCCTACCTTCTCCAAAAAGTTTTTAAGGTAGGTTTAAATAAATATTTATGGAACAAAAGATTGAGTACATCTATACACACACAAAATGAGTAAAGTGAATCATGATTTATATGAAATGCATCTGGATAAGCCAACATTGAACTATCATCCCTGGAAAGAAAACAAAAGACTATGCTGTGGGGGATGGCTGGAGAGTCGTGAAAAAGGATTGAAAACTTGACCACTACCACCAGAGGAACCAAGACTTCTGATATGGTATTTGCTCAACGCAAATGTTTCAATCAACAGAGCAAACAAAACCATCCCACTGGATTGGGGTGGGGTTGCGGTTGCAGGGGCGGGGGGGTCATTGACTACATAGAGTGAATGTGGAGCATATAATGACCAAGGAGATATGGCCACAGAGGAAAAAGAGTAAACAGGTCCATCCTAATTTTTTCATTTACCATTCACTTATTCATCCAACAAACTTTTATCAAGAAGCCCCCTGTGCCAAGCACTGTGTTCGCACTATGAATATAAAGGTAAATAAGAACATACTAGTTTAGCTATTTAGACCAAGGGTCAGCAAACTATGTCCAATGAGCCCGATATAGCTCACCATCTGTTTTTGTGAATAAAGTATTATTGGAACACAGCCATGACTCTTCATTCATGTACTGTCAATGGCTGCATTGTTTTTTACAACTGCAGAGTTGAATAGTGCTGAGAGAGACCGTATGTCCTACAAAGACAACAATATTTATTATTTGTAATCTGTCCCTTTATGGGAAAAGTTCATTGACCTTATTTGTACCCTGGTTTAAAAGCTATTACAATACACTGGAGACAGTGCCATGTGGAGTAAGGACAGTGTTCCATGGGAGTTGTGACATGGTTTTAGAAAGTCAAGGACAACCTGTTAGCCTAGAACCATGGAGTCAGAGACCAAGTATGCCTTGCTGGCTGTTGTATTATAAGTGCCTATATGGTGCCTGGCACACAGTAGTTTGCTTAGTAAATATTTATTCAATAAATGAATGAATGAGGTTATTCTAAGATGAGAGTGAAAGATGATTGCAATAATCTAGGAGGAGTGTGGAGGGATGGGTAGAGGAGGAGTATAGCATATGCAATGACCCGGAGGCAAGGGAGAGCCAGGTGCCACGGAGAACAGATGCAGTTCAGCTGGCAGGAGTGTGGGGTTAAGAGTGGGGTTTGGGAATAAGAAGGAGATAAGGCTGGAGAGTAAACAGGAGTCAGATCAAGCAGGGCCCTGTAAGCTTCATTATGGAGTTAGGCCTTTATCCTGAAGACCACGGAGAGCAATTGATAAGTTTTAAGCAGGGCAAGTCCAAGTTCAGAGTGTTGCTTCAGAAAGACTACTTTGGCTGCTTTGTGGAAAATTGATTGGAAGAAGAGCAAGCCCACAACATAGCTGGTTAAGAGTTGTGGCAGTAATCCAGAGGCCTACACAAAGGTAGGGACCTTGGTGACATGGATCGGTGGACTGATTTGAGAGATATTTAGAAAGAAGAGTTGATAGGACTTGGTGGTTGACTGTTGGCGTATAAGGAGTTGGAGAGAGAGAGAGGCATTAAAGATGATGACATGATTTCTATCTTGAGAAACTAGGTGGAAAGTAGGCTCTTCACTATGATGGGGAACACATGAGGAATAAAAGGTTAAGAGGAAGACAAATTATTGGCTCAATTTGGGGCATGCTGACTTTGAGGTGCATATGAGGTGTCATACAAGGAAGTTAAATATGCGGGTTTGAAACTCGGGTGAATAATCCAGTCTAAAAACCTAAATCTGAGTGTCAGTATCCAGCAAGCAATTAAAGCCATTAGAGCGGGTAAAATTTCTGAGAGAGAGTACATAGAGCAAGAAAAGTAAAGGATCAAAGAAAAAAAATTTAAAGGAATGCCAATATTTAATAGAGGAACAGAGCTCCAGCAGTCCTTAAAAGAGATTGAAAAAGAGTATCCAGGAAGCTAGGAAGAGAACCAGCACAGTTCAATGTCGCAGAGCCAAGGGACATGAGCTAGCAAGGGCAAGACTTTCAAATAATCAAGAAATGTCTACTACAATAAACACTGAAGCAGAGATACAACCAGGACAAATTTACTCTTGCCTTCATGACAGCAGCTCCAGTAGGATGGTGAGAGCAGAGGCAAGACTGCAGTGAGCTGCATCATGAATGGGAGGTGAGGAAGTAAAGGCCATACAGACTGTGTATGAAAGAATTTAGGTAGGTGAGATAACTACTGAGCGTCCCTAGAGGGAGGGTTTTTTTCTTGCCTTTCTTTGTCTTTTTTTTTAAGTTAGGAGAGATTTGATCACGCTTAAACATTAACTGGGAGGAAACAGTCATCTCATTTTAATAAATCACTAGAAAAACTTGGCTTCTTCGGATGACTGCACAAGTGTTGTCCCATAAGAAAAAGAAAATTCAGTAACCCAACGTGTTCTCTTTTTGTACTTAGTTTCCAAGAAGCTTAAAATCAAATTCAGTTCCCTCTGGATGTCTGGTAGTATTTACAGCCACTTCCTTCATCTGCTTTCTGTTCTGTTTTATATCTCAATATCTTATTTTAAAGAATAATTATCATGAGCAGTTTATAAGGCACTTTCACACATGATATCTCATAGCACCCATCCTCCATTCGGCACAAATTTAATGAGTGCTTGCTGTGGCCATATACTTTGCAAGAGACGCAATGATGAGTAAAATCACACAGTTGCTGCTTTTATAATCTAGTTGAGGAGACCAAGCTATTATACTAATAATTACAACTGTGGCGAGTGGAATAAAGGAAAGTACTGGAAGCTCTAAGAATCTGAGATGTCAGGAAAAGTATCGTTGAGACTGAGGATACACAGAGGTTTGGAGACGGCTAGGGTAACATCAGGTCATAATGAAATCTCTCCTGTGGAAAACCTGTAAGTGATCATTCCACTCTTGCCTGAACGTTTGCAATGATAGGAAAGAGTGCTGTATTTGCAGACAGTGTTAATAGTCAACATGGAGCAGAACTTGGCTCGTGGAACTTCTACCCAGAGGTCTATATCTTCAGCCCGCACAAAGAAGCTTAATTCTCTCTAGCATGGCCTTTCTCAGCTGGGAAGATGGCAGTACTAAGCCCTCACATACACATACTTATGGATACATCTATTCTTTCATATTTAAAAGCAGGTTTTATAATTTTCTTTTCTTTTCTTTTTTCTTTTTTTTTTTTTTGCTTCCAGATTATGTCATGTTTATAGAACCTTCTAATTTGCAAATATCCATTCTTAGCTTCTTCTATAGAAATACCACTCCTTGCTCTTATACACAGAATTGTTAGCTAGATACCTGGCTGTCCAGAAAGAAAAAGAAACCCCAACAACAAAAAAACAAAACCCTACATTTTGTCAGTTTCTCTTGCAGCTAGCTACAGCAGATTACAAGTAAATGTTTAAAAATAAACTCTTGTGGAAGGAAAAAGAAGGCCCTAATTTGTAACATTTGCCAGTTTCTAAGGTATTAATTCTCCCACGGCTGATTTCCAGTTACCAGCATGACTCACTGAACATGGAGTTGAGAGGAAATGCACACAGTAGGCTCTCACATGCCGTAGGCGTGAGCTCCAGCACACCACTGACTAGGTGGGAACCTAGATGAAGTTCTTAATAGGATGTGAGTGGAAGCAATGCACACAACTACCCAGTTGTGGCTTAAGTGGAAGTGGGGGACGTCCACTTTCCCTTTTTCTCCTTCCAATGGTCTGAAGTACAGACATGGTACAGAATCCATTTCATCCATGTAGATAGAACATCATTTTAGAGATAGCAGAGCAACAAGATAGGAGGAGCCTGGCTTCCAAATCTTTTAGAGCTACCTTACTATAATCCTAGTTTCCTTGTGTGTTTGTTGGTGTGTGTGTGTGTGTGTGTGTGTGTGTTTAAATGTAAACAAGAAAGAAATTGCTAACTTGTTTCAGCCATTACTATTATATTTTCTTAGAACAACTGAAATTGTATCTCAAATGATAGTCATCCATCACAAAATGGCAATCCCACCACCACTCTGACATTATGCAAAACGCTGTTACTTAAAAAGGCTCAGTGTGAATGAGTGAATTAGACATGGTCCCTGCTCCAGGGGTCCCAACCCAGACAAAAGACGAAACGTACTTCAGTTGCTGTGAGGCAAGGTAGAGGTCATGAGTGCTCTAAGGCCGTGCAGATGGTCAACCACACAGATTTAAAGGCGGGGATGGTGAAGATGATGAATGAGGCAATATTTGAACTCAACCTTCAAAGTTGGTTAGAATTTTGACAAGAAGAAATGAGCAACAAAGATTTTCAGGCAGAGGGGGATTGTACTTTTCATTCAGATTTTAGATTCCATTCGTTCTGAAAATGTGATCCTTCAGAAAATCTCTAGACTGCTATTTTTTTCCTTCTGTAATAGAACAAATTAATATTGTAAAACTATGACAAAAATGCTTCAAATATTTAAGAGAATCAATTGTTTTCTGAGTCTCTGATCCCCCTATTTACAAAGAAGCCCTTGATTTGTTCATTTCAAAGCGTTTCGGTGGATTAATTAATGCATTCCTCGAAGTGCTTTCCTAAGCAGGGCTTTCTGGACTTATTGTGCATCACTAAAGGTGCATAAAGACACTAAAACTTCATTCCTTTAAAAAAATCTATAATGCAAACTTTTCACTAATGCAAACAGACTGACCTCTCTTCGCATTACTTTTCCTTAAGAGAAAAAAGGATGTCTTGCATTTCTTTTTTATTGCTTCACAGTACCTGGTATAGCAATGAGCACAAGAGTAGCTTTCAGTAAATACTTGTAGTCTGAATGGGAGTCGCAGGGTTTAAGACTATGCGGGAGGATGTTGGGATCATGGGGTGAGGAAGGGCCTGCATAAATGGCCCGGAAAGGAAATGTCTGGCGCGGGCGTGGTGGAGGCTTAGGAACAAGCCTTTGAGATCCCCCAGCTCCTACCATGGTTCCCGAAAATTAAGACCAGGTCTTATATTAATTTTTGCTCCAAAAGCTGTATTAGGGTTTATGTTCAGGGGATGTCATCCTGAAAAATCATGCCAGGGCTTATTTTCCAGTTAGTTCTTATTTTCGGGGGAACACAGTAGAAACAAAGCCCCAATCTCTTCTTCCCTTTATTTTATAGGTCAGAAAATACAGGCCCTGGGGAGAAATGGCCTTGACGAAGGTGACAAACTTACTGAGTCCTAGACCTGGGTCTAGTTTTCTATACCTTTCCAAGCTAGCTGATCCTTGTTTCCAAACTTTTCCCCCCAAATTTGTGTTACCATAAACGTAATAAAAATAATCCTATGCATTTTTTGACATTCAGAGTCACACTGTGTTTCTTCCTCAGAAAATTCATGCATGACTCCATATAAAGCAATGGGAACAAAGTCACATATTGAAATTCCAAGGCTTAAAAATGTAACTTCTTTTTGTAAAGAAGTAAAAACATTCAAGTTTGGGAGTTCCCCTGACCCATCAGAACATCCAGGTATTATCTGTTTAGCTTCTCCCTCTCTATAGAGTGAGAAGATACCAGCCAGGCAAGAAGATTCCCATAGAAAAGGCAGTCAGAGCAGAAGAACTAGAATGCCCATGGGGCTGTGTGAGGATAGAGTGTGACACAGAGAGAGAGGAGACAAAGAAACAAGATGGTGCTGTCAGGACGGCATGGATGGAAGCCAGTCTTACTAGGTGCCGAGAGAGGGGTCCTTAGTAGGAGTGGCTGTAGACGATATACTTGAGCCCCTCTAACCTATTAGCAACAAAGCATATTTATAAGGAGAGCTCTTGGTGGAGGAGGCAGCACATGCTGGACTGAGGATCAGGTTCTGGTCCAAACTTAGAAAATTTGTGTGGACGGTTTATCTCCCTTCGGAGCCTCTGTTTCGACATCTACAAAGTGGGATCTCTTCCATGTCTAGCAACCTGTGCCTCTTTCATATGTTAAGATAACAATATTCGTGTTTCTGAGAGAACTTCAACTTTTCTGTTTAAAATATACTCTACCATTAACTTCTATAGAGCCTTGAGAATTATTTTCTTTTGCTTCTTTTATCGCTTAACAATTGGCTAAATTATTCGGCACACAACATGTTTAATGAGTCAAGTCATATATTAACCAAGATTAAATGATATGGAACGTTACTTTATTTTTAACAGTTGGAAAGAATAATTGTCTATATACTTATAAAAGATAGTATTTATTTACATTACTCTAGAGAGGTAGTAACAGTCATCTAACTTTAAATTGAGTTTACGTTTTCCTGAACTCTCCCTTAATTCAAGCCTTTAAGAAGTTATCCTTAAATTTGTCCCAGACAGTTCTCTTTCTTTGGAGCAAACAGTATAGACTATCATGGTCCAAGCCACAAACATTTTAGGCTTAAACTCTTGGAATAACCTTTTAATCCATCTCCCTTCTCCTTACAACACACACTTCCCTTCTCTGCCCACCCACCAAGTCTACTCCCCACCTAGCAGCCAGAGCGATCCATTGGAAACCTAAGTCAGATCATGTGACACCGCTGCTCAGATAAATGCTCCAATGACTTCCTGTCTCACTCAGAGTCAGAGCCACAGTCCCATGCAGACCCTGCAAGGCTCAGCAGGCTCCCCTGCTGCCTCACAGACCGCGTCTCCTACCGTTTCCCATGAACTCTGCTCCAGCCACACTGGCCTCCTTGCTCTTCCCAGGACACCCAAGCACAAGACCTATTCAAATAATGTTCCTCCATCTGGAACTCTCTTCCCCCAGATGGCAACACCATGCCCTCCTTTCTTCAGACCTTGGTTCAAATCTCACCCATACCAAATAGTAACCCTCTGTCCCCATTGCTTTTTGTCCTCCTTCCTTAAATATAGTCGTCTGTATAGCATTTAGCACCCCCTTTTCTGTTTTCTATCCATGTTTCGTGTATGTTTCTTCCCGATAGAATATATGCTCTCTGGGTTCAGAGATTTTTGTCTTTTGTATTCATTCATTCTTGTATCTGTGGTGCTTAGAAGTGTGGGTGGAATATATTGGGTATTCACTAAATATTTATTAAATGAATATTCAGAGAGGGCTACTTTTTTCATATGTTCACTGTTTTATTTTATTGGGTAATGTGTACTCTCTCTGAAAGAACAATTCAAATTAAGAAAATTTATTTTTTTTCCTCAGATATAAAAATGATGACCACAAAAATGTATTAAAAGCACCTCTGACATCATTACCAAAAATGGCAAATTTCAGGGTATTGCAGCAAGGCAGGCTGAGCATTCAAGTGAAAACAGTTTAGAACACTTGAAGACCCAGAAGTCCTCTCCTGTCACCCATTTCTACCAAGTTGTAGAGCTTGTACACATGACCAGTGTTTTCCTTATCTCGGAAACAAACCATTTTACAGACAGAGGTGCTATGTAACTGTGTCCTTTATGGCAATGACTCTACTGATGTGAAGATCTTTCTTTACAGTGTAAGGCCATCATATTACATTGATTCTATGAGTGTTAACATTATCAAGTTGCTTGGGCATGGATAGGCAGTATTCCCATTTAGCTGGCTAAGCTGTCAGGGGGTATCAGAGATATATACACAGAGAAAGAGATCCGGGAACCGTGCCCAAAGCCTTGATGGAAGATTTCAAACCTGGGCTCAACCACTCCACACTGGGTGGATTCATGCGAGCCACTTAACTTCCCCAGACCTCAGTGTCCTCTTCTGCAAAATATGAGTCACAAATAATTCCTGCTTTACCACCTCCTGGTGTGAAATAACCAATGGGAGAATTTCTCAAAGCATAGAGGATTCCATGCAAACTGCTTAATAAATGACTAAATGCCATTACCTCGGTCTTTAAGCTGATTCCTAAAAAGATGGTTAATCATGTCTAGGCAAACAGTCTCACCAGAGTCCTATTCATCACCAATACAACGAAACGAGGGAAGGGGAAATCTAGTTTTATGGCATCTGATTTTAGGTGCTATTCTGGGGGATTTGTTCATTCATCCAAGAACATATCTACTGAGCACCTATTATGTGCAAGGTGTTGAACCTCAGATTTTACGGGAAGAATAGGCTTGAATGTAATCCAGGTCTAATCCTTAAGGCACTCACACAGAATAGTGGGGAAGACCACACATACATACCCCAAAAAACCTCTAACCACTGTAGAAAGGAATTTGGCAAAGGAAACCCCTGGGAGAAAATCAATTAACATGGCCTTTGGCAGTCACTTCAGTTCCAGGGGCTTTCGTTTCCTCTTCTGCAAAGTGTAAGTGATCACAGGTGATTCTGAGGATCAAGATGGGATATTATTTTGTTCAGGTCAATTGTAAACTGTGAATTGTCATCCAAGAGTCATTTCTCTTCCCTCTTTCATCTTTCCTCCTTCTGTCGCTCCTCCTCCTTTGCCTCCTCCTCTTTCTTTGCCTTCCTTCCTGCCCCTCCTCTTGTCTCTGACTTGCTTCTTCTCCTTTTCTCTATTCTTTCTTTGCTCCATCACTGAGACAGTCTTACAATCAGCTGGACTTAGTCTGATCATTACAGTGACAGCCCTGTTGGAAATCTTTTGATCCAACCTGTTCCCCTACAGTGCACATGATGACTAAGAGTTGCTAGTGGATTTAACACTTACCTGACTTAAAACATTTGTTTTCTTGTTTGTTGCTACACGTAGAATGTAGAATGGAATCAAGATGAATAATGACCTTTATTTCCTCAGGGTTTCAGTATAACGGAGGCAGTGGGAGAGAAGGGGGAGGAGGGAGGATTGTTTAGACACAAAATGTAAAGTCCCCGATACTGCAAACCAGTTGGCATTTAGGAACCACATAGATATACCCACCGTCTCATTTAATTTTCACAAATATTGGTGAACTGTCATTGTTTCAAACTTACAGACTAGCCGACTGAAACTCAGCTCACTATCTTACTTACCCCAAGTCACACAGCTAGAAAGTAGTAGGACCAGGATTTATATCAGATCTAGTGCCAGAGGGGCTGATTATTGCCACTTCAGCACAGCCCTGACCTTGAAAAAGGGAACCCAGTGGTTTAAGTGAATACCAAGAGGTAATTGATTTCTACCTTTTCTACTGGGGGAGACGGCACTGTGATCCAGGATTTTTGAACATTTCTGAATAACCACATACTAAGCAATGAGACTAGGGCATGTCACTTCACTCCTCCTCAGACAGGATAAGTAATAACTCCTCCATAACAAGAGTTGTGAAAATTAAGGTTTAGAATAGATAATGTTTGACAAAGCACCAGGTATTCTGTAAAGAACTATATAACTTCGGTTTCAGTACAGTAAATGACTCATGCTTTTCTGAATCCAGATGTTAATGATGATATTGTTTACACTATTTTATTATAAACCTTCTTAAATACCTTGATTAAATGGGGAATCTATAGATAATATGGACACGAATAATTATAATATTTGATTTGATTTTTAAAAGCTGACCTCTTACCAAAAAAAGAAGTTGTCTTATAGTTTATAAATGCATATATATCATTATGCCAATCCTTTCACCTAGACAGAAAAAAAAATCACTGTTGTCATCTTAACAAAGATTTATGGAGCACATGCTATGTGCCAGAGACTGAGCTAAATATACTTTATTCTCCATCATCTTGTTTAATTATCAAGATACTTCTCTCCAAATAATAGATCAGGAAACTAAAGCCCTAAGCATCTAAGTAGCTTGACTGAGGTCATACCACTGTTACGTGAAAAAGGCAAGTTTTTAGAAGTATACATGGTGTATTTGATATTACTTTATACCACCTCTGTCAAATAAAACTTTTCAAAAGCCTGAGTGGCTTGCAATCAAGGTATCCAGGACAATAGAACATAGGCAAATGTTAAAAGCTAACTAGTGAATGTGTGTCTGTGTGTGTGTGAGAAGGGATGGGGAACAGGCAGAAAAGCATAAGAAAATTTAAGTTAAAGAAATCCACTGTAATTGACTGCAATTTGTAGCTCTGCACTTCTTCACATAGAGAGACATGTGTACACTTACCAACTAATTCATTAACCAACAAATAACTGAGCATTTACAATGGACAAGGGCAAGTGTTTCTGTCTAGAGAACGCAGAACACAAAATCACACAAATCATAGAACCTCCTCTGTGGACCTCACAAACTTCTGGATAGATTGGCAGATAAATGCCTTTAAATTATTATGTGTGTGTATGTGTGTGTACCACTTAAGTAAATTGCCTCTGGGGTATATTTAAAAACTGGTTCTCAGCAAATTGCCCTTTTGTACAACCACTTAAGGCAAGAAATGGGAAGAATGGACAACTTCAGAAAATATGAGCATAGGATTTGGACAAGAAGAGGTGAATTACTTAAATTGGTCAGGACATTGGGACATAAGATACATTTATCTTCAGTGGAACTTTGAGCTCTTTGGTAAAAAAAAAAAAAAAAAAAAAAAAATCCAGTGTCCTGAAAGCTAAATAAAGCAAACTGGGCCTCTGATTGCCCAAGGTTCAGATTAAGAGCCCAACTCTTCCATGGAAAACAGGAGGAATGAGACTGGATTTCCATTACAAATAACCCCAGAGTTCCGTCAGCAATAATTTCTTTAGAAACCCTTTAAGAAACCTAGAGGGCAGAGGAGAGGTAACCACCAGGCCAAGCCAGGAAATCAGGGAAATAATCTATAGCTGATTTTATTTTGTAGAGCACTTACTGCTGCAAATCACAGCGGGGGCAAAAGCAACCCCTGTCTAGAGGACCCTGTTATCAAAAGTTCCTTTCTCCACCCCTCAGGCAGAATGGCCTTGGCTTTCCTCCTGCAGTATCTTTGCATCCTCCCACCTCAGAAAACAGAAAATCTTGGAGTTAGAAACTTGGACATTTGCATCCCAATCCATCCAAGTAGCAGCTCTTTCCACAAGCAGGTTATCGCATGTCCATGTGAGTTTCCTCATCTCCCTAAATGGCCTATTTCACAGGGCTACTGAACCATTCAGGTGACATGGATATTAAAGCATATTGGGAGGTGATCAAATTTTCCAAACATAAAGGAATAAATAACTTAAAATCTAAAAGTTTTGAATACAGATGTTAATGAGGTCTGACAATTAAGTTCATGAAATGTTGCACTATTGTTGCTAACATTTTTTCATCTCAGAGGGATTATTCATTAGGAATTTGTGCTAACTGCACAAATCCTTTCACCTTCAACAGTTAACCATGTTTACTATTTGGAAGTGCTGAAAGGCCACATGAAAAAGTTAGATGACCTGAACTTTTCGCCAACAATTCATGACTCTTGCATCACAACACTGCACCAGCTCACAGGACACTGTCTGTGAGGGAGTTTTCAGCCAGTAAACAAATTGGAACATCCTCTCTACTCACCTGATCTGGCCCTCAGTGACTTCTTTCTTTACCTGAAGATAAAGGAAATATTGAAAGGAAGACATTTTGATGACACTCAGGACATCAAGGATAATACGATGACAGCCCTGATGGCCATTCCAGAAAAACAGTTCCAAAATTGCTTTGAAGGGTGGACTAGGCACTGGCATCAGTGCATAGCTTCCCAAGGGGAATACTTCAAAGGTGACTATAGTGATATTCAGCAATGAGGTATGTAGCACTTTTTCTAGGATGAATTCGTGAACTTAATTGTCCAACCTCGTATACCCATCCACAAATTGAAATAAAAATAAAACCAGTAAATGATGCACGTAAATCCACAAACACACAATTGGTCTACATAGACTGGAACACAAACTCCTTGACTGGTTTTCAAAGTCCCCTTCAAGATATTTCCAACACTATTCTCTAGGATTGTTTCTCTCTATCCTCTTTATGTCTTTTGCAGTCCTGTCAAATTAATTGCTCATTGACTCCACAGTCCAAAATTATGGGCTTGTTCTTTAATACCTCCATTTATCTATGCGGCGATTTCCACCTCTTGGAATACTTTTACTCTACATGTGTACATGTCCAATCTTGCTTAAATGCAATCTTCTCCAGGAAGGAAACCTTTTTTGATTTTTCCGTGTTACAAATCATCTCTACTTAATCTGAGTACCCCTAGCATTTTTATTTGCACCTCGTATTTGAATAATTTATATTCTCATGAGTTTATTCGTTCCTTAAGAGGAATGATTATGTCTAATTCCTCTTTGTCTCTCTTACCAAGAGAATGATATCAGCTAATTGCTAAAATTTATTGAGTACTTAACATGTATGATCTCTTTTAATCCTCATAGCTAAGGATATTGATACTTGTATTTTTCTCATTTCACAAATGAGGAAACAGTGTCCCAGAGAGGTTAAGAAAATTTGCCCAAGTACACAGCTATTAAGTGGTGAAGTCAAGTTGAAAACCAGAGATTTCCAGTCCTAGTCTATGGTTTTTAACACCCGTTACTCCACTTACTACATGTTCTTAGCATAGGAAGTACTCAATAATGCTTACTAATCGAGTCAATGAACAAATGCATAAATGAAGAAAGTGTGAGTTTTCAAGCATGAATATTCCCATCCCATGCATAGAACTTCATATTCCCTTTCAGGTAATGGCCATCAATGAATATTTCCTGAGTAAATGACTGAAGGAATCAATACTAGAACAGATGTCTGGGGGAATGCTGAGTCTAGAAATTCATTCGTGCTTTCAACATTTACTCATCATTCATTTATTCTTTCAACATTTGTTAAAAGACTGCTATGTGCTGGACAGATGGTATAGGAATAAAGAATAAATCAGACATGAGTCCCGGAGCTTACATTTTGGTGAGAGAAGAATTGACTTGTGTTTTTTGAGTCTAAGAAAGAGCAGACATTGTCAGAATGAAAATAATTCAAGCTCAGGGAATGGCCAACAAAACATTCAGAGGTGACCAGTAAGGTAAGCCTGATGCTGAACATGAAGAAGCCTACCCTTAAAGAGGAAATTCAGGGGAAGATCATGAAGAATAACTGGATGACTCATGCATCAAAATAGGAAGCTCTGTCTGGTAAGGAAGATGGTGGCATTGAGGTGGTAGAAACCACAAAGATTCTTCTCAAACACTTACCACAGTAGACTTCACCCTTGCTGCTTGGGTTACCATCTGAGGAGTGGAGGACCTGTTCACTGGCCAAGGGTCCAGAGAGGTAGTGCAGCATGGCGGTGGGAGACTCTAAGCTCTTGGTTTCACTGCCTCACACTGAACAAAAGCTCTCTGGGGTAGCGGCTCTGAAAAGTTGAGCATATATAAAAGTAAAGAGAATAACAATTCCTCTTTCACTAAGTTTGTGAAGACCAAAGAGTTAATACCTGTAAATGCATAGAATAATGCCTGGCTTACAGGAAGCACTCACTAAAGTTGGCTATTTTTAGTGTGCTTCAATCATTGACTCTAATTGTATATTTGAACTGAAAAATCCTCTGTGAATTTTAGAAGAAAGGATGCTTACATTTCACTTGGGTAGGAAATAGGAGTATAAATCATATATCTTGCATCTTATAAGAACTTCATTCATAAGATGACAGTTCTCCCATCAGTTCCAAGACTGACTTCTCTAATCTGCCATATAATTATCCTCTGCAGCAGAACTCCAAGTAGATCATGACATTCCATGTTCGTGGACTTCCACCCAAGACTTTAAGAGCAGCAACAAAATGATTCTGCTAAAATTACATAGTCACATTTTCTTTCACTTTACCAGACCATTGCACCTAACAAAATCCATGATCTATTTTGGATGTATATACATGTTATTCGGACCTAGAAAACAAATATTTCTTTATTAAGGCAAATACTGATTTAATCCACGTATTTCTTTTCTGTTTAAAACATCAAAATATACTTCTTTAAAATACATACATTAAAAGAAAAAATTATATTTATGCAAAGAATTTATAACCAGATTCTGAACCCAGTTCTACTGCAAAAAAAGGTGATTTTAAATGTTGCTGATAGTTTTTAACATAAGCCTGTTTTAGTACAAACAACTGTTTTAAAAATTATGAGTAATAAATATTTTCAAAATGTTATTATTTCTATTTATTTATTTATGTTTACATATCAAACATGCAACTTACCACCAGATGCTAGGGTCTTACTTTGCCTTGTTTTCTGCAAGATGCATTAAATATGAAGAATACACCGATAATGGGGGATTATTCTCAAATTGACTGGTAAGATAACTAAGTTGAATAGTCAAGAAAAAAAAAAAAAATCTCGAGTTTATTCCACACCAGCACCAGTCATATAAAATGTTTGGGGCTTGTTGGTAGGTGGGACACAGGAGTCGGTTGGAGATCATTTAGAGAAAGTGATGGCTATGGTGAAAACAGCAGGCTTTAGAGCCAGGAAGACTGGGTTCCAAATCTGGACTCTGCCACACAGAACATGTGTCTTCTGAGCCTCAGTTTACTCACCTGGAAAACAATCATAATAACACTAACTTTTAGAGTTATTGGAGGATTAGAGCTCATAGGATATGTGAAGTGCCTGGAACATAGTAGATGCTCAATAATTTTTAGTTCTTATGGTGGGTATCATTTTGATATATTTGCATGTAGATACAATTAGATGGTGTTTGTCATGTGTTTATTTGTTGTGTACTGATATTTTAAAAGGCATGTTAGCAATCCTCAGTCCATGAGGCTGCTCCCTGGGGAGCCAGGAGAGGCTGGCTTATTTCTATATTCCATAAAATTTTCTGTAGCTCCTGTTCCAATGCACACTAGAAAGACCATCACTCTCTGTACATACTCATCATATGATCATTGATAATGAAAAGTAGAACACTCTATTAGGAGTAAGGAGACCTATGATTTAGTCCTGACTCCATCTCAAAAGGGTTCTGTGGCCTTGGGTCAGTTGCTTCCTCTCTGTGGGCCTCAGTTTCCTAATTATAAGATGAGGAAATCAGAAAAGATTTCCTGGGAATCTTTCAGTTCTAAAATTGTATTAGGTACATAAATCTATAATTTTCTGATTTAGGCATAGTTTCAAGAAAAAGAAAACCTGTAGAAATTACTAAAGTGGTCGGAGAGTTTAATTGTCCATTTTGTGTCTGAAAAGGTGTGATATTGACCTGATTTTCACATGTGCTCTTGAAAGCTAAAATCAAAGTAAATCAGATCAAGTTCCTTTCCCTGTGACCAAGGAAAGATTTCCACACGCATCCCATCATCAGTACCTAAGATTGATTGTCATTTGTAAATATTTCTCTAGGCCTGGCAATAGATGTGTACTATGTGCAGCATACAATTTGTCCACTCTGCTGACCATGGACTTACACATGTGTTAGGATTTAGGGTGTAATCTGTGGCCGTGCACCCTATTTGCATCTATTGAGGTCATCAACCACATGTAGCCTCAAGTGTCTTTGGGAAGTGCTATTTTGCTATGATGAAACCCTTCCTATATTTGATTGAACCAATAAAAAAGTCCAAGTTTAAATCATCCAACTTCTAAATCTGACCAATCATGGAATGGGCAGAGAGTCCCCAACTTTGGAGATATCTAAGAAGGAGTTTGATGGAAACTTTCTTCGCTGTGTTACGTTGGAGATTCAGATATAGAGTAATCTTTAAAGGCCTTCTGAGCCCAACAATTTTATGATCTCTCATTCTATTTATTCTTATCAGGCCAACTCTGAAAATGTGGGTGATGGGTTTCATCTTTATATTTTTAAAAAAAAAATGAGTTCAAAAAGAAAGGGGAGCCAAATCTACACATGAGCTAACTGACCCTTTTAATACAAAAGATACCAGTATTCCAGGATTCTAAGCCACAGGTCTCTGGGTAATGCATTTCAATTAAATATGGATGGCAGAATTATGAAAAAAAAACGTTCAGTAGAGGTAACTGACATGCCCAGACCTGGACGTGGCAAACAAGAGGGGGCAAGATTAAGTTCTTGGTATTTGTTGTTGGTTCTTGACGATTATCTCTCTGCCTACTTCTCTCTGAATCTTCTGAGAATCCCTGGACTCAGCTTGGTTTGTGCCCAGCTCTGTGCCCATGGCTCAAAGGATTGTTATAAAATTTTATCCAGTCTTTCTCCACTTGGCACGATGCCTACTTCGACTCACAAGTTAAATTTTGCACTTCCTTAAAATGTAGTATTTCCCAACCGAACCTGCATTAATCAACCAAATAGTATAACTACGCATGCACGGCTCAAAGCTCAACACTGGCTAATGATAGGTGGCTTTCTCTTATACCTGGCTTATCTTTCCTGATCCAGCTGAGACTTGACCACTTGAAAAGAGGTGCACGGGAAGAACTGACATGCAACAGGAAGAACACTGTGTCAAATTGCCATAATTGTGCAAGAGACAGGCATTTGCAGCATTCGTCCAGATCTGGTAAGGTGGTTGAGTCTTGGTTCAAACTGTGGGGCTTGGACAGTGACTCAGGAGTTAAAGAATGGCATGCGAAGGTGCTACGAAAGAGGATTCCTGCCCTAACTCTCTACTTGGGCTTTTTAGAAGGCCCTATGGCCCTCCTCCCTTCGGTTTTCTGATTCCCACTACTCACCTTGTCTTTGTCTTGATTTGCTGGCTGGATTAAGGAGTAACACTGTCCAATACTGGTAGGCATGGCAGCTTGGTCTATGGATCAAGAAGTGTTGGGAATCTTTACAGGATATACCCTGGCTTCAGGTAGAACCCAAAACTGGGGAGAGAGGCCCATCCCTGGAAGGATTGTACCTGAAAGGTCAGGTCCATGCTTGCTAAAATAGGACAAGGTGTCAAGGCCTGGCTCACTCCAATGTCTCTTTTAGGAATAACAGGTGGGTGGTAACACTACTAGTTGGAGAGCAGGGCTCATGTTTCTGCTCCTGTCTGTTCCTGTCTGGGGTTACTGTGACCTTCTCTGTTTGGAGAAAACTATTTGGCTCTACACTAAAATATAAGTTTCATTAACCACTCTCCTTCCATGAAAACAATGGTATCTCTCTCTTTCTGCCCTTTTTCCTCTTCCTTCTTTTCTGTCTTCCTTTGGATTGTTTAGGTTATGGTACATGTTCAAGCAGGGGATTTAAATGTTTAACATGGTCACCGGAGAAGCCCAAACATAAGAGTTTTGAATCTGTTGGTGAAAAAAGAGAAATGATACTGGCTATTGGGTGAATGGTGACGTCAAACAGAAGCCCATGTTCTGTTCCATACAGTGTAGCTGGGATGTTTCACTCCAAGAAGAGGATTAAACAACAGAGCTTTCCAGGAAAAAATTTACTTTTATTTATTTATTTATTTATTTTTGTTCCTTCTATCTTCTTTCCCTTTCCATTCAGAAATACTAGCGTTTGATACCTGGAGACCAGTTTCATTTTGTGGAGAGGGCTAATGCTACTGAGGACTAAAACTAACACTAAAATTAATAATATTCAAATGTTTTTCTATCCACTGTGTTGATCCTCTGAAAGTTCAAGTATGGATATTATCCCAGCTTTTCATGGAGTAAACCAGGGCCAGAAAGTGAAATGCTTTTCTCAGAGTTAAACACTGAATAGACAGAAGCATCAAAACGTGGTCATTTGTCTGCCTTTAGGCTTAGTCTGTGTCTGTCTATATCTTGCTGCCTCTTCCTACGCGATACTCTTTTAAGATTGTCTTTAGACTTTCGAGTTAGGTTCATGGAGTTACTAAGGTGATTAAGAAAAAAAATGGAGCTTTGAAATGGTCATGTTCTCATCCTTCTTTCTTTGCACAGTGTCTGGGTATCAAAGGAAAGTATCAAAGCATTATTTTTAAAAAGAATTTTAAAATATTTAAATTGCTTTGAAAATTCACTGGCCCGTGGTTACCTGACTAATGCCAGTAATAAAATCCTGATATCCAAACCACACCCTTTTTTGGTTTTTCTTGGGTCATTACTTGTCTTAGCTGAGTGGCTTATGTGCAGGTTTATTGGTAGGAAGGTTTTCTGGGAGCAATCACCAGGTATGAGGTTTCTGTTGAGATCCAGGAAGCAACTTTAGATAGGCACCTATCTGTTATCAGTGAGAGGAATGAAACATAGAGCACACATCAAGCTGATTGGCTCCACCCAAGAGCTTTGTCCAGCAGTCTAGACTGCTTGATCACCACCTGGATCACATCAGGACTAGTGGGAAGAGAAGAGATGACTATTCATCAGAAGCTGGGTCTGCTGCCGTAGGCAGACCAGGGTCTTGAAAGGAAACGAACCGATTTAGTGTGCCTGCCTGTGGGAGAAATTTTCCTGTTCCTACCAAGTGGGGATAAGATTAGAGCACCCATTCTCTCCTCTCTCCTCCTCTCTTGATCATTATCAGCTTCATGAAATCATCCAGGGGCGGGGAAACTTGGAGAGATCAGGTGCGGTGGCCAGTGCACTCAGCCAGGAGTGTGAAATCCCTGCTTCTCTCCAGGCTCTGCGTGGTCTTAGACAAGTCATTTGACTGTGGGTTTCAATGTCCCCATTTATCAAATGGACTACATGGCTTTTGAGACTTCTAAGCCAGACACTCTTTGATGCTATCTAGAATATCAGATTCCAATCTGAACATGCTTAACCAAAAATGCCAAAAAAATCCCCAAGCTTCTTGTCTTTGGTTTGCCTCTCTCTCACCAGGATTGCCAGGATGACAGTGGGTAAGAGGAGTAACCCCTTTCCCCATGGCAGTTAGAGGTCTCACTGTGATCAGCCAGCTTATCCCTTAGCCCACCATCCCCATCCTTCCCTCCACCAATGACCTTAGGCTCTGGCAAATAAAACACACAGACACAACAGGAAAGTCCTCATGCGAGGGCTCTCACTTTGGAGAAAAGAAAAGGGAGACCCTGAGAGTGTGAGATGGGCCTAGACTCTAGCCTGGGCGGCCTGCAGCGCTAGTTGAGTACCTATTCTACAGCACCACCAGACTGGATATTTCTTTCTTTAAACTCTCACTTGGGTAAGATAATATCTTCTGTTCATGACTCTCAGAATCCAGAGGTTTAAATTTACTAAACTTAAATCAAATGATTATCTATGCAGTTCTCCTATATACATTCTCTTTCTTCCACGTTGTCTCTTCCTCATAACTAACTTTAAAATTCTAACTGCTTCCAATGTATTATCTTAAATTTTTAGAGAAAAAAGGGTGTTAGGTAAAGTAAGCAATAAATGAACAATAAATATGAACAATTAAATAATTTCTAATTTGAATACTTGTTTAGTGTACAAAATTAGAAAGCCTGTAAATAAGAGTAAAAATTCAACCTCTCATTATCCCATCATTCAGAAATATCCACTGTGAACACTTTGGTGAGTTTCTTTCCAGTGTATTTTCTGTATGTATACATTCATATTTACCATTAACACTTTTTTCATTGATATTTCGAAGGGGTTTTTAGGACTTTATCACTACATACTTTTGGTCTTATATTAGTTGTGTGAGATCTAATTCCAATTACTCCATATCACTTATGGTGGTTCTTTTTCTAGTAGAATCCTGATTGACACAGAAAGCATGTTACTGAAACTCCTAAAAACATGTCAGGTCTGGATTTTGGTATTGAATTTCTCACCTGGATATATTTCAAAAAAAGAATTTTGAAGCATCGGACAATATGTTCCAAAACAGCTTCAGGGTTTTTAAAAAGTCAGCTACTGACTATTACATTTAACATTTATTGAACATCTGCTATACATGTCAGACATTGTGCTAAGTGATTTATACATATTTTATTACTTAATCCTAACTCCCTGGGGGTAAGTAATATTATTGTTCCTATAATATAGATGAGGGAATCTTAGGCTGAGGGAAGTTACATGGCCCAAAGTTACATAGCTAGTAAGTGGTAAAGTCATGTTTCAAACCCAGGGTCTACACTCTGAGCTCAAAATTGTCACTCTCTAGCACACCACGCTGGAGAGGCCTCACCTATTGGAAGGAGAGCAGGGTCTCAGGGCAGTGGCTCATACTGTGGGAATAAATAACCCTGTGGCACGAGTCCTGCTGAGAAAAGCAGTCAGTGTGCTGGAATGAGCACTGGACTCCGAGTCAATAGCTATGGGCTCCAGTCTTCCTCTTCCAACATGCCAGCCATATGACCCTGGACATTTCACTTTCCTGGCTGGACATAATGTTCTCATATGTTAAAGGAGGATAATAGTATCTGTCTTCGAGGTTGTGTTAAGGATCAAGAGTGATAACATGTAAATGTACCTGGCATGTTTCCTGGCATATATATTATAGTAAATACTAATTGTGTTTAGTTAAATCTGAACCTGAGCAGAAAGTTTCAAGTGGAAATCTGGTTTTTAGTCGTGGGTTGAACACTTGGTATGTGGTTTTGAACAATATACTGGGGCCCTTCTAGGCCCCAGCTCCTCATCTTTCTAGGAGGTTGTTGGACTAGATGACCTCTACAATCCTGTCTCAGATTCTGGGCCTTTGGTGGGTCTTAAGAGGAAAGAATGTGGCAGATGGTATCTTCTCTTCTCAAATCAGTCTGAAATGAGGCCAAAGTTCTCAGAATACAGTGTGTTTCTCCTTGGCCCCTCTGCCCTGTGAATGTTCTTGACTAGATAAAGCACTGGAGCCTTCTGAAATGTCTGGGGTGTGATGAAAATCACAAATATTTCTTAGAAGCAAGGGGTAAGACCTTGGACTGACAGGACACTGCTGCTTTTATTAGGTCTTCTCAGAAAGGAGGGTCACAGCTTCACAGTATTTCCAAAGATGAAAGAAAATAACTCCTTGTCTCACTCCAAAAAATAGTTAGGAAATCACAAAGCCACATGATTTCTTGAGTCTTTTATACTCACTCACTTTGTGATACATCTGTAAGACAACCAGCTGAGTTGTAACTGAAGGGCTCCAAGATACTAAGCCCTGTAGGGAGTGGAGAAGTGCCTTCATTCTCACTCTGAAGATGCCTCTAGTCTGCCTCTATCAAGGAAATATAAAGGGCAGAGTTGAAGGGCATAGACAAGTTTTGCTAGCATTTCACAGAAAGGATAATCAAGGTTTTCTCCTATCTCCCCGTCTACCCCGCATTCATGTGGCTGGGCCTCCTCTTCCCCACACCTCTAACAGGGAGAATCCCAAGGCTCGGCCCTTGGACCACTTCTCATTCCATGCTCACTTCCCTGGAGATCTGTTTCACAGTTTCAATAAAATCCTAACACTGACAACTTCCAAATTTCTATTTCCAGCTTAGAGTTCTCTCTGGAACTCCAGACTCAGGAAACCAGCTGCTTGCTCAGTCATCACCGTTTGACTGTCTATCGGTGTCTCAAACCGAACACATCCAAATTCAAGTTCCCGATGTGTTCCCAACATCTTCAAATCTGCTCCACCTGCAGCCTTTCCTTTGCTGGCAAATAACCATCCCATTTGTTACGGTTGTTCAGACCTAAGAACTTAGAGCAATACTTGAGTTCTGTTTTTCTCCACAACCCACATCCAAACTACCAGGCTCTGCCTTAAAAATATATACAGAATTCAAACACTCCTCACCATTTCTGAGTCCAAGCCACCATCATCTCTCTCCAGGATTATCACAACAACTTCCTAAATAGTCTCTCTGTTCCCACTTTGCCCATCTCAACACAGCAACCAGAGGGATTGTATGAAAATAAATTTTAGATTCTGTCCAAACTCTCAGTGGCTTTCCATCTCATCCAGAGTAATAGAAAGTTCTTCCAGTGCCCGAGGGTGTGTATACAACGTACTCCCCTTTCCTCTCTGTCCTCCTCTCCCACTGCTCTTCCTTCCTCCACTCTGTTCTAACTACACCAGCCTTCCTACTGTTCCTCAAACATGCCAGGTACCCTTTGGTTTAGGGCCTTGGTGCTTGCAGTTCCCTCTGCCTGGTTCTCTGACCCCAGGAGATCCAAATAGCTCTCTCCTTCACCTCTTTTCAGTCTACAATGTAACCTGCTCAGTGATGCCTTCCCTAGCACCATATCTCACCTTGCATCTTTCCCCCTCACACATATCCTGTCCCCTTTCTCTGCCTTTTCCCCTGTTTAGCATTTATTATCATAAAAACGACTGCACATATTTACTTTCCAGTATATTCTCCCTGCTAGAAAAAAACTCCAAAGGGCAGTGAAGCACAGTGCCTGGCATTCAGTAAATGGTAGTTGAAGAAACGAGTGGGGTGGCCCAGAAGCCCAGGTTTGAGCTACGATCTGAACCCGAGGATCTGAGTGACCAGAACCTGAGAAAAGAGTGCTTGGGAGAGAGGGCCACTGGGCAAAGGCCAAGTAGGGTCCAGTGGGGGTGGGGAGGACCAGAATAACTGACTTGTTCTCTATTAGACTTTACGTTCTGTTTTATTTCTTCCAGAATACCTATTGTCTGTCTTTTAGTACATACCAAAAACTCCCGTGGCTGCTTGGCATAATAGGGAGCTCAAGGCTGGAATTCAGAGTCCAAGACCTGAATCCGGAAGTGCGACCCTGCACTAACTACTTAACCTCCCTGACCCTCTGCTTGCTCGTCTGTCAGAGGAGGATAACAACACTGGCTTGTTGTTCTCATAGGGCTGTTGTAAAGACCAAATGAGTAACGGACAGGCAAGTGCCCCGCATTCCGAAAGCTGGATGACCGCAGTGGGGATTAATGCAGGGCAGGTGAGTGTCGCTGAGACAAGAACTCAGACTCACATACAGGTTATCTACTTCAGCGACAAGGAAAGGAGGAGAAGGGGTTCCAAACTAGAGACTAATCCAGTCATCTTTCACCTGAGCTTCTGAATATGGGAGGGATACAGGAGGTGTTGGAAGATGTACCGCCCTGAGGACGTGGCTAAGTGTTCAAATGAGGTGTTGTTTATTCCCCATGCACCAGGTTCTGGGGATTACTTCTCCCCTTTCATCCTTACATACATTTGTGAACTGGATAGTATGACCCCTTTCTTTAGAGATAAGAAAACAAAGACTCAGAGAGGTTAAGTAACTTGCCCAGAGTCACACAGGTCCTTGGTGTCAGAGTCAGAAGAAGCCACCTTTGTTTTAAGAGTCTGTGCTCTTTCCACAAGCTGCCTTTTCCGTGATCTTAAGGCAACTAATTCAGCAGCCGACAGTGCTGCCCCAGTCACTTCAATTTGGGCAAGTGAATAGTACGTGACTTTAACACCAGAGGCCCAAGCAGATAATAGACTGTGAACTATTAAACATAATTCCAAAAGTGAAAAGGAAGGTCCATGTGCCACCTGTGAATCCAAACCCTTCTTTAGGCCACTGCCTTGTTCTACGAATGGTTTCTCATGGCAACACACAATAACAATTTACGAGAAACCAGGATTTTGAGCTAAATATTTTGTAAGACCATAAGAATAATATAGTTGGTCTTTTTAACCATCAGAAAAAAAATAAAGTAAAAGCAGTAGTGTAAGAAACGACATGACTTTTTCGTTAATTAGCAATCCCCGTCTAGATTGTGGTGACACTTATGCAGCAACTCACCTGTTGCCTGCCGCATAATGGGGCTTCATCAGTGTTCACTGAAAGCATGCAGATATCTCCATGAGTATGTATAACATGTGGGGTAATGAGTGTGGTGTTTGGTAGTAATGGATATAAATTCATTTGAATATGTGATAGATGTACAGATGAATGGATACTGGGCCCATAGGCCGGAGAGATGCCAAATAAAATAAAATTAAATTGAATGAAAAAGCCTGTGTCAAACATGAAGTCAAATTAAAAAGCCTCCTGTAACAGTGTATAGGAGACTGACAAAACACACTCTTTAAAATTTTATGCAGCAGAAACTTTTCTGAGCACCTCCTGGGTGCTGGTGGAAAGAAAAGAGAGGCATCTCTCTGTGCCTTGGCCTCAGATAACCATAAGAAACGTATGTAGGCAGTTTATTTTGTAGGTAAGAACTACTTGGATTTGGAGGCAAAGGAGGACCCTTTTCCCTATGGTGTGGAGCCCCAGTTGCCAAGGGCTAAGGGCAAACGAGGTGTGGGTCGTCCAGTGCACTGAACCATTTGAGACCGCAAAATTGAGCTACAGGAAGGAGGGTTACACAGTGATTCACAGATAGACTTTTAAAAAATAAAAACAAGCCCCTCCCTAGCCGCCACCACCATTTTCTGTAGGTGCTGTGGAAACCCTGAACATTGGGTCTTTGCAAGGAAGCAGAAAACTTAGTGAGAAGGGATTAGGTCAAGAGTATGGGCGTTGGCTTGAACTCAACCAGGGTTTGACAACCCCCATCTACTTCTTAGTTCTTTGATCTCACAGAGACTAATTCCATTTAGAGCCCCTGGCTCTTGACGTGAAAAATGAAGAGACCTGCCTGTCATCTTGTCTGAAATACGATGAAAAGGATAAAGGGGGTCAAATATAGGGTTACAGAAGGAGACTGGACTTCAGGATGGTAAGCCCACGATAGAGTATATAAACGTCATATTATAAAGTTGTACACCTGGGATTTATGTAATGTTATTAACAATGGTACCCCCCAATACATTTCATAAAAAATAAAATTGAAATAAGATTAGGTCTCAAGGGGCTCAGGAGAGCAACAGGATCCTAGCATTTCTCAGTATCTCATTCCTTCCCACACCCTCGATGTTCCCTCTGCCTCTAACTCCCCAGGCACACTTCGGCAAAGCACTGACTACCATCTCTCTTCTCACCTACCACATTCAGGTGTTGGGCCAGATGATCTCTAAGGTTCTGTTACATGAATCTAACTATCTAGTCCTATTTTTTCACCAGATGACTGTGATAGCTGGACAGTATATCAAACAGTCTACTTTCTACACTTTATGTTAACGAGCCACTCACTGTGTTTTACTGCATTAGATCTCAAAGGAATACCTGTGAAGTAGCAAACCAAAGCAAGAGGCACAGAGAGGAATCATTCAGCTTGCAGGGGAGACCCCACTGAAAAGCTTGACAACAGCATTAAACACCGAGGCCCTTCATTAGAACCTTGGCCTTGAAAGTGGAAACTTCCCAATTTTCACTCTATACATTCTCCCTCCTCTTGCACTAAAAGCTTTTAGTCATCTTATCTCTCTTTTCTGTTGTCTCTTTCGAATGTTGCCATTCCAGGCTGAGGTCATGACTCTCTTAAGAGCTTTAATCAAATCCGGAAGGCAACAGGACTGAACACAGTCGTCTGTACCTAGTTCCCGGACTGAACATGCACAAACAAAGCCGTTGCTTGGGAATACAGCCCTTGCTGCCTGAAGCCATGGGGTTGGCTATGAATTTTTCCCAGCTCTTGCCTGTTTGCCTTTCTTTGACATTGGACATACTTGTCACTGGATCCATGGTGGAGCCATTCTCGTTCTCTAGCCACTGATTTTTATATTCCCCCGAGAGGGCCTAGAACTATGCCCTACACAGCAGGTACTCACTGAGCTGGAGATGGGACTGCCAGCTAGTCCCAGATTGCATCAAATATTTCAGCAATTGCATTGAATTGCTGGCCCGTCTTAAGTGTCCCAGCCTTTCCCTCATAGATTCACAAAGCCAATGAACTCCTAATAATACAACTAATTTTTAAAAACTGAAGCTAGGTTTCATGTTTAAATGTTGACTTCCACCACACAGGAAATGTTGGCCAAATGTAGTAATCACTGGAGGATTTTGGCAAAGAAATTAATTGGGATTTTCCATTCTCAGAGAAGCTGCATATGGTAATGAACCGGTACTGCTCCATCCACAGGAGTTCCCAGGGACCAAAGAGTGGGTCCAGAGAGTGGGACCAAAGAGCAGGAAACTGGAAACCAATAGTCCTCATAAGGGAATCACTAGTGTTCTCAAAAAAAAAAAAAAAAAAAAGTCATGCAGTGGCAGAATTGAATTGTTTGCTCTTTTGAAATGCACCACCACCTACCTCTCAGGGTATAGCGGGAATGAAATTAGAACACATATATAAAAAGGCTAGCCCAGGGCCTTCCTCAGAGTAAAGAAGTTAAACAAGCAGGTTTTGAACTGCATGCTGCAGCTAACTAGCCCAGCTTTCGCATTCTGGGTCGCAGTTTCCTAGTCTTTCTCGTTGAAATAATGATCATGGCATACTCCACAGGGTCACCGTAAGAAGCACATTAACGAATGGTTGGGAAAGTTCTTTGCAAACGAGACAGCTTTCTAGACAAAATAAAGCATTATTCGGTGTATACCTAATCTCTGTGCCATTGTTTCAGCTCTTGTCTCTGTCTTAAATACCTTGCTTCCCCATGCCCCTCTCCGAAACCTACCTGTTGAAGTGCCAGCCTTCATTCATAGTGCAGTAGAGCACAAATGGCTAAGAGCAAAGACTTAAATCGCTAGGGTTCAAATCCCAACTCTGCTTGTTTGCTAGTTGTTTGACCTTAGATACGTTACTTAACTTTTCTGTGCTTCAGCTTCTTGTCTGTAAAGTGAGGATGGCAATACCATCCATTTTATAAGGTGGTTGTTAAGGATGAAATAAGTTCACATCATAAAGTATTTATAACAGTACATACTAAGTACGGTCTATCTGTTAGCTCTTATTATTTCAAAGCTATGCTTTTTATGTTGATGTCTATTTCATGGATATGTCCATTATTTTACATTATTTTATTATTATGTTCAAACCCCACCCCTCCAAGAAACGTTTGCAGATCTCTTAGTTTGAAACAATCATGTTCCCGTATGCAACTAAAGTGTATCAGTTGTAGCTCACTGATAGCCCTGGGCATTGCTTGTGTGTTTGTTAATCTCTCCTGCAGTGGCCTTAGAGGCCTGAGTGACAGAGGCTTCCTCTTTTACCTCTGTATACATGGTTGATGCACCTCAAATACTTGTTGAATTGGATGGAACGTATGCAAATGTATACATTGGACAATAATAGCTAATCACAACCTCTATTTGACAACTGTTATTTTAAAGATTGTACACAATTGCAACCTTTAGTGACATACCAAACATATAGTATGTGCTCAGTAAATGTATTTACTTGGGTAAGATAGACAGATAACTAAAGGTACATAAAATCCAGTGAAAGTTTTCAGTTTATTGGGTCCCTCTCATTCAAAACATGTATTAGATAGCTAATTTACTTAGCTTAGGTGTCAGGGCTGGATGACGATATCAAGGAGAAGAACATCAGGCATTCACATTCAAGAGGAGAAATAGTCCAGTTACTGAATAACTCCAGAGGACCAGAGATGCTGAGCTGAGTAGGATGGAGCTGCACGGGAATGTCCCTTCAGTAGCTCAGTCATACTCTAAGACTTGGACCGCCTCGATGTCAAATATCTCAGGTAAGTTTATTTGAGGTGTGACTGCACCTTCTTTTTCATTAAATAGGGAACGAGGAGAGAAGGTTCCATGTTGATTAAAGGAAGAGGGGAGCAGGTTTGTCATGAGGGTGTGGTGGTTTACACGCAGCAGGTGAGAATATGAAAGAAGGGAGGTGACACCATGAGCTACATCTATAGAATTATATCCCATATGAAAGATTTCTCATTCTCAACTATTTAATGTTAAATGTTGACAAAACAATGTAAAACAAAAAAGTGCTGGCCCGGAAGGGAAGTGAGTCTCCCGCAAACTCCACTTCTAACAATGGCTTCACTTCTTTAGCTCCCAATTTTGCTATCAATTGTGAAATTAGTCTGTACTGGAGTATTTCTAAGGACCATTACACCTTCACTGGTTTTTTAATTCTAATTGTTAACATCAGATCTGACATGAACACCAATCCTTTCTCCTAGCTTCAAATACTACCTGTAGTTTGATACATTTCAAATTTATGTCTTCAAACCAGACATTTCTTTTGAGTTCAGGTCTTGATTAGCCAACTGCCTACATCTACTTGAGATATCTCAAACACACCGAATTCAAAACTGAGTTCTTGATCGCCAGCAATTGCCCCCCTGCAAGTTTCTCTTCCACAGTATTTCTTTCTAACTCAATAAATGCAAATATATCCACTAGTTGCCCAAACTAGAAACTTGGGATGTAGTCTTAATACCCATCTCAGCTTCACCAGCCACCCTTGCTCAATCCAATCTTTCTTTCCATCTTATCAATTCTACCTTCAAAGTATGTCTCAGATCTTTCCACACCTCACCATCACAACTTCCACCTCCCTAGTCCAAGCTACCTTCATCTCTCACCAGGACTCTGAAAAGAGCCTCCTCAGGAATCTACTCTTGACCCTTTCTAATTCATCTTCCATACAATAGCTGGGGTGCTTTTAAAATATAAATCAGATCGTGTCATCACCCTGCCTAAAAACCTTAAATGACTTCTCAATACACTTAGAATAAACTCTGAATTTCTGGCCATGGTCTACAAAAGCCTGCATGTTCTAGCTCCTGATTCTCCCCCCAAAGTCCTCGTCTATTACTCTCTGCTTGTGCTACATTGGCCAGGTCCCTGAACACGCCATGGTCTTACCTCCTTCAGGGTTGTTTGACCTATATTCTCTCTCCCCCGCATACTTTCCCCCTCACTCTTGGTATGGCTAACCCATCTTTTTCAGATCTTAGCTTAAAGTTTACTTTACAAAAGAGACAATCAATATACTAGGTAAATTATGTCTTTCCCCTATCTCACAGCACCTTACCCATTTCCTATATTTCAGTCATCATAATTTATGATAAATACTCACCTGTGGATTTACTAGTGTAATACTTGTCTTCTCAACTAGACTATAAGCTCCTCTAAGAACAGGTCTGCAATTATTCTATATATATATGGAAAATCTAGTCCGGAGCTTCGTACATAGTAGGTGCTCAATTCATAACTTTTGTGGCGACATATTGGTAAGACTGAAAATATCAATATATAATTATTCTATTCTGAAAAATCCAACCAAATGGGTGATAAAATGAGGAAATATAGTTGAATATATTGTTTCTCCAAACTTTTCATTTCCTAATCCCTAGACACTTATAGCACTCCTCCATTTTCTTACTGAATCTTCCCAGGTTTTGGAGTTGAGAAGGAAAACATCTTGGTATAATATTCCTTTGCTCTGCTCCCCCAGACACATTTAGCTTTGTCCAGGAATGTGGCTTCTTCCACAGATATGGTTAGGTGAGAGGTGTTGGAAAAGGCAGGGTGGAAAGTGTTAAAAAAGGAACCATATGGGGGCGATAGCTGCCCCTACATAGGTTGGACATCATCCCAGCTCACCCACGTTGGTGGAGGTTGTTTTTTTGTTTTGTTTTGTTTTTTTTCATGCCATATACATACACTGTTCTCATCTTCCCACCTCTAGGAATAAATACCACAATGAATGAGGTGTTGATCACGGGCTCGGTGCTGGCAAAACTGCAAGTATGAGCAGACAGGCTCCCAGTTCTAGGAGTTCTCTCATGCCATCACCACCCACTGCCCCTGAGCCCTTTGGAGACTGTTGTGCACCCATTCCTGCTGAGGCCACTGGGCATTGTGTTCCACTTAGGTGTCTATTGTTGTAGATTGCAGGAAGAAGGAATATGGGCTCTTGAGTAGACTTCTTTATCTTTAACAAAGGTCTGTTGCTTCATCTGCTTAATTACTGCCTGGTTCCCTTACTAGAGTGAAATCCTTACTCCTCTCCAGCGCCAATGCTCATATTTTCTTTCCTTCTCCCTATGAAAACCAGCTTGCTCCCAATCCCTTTTCATATGGATCTCGATATTCGGGAGATCCACTTGGCGTTTGTGGCAGAGACAGGAAGGATAGATCCGGGGATTTTCTTAGCAAGACGGAGCTGGCCCAGGGCTCCCTGTCATTCATACCTTTGCTAGAAAGTTATTCCATTTCCTTGTTTTAGTAACTTACCCATTAACTCAATTGCTTACAAAATTTATAGAAATCTACCTTATGATCCTAGAAAACAGCCCTGATAAATTGGGACTTCATTTATACCTTTCTCTAAGACTGAAGTTAGCTCAAAACAAGTGATTTTTTTTTTTTCATTTGAGTGCAGGAGAAGGGTGGGGAGGGGTTAAGGTAGAAAGAGGAGAAAGAGGAAGAAGGTACCAAAAAGGAGGATCTAATACTGGATTTCAGTTCCCACTACTGGGAAATGGTTCATTTCCAATTCTGCATTTCAAGAATGAAAAGACTTTCTGATGATCTTTTTCATTTTCTTTGGATCAGTATGAATCCTTAGCAGTAATTTATGTCTTCCTGTACTTAAATGGTTAAAATATTTTGGGAAGTGAAATAACCACATTTAAGGATGATTACAAAGTCAAGACAGGGCACTTCAAATACATTGTTCCCCAGATATAAGCTGTTTCAGAATCTGTAATCTGTTCTGGAACAACCTGATGACTTGTCTGTGAGAGTTTGCTCATTAGATTGTCCATTCATTCAACATTCAACCACCACATTGAACTGTGCATTATGATTGTCAAAGTACTTTCCCTTCAATTGTCCTTGATTCTCACGAGAATCCCGTGAATACATTCCCTTAACAAACATTACCATTTGGAGAACCAGAAACCGAGACCCACAAAGTTAGTCAGTTGTGGAATTTAAACTGGAACCTAGATCACCAGATTTTACATCAAATTCTCTTTCAGTTCTACCTACTTTAATTTAATCAACAGCACATGGTTGTGCTGGACACAAGTCTAAGAAAACAAAAATCAAGTCTCTTGTCTTGAGGAGCTTCTAGCCTACCAAAGAAAGGCAGCAACAAAGCATGGGTGTAGAGTAGAGGTAAGTACAGGGGTTCTTGGAGTAGGCTAAGAGCCTGGTGTAGGAAATTGTGGCAGGAGACAAGACTGGAAAGAAGTCTGAGGGCTTAAAGTGCTTGATTTATTGATTCACAACCACCATCATCAAGTCTTCTCAATATACAAGTACCTTCGCAAATTATGGCCGTTAGTGTTGTTATTAATCTTTTCCTATCCCATTTTCTTTGGAGTGTTTTGTTGGCATTTTAATGCCAGTGCTTCCAAAGGCCAAGGTTGTTAATGGCAACTTGATGTTTGGACATTGAAAGTTTCTGAACTTCCAACTTACTATAAGATTGCTGAAATCTTGTGTGGTGGTATCATGCATGTGCCATTCTACTGAACTCATCCTTGCCAGGCCATAGAAAGGAAATGGTTATATCTCCTGGCACGTAGGTCCAACCCTGAGGCAGTTAGGGCCTTGGTGACCAGGGTGCTGTGGAGACTGGTCTAGATGCAGGGCTGGCACCTGGAGATATCACCTGTCAGTGTATTACCCAAAGGTCTGGTATGCCCAGAGGGTTGGGGTGGACTTGGGCTTAGCTGAGCAGGCATCAGAATCTGTTAAATGTCCATTCCTATTAGGGATAGGGTTAAATTCTGGAGTCCAGCCTGTGGATGTTACTTGAGGCTGTGTGCTTTGGAATAATATGATGTTGGGTGATCTGTTTGATCATGGTAGGATGTGTCAGATATAGAAGATATAAAATCAGGGTCCAGGCAAAGCTCTGGCCTGCAGGCTGAACCAACCTAGAGATGGTAGAGAAAGCCGGGGCTCTGTTTGTGCTCCAGGCTCTTATGAATCTTCTTGCATTGGGTATTGGGTATTACTGGATGGTACATTGATGTGGATGGGTTATATCCTGTTCTAATCAATACTGGATGAAAACTCAGAGGCTGAACCTGCTCAGGGAGGAAATCAATGCCTCGTACTGATGTTAGAGTAGGATGTAGGTCACAGCATGTGAGAAGAAGCCATAGAGATTTTGGGGGCTCAAAATTAGGACATTTAGGGCCTAGTCCTAGCTCAGGACTTTTGCATCACCTAAAGCAAGTTTCAGCACCTTTCTGGGCCTTTGTTTCCTTAGTTGACTGTGTGACCCGCTGGATCAGAGTCCCTTATTGTATTCATATTTGTTTCCCCAGCATTTAGCATAGTGTCTACCCCAAAAAAGATTGCCAATGAACTGTGCGTTGTTTGAATGAAATAATGAGTGAATAGAGTGAACTGAGCAGAAAGAATTGCATCAGTGGCTTAAGGGAAGAGAACTTATCAGAACCAGGGTCCTTACCCTCACGGTCTAGATTTTGATGTCTACCCTCCTGCCCTTTTTTGAGAATCAGTAATTCAAATAATGATTCCTCCCAAAGCTCCTAACAGTCTGTGATTCTCTGAAGGAAAAAAAAAAGATATAGTTTATTTTTAACCTGTTTTCCTTAGCATTCACTATTCAAACATGTTATAAGAATAAAAAACAAATCTCCTGTAATCCCAAAAGGACCCCAAAGAAGGTCCATCTACCAGGATAGCTCCTGGGTGGCCTCACAGAGACAGCAAAGTTACCAGGAAACCCTTTGACATTTGCAAATGCTGTGAAACACCAACAAACATGATAAGCACGCTAAAGATCAACGGGGTGGAGATAGATCAAAGATGTACAGGATCTGTTTAATTTCATTATGGTCAATGTGCTCAGAAAGGGTGGTGTTTTGTCGGTGTGGAGAAAAGTGTCTCCCAGAGTGAAAGGTCTACTCTAAAAGTGAGTAGGCAGTTCTCACTTTTGCTATAAGCCCTAAAGATGTGGCAGCTTCAACATTAGGTCAAACTTTCAAAACTAGAAATTAGAGAACTAATTGTTTGTGCTTAAAAGACTTCACATAGGGCTTTTCAGTGTCTTGGGTGTGTGCTTTTGAGATAGATAGATAGATAGATAGATAGATAGATAGATAGATAGATAGCAAACTAATATATAAACTACACATTTTGGAAGATTAAAAAATATCATTCATAATCCTGCTACACTAAGATAGCCATTGTAAATATTTTTGTTAATTGTGTACTATTCTATATATCCAGTCTATTTTCTATGAAGAGTATTGTTAAATAGTTATGAATACTGTATACATATATTATATGTGTTTATACTGGGGGTGCCAAAAAAATGTATACACGTTTTAAGTGATATTATCTATCTATTACTTTTCGAAGCTGAATTGAATTATGGTAGCAATGTGTAGTATGACGTTTGCTCAAAAGATGGCATTAATCAAATGAATGCTAGCATTCATTTGTAACAGGTAGGACAGTCAAAGAAAATGGCGGAAGCAGGAGTGTCCGAGGAGCGCCAAGACCATTTTGAAGTGGTATTTGAAATTAGAGAACATTGTGGAAGTACATGGACAGCAATACAAGTGGGCACTTTGGTCAGCGTTGCTCAAGCAATAGTTTGCCGTAATCAGAAGTGTCTGGATGCTGATGGTAACCACTTTGAGCACCTCTGTAATTGCCAAATATGACTTATATTCATCTTTTGTTATCAGTATATATTGAGTATTACCATTTTGATACAGTTTTTTCCTTTCTTAAAATGTATATACATTTTTTGGCACCCTCTGTGTGTGTGTGTGTGTGTATATCTCCTACTTCTTTTCTACTGTTACTATAGTATTTTTCAGTTCTAACTTTTAAAATTCAGTTGTATTATGATCTACTTAACCATTCTCCATTGAACACCCTTTCCACCAACCCAATCATGATGTGACATGTGGGTTGTTCAAAATTGCTGTTGTTAGATATAAAGGCTTGGATTCATTCAAAGATTTGTTTCCCTATATGTTGAACTGTACCTTAAAGGTAGATTCCTAGAAGTAGGATTACTAGGTCAAAGGACATGACTACATTTATGATTCTCGAAACATGTGACAAAGTAGATTGTTGAGTCATGCTAACCTAAATGGAGTATGATAGATTTCAGTCTCATTGCATTTCACCTAGAATTATTTAAATGTCAGCCTCCATAGTAAATATGTGTTGTTCAAAGATCTTAACAGCATTTGGCAGAGAAGCTGATAGAAGTGGGAAAAGGTGAAGGGAAAGAAGAAAGAAACTTAAAACTCAAGTGCAACATTGGAACTAGACACCACTGACAACTGACAATTGGTTAGAAATTAATAAGGCACTTCTAATATAATATACAGTATATCAATGAAATAGCAGTCCTCAGTTTACCCAGGTGAATACTCAGCAAAATAAATTATTCAGTGTGGACTAGTTCATGGGAATTAGCTCTACCACTAATTTGTAGGGTAGTCTTTGTAAACCATTTCCCTCTTTTGACGTTTCCAGTTTAGATTATGGGGTCATATTCAGATAATAAAGACAAACTCATAGCTTCGAGGTCCAGTGAGCTATTCTCCAGACTCCCAAAGTTACAACTCTGATACGACCCACAGTTCTATTGGAGTTGTACAATGAAATAGCAGACATTCTAGGAAGCTCTCGGGGTTCCCCCAACCTCAATGATGAATCCTCAAGTTGTATATGTCACCTGTGGACTGATGGTAAGATCTGTCAGGGCCTTGTTTCCATGGAGGGTTTCCACAAAGAAATATGGAATAAGCAGGTTGAAGAAGTGGCTTGAGTCATCTAACACCATGACATTTGGCCTTTGGTGGCTCCCTAGTGTTCTCCTGATAGTTCTTTATCCAGAAAATGGCATAAAGAAATTAGCTAAATTGCTTTCAATTTAGTAAACTAAAAGAATACATGCAGGTTCCCTCATTTCCCTGACTCCATTTTAGGGGCATAGTTGTGTCAGAATTAAGACCTCAGATTTCAAGAGAGGCCTGGCTCACTTTTTGGATGTTTCTGCTAATGAAAAAGCAAAATAAAGATATGTCCCCACTACAATCCCACCCCCAAAATATATATGGAAAAATTGAGAAGCTAATACAGGAGAACAATGTGTACTCGATTTCCCTATTATTAGCATTTTACATTACTGTGGTACATTTGTAACAAGTAACAAAACAATATTGACACAATATTATTAATTGAAGTCCATTATTTACTCAGATTTGCTTAGGTTTACCTTACATCTTTTTCTGTTCTATGATTCCATCTGGGTTACTACATGACACTAAGCTCATATCTCCTTAGGCTCCTCTTGGGTCTGGCAGTTTCTCAGACTTTCCTTATTTTTGATGACTTTGATGGCGTTGACGAGTATTGGTCAAGTATTCTGTAGGATGCCTCTTTATTATCTCATAAATAGGCTGGGGTATGGGAAGACCAGAGATAGAGCCATTTTCATCACCTCAAATGAAAGGTACATACAATAAACGTGGTCTATCGTTGTTGATGTTGACCTTAATGACCTGGTTGTTGTAGTGTGTGCCAGGTTTCTCTAGGTAAAATTCCTCCCTTAAGCCCTGCCCACACTGTACTCTTTGGAAGGAAGTCACTACACACAGCTAACGCTTAAGGAGGGGGCAGTTATATTGTCCTTCCTTTAGAGTAGTGTATCTTCATTAACTATTTTGAATTCTTCTACAAGAGAGATTTGTCTCTTTTCTCCCATTTATTAATATATTCAATAATTTACATCAGTGTGGATTCATGGGTGTTTATTTTATACCTTGGGTTATAATCCAATATTACTCTATTTATTTTGCTGCTCAAAATGTTCCAGCTTGGCCATCAGGAGCTCTTCAGGTGGCTCTTGGGTCTCTTTAAAATGTCCCTTGTCGATAACAGTTTTTGTTTGTTTGTTTTTTAGCAATTCTTTACTTTATGGTGCTCCAAGATATTCCATTCCAATTTTGTGTATTTCCTGCCCCAGTCCTAGATCTAGAATTTGCCATTTCTCCAAGAAACCTTGCTTCCCTTTACTGGAGAATGGTATCGGAAATCACGATCTGCATTAGGTAGGTGTGCTCACTGCTTCTGCAGTGTCATTGCTTCCGGACCAAATAGTATTTTAAATGTAAAGTGTTAATAGCAACATACACACAACCACAATACAATTGTACCATTCATGAAATAATTTTAGATTTATTAACAGTATTAAATCACAGTACCTTAGGAGCCGGTGGGTGTTCCTATACTGGGTCCTGCACTGGGACCTACACACAGAACTGTGTCTGATGGTCTCCTCCTTTCCATCCTGTCAGTGTACCGCAAAGATTGATGGAGAACAGCAGAGATCACATCAAAAGTCCAAATAGGAGTCCTTCTCTGAATAAAAGGACACAGCAAATGGCTCTTTTGCAGGGCTGCCCTCCCCATACCCTCTTTCCATGACAAGCCATGGAAAAACACAGCCTGGTTTTAGAACCACAGCATCAAAGTTCTGGATCGGGTTCTGTCAGTGATTCAGTTTGTGTGGCAAATACATGCTGTCTGGGCCTCAATTTCCAAATCTATACAATCAGTAGCATTGGATTGGATAATTGTTAGGGACCCTCCCAGTTCCAGCATATTATAATTCTCGATAGTTTTCCATTGAGAGAGTGTAATTGACACCACCTCCCCTTGTCCATGGGCATCAATATTCCAGAAGGCCTAAGCCAGCAGACGGACGGTAGTGTGGGGGAGGTCACTGCTAGTACATAGGAGCTACATTATTATTTCCTGGGGATGCGGAGTTCTGTTAGAGGCCTTATTTTGTCTAGATAATCAGGCCTGAGAAATTTTAGACCTTTCTTTTTAAAGACTAGAAATCAAAAAATTATAGGATATATTGATGGAAAGTATCTTTTCATTGCCTTTAAGTTTGTTCTGGTAAATCAAGATTTCGCTATATTTTTTTTCTTGTTTCTTTTTTGCCCCTAAGGGCAAACTCATCTGTTATTTCCTCTGACTTCAAATAATTGCTTTTAATGCAGTGATGCTGCGTTACCTCTAAGTTTCTTACCAGGAATTTCTCTCTAGGTTTTTCTTCTCCCCCTTTCTCTCTCTCTCTCTCTCTCTCTCTTTGAATGTTATGACATATTTTTCACATCCGCATGGGCCCAGTGGCTTAAAGACTGCCCAGTTTACAAGTGTCATCTCCTTTCTATCATTGACTGGGACAGTTTCCAAAAACAAACAAAGGAAAGAAAAAGAATTCCAGGACAGAAAAGACACTTGGGAACTGTCATTATCTGATTCTGAATGCTGGAGATCAAAGGTACAAGGTCTTAGAAACTGCCTCCTTCATCTCTTAACATTTAAAATCTTCAATTGGCTTTTGAACCCACTTAGCATAATCCCAGACTTTGGTCTACAATTGGTTAAAAATTGATAGAGGTGAGGATTCTGGAACTACCTTCTTTACTTAGAAGTTTAAATTTTAACCCCTTCCCCCACCCCGGGTACACAAAAACACACAGCTCCTTTGCTTCTCCCCCTCCCTACCTTAAAGTTACGTAAATACGTATTTAGATAAAAAGGTATAGAATTTTAAACAAACAGACGTCATGCAAATCATCCGGGTTATTCCTTCACACAGTTGAAGAAACTGAGTCCTGACGAGTGGTTTTGCTCCAGGTCCCATAAGGACTTCCAGGCAGAACTGTAATTAGAAACCAAGGTTTTTTGGCAACCTGTCCAGTTTTGTTGTTGTTGTTGTTGTTTTTTTCCTACCTCACACTGTGCCCCAGTGGAGTTACACATTTCTGTGTGTCTGTATATGTACATGTGTTACATAGACACCGACATGTAGAAAACATGCACCAAGCATCTGTAGTCTGACCTCAGGGAACAGTTTCATGACTCGAATTTCAGGCAGCTGAAAGGTTTCTGCGGGTGGAGTTTGAAATAAACAAGAAAAGCCACTGTGGAGATGTGAATGGAAAAGTACCAAGCCCTCCCTTCCCCTGCACATTCTTCCGCTCTCCAGCACTCCCTGCCATCCAGCCTGCTTCAGATAGGCTTCTGCATGGTCAGGTGTACAGAGGGCGGTGTGGAGAAGAAAGAAAAAAAAAATGCAGGCACAACACGCAAATCAAGTTTTTCCACTTCTAGCCTTAGATAGTAAAGACAGCTAAGTAGAGCAGCCAGGCAGGAGGGTGGGCCTGCCACCCTGAGTTTACAAACACTCAAGTGCTTGCCTCCCTTCATCCCCTTAAGAGTCCAGCTGCCGCTTTCCCTCATGCTAAGGTTTCATAAGAAGTGAAAACCCTGCTATTCAAAACAGTGATCGAATGCAATAAACAAATGATTACATGCTCCCCCATTACATCTCTATTTTAAGCTCCTGATATTTTCATTTTAAATATGTGAGAAAGGTGTGGAAATCAGTGTTTTGGGGGAACACTCTTGAGCAAGGCTGAAAAGGTTTCTAAAGAAAAAAAAATCTTAGAATAATACAGGCTGAAAGCTGGCAGCATAGCGATCAAAATTAAACGCTGACGGTTTTTCAGAAGGTACTGGCTGGAAATCATCTTTTTTAATGTCTCAAAACTTTCTGCTCAATTTCTCTAAAATATACTAAGGAAACCCCTTTCTTTGTCCAAGGATAATATAATTTGCTTGTTTACAATAGCTCTAAAAGAAGGATTTGAAATAAAACCAACAGGTAAAATTTTACATATCATGTAGATAATATCTCCTATACTCATCAAAAATAGTGCCGATTAAGGCAGCAAGGTGACAATTATAACCAAACCCAAATGACCATCAAAACTCAATACTCATCCTGATTTGGAGTTTGTTCTGAGAACCAATGTACAGTTTGCACAGAGCCCAACGAAGCCTTGCTTTCCTCAGTTCTGTCAGAAAACAAGATACCCCCTCCAAACCCAGATAGTTATGTCATCCTGATTCTCTACAAGCTACAGGACCATCAAACCACAAAGATACATTTTCAATTGTGTTCCTGGGGTCATGCATGTCTCTAGCGAGGGCCAGCCTGTCTTCTTGAAAGAAGGAAGCCTAGAGTAGTTAAATGATTGATCAGCAAGGTTCCTTCCAGTTCTAAAATCAATACTTCTGTGATGTGATAGTTTAAAGGTCTGCTAAGGTAGCAGAAGTTCCTGACAGGTGAAACCAATTTCCTGTTTGGAGCCCCGTTAGAAGGAGGACCAGACAGTGTTTATTTCAAGGATAGGTTTCTTTTCAGCTATGACTGAATTGTGGGGAAGTTTTGTGAGTGGAACTGGATGCAAAATCTGTTTCTTTCCTTAAATAGATGTAATACTAGGAACAGGCTATTTTATTTCGAAACAAAGCTTAAATTTACTCAGCAGCAGTAATTAGGAATCTATTACTATGTCCAGTCAACCCAGCAAAGGGACTGGCCTGTCCTCTATTCTGCGTATTAGCCAGTAACCATTAAATCATGGGACTGGCTGATACAGTCCCTCCAAGCCTACAAGAATCACACATAAGACTGCAAACATGGAATCTCTCTTTAGAGCTTCTTCAGGATGATTTAAAAGAATTTGAATATATTCAAGTCAACCCTTTCTTTAATCCTATAACAGCACTGCTGGAGTGAGGGAAGCTCACATAGTGATGCCAACTGGCTACTAATGGGGAGAGATTAAAAATGAGAGCAGGAAGGACATTTCTAGAAGAAATTCAATTGCTATAAAATTTGATAAAGTTGCTTTCCTAGGAATTGAAAAGAGATTGAGAGGTGGGTGCACAATTTTCCTTACCTACCTAAAAGTAAATCCCTATCTTTAGAATATTTTCAATGTTTTTCTTATTTTCTTTTATGCTCTCCTGTCCTGATCAATTTCTTCAATGTAAACACTTTGATTCGGGCGGCGGGGGGTGGGGGGGGGGGTGGGGGGGGCGGTGGAATAGTACAAATGTGGGACTCGGGCACTTGGTCCCAGAAATAATGCATTGAGGTCGGAGGTCCTTGTTGGTGGGGGTTAATGATCTGTAAACCAGGCTTGGTGGATTCTCCCTCCAAGGACTCCCTGCAGAGAATTAAGGAGGGCTGAGGAACAAGAAGGGTGAATTCCTTCCCAGCCCCCACTCTACTGCCAGAGGGAGCAGATTTCCCTTTGCTCTGCAGCGCCCCCATGGGGCTCAGATTGGAGTGGCAAAGGGAACGCAGGAGGGACGAGCTGTGTGTGTTTAAGGTAGGATCGGAGGAGGGTCCAGAGAAGCAGGATGGCAACTTTGACAAGAAAAGTGACCAAAACTTATAAAATGTCATTGTAAGATCAATAATAGGGCAGAGCCGTACAATCCACATTCCAAACCATATAGTACATCTGAGAAACCCTAAAGTTCTTATTTTTCATAAAAGATAGGAAAAAAAAATCACACATATAAACACACACACACACACACAAAATCACTTCAGCAAAATCAGGGAGTCATTTTGATTCATTGAAAACTCTTTGAAAATAAGGGAGAAAGAGACAATAAAAAAGCAAATAGCCTCTGGCAGAATGAATCTGCACTTGACAATATCGAACATCTTTGGAGGTAAAATGTTCATTTCAACAACAGTGACAGGCTTAGGCCTATGTATATTTTTCAAAAGTCCTCCAAGACAGGCTTTTTGGCAGAGGCTGCAGTAAATCCATTTGTAAATAAGTATTAAAATATTCAGATTTCACAGGGACAGATATTTATGCATATTTCCTAAGCTCTGGTCCTTGTGGAAAATAATAAATCCCTGGTTCAAACCTATCCCCCCAATACAGCCTTTAAAGGGGGGGGGGGACTTTATCAACCACAGCATTTTCAGCAATAAATATGAACTTCTTATGGACTTCTTTTGGGAAAGAGATCCCAAATATTCCAGGAAACAGTCAGCTATCTTTCATAACTCTGCTCATTTCTCCATTATAAACCCAAATTCGGGGTTTGGAGAAGGAGATTATTTTGGGAGATATCTTTATTGGAAATTAACATGTGCAGAAATTTTGTGGAACCTTTAAGAACTCATCTGTAATTTAATGAGTCGCCTGAAGGACTCTCATAGCCAAGGCTCAGAACAGCCTGACCTTTGAAAGCTGCTTCTGGTCCAAACATTTTGGGTTAATTCTTGAGGAATCTGAAATATTATTTTCCCCTCACACCCTTCTTTTAAGAGAGAAACATAAAAGAAACAAGAGTCTCCCTCATTCAGGGATGAGTAGGAGGGGAAAAAACCCCAACCAACATTTAAATAGGGAAACTGGCAGTTCTGAATAAACAAACCAAAGTCCACAGTGAAATGATTCTGCACTGCATTTGCCTTTAAAAAGAAAGGAAGAAAGAAAGATTTCCCCTTTCTCCTCCTCCTCCCAACTCAGCTCAAAAGCTAAGAGGACTGTGCTGCGTGCAGCGCGTTGTGGTTGTAGCACAGTCTGTTCTGAATACACGCAGTATCTGTGATACTGGCACGGCAGGCCTTTAGAATTCCCTCCGGCTGATGGCTTAAAACACAGACAGAAAAGATTTTTTTACGACGACCTTGAAACAAGCCGGGGTGGGGTGGGGGGGTCAAGACTTTAGGGGAAAGCAAAACACAAACAAGTATTTAGATCACAAAATTTTAGATCACACGCATACACCCAAATACACACGTTTCTTGCAGCAAGAAATTTCCTAAGTCTACAATAACGGAAAGAGTAAACCCCACCACTTGCCTGGAAAGAAACAAAACAAACCAAAACAAATCCTTTGAACACGTCTCTCAATTGCAGGAGAGCCTCCTCTCAGTAAAAGTCCAAGGGGAAAAAGAAAATTGCACCCCCCCCCCCAAAAAAAAATAGTGGGGGTTGGGATTGCTACATACGACCAAAATTTCAGCTTCTTTCAATAGCATCAGTATTAAAAATAGCACATCTTCTTTAAAACGCTTGAGAGATTAGATAGGGAAACGTACACACTCACACACACACACACACACACACACACCAAAATCCAAGGATGCGGGATCCTAAGATTTACGTAACACCACAAACTTGTAAAACGCAAAAATCAGAAGCAAAAATCCAAAAATCATCAAAATACAACAACCAAAAATCCCAAGCCACCACATCAACAAGGAAAAAAACAAAACTGTCCCAAATAAAAATAAAGCAAATGAACCCACCGAAAACTGCTTGGCAAGTATTTTTCTCGTGGTGCCTAATATTCTAGCTGGAAAGAGCTGTGGTGTTTATTATTTTTTTCTCTTACTCGCCTCTAAACCTACTATATATAACAGACTTTTTCCAACGGCTCGAACCTCTCGCTCCCTTTTGTGTAATTTAGCTCGAGGAGACGAGTTTATGGGTAAGAGAGGAGGATTTAGCCCCAGACCCCGGGAAAGCAAAGCTCACTCCCCCTCTTATGTCACCGAATAGCAAATTAGTTCTCAGAATTCCAGAGGCCGAGCTTTGCTACAGCTAAGACGCCGACGTCACAGAAGGGGAGCCCACGTGATGGTGGCGGAGCAGGCCGTACCATCGTCCCGAGCCTGGGGAGGGAGGGCCACCGCCTGGCCCCTCGAGCATCGGACTAGAACCTCCAAATCCAAGACACAGAGCTTGTGAGAACTTCGGAATATGCCGAAAACTGGAAAAATATTGTGGCTTTGAGGGCTTTTTATGAACCAGAGGAGGCAAAAGTCCCCGAGAGCTGACACCGAGTCCTCCCCTGCCATGTAGCAGTGGTAAAGTCCGCAGCTCAAATTCCGAGAATTGAGCTCTGTTGATTCTTAGAACTGGGGTTCTTAGAAGTGGTGATGCAAGAAGTTTCTAGGAAAGGCCGGACACCAGGTGATTATTGCTGTTGCTGCTGCCGCTGCTGCCGCTGCCGCCGCCGCTGCTGTTGCCGCTGGTGCCGCTGCCGCCGCCGCTGCTCATGATCATTATTTTACCTTTTAATTCTTTTTTTCCGCTCTTGCCAAATGCTTTGGCTCCAAGTTTCCTATGTGTATCTATTGATATAAATGTATATATTTATTTATTCTAGCTGTCAGGTGTTAAAAATAAATGCCGAAGATTAGTCCCACGTCTCTCCCACTCTAGGATATAGATTTTTATGTATTTATTATTTTATTCTTGTTGTCTTTGAGTGAAGCGGCCGGTTTGGGGAGGCTTTTGCCACCCTCCCTTGTGTTGTTTTGGTTTTTGAAAAAGAGGTGGAGGAGAGGAAGAAGGGGAGTTAGGGGGCGGCCGGAGCAGAAAGGACGAGACAGTGTTTGGGGGGTGATTCGCGCAAGTCTGGGGGCTGTCTGGCCCTAAACCGCGTAGAGGACGCGCGCTCGCGCTCGCGCTCTCGCTCTTTCTGCTGCCTGCTTGCGTACGGCTTGTGATTTCGCTGGATTCGTGCGGCTGTGTTTTTCCCCTCTTTTCTAGCTTGCAAACTGCCTTTTTTGCTCCCTTGCTCCAGCCTCCCCTTTCCTCCCTCCCTCCACCTTTCCCTCGCCTCTCCTTCCTTCCCCTCTCCCGTCCTTCTTGGTAACTCCGGGAGGCGATGAGGGAGGCTGCCTGCTCGCTTGCCTCGCTGGCTGCCTTCCACCGGCCTCGGTCCTTTAGATTCCCTGCCTCCGAGCCGAGATTTGGGAGGAAAAATGCAAGCGAACTCCTCGTTGTTGTTGTTGTTTTTGTTTCTTTTTTTCCATAAACCCAGATGAAGTATAGTTTCTACTCTTTCTTTTCAGTGCCGTGATCTTCCTAACGAGATGAGAGTGTTTTGGTGTCCCTTTCCCCTGCGTTTTGTGGGAGATTTAGCTTGCCTGGGGGCGGGGATGTTGAATACTTTGAAAATTATTCTTTCTTGGTTGCAGTCGAGGGAGTGGAGAACCCCCGCACGCTCCCTCTCCCCATCCTAAGGGTAGCAGGTGATGGCGGGACAGTGATTTGGGGAGTGGGTGGCAAAGGGGTGCGCGTTTGCACCTGCGGTGCTGTTCAGCGTGCGGGGACTCCGGGAACCTTCACAGGACAGCCCAGCTGAGCGGGAAGGTGGCGGGATTTCTTGGCGGTCGCGGTGTTTGTATTTTGGATGCTGCGTGATTCTGTGTTAGCTCCCAACGGCTGTTACCCCTCTTTCTTACATTTTATTTTATTTTTTCCATGGTGCAAGCTTTGTAAAATGACAATTGCAGGCCGAAGAGTGGCCGACGTCAGTCTTCATATTCCCAAGGTCCTTGCACTGGGCTAGGGGAAAACAAACAGTCCCAGCCCGCGTTCCTACGTGCAAAACCCGGGAGGAGAGAAGGGCACTTTGTGGTACTGGCCCGGCGATCCGGGGCGGGAGGAGGGGGCACGGGCGCGAAAGGGAGATCTTTGTGAGTGATTGTGCAAAAACGGATTGCGAGGTTGGTTGGATTTGCAACCTGTGGCTCTCCTCGAGGGAGCAGGAATGGGGGAAGGCGGCGGCGGCGGCGGCCGGGGATGGGAGCGGTTAGGGAGTTGGAGCCTCAGAAATCGGCTGCGCTCGAGGGCAGCGGGAGCGAGGGGCCACCCCACTGCCGGATGTAGTGACCGTGGTGAATGTCTTGAGAACTGTGGATTGCGTTGCCTGTATGATGCAGTGTTGTTGGAACTCTGGCGAAAATGGAACTAGTGTTGCAGTTATGAGTTTTAAAGCTTCCCCATGGAAAACAAAAACACAACACAACAGACTAAAAAAACAAGAATAAAAAAGACCCCTTTTAAAAATGTTGTATTCCCTTCTCTCAGTGGTTAAGATTGGTGGGGGAAGCCTGACAACTGAGCAGGGGGAATGATCCCAAACAGGGTGCTGAAAGTCTAGAGTTGTTACTGTGTCCCTGACTGTCTCAGAGAGCTGGTCATTCCCGCCCCCGCCCCCCCACGCCCTCCCCGGAAACTGATTTAATCTTTTATTTATTTAGTTTTCAATCAGTTTATAGTTTCCAGGAGAAAATCTTGTATTGCTTTACTTTTTCTTTCTTTCTTTTTTTTTTTTTTAAGTAAAATGAGTGTCAGTAGATGCATTTTTTTACTGTCCGGAAAAAAAAAAGTGGGGCAGGAGAGAGGGAACCAGGGAAAGGGCTGTTTAGAAATACAGTTTGTGGCTCTAAGCGATGCCACCGGCTTCCTCTAGAAAGACTGCCAGTTTCCCTTTTTCTTTGCAAGGTGTATGTGGTTTTAATAAATAACTTTTAAAAAGAGGGGGACTGGCAAGATTCGTCAGGAGACAGGTATCTATTTTGCTCACTATTTACTACCAAGAGTCTTTGGCACTGGAACAGAACCTCGTAAATCTGCAGCCCAAGTTGAAGTTCATCTGGCCCTAGTCCACACGCTATTCCTGGAGGTAGCAAACATGAGCTCAAAGAGGTGAAATCACATTCTCGCTTAAAATATATACATTTTTTTTTTAAAAAAAGAAGAAGAGCTATTTGTCTCTGGGGGAGGGGAAATGGAAAGAACACCAGGAGATGGGCATTCCCTTGCTAAAATGACTGCAGTTGAGTCTTCAGGCCAAAATAAAAACCTGTAGATTGGAAATAATCCCCTCCCCCCACTTATAAATAGAAGTTTCCAATATCCAACTCTTTGGAAGGCTTTCCAATACTGCAGGCCCAAGCATTGGATGGTTTTCAAGGGTCTGTTGATAGTGACAATAAGACTAGAAGCTGTTTGTGAAAGCTGAGCAACTTGAAGGAGAAGGCAGCCAGAAGAAGCTGGAATTCTCCAATTGGCCTTTTTCTCTGTGCTCAGTTTTGAAAGGTTTTTACCCCATGCTTTCTTGAAAAGACTGTCCAATTCATTCTGGGTTTAGTGGACAGGGGTGGGACTCTAAATTCTCGAACTGTTGTTTGCTGGACCTTGAAGAGTTCCAGTTATTGGTTGAGTAAATGGTAGCCATGACTAGATGTCAAAATCCTTCCTTCCCTCTCTCCCCTGCTGGGTAGCCACAGCCACACTCAACAGCCCATTTGTGGAGAAAAAGTTAAGAGATTCAGAGGAGGTGGTGCGGCAGCGCCACCCCTCGGTGGGTGAAACTCTATGTGCAAAAGTCAAATATTTGAAAAATATTGTGAAACGACCTTATGAAGAATTTTTTTCTTTAGGAAGGGGGGATAAAACTTTTTCAAGAATTTTGCAGTTGATCTTAACAGTGGGTAGTAATAAAGTTGCTTTCCAGCTAGGATTATATCATAATAGGCAAAGAAGTGAGAGAGTGTCATAATAGGAGGAGAGAGAGAGAGAGAGAGAGAGAGAAAGAGAGAGAGAGAGAGAGAGAGAAAGAAGGGTTGTCTAGTTGGCTTGAAGTAGGCGAGTTCTCCAGGTGGAGGTAGTTCCCCTTCCCTTTTGGACTTGGTGTCTCAGAGCACGTGAATTTTGCCTGTCTAACATTGAGATGAAGAGGAATATTTTGGTGTAAAAAACCATAGTGACTGGAAGTCTTGTAGTTTTTGCTGGCGGTGATGGTGGTGTACATGAAAGGGAGAGGAGGGAGGTTTGGGGATGGCGTGGGGCAATGGTAGGCTGGTCTGTAGCTGGGTTTGTAGCCCTGTGGGAGTCAAAATAGTGTGGCGCGTGCCGGTTTCCTGCACTGCGCAACAAGTGGGAATGCCGCCGCAGTGATGCGAGTGAGGGTGCTGTGTTGTGGCAAAGCTGGCCGGTTTCTCCTCGCCCCACTGGAGGCCAAGAGTGGCTCCTCTCCACCCTCCCCTTCTCCTGGTCCGAGATCAGCAGCCCCACGGAAAGACCGTACTCGTCCTTTCTTCCCCCACTCCGGTTTTGCCGAGCTCAGTAAGCCTGGGTGGGACCCCCTTTTCTCCATGGGGATCAGGAGTTTATTCTCGACTCTCTTTGCTGGACGACCAGTGTTTGACAGGGAGCTCTGCTAAATACCATCAGTGCCATTCTATTTTTTTGTAAAGACAAGAGCACCCTTTCCCTTCCCAATACATTCAGCATTTCGGGCTGGAAAAAACGAACATATGATACATGAATTCAACTCCAAATTATGTGTTGTGGTTGCTAGAGGCGTGAGTATCGGGAAGAATGGAATTACAGCCAGTCAATTAGATGTTTTCCATCTTTGCCTATGGAGGCAATCCCCTCCCCCTAACCGACGGAAAAAGAAAAAAGAAAAAAAAAAACAGGTTGTGGGTAATAGCGGAGTGTGGAAGGTTGTGGCCTCGCGGTGATTTTAGGATGGACTGAGTCTGCCACCTAGCGGTAGGTCTTGACCGAGTTCCCCGCCTTACGCGGTGAGCCGACCGCGTCACCTTCGGGACCCCAAATATCCCGACCAGGTACTAAGACTGACAAGGAGGGCACCCTACAATGAGGATAACATCTGACCTCCAAAGTTTTGGTAAGATGGATGAAAATTAGAAAGCCTCAGTATGCTTGTCTGGTCCACGTTGCTTAGCGGTGAACATCGGCTTCCCCTAAGAGAACCATAAAATAACCCGTTTTGATTCACTCTATCTCCCTGTCGCTGTGGTCTCTCCCGAGGGGAAGTCGGTAGTGGAGGGATGCCATAGGGGCTCTAGGACATACAGCCCTTCACAGTTGAGGAAACAGGCCTGAGTGGGCGGGGAGGGGGGCTGCTGTTAATCGTGACTTAGTGACCTAGTCGGGACCAGATTTTCAGCTTTTCGTTTCCAAGTCAATGACTGAAAGTCAAAGGCAAGTTTATCTTCGCTCCTTTGATGTTTGATGTATCTAAGAGAAAGGGATAACAGAGAGAGCCATGATTTCAACTTCTTAGGTCACTATAGTTGGAAACTCTTCTCCAACTGTCTTGGAGGAATTTGTTTAGAAAATATCGCCTAAGATTTTCAGTAACAGACCTGAAAATCCTACTGTTGTTCTGAGGGGTAGGGGTCTCAGATCTTGGGGGGTGCGCTTCTCTTAGGGGATGATTAAGGCCCTGTCCCTTGACATGCAGAGATGCATCTTGCTGCACCTCAGGCTCACATTTGGATACTAAAATCACTGCCCTCCGCTTCCTTCCAAATTTTGCTTAGTGGTTTGGAGAGAAATCAGGTATGTAGGTGGATCATATGGACAGGTGGAGTATAATCCTCATAGAATGTGCCACAACAGCTTCATAGCAAAGTTTTCTTTCTCAGAACTCAAAACTTAAGATGGCAAACGCGCGTCCGCCTGCTGGCGGCCCCTAGCGACCGCCAGCGCGTACACCCTCGGGAGACGCTGTAGTCTCCACCACCCTGGTCCGCTGGAATCGAGTTCAGCCTCTCCCACTGCGGGAGCTGTTGGAGGCCGCGTCGGAGAAATGCGCCTCTGTTCGGGCTGGAAACGAATCTGGGGACGTGTTTGAAGAGCGGTCAAGTTTGACTCATCGCTTTCCAAGGACAGTTAGTGCCTTCCATCTTCATTAACGTGAATAAAAACCTTGGCTGACTTCTGTCCAGATCGGATTTTTAAAGGCATTGTTTGCTTGGGGAGATCACGCCGCTCCCCTTCCCCGCCAGCCTTTTTACAAAAGCAGAGCCCGATCCAGCCAGGATGGCCGAGATATCTTTGCTCCGGGACGTGGTTTGTTGGCATTGTCTGCCCGCCCTTTCTGGAAGGCTGTCGCGAGCTGGGAGCATGGAGAGCGTCCCTTCAGCAGCTCCTCTTCGGATCTTGGTGATAAAACACATCCTTCTATTTTATTGCATTTCCTAGAAGCTTGCAGGCTTGCAAGAGCGCTGTTGGCAGGAAACGTGATATAAATGAAAGTAAGGACGTAATGTACTCGAACACCTCGGTCACCCAAAACGACTGCCGAGGCCACCGCGTTAAAAAAAAAAAAAATCGCTTTCATCTATTGCTATTGTCGACTCCCCACCCTCCCGATCCGCAGCGAAGAGTGTCACCCCCCCCCAAGAAAAACAACTCAGCGGTTTGACTCCACCCCCTACCACCGGACCACTGTGGCTGGATCCGGGCAGATCCTTAGTTGAGATGCTGCGGAGAAAGGGAGTGCTCTGGTAGGAGCCCTTATGCGGGGTTCAGTGCGGCAGCTCCAGCCTTATTAAAATTTCTGGTCCCTTCCCCTAAACAGTACTTTGCACTTCCACATTCTCTTTTGGACTTTTCAGCGAGGTATTGGAGTTATTAGATTACCAATAATCCAACGGCCGGCCGGGATTGGGCGGAGGTGGGGTTGGGGGGGGGCAGGACAGAAGGAGTTCTCCATATCCTGAGACTGCCTAAACTAGGTCAATGGGAAGGAGGGGCAGGGCGACTAGGGGTTGTGGTTTCAAGCCTTGATAGAGGGCTCCCTCCAGTGTTAGGCAGCGGTAAAACATGATTAGATTTTAGCTCCGAGAACCACGGGACTCCTAATTTCCAATAAGCGCATTTATTTAAGTTTTACTTCCCTTCCTAGATTCTCACCCCATCCCATATTAAATTTCATGTTTATTCCACTATGCGAAGGGATGAGAAAGTCTCAAAGTCGGACTTTTTGAGGCTGAAGTGGCCCAGTCTTTATGAACGGACCTTGACCCCGCCTCCGCCGCCTATGTGATGCGCAGCGCATTGTGTAGCTACCGCCAGTTTTAGGACCCGGCTGAGACCTTAGAGGCTAAGTCTTTCGCACCCGTCCCCCTCTCGCCCCTCCATCCCCGGTCCCTGATAGCGCCCCTCTGAGCCCGCTACTGAGACCAAATAGGACATGGCTCCCAAAGGTTATAATTCCGAGGAAGGCCACGAGAAAGCGAGGCAACCTTGGAGCGCGACCGTGCGCGCGGTGGGGTCGGCGCCCTGGCCTCTGCTGAATCCTGTGTCTAAGGTTTTGGAGAAATCGAATTCGGAAATCCCGAAACCGGTCCAGGTTTGGACTGGCAACTCCTTTCTGAAGATTTAGGGCGGAAACCCAGCCGATCTGGGTTCCCCTACTTTTCAACGTAGGCGGAAAGGGCCTTTGGGTTTAGTTTTTCCTCCAGCTTGGCTGGGGCGCGCTGGATGGAGACCCTCAGCCCTAGGGAGTCTAATCTTTTTTACCTGGATGCCTCGCCTAACCACCCTCTTAAAAACGAGGGGTTGAGGGCCAAGAAAAAAGAAATGACGCCACAGGCAAACAAACCGGAATCGGGCAACTTGAAGTCATGAAATGAGCCTCGGATTGGACTCAAAATCCTGGGTTCTAGACCGGTTCTGCTCCTAAGTTGTCTGACTTTCCCCTTTTATAAAATTGTTGAAGGGAAGGGTTGGACTACGTGAGCTCTAAGAGTCCCTGGATACGGTGTGGCCCAGGGATTTAGGGGAAAGTGCGCCTATTCCCAGCGAGCCTCCCCCGGTGCCCCCCCACACCCCCGCCCTCCGGTGAATCCCCGGCCGCCCGCGCGGCGCAGGCTGCGATCTTGGCGGCTGCCGGAGGCCGGCAGCTTCCTGGAAAGTTACTTCTCGTTGGAGCCGGCGATAGGCAGAGAGTGTTCTGTGAAATCCGCTGAGCTGAGATCGACTACGTTCCGGGAATGTGAGGGCTGTGCCATTCCCCTGACTGCCCACTGCCTTGACGGCGTAACAGGAAAAAAAAAAAAAAAGAAAAGAAAAAGAAAAAGAAAGAAAGAAAAAAGAAAGAGAGGCACACATAATGTTAGCTACCGAGGTGCACGAAAACTTTTATCTGAATGCTGCCAAATTAAGGGCTGCCACGGTCATACCATAGGGCCTCCGCCGAGCCTTGCGGGGCTTGGAGGCAGATGGGCAGCGGTGCGAGCACAACGCCCCCGGGTGGGCGGTCCCTGGCAGACAGGTACGGAATCGTGAGGGTGGGCAAATCTGAGCCAGCTTGCTCCGGCGCGCAGGGCTGGAATTGGCCCGTGTGTGTGAGCGAGATAATGGGCTGCCTAGTGCCTGCGGAGTGGAGGAGGGAGGAAAAGGATGGGGTCTTTGTACTGGCTTGCTCTCGCTCTGAACCTCGCCTCTTGCCCTTCTCTAATCTCTCTCTCTCTCTCTCTCTCTCTCTCTCTCTCTCTCTCTCTCTCTCTCTCTCTCTCTCTCTCTCTCTCTCGCTCGGTGGAGGTCCCTCTGTTTTTCTTCTCTGAATCCTTTAAAGGATCTGCTTTCTCCTCAAGGTGCCTAATTGAAAATACACAGGGAAAGCACCAAAGAAGAGAAATTGTGTGTAAGGGGGATGGTGGAGAAGTCAACGTTTAACTTTCACTTGGTTACTGCGCCTGGGGCGGGGTTGGGTCAGGTGCCCTTGCATTTGTTAGCTTCTCCTGGACAGCTCTGCTCTCTTAGTTGTTTTTGTGGAATGAGTTTTGTGTGTGCCATTGGTGAGTTGGCTGAAGCTAGCAGACAGGTTTGTCCAGGACTCGCTGGGGATTAGTTTTGAGATGTTGGGCAAGGGTTATCCCCTGGAGCCTCAGTGTCCTTCCCAGTAAATCAGGGCTATGAGGATCAGATGCAATAATGAACTGGAAAGAGCTGAGTGGTCAGTAAAAAAACAAAAACAAACAAAAAAAAACCAAGTGCTAGCAGGGCCTCCACAACTGTGGCATCTAGAAGTCAGTCCATTGCCCACATCCACCATAACCCACATACTCACTAGTTGTGGGCCTCCTAAGACAGAGGTAGCCTAGGAAGGAGTGGACTTAATAAGGACATGGGCCTTAGCGTATGCGCTTTTCCTTTTGGCCAACCCAAGCAGAGGTTCAGGGTAAAAAGTGCCCATCCCAGAGCCTGGCTGACAGTAGACCAAAGGGAATTGTTTTGTTTGTTTCAATCCAAATCTGGACTGAGTCACTGCCAATTGTCAAGGTGAAATGGCAAATCTGGGCTTCCTGTGGTTCCAAAAGTGTGTGACTGGAAATCCACAGGCGAGCTGGTGGTTGAAGCTGGCTAAAGGACAGCCTTAGGTATTCCAGAAGTGTTTAAGGATCTTTTTCATGGGGGAAGAGGAGAGGGTTTATAAATAGGCCTCACATGTCTTCAGCATTCTTTTTTGAAGGAGACAATCATTGAACTTTGGGGAGCACCAAGTTAGCGTATCTCTTTCGCCCATTTTGGGTTAGGATGGGGAGAGGAGTAAATAGGTTCTTTCGTCTTTTTCTGTCCTCTCCCTTCCCCCATTTTCTTCTCCCTATCCCCACCCACTCACATGCACACACTAACCTTGAAGCCAATGAGATTGAGTGACTGGCACTTGGGACCACAGAGAAATGTCAGAGTGTTTGGTTACAGACTCAAGGAAACCTCTCATTTTAGAGTGCTCATTTGGTAAGACTCAGCAGCCTGGAATGGGGGCAAAGTGTTTGTGTGGGGGAAGGAACTTAAAAATGAGATTCACCCACATCAGGGTGCTGTCTTGCATGTTCTACAGCACGTAGGCTGATTTGGAAAGGGGATAGGAATTTGAGCCAGAAGACCTAGGGCCGGGCCACTCACCATCTATGTGGCCTAACATGACCTCCCTGGCCTCAGGCCCCTTTACCTGGAAAATAGCTCTAAAGGACTGTGATTTTCTAAAAGGGGGCGGGGAAGAGAGTTCAGATATTGTTTTGTTTGGCAGCCCACATACAACCATAAGTGAGAGTCTTATACCTGTACTTTAAATTATTTTGTTGTAGAGAAACCAATTTGGAGAGGGTACATGTTTCATGAGTGTTCCCCGGCCAGTTCTCAGGTAGACCACACAATTAAATCTTTCACCAGCACAGGGAAGCACAAACTTGGAAGTTAGTGGCACTATATCTGGTCTTAGACCCAGGAGGGAAGGGAGAGGAAACTTTGAAACAGAAGGCAAAGATTCTTAAGAAAAGCATAGATATGCCATCTCAGGTTGTATTCTGTACTTTCTGTATTCAGTTGTGTTTCAGACAGTCAGGAAGTATTGTCTGGCTGTTTGTCCTGAGCAAGCTACTTGAACCCCAGTCTCAGTTTTGTCACCAGTGAAATTGGGATAAAGATACTGAACCTGTTGGCCTTGTGGAATCACTCTAAGACTTGAAAGATAATATTTTAGCAGGTTTTGAAAAGTTTGGAGTTTTTAGGCCCCTGAAGGATCATCCTCATTAATATTGAATTTTTTCTTTTCTTTAATTTTTTTCTTTCCCGTAAACTCAAGGGCTTTTGGATGCTATACATTTTTCACTTTGAGAAAGGAAATATATGTGTATATGTATATGTAATTAATGTATGTAATGTACTCCCAGTACTCAGGGTATAAGCATTATTGCATGGCTTTGGGTGCCTGTTGTTTTCCTAAGAGCCGAGCTGGAAAAATGTTTTCTAGCTTGTGGTAAAACCGCACCAGCTGGCAGTCTGCAGCTATCAAAGGAAAACTAAACACGTGTGTCCTAAAATAAGACTATAGTGGACAATCTTAAATTCATTAAATCAATTTCTGTTTGCTTTTCTTCTCTTCCCTGCAGGTTTTAAGCAAAATTTTGGACTGTGAACCAAGGCATTGGGTAAGTAAATTTAATTATATGCTTTAAAATTTTGTGGACAAAATGTTTCTTTTGAATTTGCCAGTGCAAATGTTTGTGTGAACTTTGCCACTTTTCATTAGATGAGATGAAGGATAGCCGATGTTTTCTCCATCACTCCCAGCCCCTCACCCTTTACCCTTGCATTAGACTATCTTGACACTGTTGTGTGATCATTCATTCTCTTGCTCATTTCTTAGTTCAAATTAATGTAGCCATTCAGGGAAACACTACCATGTTTCCCCGAAAATAAGACCTAGCCGGACCATCAGCTCTAATGCGTCTCTTGGAGCAAACATTAATATAAGATCCAGTCTTATTTTAATATCATATAAAACCCGATATAATATAATATAATATAATATAATATAATATAATATAATATAATATAATATAATATAATATAATATAATATAATATCAGGTCTTATATTAATCTCTGCTCCAAAAGAGACATTAGAGCTGATGGTCCGGCTAGGTCTTATTTTTGGGGAAACATGGTATGCACCAACAATATGCTAGGTGCCCGAGGTACACTGAGATAGTTCTAAAGCCTAATACAGGAGAGACAGATGGTGGCTGGGAAAATGAAACAAGGTACTGGTGAGAAAAGCTATGATTTTGGAGCTATACTATGGATCAGGGAGACATCTTTAATTGTTACAAACACATACGTATTACGACTCCCATTTTGGGAAACCAAAGCCCAGAAACATTAAACAGTCTGCTCCAAGTCACAGCTAGCATGCTAACCTTCAAAGCCTGGTTTCTCTGCCCTGTCACCCACTCACTGCCCCTCAGTGCTGGCAGAGTATTTGGTATGTGGGGAAAAAACTCAACAAATATTCATTTCCCTCCCTTTCCCCCTAAAGGACTTTCTATTTTAACTTGTTGGATAAAATTTATTCTCCCCATTTTAATGATGTGACTAATAATGCCCAGAGATAGGCCATGAATCGTTTAAAGACCAAACACAAGGGACCTTAGTTTGCATTCTGTATGGTAACAGGCTGAACTACCTTCTCTCGCACTCCTGGTAAGCAGGAAACAGGTTCTGGAGGACTAACAGGATTTTGACTCTGTTTTTCAGGTGAAGACAAAATGGCCTCACCGGCTGACAGCTGTATCCAATTCACCCGCCATGCCAGTGATGTTCTTCTCAATCTTAACCGCCTCCGAAGCCGTGACATCTTGACTGATGTTGTCATAGTGGTGAGCCGTGAGCAGTTTAGAGCCCATAAGACAGTCCTCATGGCCTGCAGGTGAGGGGTCTGGAAGGGAAAGATAGATCAATACAAGGGGAGTGAGAGAGGCGGAACGTGTGGGCCTTTTGCTGCGTTTGGGATCACGTCTCATTTGTCTCCAGACCTCCAGCGTATGTCCTGGCGGAGTAGGATCCTAGAAAGTGAATGAATGCATGCACTTTTAGAGAAGAAAGAGTTTCTGTTCTGTGGGAATAGAGGGAGAAGAAATCATACACTATCTCAAGAAAGGATATTTTGGGACAAACATTGAGAATAACTTCGGTTCACCAGTGAAAAGTGAAAAAGTGAAAGAGAGTTTTAAGATATTTTAAGCAAGTTAATTTGAAATCTTTTGCTCTTTTGTTCTGTAACTGTATTTTATTTTATACTGTGGCTATATTTCCATGGGTGTATTTTATTTTATACTGTGGCTATATTTCCATGGGTGTTTCAGAGTATATGAAAGTTAATGAAAGTGAGCCCGCTATTATTTCTTCATATTTGTGAAGGATTTTAAGTGTTCAGAGAAATTTTATATTACATCGTCTCCCTGGATATTCACAGTGGCCTGCATTATGGATGGCATGATTATGTCCATTTTATAGATGATAAAATGAAGACACTCATAGAGGAGCCAATGTAGAGTCAGGGATCTCTATTGCTAGTAGAGAACTTATTCAACATCTACAACAGCACCTGTTTTTTAGTAGTGGAAAAAAACAAAGGTGTATAGAGATCCAAAAGTAATAGCTCATGCTAACCAATTGCTGAGTACGTGCCAGGCGTCATTCTATACCCTTTACATTTTCATTCTTGCCACAACCCTGTAAGGTAGACGCTGTTGTTCGTACTTTGCAGATAAAGAAACCACGGTCCAGAGAAGCTAAGTATCTTACCCTATGTTGCATAGTTACTTACTGGGGCTCTCTTCTGGTAACATGCCTAGAAAGAATAGAATTGAGATGACAACCAACCCAGAATTCTAGCTTCTAACTGACTGCTCTTTCCTTTGCCAGACAACATGGAGGCACAACACGAAGTTGGACTTGGGTCTTCTAGGGATAGTGACCTTGTGATAATCTATGGGCTTTTAGAGAAAATCAGTAGAATGTAGATGTAGGCATCATTTTATTTATTTGTCATCAATACCCAACGTGGTTCTAAAAAAAAAAAAATACAATAGGATTTTTAAAATAAGGACAATGTGAGGAAACAACAAGGGAAATGCTTATGCCAAAGATATAGACGAAAAGAGTTACTGCAAATGAGTGCTAAACTTAACTCTGGTCATCTGTACAGTTAAGACTAAAAGGGAAAACATGGTTCTGGGACTTTGAGAAAAATCACTTAACCTCTCTGATCTTAGTTCCCCCATTTGTAAAGAGGGAGAATGACAGAATCTACCTTGCAAGGTTGTAAAGAACACAGGATCATATATGTAAAGTGCTTAATGACTCACTGGCATTTAGTAAGCTCTTTGTAAGTGACAGCTGTTATTAATTGCCATGGAAGTTCTGGAGCTAGGCCCAGAGAAGAGGGGCTGTACATGATGTTGACTGTAATTGATGACACAGTCTATATGTCAGCTGTAGTGAGACATTTGTTCGTTTTGCAGTGGCTTATTCTACAGCATCTTCACAGACCAGTTGAAATGCAACCTTAATGTGATCAATTTGGATCCGGAGATCAACCCGGAGGGGTTCTGCATCCTCCTAGACTTCATGTACACATCTCGCCTCAATCTGCGGGAGGGCAACATCATGGCCGTGATGGCCACAGCTATGTACCTGCAGATGGAACATGTTGTGGACACGTGCCGGAAATTTATCAAGGCCAGGTGAGCTGCCACCCTGATGGAAGTCTCGGAAATGGAAGGAATCAGAAACCCTCGATAATGCACGCATACAGAAAAAAATAATTCTCTATAATGTGTCACAACCTCCGTTTCCACCATTTTTGCACACTTCTGCCCTTTTTAACTCTTGCACTCCAGGCCAACTTGACTCCTTACTGCTATCCAGATATGTGTTGTGCATCCCCACCTCTTGCTTTCTTCCATTCACTTGATACGCCCTTGCCTCCAACCCATTCTGCAAGGCCAAGCTTGATGCCAGCTCCTCTATAGATGTTATGGTTATCACTCAGCTCTTTCCTCAGCTCGTCCTCTGGGTTCCAAAGCCTGTGGCCTGTCCTTTAGACCTTCCTTGTATTTCATCTATTTGCATATATGTTTTAGTTCTCCTTTAGACTTCTATTTTAACTATTTACATATGTGCCTTAGTTCCTCTACCAGACTGTGGGCTGCTTTACTCATCTTTTATGTCGCCCAGCTCCCACTAGAGAGGACACATATTGACTTAAATTGAGTTCACTGGGTCTAACCCCCTACTCAAGGACTGCTAAGACGTCATTCAAAGGTGAGGAATCTGACAGCCAAAGAAGTGAAGAGCTTTGCTAAGTGCAACAGAAACTCAGGGCTTGACTTCTTTAAAACCATTTGACTCGCTGCTCTGGGGTGATTGCATCCCTTCTTAAGCAAAAGGTTTTCCATTCTCTGTTTGAACACCTCCAGTAGCCAGTAAGTCAGTGTTCCCGGAGCCATGCAGTCTACCTTGGACAGTTAGATAGCTCCTTTTTATGGCAAGTTAAAATGGCTCCCTTAACCTGCACTCATTGGTCCTAGCTCTGTTAAATGTGATCACGTTGAGTTGGCCTATTTTTCGCCCACATAATGTCCCTTCAAGTATATGCAGCTAGAGCTCTTTGTCTCCTGTGGGTGATAATGGTGGCTAGATCATCATTGTCATCATTTATGAGTACTTTCTCTGGGTCAGGCCCTATACTCGGAGGGGTTCAGTAACTTGTTCCTGGTCACATAGCTGCTAGGTGGCACAGCTGGAAACCAGGTCAGGCTGCTTCAGAGTCAGGGCTTCCTGCACTAGCAATGCTGCCTGTTCTCCAAAGTACCCTTCCCCACCACTACAGTCAGCACTTAGGGCGAGTCCTTTCTTTGGCAGGGCATCAGTTTGTCTATGACCTTCTGAACATGTGGCACCAACATTGTATAAATTCTTCCCTCCCTGAGCCTCAGTTTCCATTTGTATAAAATGGAGTCAATAATACCTGACTTCCCATCCATGCAGGATTTTGTGTGAGTGAAATGAGATAAGGGCTGTGAAAGCTTTACATTCTATAGTAATCCAAAGAATTACAGATTCAAACTCACACACACACACACACACACACACACACACATACATATGTATACATATATTTATGTTTCAATTTGTATATACATATATATGTATGTGTGTGTATATATATACATTACATATATATATATATATACACACACACATATAAATATGTATATATGACTTAAATGTACAAGATCATGTCTAAACAGGCATAGACTGTGTGGATAACTCTCTTCCTTTTCTAGGCCTTGTTTCCCAACTGTGGGCTAGATTGCTAGACCTCTAACATAAATGCCTTGTAATGGCAAGTATTTCCCTGCTCCAGTACCATATCTCCTATGTCTAGCTGACCCAAGCACAACTGTGGTTGCATAGATCAGTGTCCCTTAGAAGATCGTCTGTTTCATAGTTCTAATTTGGAGGCCGGCCGGTGTCTTCTCTCTTTTCTTTCCTGCAGTGAAGCAGAGATGGTTCCGGCCATCAAGCCTCCCCGTGAAGAGTTCCTGAACAGTCGGATGCTCATGCCCCAAGACATCATGGCCTATCGGGGTCGTGAGGTGGTGGAGAACAACCTGCCGCTGAGGAACGCCCCCGGGTGTGAGAGCAGAGCCTTCGCCCCCAGCCTGTACAGCGGCCTCTCCACACCACCAGCCTCTTATCCCGTGTACAGCCACCTCCCCGTCAGCAGCTTTCTCTTCTCCGATGAGGAGCTGCGGGATGCCCGGATGCCTGTGGCCAACCCCTTCCCTAAGGAGCGGGCTCTTTCCTGCGACAGTGCCAGGCCGATGCCCGGGGAGTACAGCCGGCCAGCCATGGAGATGTCCCCCAGTGTGTGCCACAACAACATCTACTCACCCAAGGAGGCAGCACCAGAGGACACACGGAGTGACATGCACTACAGTGTGGCTGAGGGCCCCAAGCCTGCTGCCCCCTCGGCCCGGAATGCCCCATACTTCACCTGTGACAAGGCTGGCAAGGAAGAAGAGAGGCCCTCCTCGGAGGATGAGATTGCCCTGCATTTTGAGCCCCCCAATGCGCCTCTAAACCGGAAGGGTCTGGTTAGTCCACAGAGCCCCCAGAAGTCCGACTGCCAGCCCAACTCGCCCACGGAGTCCTGTAGCAGCAAGAACGCCTGCATCCTCCAGACCTCTGGCTCCCCTCCGGCCAAGAGTCCCACAGACCCCAAAGCCTGCAACTGGAAGAAATACAAGTTCATTGTGCTCAACAGCCTCAACCAGAATGCCAAACCCGAGGGGCCTGAGCAGGCCGAGATGGGCCGCCTTTCCCCTCGAGCCTACACAGCCCCACCAGCCTGCCAGCCACCCATGGAGCCTGAGAACCTTGACCTCCAGTCTCCAACTAAGCTCAGCGCCAACGGGGAGGACTCTACCATCCCACAGGCCAGCCGGCTCAATAACATCGTCAACAGGTGATTTCAGAGGCATTCCAGACCTGGGGTCAGGGGTTACCTGGGCAGTGTGCTGAGGTCATTTCTTTTGATGGACTCAGGGGCTGTGTTCTTTTTTTTGCCTGAAATGCTGAGCTTATTAGAGGTGTGGGTTAAGTGCCTAATGATTGAATTGACCTAAGTAAGGAAGGGTATTAAATAAGCTTCCGTATATTTTTTCATAGCAAGAGAGAGAATTCCTTTCTATGGGAGAAAAGCTTTTCCTGAATCCCAAAGGCAGCTCCCGTTGTCCTAGTATGACAGGGGGATCCTCATACTTGCCTTGGACTGAGGAAGGCTGCAGAGTGCAATACTGCATGAAAGAAACTGGATCTGGGAGTGGGGTGTTGGCTAGTTTGACCCCATCGGTGATCTCTATGTGTGTACTGTTGGGGGCAGATTTGAGGATAACTCTGCAGCCCCAGTCCCGGAGAGGCAAATGGGCTCCATGAGCACAGGAAGGAGGGGATGGCATAGAGGCGGGCAGACTGCTCCTCCCTGCTCCAGATGCTGAGGCTTTCCTCCTGCCCACAGGTCCCTGACAGGCTCACCTCGCAGCAGCAGTGAGAGCCATTCGCCGCTCTACCTGCACCCCCCCAAGTGCACATCCTGTGGCTCTCAGTCCCCGCAGCATGCGGAGATGTGCCTCCACACCGCCGGCCCCACGTTCCCAGAGGAGATGGGAGAGACCCAGTCTGAGTACTCGGATTCCAGCTGTGGTGAGTTCCTTCCCCTCCATCCCCTTGCCAGGCCTCCATCTCTGCTCCATGGGGTTTGTGCTTCCATTTTACTTACGCTGTTATCACCGATTGGGAGAAGCTCCCAATTGGAAGTCCATTGGCATTTAAAATCACCAGCCAATTGCCCCATTCTTGACTGCTTAGGCTGACCAAAGCAGGGGATGGGGAATTAGAGTTAATCTGGGGTAAAAGAGAATGACCACATAGAATTTTCAGCTTCATTCCAGCAGAGGTAGCTTGTGGGGCTGGCTCTGTAACTTCCAGAGCTTTCTCAGCCCCTCTGGACCCAAAATTCTGGTGCGGGATCTGTGCAAATGTTAGTTCACCCTGCTAGGCTGTCCATTCTGTAAGAAGAAACACTGGAACTGATCCATTCCTGCATTTCCCATAGGTCCTGGTGAGTCTCTAGAACAAAGGGGGTCCTCAGTGAATGTTTGCTAAATTAGACTGTTGAACTGAATAATTAAATTGCAGTTTCTGGAAAGTCTGTGATTGGCATCCCTGATGTTTATGAGATGAAAAAGTTTTCATCTTCCCGCAGCTCTGGCTGTAGTAATACAGCCCAGTAATACTGAATTAGGGTGAGCCACTATGACATATGTAAACAAAACAAGTAGTTATTTACACAGAGGTTTGGCAGAGGGTTGTAGACCTGTAGTTGGGAGGGTAGGGGCTGTCCCTGCCTGTCCCCCTGGCCATTTGCCTTTGTTCTGCACTCTGGTTCCGTCTCTCTGGGTCTCTGTTTCTACTCCCACCATCGTCTTTGGTCTCCCAATCTTGCAGAAGTGTTTGGGAGACATGAAATCCAGATCGGGGCAAGGGTGACCATGTTTGTCATTAATCCTCCTCCAGTGACTTCAAAGTATCGTTGAATTTGATTTATATCTTACATTCCTATAATGCTTTGTGTTAGATCGTGTCCTATGAAGTAGGTAGGATAGGGGTTTATTATCCTGATTTTGGAGATAGAGACACAGACAGAGGCTCAGGGACATGAAGGGTCTTGCCAAGGCCCCTATGTATGAATGCAAATAAAACTATGAACCGATAAGAAGCGTCAGTTCTCAGTGCTCTCCAGAGAAGGAAGAGTCCTGCTGAGCTTTCCTCAACCTGGTGCAGGCCATAGGGGTACCTGCTGGTTTGAGCTTCCCTTCTGCACCTTAATATTCAAATCTGTTTCCTTTCTCCTTCATGACTGAGACTCTAAATGCTAAGAAAAATAAAATCCCCATAGGCCCTGTGTCCTGGGTTTCTGTGAATGTTGGGCGGGCAGGGGCACTGGGGGTAGCCACAGAGGAGAGGGGCCTTGGAGCCCCACCTCCCTTCCTCGTGCTGATGCTGGTGTCCCCTCCCACCCTCTGACAGAGAATGGGGCCTTCTTCTGCAATGAGTGTGACTGCCGCTTCTCTGAGGAGGCCTCACTCAAGAGGCACACGCTGCAGACCCACAGTGACAAACCCTACAAGTGTGACCGCTGCCAGGCCTCCTTCCGCTACAAGGGCAACCTCGCCAGCCACAAGACCGTCCATACGGGTATGGCCCTGCCCCACCTCACCTGAACTCGCCAGGGTTACCCGGATCAGAAAGGGGAGAGGATCCCAGGGAAAGTAATGTGGGGCCATGCTACCTGGTGGGGTGAGGCAAGGAGCAGGCTTCATCCTGACCCGAACGAGGGGCCTCGCCCTGTCATGTCTTGCTTAGTGACTTGTCCACTCCCTGTCTCCTTTGTCTTTCCTGAGATGCTCTGTCCTGCTTCTCTACCTACGCTGGTGTCAGAAGTGTTAATCCCACTGTAGAGGGGGAGAAACTAAGACTGAGAGAGGCAAGGTAGATTTGGTTTTTGTAAAGCCAGAAAAAAACTAAAAGCCTCTTGATTTCCTCTAGGGCTTATTCCTTATCAACTCACATTCCTTTACCAGGTAGCTTCTAATAACCTGATTGTTGTCCAAAGTTGACTCTCTCTTGGTATTTTAAATGGGGCCTTTATCCCAGAAACTTTCCATGAGGGAAGGCACAGCCTTTCTATTGGTTTCCTCTGTCTGAGCATCTACTCCAACTCAGGCTCCACCTCTGTTGCAAATGGAATCCAGCTGTAGTTGCCACAAGCGGAAAAGCATGTTTGTTCTAAAAAAGAGAAATCAGAGCAGCCTGATTATATCTCCCGTGTGAGTGGGTTGACTATTCAATCAGTCTTATCTACGCAAAGAGCTAGAAGAGCCTTCCCAGGTCATCTAAATTTGCCCCTCAGGTTCTAAAGAGGGAAACTGAGGCCCAGAGAAGGAGGGTGACTTGTCCAAGTCCCGCAGACCCTGCTCTCTCCCTGTTCTACGCTTGGCATTGTTTCTACTCCCCCATGCTTCTTGCCTGTGATCAAAGAGTGCTGATGTGCGTGTGTGCGGCGGGGTGGGGGGCAGGCCAGGAGGCAGGGCCCTGGATCCTCTCTGTGACATCTTCCAAGAGAAAGAAAGTCGAAGTGGTTCCGGGAAGGGCAGCTTGCTTTGAAATCCCAGGGCCAGGGTCTATGGTGACCTGCATTAAATATGGCTTTACTTTTCCACTTTCTCTCTGTAATAGGTGAGAAACCCTATCGTTGTAACATCTGTGGGGCCCAGTTCAACCGGCCAGCCAATCTGAAAACACACACTCGAATTCACTCTGGAGAGAAGCCCTACAAATGCGAAACCTGTGGAGCCAGATTTGTACAGGTGAGCAGGGGGCGTGAGGAAAGGATCCCTCAACCTTGGCATGCTGATGAGTGGCTGCCGGGAAGTCTGCTGTTCACCCAGACAGAGCCTCTCACACTTTGCTCTTCCATTCAGGTGGCCCACCTCCGTGCCCACGTGCTCATCCACACTGGTGAGAAGCCCTATCCATGTGAAATCTGTGGCACTCGTTTCCGGCACCTTCAGACTCTGAAAAGCCACCTGCGAATCCACACAGGAGAGAAACCTTACCATGTACGGAAACCTTTGTGGCTATTGGCTGGCCTGGGAGGGGCAGGGAGGTGGGAGAGTGGGGCAGCAGAACTGTTTGCTCCAATTTCAAGCACACAGTGGGATGATCACTAAAGTAATTGTCCTAAGACCTGGATTTGGGCCTGATTTTCAAAGACACCCTGCTTGACCTTGGCCTGGGTCTCAGTTTGCTCATCTTTAAAATGGGGATATTGGGCTAGGTGATCTGGGCCTTAGGAAGGAGGTCTGGACTATGCATACACAGATTGTGGAGTCATTTATTCATTCCACAAATACTTACTGAGTGCTTGCAACATGCTCCTATACTGGGCTTGATGTCTACCTAAGAGGAGGTAAGGAGTTTGAGAAGGAACAGTCATAGGAGTAGGAGGAGAATCTGAAGCATGTGGTGATATAGGGGAAAAAAAAAAAGAAGAGGTCATTTCAAGAAGGAGCAGGTGGCCAGCAGCAAGAGGCCATGATCAGTGGGTGGAATTATAGTGTTCTAGAGCAGGGACTTGGCAAACTAAGGCTTGTGGGCTAACTTTTCATCATTCCGTGAGCTAACAATGGTTTTTATATTTTTAAATATCTAAAAAAAACCCAAAAGAATAATATTTTGTGGTATGTACAAATTACGTAAAATTTAAATTAAGAGTTTTATTGGAAGACAGCCATGCTTCTTTATGTATTGTCTGTGGGTGCTTTCACAGTATAATAACAGAGTTTAGTTGTGTCAGAGAATATAAAATATTTTACAAAGGCTAAAATTTTACTATCTGGTTCTTTAAAGAAATAGCTTGCTGATCTCTGGTGTAGAGGGGAAGATATTGGCCGGGCAACTGAGTTATCTGAGTTCTTATTCTGACTTTGATACTGGCCCTTTTGGGGGCCGCGGTCAAGCCCCGACCCTCTCATTGGGCCCAGTTTTCTTTCTCTATAAAATGGTGAGGAGGCTACAGGTGAACAGCGTTTAAACTGTGCTCCTTCAGTCACTGAGGTTCCATGGCACCTCAGGGCAGAACGGGACCGAGACTGGAGCCTCATTTGCCTTCCCAGTTTCCATGTAATTTGAAAAGAGAGTCCCCCTTGCTTACAATGTGGAAACCACTTTAGGGATGAAGCTCGTAGTGAGGGGCACAAAAACGAATACATGAATGGTGATTAACCCATATCACGAATGCTCACCTCTAAAGTGTAGCTATTCTCATTCGCTTGTGTGTCAGTCCTTGAGTGAATATCTTGGTACTTCCTGTTTGTTCTTGGGCACCTTCGTTAGCCTCTCAGTACCTTAACTTACTCACCTGTAAAAGGAGCCGGATAGTAGGACCTACCTCATGGAGTTGTTGTATTAAGTTAACCAATTTGCAAAAATGTTCAGAGTGGTGCTTGGCACATAGTGAGGGTGCAATAAATATGTGCTCTTATAATTATTCTCTAGAAGACCAGATGCACAAGATGTCAGAGTTAAGAGGGACCTGCAGAGTATATCAGCTCAGTCGCTTACGAAGGGAAAGCCAAGGCCCAGAGAGAAATGACGCACTTGGGACATACAGCAGTGGGTGGCATGGGTGTGATGGGCCCCATGTCTCCTGAGACCGGGTTCTTTCTAGTTACGTCCCACCCATTCTAGTTTTAATTGTTGTAAATTTATTTCCATTTTTACTTTAAAACATATTCTCTGTATGAACGTATTTTATTACACCTTTTATTTGAGAATAGTTTTAAATTTATATTAAAGTTGCAAAGACGGTAGAGAGTTGCCATATGCACCTAGTTTCCTGTTTTAAACATCTTATGTTAGTAGAATACATTTTTCACAGCGAATGAACCCACGCTGACATGTTATTATAAACTAAAGTCCATACTTTTTTTGGATATTCTTAGTTTTTTACCTAATTGTCCTTTTTCTGTTTCAGGATTGCATGTAGATTACCCCATTACCTTTAGTCATCCATTTTACTTTTCAGTAACTTTTCCACTAAAACTATTACCATCCATTTATTGAATTAAAGTGAGAAAACAGCTCTACTTGCAAATGCCTTGTTAGCTTATCTAAGGTGTACATTCTAAGAGGGACTATAACTGCATTTTTAAAAGTGTATCTTAGACTCAAGAATTTTCATGAATTCAGATTGTTCTAGTCCATTTGTCCAAATGTGTTTAGATTTAATGCATAATTGCCTCAGAGGTATATTCTACTCGATACTAGGAAGATGATAAAATTTATTAAGCAGGGGTCAGTGCCCTGAAAGCATTCCCCACCTGATAAGACAAGGCTAGAACTCTTACAGAGGTTCAAAGGAAAGAGGGATTATCATCATCCTAAAGAGATGCAAGGAAGCCTTGATAATCAGAGTTTGCATCTGAACTGCATTTTTGGATGGGACTTGAACTTGTGGAGTTAAGGCGGGAAATACAGCTCAAGCAGGGGAAAAGCATGAGCAACACTATGGAGAGCCTGGGAGGGACATTTGTACAAAGCATGATAGGGTCCCGTTGTACGAGCTAGGATTCGGATGGGCTTCTAGCCTGGCCATCCAGAAGGAAGAGCTGCCCAATCACTCACAGGGGGAATGTCCTTCTCTGGGTCTTTGAATAGTGACACATTTCTTGGGTTGATGACCTTTAACAGTTTGCCTCTGGTTTTCCTTCAGTGCGAGAAGTGTAACCTGCATTTCCGTCACAAAAGCCAGCTGCGTCTTCACTTGCGCCAGAAGCACGGCGCCATCACCAACACCAAGGTGCAATACCGTGTGTCCGCCACTGACCTGCCCCCGGAGCTTCCCAAAGCCTGCTGAAGCATGGAGTGTTGATGCTGTCTATTCGAGCCCCTTCTCAGAATCTACCCAAAGGATACTGTAACACTTTACAATGTTCATCCCATGATGTAGTGCCTCTTTCATCCACTAGTGCAAATCATAGCTGGGCGTGGGGGGAGGGGGGAGGGGGGTGGGGACTGGGAGCCAAGGCAGCTCCTCTTCCCCCACTGCCGTAAAACATTAAGAAAATAATATTGCTTCTCCTATGTGTAAGGCGAACCATGTCAGCAAAAAGCAAAATCATTTTATATATCAAAGTGGGGGAGTATGCAAAAGTTCTGACTTGACTTAGTCTGCAAAATGAGGAATGTACATGTCTTGTGGGAACAGATGTTTCTTTTGTATGTAAATGTGCTTTCTTTTAAAAGAAGAGACTTCAGTATGTTATCAAAGAGAGGGCTTTAATTTTTTTAACCAAAGGTGAAGGAATATATGGCAGAGTTGTAAATATATAAATATATATATATATAAAATAAATATATATAAACCTAAAAAAGATATATTAAAAATATAAAACTGTGTTAAAGGCTCGATTTTGTATCTGCAGGCAGACACGGATCTGAGAATCTTTATTGAGAAAGAGCACTTAAGAGAATATTTTAAGTATTGCATCTGTATAAGTAAGAAAATATTTTGTCTAAAATGCCTCAGTGTATTTGTATTTTTTTGCAAGTGAAGGTTTACAATTTACAAAGTGTGTATTAAAAAAAAAAGAACAAAAAAAGCTGCGGAAGGAAAAATGTGTAGTTTTGTTCTAGTTTCCGGTTTGTATATACCTATACAACGTGTCCTACGGTGCCTTTTTCATGGAAGTTTTCAATGATGGACGAGCGTGCCATCCCTTTCTGAAGTGTAGGCAGACACAGGGACTTGAAGTTGTCACTAACTAAGCTCTCTTTGGGAATGTTTGTCTCATCCATCACATTCTGCGTCATGCTTGTGTTATAACTACTCCGGAGACAGGGTTTGGCTGTGTCTAAACTGCATTACTGCGTTGTAAAATATAGCTGTACAAATACAAGAATAAAATGTTGAAAAGTCAAGTCAGCTTGTTCTGGGGGTCCTTCCTTGTGTTGGAATCGGGATTTGAACGGCTCTGGTTTCCTCTTCTCTTAACCTAGTGGGAAGTGCTCGTGGAGGGCAGTAGCTGCTGGCTGGGGGAGTCTCAGAAAGGCCAAGGCCAAGGCTTGCTCCCGGTAGCTGGGCAGGGGCCCATCTTTGGCTCCCAGCACCTGGATGGGCTGCAAACTCCATACTCTGGTCATAAGGAGCTCCGGTGGAGGATTTGGGATGGACCTCTCACCTCTATTTCTGGCTGGTTCCCTCTTTCTGTTTTTTTTCACTCAGAGCTCTAGGCTGAGCTTTTAATGACTTCAGTTCTATCCTGTCTGACACAAATGCATGTGAGTTTTTTCTTCCTCTGGGCCTTGGAGAATTTGCCCATTTTGTGATGAAAAGGTTCATCATTTGCCTCCTGGCTTCATCAACAATTTTTCTCTGCTGGACTCCAGGGGTCAGGATGAAGGCATCTGGCCCCAGTCATACATTTCTTGCCTTGGTGCCTTTGCTGTCTTTTCAGTATCTGCTGGGTGGTTGACAGACATCCACAGATTCGGAAGCTTCACAAATGGCTGCTAGCCCAGCAAATCTCCCTCCCTGTGGGAATGTTCTTTGTCCAAAGAACTCTGTGGTGGAGGTCAGCCACCTCCTCCTGTGTGACTGGGGACAATCATTTACCCTTTGGGTCCCCTTCCCAACCTGCCTGTGAGGGGGTTGGATTAATTAGATCGCTTATGATTCCATGATTCACACCTAAGTTCAATCTAGCTTACTTTGGCACTCAGTTTTTTACCTCAAAAAACTCCAAGGATCAAGTTTGATTGATGAGACCTAAGAACACTGAGGACAGTGTGGTCCTGGCCCCCGGCCCAGAGGAGAAAGTCCACACTCCCCTCTCCTTCCCATTCCTGGGTGGAGGTGGGACAGGGACGTGAAGCAGAGCCTTCCCTGGACCCCAGACCACTGGTAGGCCGTGTCCCTTGACAGTCCCTTTGCTGCAGGCTCTGAGCACGTGCTGGGAAGCTTACAGGAGCTGACTACCCAAAGCCCCAGAGAGAGCCTCAGAAAGTCACACCACCCTCTGCCGGCCGCATGGCTTTCCAGCTCAGGTTTCCTTTGAAAATGACTTTAAAGGACTTGCCAGCTCGAGGCCTCAGCTCACCCTGCTCTTTGAAAAGGGAGAAAATGATCCCTCTGCTCCCATAGAAACTTGGCAGAAGAACTTAAAAAACAGATGGCTTCAGGAATGATAATTCACAGGCCCGAGGGAGGCTGGCCCCAGGGTTCCTTTGCTCCCTGAGGGACTCCGAGTTTGTTTATATATCATTACTGTTTAATAAAGAGACTAGGGGGCCGAGGCAGACAGTGTGGGTGGTGTTCAAGTTCAAACAAAAGGGAAGATCAAAGAGTGAGTACTGTAGCCAATTGACGATCAATAACAAGTAAAACGCAAACATCTCTAAACAGATAAGCTAGGGCAAAGGGAATATAGAATTTTTATTACGAAAGCATGACATGAATGCAACTTTTCACAAATACATAACTTATAAAGCAGGGGGCACCTGAGGTTCTTGTCTATATGTGGGATTTTTAGAGGAAAGGTTTCCCAGGACCAGGGTGGTGGTTGGAGGGTAGACCCACAGAAGTGAGGGTGGTTAGAATCAAGCAGAGCTGCTTAGAAGTTAGAAGGGATGGCGGATGATAAGGATCATCTCTTTCCAATCTGTCATCTATCCATGAAAGGACTGAGGCAGGAGACATGAGGAAACTTGCCTAGGGCAGAGAGTGGCGTGGCAGCAGGCTCCTGCTCCTTACCCTAACCCCAGGGGGAGGAAAAACAGATATAAATGTTCCCATTTTAGAAATAAGGAAACTGAGGCAGGCACTTGTCCAAGGTTACACAGCTAAGAAGTGGCCAACTAATCTGAGGTCACACAACCAGTCATTGGTAGAACTTGAATCATTTTCTTTCCTTGGGAAAAATGAGCTATTCCCTTTGAAATCTGCGTTCCCATTTCTCTCTGTGTCACTCATAGTAGTACTTTTATTAAGCAGTGGTAATAATATCTTGCATTTGTGAAGTGCTTATGATTTTCAAAACACTTTTGCGTCAATGACCAGTTCTCACAAGCACCCTCAGAGTAGCGGTTACATGGCACTGGAAACACGTCCACCTCAGAGACTCCAGGATAGCAGTGCCCCAGGAGTTACAACTGAACCAGGAGCCCGTAAGAACACATCAAACTGCACCTGCCAACAGACAGGGTTCCGAGAGACACTGCTTTATCCTCAGCCCCTGCGGGAGTTCGGACTTGGGCAGCCATATTCCATATCATGTGCCCTACTTCCCTGACCACAGATTTGTCGAAAGATGGACACTGGATCCAAGGGCAACCAACCACAGGCAGGCCTGCAGTCTATTAAGTACGGCATGGGAAGCGCTGCCTAAATAGGGGATGCTAGTGAGTTGGGCCACTAAGATTTTGTGTCCTGGGAATTTGTAGTGAAATATGGAGACAGCCAGCCAGCCCAGTGTTTCTCAGATTTCAGTCATTTGTGATCCTCTTTCATGATTTTGCTTCACAAAACATCATACCTCGAATATTTATGTACTATTTTTCTTTAAGACAACGTACATGTTAGATATATTTCCCTCAAATATAAGTGAACATAAATAGCATTCAAAATAAAAATGTTCATTCACAAGCCTTCTAGAAATTGTTTTGTGTTCTTTGGAAAACACTAAGAGAATTAGAATAGGGAAGAGAAGCAGAAAGAAACTGACCTTTGGAGAGTATCTGGGTTACCTTAAGAGCAGGGCCCTGGAATGAGGGCCCCAGAGGAGGGGGCTTGGAACTATTAGGTTGGTGCAAAAGTAATTGTGGCTTTTGCAATTCTTTTACACCTTTTAAACCATAATCACTTTTGCACCACCCTAATAGAATGAACTTCTAGTATCAGGTTCTAGGAAGCTTGTCATTGATTGGGGGATTCTGGTCTTAGACTCCCAGAAGATTTCATCCTTCTTATAACCACTTCATAATAAGGTCCCTGCCTCTACTCCAACACCACCCTCCATACTTGGTCTGGTCTGTTTCCTGGAACCAAAGAGCACAGTTTACACAGGTGCCCTGGTCTCTGGGGTGTCTGCATTCGGAAGACTCTTAGATACTCTTAAAGAGGGTCCAGGTTCCTCAATAGTGGAGCTGTGGCATGCTGTGATCCTTCTGAGGTAAGCCACAAAAAGTGGTCTACCCAAACTACTATAACCCCTTGGAAAGACAATGTTCCTCCAAGCCACAAAGCAATGACAGGCAGCTTCTCAAAGGTATGCAGGAGCCCAGCTTTGTGTGGGTATAAGTGAAACAGTATTTGAGGCCACATACGTTCAACAAAGGAGGAGAAAGCCTAAGTGATTACTAAGGAAGTGGTCTTCTGGAAAGACAGGCACCAAAGCCTTGAAATCTAGGAAGGGCTTAGATCCCCCTATAGTATCCCCTGAACTCTGGGGTCTTAGCCTCTTATTAAATGAGTCTGACTCATTCAGCCCCAGTGACTGGCTTCTCAGCACATCTAAGACATGCGTTCCCTGGGTGTCTCCCTGCCTTTTGCACATCAAGCAGGCAGGTTGGTTAAATAACAGGCATGCTTAGAGAGTCAGAATCACAGAATATCATGACTTGAGAGGCCTTAGTGATTGTGATCCTATTGCAGAGGTGAAGAAACCAGGCTGGAAGGAAAAGGGAACGTGCTTAAAAGGTCACACCAAGAATTTTTATCGGACAGGTCTCCTGACTCCCAGTTTGGCTTGTAACAGTGCCCCAGCTTTCAAGGCACGTGCAGTCAAGCTGGGAAAACAAAGTGGACAAATATGGAAGTAAAAGCAGAAAGAAACACAAAGAGTCATAACATATAGAGAATAAATGACATTCCTGAGGCTTCAGGGGCTTTGAGAGGGGTATGCAGAAGCATTCTCAGGGCTTTCAAGCATCTGGCCTCCTTTCCGTGGGACTACAGTGCCTCCTTCTGTCAGGACAGAGCCATACTTGATGTCACCAATAGGAGCCATCTCTGGAGGTGGTTTAGTTTTCTCAGGCTGCTATTACAGAGCTCCAGGAACAGTGGCTCAGATGACAGAAATGTATTATCTCACAGTTCTAGAGGCTAGAAGTCAGATTGAGGTGTCAGCAGGGTTGGTTTCTGCTGAGGGCTGTGAGGGAGAATCTTATTTCCAGTCTTCTCCCTAGCTTCTGATGGTCTGCTGGCAATCCTCAGCACCTTGTGGAAGCATCACCTTGATATCCATCTTCAGCTTCACATGGTGTTCTTCCTGTGTGCACATCTCTGTGTCTGAACTTCCCCTTTGTATATGGATACCAATGAAACTGGAGTAGGGTCCTCCCTCAGGACCTCATCTTAACTAATTATATCTGCAACGACCGATTTCTAAATCAGGTCACATTCTGAGGTGTGGGGATTAGGACTTCAACATATGAATTTGTGGGGACAGAATTCAACCCATGACAACAGTTGTCTGTGAGAGGTGGCTGGTGATGTGCTCTCAGAAGTGGCACCATCCTCACCTCCATTTTCTACTTTCTCCCTGTTGCCAAAGGTGAAGGGAATTAAGATTTGGAGGCTGGACACTGGGCTTTGCACCTCTGGTCTGAGTCACCTTCACAACAACACACTCAGGGGGGCTTTGCTTGGCTCTCAGATGAGGAGAACGAGATGCAAAGAGGCCAGGGCACTTGGCTAAGGCTTGCAGTGATTTTCCCCTTTCCCCTCTAACCAGCTGTGTCTTTCATATCATGGATGGGTCTCACCTCAGCAGAGCGCTAGGGGACAAAGTAACTATGCTCAGTGAGCAACACTTTGGTTACGCAGAACGGAGAAAAGTCTAGATTCACGTGGGTTTCTGTGGATCATAAAGCACCAAATAATGTATATACCAGACCATTACAGTTTTGATAAAAGCCTCTTAACAAGAACTGGAGATGATTATAGTTACTCATATTTTGAAAAGTCATGGAGTATTTGTACTTACTCCAGTGCTGATTTAATCCAGCAGTTCTCTGCCATAGGGAGCATTTAAATTTACTACTGTCTGTTTCCCAGGTAACACTCAGGTGCAGCCAGAGGTGAGAATCTCTCATCTAATCCAATCCCTTTATCACACATTAAAAAAAAAGGCCAAGTGACATTAAGCAAAGACATTCTAATAAGGACAAAGGCACAGCTCTCAAAATACCTAAACCAGTGTTTTCACTATAATCACTGCCTTACACTGCCATGATTTTCTATTTCCAGATTGCCTTCTTCATATATCTAATCACTTCTTTGGTGTGACCCAAGGGGAGCAAAACTTGGACCAATGGGTAGGAATTATAAAAAGGCAGAACTCAGCTGGATAGAATAAAGGATTTTCGAACAGATGTCTAAGGTAGAATGGCATTTTGGTGGGAGCCTGAGCTCATCCCTGAGGTGATTAAGCAGACGATACATGATAAGTTGGCAGCGATGTTGACTTGGGGGGAGAGTTGGACTAAATGACTCTCAAGTCAGTTTCAAGCTTGAGAATCTCTGAGGTCCATCTTATTTAGAAACTGGTTTTGAACAGGGGAAGAGGTCAGGAGTACAGGTCTGCTATGAATCTCAAGAGAGAAGGGCATGATCACACAAGTCTGGGGCCATTTCGTGTAGGATTGGATGGCTCCTGGACCCCTGAATTGAGCTGCATTCCTGAGGCAGCAGCATCCATCTCTTTTGCTACCAGCACAACCCTGGCTTGGGGTTTCACGCACATCATTTCCTGATAGAGGGACTCTTCCTCCTCTCCCGCTGTTTCTACCCGGTGCTACCCATCTTTCAGTCACATGGAGAAATGGATTGTTTCCCAGACATACCAGACTTCAATGTCTTTGTGTATACCCCTCAGCTTAGCATGTCCTTTTCCTCCTTCGGCTCTCCCCCACCCCACCCCACCCGAGGAACTTCTTCAAGACCAGCCACCCATGAATTTCCTCAGCCTGGAAAACCATGAGCATTTGCACAGGTTTGTTGAATGATGGAATGAGAGAGTGAGTGTGTGATCAAGGTGCCAGTTGGTTTTACAGCTCTTCCGCCTCCTAGTTTATAAGAGCCAGTTCTGCGAGTGCAGTCTAGTACATAGCCACAAGGGGGCAGCGTAGGCCAAGCAGTGCCGGCCACAGGAGCTGCTTTTTCTGGTTCCAGGGAACTAGGAAGGTATAAACGAGGTCAGTGCTATTTTTTTCTAGTTGGCCTCTTAAGCATTTGTGTCTGTTCCCTTCCTATAACCTTCTTCTTCATCTCAGCAAAGCCATCCAACGGAATTGGCTGGTTGCCTTATAGGATGTGATGTGAGGTCCTCTGGCCCCAAAATCTCTCTCCTTCAGAGACCTACTTGGGTGTGTAAATTTCCACTCTGAAAGTCATTCCTTCGAGTTTCAAGTTTGCACTTCTCCTTGGGAAGAGGGGGTCATATCTCAATTCTCAGGCGAAACAGGCCAATCCCTAATAGAACCCTGGAGGGAGGCAAGGGCTTGTGATACAACACTGATAATAAGTGTAACTAACGTTACAGATCACTGGTGGCTTTCATTTCCAAGATCTCGCTTAATCGTAACCACAGTCTTGCCAGTTAAGGAAGTAAAAATCTCCCTTGGCAGATGAGAAAACTGAGGTTCAGACAGGAGAGCCTAAGAGCACATGGCTAGTAAGTGGCAGGGCTGAGAATGGAACATTTACCTTCTGACCTGCAATAGCGGCTCAGCTAGCACACAGGGTACTTCTGTGGGTTGATGGATGAATTAACAAAAAGGTACCCCCATTTTCATGCACCATAGCACACGGCTTTTCAACTGCCTATGAAGACAGTTTAGGATTTCAGAACTGGAATTCTCCTTGGGTCAAAATTCACATTCTGAATATAGAGAGGAAGCCACCAGGGCATGCCATGCAGCTCACCTTTAATGTCACAGTGTTGCCCTGAGCTCTGGATACCAGGTATGTACTGGCTACACCCTGGGCACCCTTCAATGCTGAGAGTCTGAGGGGTGCCCCCTAAGCTTTCCTCTCCTGATTGTAGTCAATGACCCTGAGGACTTGTGGGGCGGGAGTGGCATTATTCAATTCAGCTGGCCTGGGCTTCACCACAGTTAGATCCAGGACAAGCAGCTCTGTCCTTGATTCAAGATCACTGGCCTTGGTCAAGAAGCTTCTTCTCCCTGGCCCTCAGTTTCCGACTATAAATTAAAAGACTGCACAGGATGATTTCCAAAGCCCCTCTGGAAACCGTGAAACTGGTGTTTCCAGCCTAAGTAACTAGGAGACAGAAGGGCAATTGCTTTCAGTGGGAGTGCCCTGGGAATAGAAATCACTCATCAAGACCACAGAGTTTTAATTGCTGAGGCAATTAATCACCTACCCTGTTTCCCCAAAAATCAGACCTAGCCAGACAATCAGCCCTAATGCGTCTTTTGGAGCAAAAATTAATATATTATATTAATTAATCGTATTAATTAATAATTAATTAATATAAATTAATATAAGACCCGGTATTATATTATATTACATTACATTATAGTATATAAGACACAGTCTTATTTTATTATAGTATATAAGATTGGGTCTTATATACTATAATGTAATGTAATGTAATATAATACAATATAATACTGGGTCTTATATTAATTTTTGCTTCAAAAGACGCATTAGAGCTGATTGTCCAGCTAGGTCTTATTTTCGGGGAAACACGGTATTGTTTCCAGAGTTCACTGCTTCCACTTGACCTAGGATTTGGGGTTTCCTTATACATGCCTCCTGATATTGTCACAATTCAAAAGGGGCATATAAAATGACACTCGTTATCAAAAACTAACCTATTTAACAGTTCACAGAGGTCTATAAGTTCCTATATGTTTAACAATTTGTAACTTTGTTGAGGCATAATTTTTTTAAAAAATAGCATTTATACGACAATATGGATGGACCTAGAGGGTATTATGCTAGGTGAAATAAGTTAGACAGAGAAAGACAAATATCATATGATTTTACTTACATATGGAATCTGAAGAACAAAATAAATGAACAAACAAAACAGAAACAGAATCATAGTTACAGAGAACAAACTGACGGTTGCCAGAAGGGAGTGGTTGCTTTTGACAGTGGGGGGCAGGGTGAAAAAGATGAAGAGATTTAAGAAGAACAAATTGGTAGTTACAAAACAGTCACAGGGATGTAAAGTACAGCATAGGGAATATAGTCAATAATATGGTAATAACTATGTATAGTGCCAGGTGGGTACTAGACTTACCGGGGGGATCATTTTATGAATTATATAAATGTCTAACCACTATGCTGTACACCTGAAACTAATATACAATAATATTGAATGTCAACTGTAATTGAAAAATAAAAAAATAACATTTAGAGCCATCTATTTAATTTCAAAATTAATGTATGTTAAATGCAGAAAAACTTGAAAAGAGCCATGACAAAGATAATATTAATACTAAATAACACTTATTGAACACTCACAATGGTCCAGGATCTTTTAAAAAAACTTTTGAGTTTTAAATTATAGAGTCATAGAAAATCACAAAAATAGTAGAGAGAGATCCCGTGTACCCTTCTCCCAATTTTCCCCACTGATAACATCTTACACAACTATATCACAATATCAAAGCCAGGAAATTGGCACAGTTGGTATAATCCACAGATTACTCAGATTTCACCAGTTTCACATGCATTTGGGTGTGTGTGTGTGTGTGTGTGTGTGTGTGTGTGTGTGTAGATTCATGGAGCCACCACTACAATCAAGAGATACAACTGTCCCCTCACCATAAAGCTCCTTCAACCTATCCCTTCATAGTCATTCTCCTCTCCTCCCTTCATTCCTAACCCCTGGCCACCACTACTCTGTTCTTCATCTGTATAATTTTATGAAGCCCGTAACTGGCACAGCTAAGATTAAAATTCTGATCTGGCTCTAGAGTCTGAGGCTTCAATTATAGTATTATACTATCTCTCTAAATAGATTTGGTATAAATGTTTAAAAACTACAGAGAAGCATAATAAAGAATAACTGTAGCCTCAGAAAATGTCAAATGATTGGAATCCTACTGACCACATTTTCTCAAGACAATGCAATTAAGTTCAAAATCAATAATAAAAAGGAAACTGGGAAAATTCCATTTGTCTGTAAATTTAAGAAAATTTTACCTCTAAAAATCTTGTGGGTCAGAGAAGAAGGGGGCAGGAATTTATTCCAGTGAGAGAGCGCGGAGGGTTCACGGATAGGATGTCCTTTGGTGAAGGTGCGATTGTTTCAAGGATCTAAACAAAGGCAACACTATGCTCCCCAGACTGAGTCCAGGAGGGCAGGGCCTGTGTTTTGATCATCCCAATAGCCTCAAAGCCTCCCCCGACACTCTGCACTAAGAGGGTCTTAAATAAATGTTTACTAATGGACTAAAAACTAGACCCCACAGTGGACACTGCTTCCATTCCCTTAGATCTGTGAGTACAACAAAGTTGGAAGAAGCTGTGCGCCACTGGAAGCAAAAGTAAACCAAAATAGGGATAGAGGTGAGTAGAAACAGTTAGTCTAGTGGATGGCTATCAGTATTAGAGTCAGTGAGACCACTGTGCTTTTCATGGTTCCTTTAGACACGACTGTCTCAGCAGTGAACAGGGCTGTAGACATCAGCACTTTTGAAATTTGCAAATAGAGAATCGATGCTCGAGAAATGAAAGAGATTGATCCAGGTTATTACAAGTTTGACACAAGAACCTAGGTCTTCTGTCTTTCCATAAAGAGCTTTATGTCAACAGAGTAGACCCTTGACGTTGCCAGAGAATATTTCCTAGACGTCCAGGAATCCCTCAGGTCAAAAACTCAGAAATATTTGCAAAGTTTTCTTTTACTGGAGTCACATTTAGAGAGAACCGTGGTTGCCAAAGCATTGTCTCACATTACAAATGAACGAATTTGTCAACTTTCAGTAAAGTTTCCTCCTGCTTTTAACAGTGATTTTCACACCGAGGCAGTATTGTAGTGAAGTCACAAGGGACCGTAAGCACCTGCAGGTCCCATGGGATGTTGCTCTGTAGGGGCTGGTGCTGGCCTCAGCAGGGGGCGCTCAGGAGCTCACACAGGCTCACAAACAAGACTGTATCTCAATCATCATGTACCAAACTGGAAAGATACCTATGCAATATAACATTTTAAATAATTGTAGAGACTATGATATATAACATTATGATCCATTTTTAATCAAGTGCATTTTATAATCAAATAAATTCTAAATTTTTACCAAAAACTTAGCAAAAGAAAAAAGTGAAGGTCAGAGAGAGGTAGAGTGTAGACTAGAAAGTGGAACTTTCATTCATTCATTAATATATTTTGTATGGTTTCAAACTTTACAATGAGTTTATACTTTTAAAACCGGGTCTAAGAAAAAGCTTGGTGGACAAATTTACGTAGTTGGTGATCCCAGGCTGTTTGGGGCCAAATCCTGGAACTGTCACTTATTAACTATGTCACCACCAGTAAATTATTTCACCTTTTTGTACCTCGGTTTCCTTATATGTAAAATGGGGATAACAATTATAGTATTGATCTCATAGAGTTCCTGTGTGCTTAAATGAATTAATGTATGCAAAGTACTTAGAATCACTCGCAATGCAAAGTAAGTACTCTATCACTATTAACTTTTATTATAATTGAGGTTTATTAGGATTTTCCTCCCAACAAGTTTTTAAGAAATAATCTGCTGTTTCCTCGCCCAGTTCCTGGGGCCTCAAGAACTGGATTGCAGCTTCTGCTATTTCTTGCATCATATGAAGTCTCTTGAAAGAACAACCTAGACTCTCCCGTGTGGAAACTGCAGCTACCCATGGCTTTGGTGTTGTGCTCTGACCAGTTTCCACTGATAGGTCCCCATGGACATTGAAACCATTCCAGACTAAATCTTAGGGTTTCCTCACCCTCTTGGATTTTGCTTAATTGCCTTGCAGGGAGCACCATAGATTAAGTAACTCTTATGTCTCTTGCACTTTTAGGGTCTACTTCATCATCACAGAATTTACGCTCTAGTATAAATTATTTTCTCCCCCACCTGCCAGCATAAATCCATGTTAAGATTTTCCGATCCTCCTGTGTCATCTTTTAAAAACCAGGTAGGAGATGTAAGGCTATTTGATAGAGCTATCCCATGGGTCTCTGTGTTCATTTGATAAATGTTGATGTACTAATGCAGACTTAGAAGCATCAGTGGATCCATTTCATCAAACTCCATTGGTGAAAATGTCCCATAAAAGCTTTATTGACAATATAAAACATTTATTGACAATTTAGAAACATTTAATATTTAAGTTCTGAGTATCAATTACTTTCCAATGTAACTATTGTAAACTATTTCTCTATTTTCTCATAATACTTAATCCAGTACTTAATTGGCATTGTACGACAGAGATTTCTGTGGAGTTCTTTTGGACTATATATGTTCTTCCCATACCTCCTGCAGAGGGGTCTGGATTTGCAAGACGCTAGCTGGATCAGAACCCAAGGCTAGAGTGTCCTGGGAACAGCCCAGCCACTGCTAAGCACCAGCCAATGCAAGGGGAAAGGGAAAGAGAGCTTTCCTAAAAATGACCCATTATTTATATGCAAATCTGATCGCTTAGTGCAGGCTTAAAAAAGTTCAGTGATTCCACATTCCTTCTAAGACAAAATCTTAACTCTTTGCATGATATTTAAAAATCCTTCACAATCCGGGTCCTACATATCTCTAAGGCCTTAACTGTTAACACTTTTCTCTGATGGAGATGTGTTAAATAAGGGGTGTCCAAACTGCGGCCCGCGGGCCAACTGTGGCCCGCGATCCATTGTTAATTGGCCTGCAGCAAATTCCAAAAATATATTTAGTTTACTTAAATAAACCAGGTGAAGCCATACGTACTTCACCTCGAGTGAGTGGCCCGGCTGTTGGTGTATTTTACCGCATATGGCCCTTGGTGAAAAACGTTGAAAAAAGTTTGGACACGCCTGTGTTAAATGATAGGGAGTTTCAAGAATGACTCTCGATTATTTCATCCTCCAAGTCTTTGCTGATGGTTTCCCCTGCTTAGAATACAGTTACCCCCGCTTCTTTGTTTAGCTGTCATTTCATGCTTCTTCAAGGTTTTATTTGCGCATCACCCCTCCTGGAAGTTCTATTAAATACGTGTGGTACACATATTTATTCAAATACATTGTGTGCTCAGAAGAAAAACTTGTTAGTATTGCAAAGGATAAAAGATAAATGTAAAAGTAATATTAACACAAGATAAATAAAGGATTTAGTAAATTTGAGGCTGAGTTGGATACATCTAAAAAGGAGTGTTTTAAGAACACACATCTTATATTTTCTTTGGTCTGTAATATTGAGTCAATGGTAGTTTGCCCCAAATTTAAAACCGAGAGTTCTGGGTGCTACATCTGAAAGATTCTCAATAACAATATTGTAAGTCTTTGTTCATGATATATAGTGAAAACCAGATGGAGTTTATCCACCAAGGACTCAGGTAGATAAACCTTGAACACATAAGCGTGTGTTAAGGCATTATAGACAAGGAGTGTGACAGAGTCTCAGACATCACTATGGGGATTAGGCTGCTTGTATTTTCTAAGCACTTCCCTCTACCCTCCAGTACCTAAATGCTGCTACTAAAATAGAACCAGCAACTGACAGCTATCGCCATGCAAAAGCTACAGACAAAAATTCTGGCATCTTTATAGCACAATAAATTAAACAATTAAACTACATTTAAATACCAATTTGACATATCAGCTTGGTTTCTCAAATTTTAACATCTTCAAACTGTGCTCCTGATCTTCCCACAATCCTGCTTCTCATTCTTCTTCCCTCGGTAATGGCCACTCAAGTGCTCAGGTCAAACACCTAGAGGTCATCCTTGATATCTCTCTCTCTCTCTCTCTCTCTCTCTCTCTCTCTCTCTTCACACTCAATCTTTTGGTACATCTTGTTAAAAAAAATATGTAGAATTTGGCCACATCACCAGAGTCTGACCATATCACGCTGTCACCCTGGCCAAAATACAATCTTCTCTGATCCTGAAATAGCATCCTATTCGCCCCCCCCCCCCGCCCCCGCATCCTCACGTATTTCCTGCAGTCTATTTGTAATGTGGCACTGGAGTGATTCAATTAAAACTTAAGTTACATAATGCTACTCTGCTGTTGCATACCTTCTTACCAACATACAAAATGAGCTAGCAGGCCCTGTGAGTTCTGGCTCTCACCTTGTGTGCAGTTTTTCATCTCCTCCCCGTCTCCTAACTGGCTTGCTCAGCACCAGCCACACTGGCTTTCTCACTGTTCCTGGGACACATAAGTTACGCTCCCACTGAAGGGCTGTGGTAGGCTGAAAAATGCCCCCCCCCCCAATAGTCACATCCTAGTGCCTGGAACCTGTGAATGTCACCTTATATAGCAAAAAGAGATCTTTGCAGATGTGATTAAGTGAAAAGTCTTGAGATGGGGAGATTTTCCTGAATTACCCAGTGGGTCCTAAAGGCAATCACATATTTAAGAAGGAAGCAGAGGGAACTTCTACTACACACAGAGGAGAAAGTCGATGTGGAGACAGAGCAGAGAGATTCCAAGACGCTGGCCTTGAAGATGAGAGGGATGTGGCCACAAGCCAAGACGGAATCTTCTCTAGGGCTTCCGGAGGGAGTGCGGCTCTGCCAACACCCCGGTTTAGCCCAGTGCTACTACTTTCAGACTTCTGGCCTCCAGAACTGTGAGAGAACACATTTCTGTTGTTTTAAGCCACTGCATGTGTGGTAATTGGATCCAGGAGCCTCAGAGACTTCACACTTGCTGTTGCCCTGACTGGAATGCTTTTCCTCTTGTTTGTATAAACTCCCTTCCTCCTCTCTTTCATGTTTTTCTCAAATGTCACTTTCATCGGAGGCCTTTTCTTTCCAACCCTTCCGCACCCCCCTCCAGCCACACATTCTGTGTCACCGTTTCCTGTGGATATTTTAAAATGTTCTTTCTATTAGCATCTACCACAGTATTTATTTTATTGTTTATCGCGCCCGGGAGAATGTAGCATTGCGACGGTGAGGATTTTTGTCTGTTTTGCACTGTCTTATGTCCAGCACCTAGAAAGAACCAGACACATATCAAGTACTCAATAAATATTTATTGAATGTTGAGTGAATCAATGAAACTAAAGTATACAATATATCTTATAAGTGATTAAGTCACCAAAGCATGAATAACTTATTGCTCATAACTTGAGATAAAGTGGTTGGAGTGTATGTAATGACTGGGACATACAAAAAAAATAACAATAAATCTAATTATTAATTATCTAGTGTTTTTACTGTCAGAGTTAATAGCGGTATTGTCATTTTGAATGTCGTTTTTATTGACAGACAACAATTATATTCGTTTACTCAGTTTATAGCATTGTTTTATAAGAAGAAAGGGCTGAAATTACAGTTGGCATAAAAATAGTTTTGAAACAAAGTAGTGTTAAAACACTATTGGAAACTATCAATGTGACCTTATGATTAAAAACAAAAATGTGTCTTTTCAAGCTCATCTACTGAAGGGGTTTACACATAGCATCACCCTTAGCACAGGATTGGTCTGCAGCCCGAGCATACAGATTACGATCTCTGATACTTCTTAAAATGATGGCTGACGTGTTTGATAGGTCGGAGTGAAGTAAAAATTCTATTTAAAAATTAGATATGATCCTTGAAGGGTGGTTTGGGTGGGTTCAGGGTTTTCCCCCTCTTTCAGATAACTGGCACTGTGGTAAGAGATAGTGCCAAGAAAAATAATCTTCAGAAGCTATGATGGTAACCCTAATTCCAAGAAGCTATGAGTGTTAATGTGCCCTTTCAATCCTACCATTTGAGGGGTGTTTGCCTGCCTGCGTGGGCAGAGTGTATATTTATGTGTCCCCCATGGTATGTCCTGAAGAGTAAATGAGTCTTAGTTGCTGTGAACTGAATGGAAGTGACAACTTCTATTATACTTCTATACTATGCAAATTCGTATGCTATGGAACTTGTGGAGACATATTATATGGTTCCTGTGTTATTGGAAACTACATTTTACATGAATTGTAAAGGATATACACAGTAAACTCTCGCCACTATTCATTCATTAAATAAGATTTTACCGAGCACCTACTATGTGTTTGAGGTTTTGTTAGTCACTGGAGAAAACACAAAGATGAGTAAGACAATCTTGTGGATTGGAATGTAATGATAATATTGCAAGTCCTACAGAAGAGGTGTGTTCAAGTTCCTGGCACATTTCCTAAGAGCATACTATTTCCCAGGCACTGTCTCTCATGATTTCCTTCTTTGACTCTCTCTGCTCAGCTGACTAATGCCTTTTTCAGGTTAGAGAGATAATGATTTCTCTAGGTCTCTTTCAGTTTTAAATTTTATGACCATCTCAATGAAAATGTTCAGAAGTACCATTGCTAGATGCTGGTACTTTGGGGCCATTTGAGCAAGGGAGAAATGGAGTCTGTCCCAGACGGGGGAGATATCCATTTGGTTTTAAATTGCAAAACATAACATATACACAGAAGAGTACATAAAACATGTAAGTATAATTATGCACTGAAAATTTGCATAACAAGCACCCAGCTTAGGAAAACACTTCACCAAACCCCTAGAAGCCCTCACATCCATAATATGTAATAATCCCTTATCACAAGCGTCTCTCTCCCTCCCCACAGAGAAACTACTGTCTTTATTTTTTAGATTTTTATTAAAAATATAGCTAACATACAACACTAGATTAGCTTCAGGGATATGCCATAGTTATTCAACATTTATATATCTAAAGAAGTGATCACCACGATAAGTCCAGCAACCATCTGACACTGTATTATGTTATCACAATTTTATTGACTATATTCCCCATGCTGTATATGACATCCCCAGGACTTATTTATTTTATACCTGGAAATTTGAACCTCTTATTCCCCTTCTCCTTGTCTCCCTTTTTACATTTATCAATTACAGTTGACATTCAATATTATTTTATATTAATTCCAGTGGTTAGACATTTATATAATTTAAGAAGTGATCCCTCTGACTAGTCTAGTACCCACCTAGCACTATACATAGTTATTACCATATCATTGACTATATTCCCCGTGCTTTACTTTACATCCCCATGACTATTTTGTAACTACCAACTTGTACTTTTTAATCCCTTCACCTTTTTCACCCTCTCATCTATCACCCCAACAAATCTAGTACCCATCTGACACCACACACAGTTATTACAATATTATTAACTATATCACTTATGCTATACCCTACATCCCCATAACTACTTTGTAACAATCAATTTGTGCTTATTAACCCCTTCCCCTTCTTTCACCCACACCCCCCACCCATCTGGCCTCCCATCTGGCAACCATCAAAATGTTTTGTGTATCTATGAGTTTGTTTCTGTTTTGTTTGTTAATTTTGTTCTTAGATTCCACATATAAGCAAAATCACATTGCATCTGTCTTTCTCTGTCTGATATACTCCACTCAGCACAACACCTTCCAGGCCCATCCATGCTGCCATAGACGGCAAGAACATATTCTCTCCCATGACCAAACAACATTCCATTGTATTTATGTACCACCTACATTTTATCCATTCATCCATCACTAACACCGAGGCTGCCTCCATATAGATGCACATGTCCCCTCAAAGTAACATTTTGGGTTTCTTCAGCTAAGTATCCTTAAGTGGGGTTACCGAGTCCTTCATTGTCTCTTCTTATAGCCTTTGTTTTAAAGTCTATTTTGTCTGGTATAAGTATTGCTACCCCAGATATTTTTCATTTCCATTTGCATGAAATATTTTTTTCCATCCCTTTACTTTGTGTCTGTGTGTGTCTTTCAATCTGAAGTGAGACTCTTGTAGGCAGCATGTGTAAGGGTTTTGTTTTCTTATGCATTCATCTCTCCTATATCTTTTGATTGGAACATTTATTCCATTTACATTGAAGTTCATAAATATGCAGCTATTGCCATTTTATTATTCATAATTTTGATTTTTTTTTCCATCTTAAAGAAGACCCTCTAACATTCCTTGTAATACTGGTTTGGTGGTGATGAACTCCTTTAGCTTTTTCTTGTCTGGGAAGCTCTTTATCTGTCCTGGTGGGGACTCTGGTGCAGGCCCAGGTCAGCCACTGCCTGAGACTGGCCAGGAGCTTACCTGGCAGGAGCTACAAAGCAATCTGTGGTTGTTCACTGCCTGTGCTAAACCTGGAGGTTCACGGGAGAGGCCATGCTGAGAACTGAGGACATCTGCCACCAATACCGGGCCTAGGGTAACTCTGCAAGAAGCCAGGACACCCAGAGGCCTACTGCCACTTGCCAGCTCTCTTAAAGTTCAGCCACTGATAAAGCCTTGTGTGGTATATGGGTTGGGTGAGGCACGGTCTCAGGGAGCCACTAGAGTGGGAAGAGTTGTGGTCACCAGGCTAATGTAGACTCTCTTTTGGTGCCAGTGCTGAGCCTGCAGTAACTCAGCAAAAGTCTCAGAGCACACCGAGGTCAGTCGCTGCCTGTCTGGGGCCTGCTAGACTCCAATAGTTTTCTAAGAAAGAGAGCAATGCAGGTGGGGCTGGCTGGGTGGAACTGGCTGCTTGAGGAGAAATTGCCTCCAGCCGTGCATGAGTTGGATGGGGTGGTGTCCTAGTGAGTTAGCAGGGCAGAGCAGTGGAGCTCACTAGGCCAATCAGATTCAAATTTGCCCAGAAGGGGCGGGCTCAACACAGGAAAAATGGTGCCCACCTGCTGGCTACACAGAAGATGGATCCTTTCCCGGGAAAATGCCGACTGTCCTCCAGTCTTCCCCACTAAGCCACACTCCTCAGCCTGCCCCCCTGTATGTCTCTGAGGCTCCCCCGAGTCACCGTCCCTCCGATGGAGCCCAAGGTAAGTGCCTACGAGCTAGTGAGTCTACACGTGGGCCATTTAAGAGGATGTTTGGGTTTCCCCGCAGCCCTCCAGCCCACCCAAATGGTCAGAATTCCCACTGTTTTTGAAAGCCAAATGTTGTGGGGGCTCCTCTTCTGAACACCAGTACTCCGGTGGGGAACCAAAGCGGCCGAGATATTCCTTCTCATTCTCAACCGCCACATGCAGGTGTGGGGCCCATTCTGCATTTCTGCCCTTCCTACCAGTCGCGACGGCTTCTTTATATTTTCAGTTATAGAACTTCTGTTTGGCTAGACTTTAGATGGTTTTCCAGGTTGATTTTTCTATAATTTAGTTGTAATTTTAATGTGCTCATGGAAGAATGCAGGCACAGTGTTTATCCACTTAGCCATTTTGGATCTCTCCTATTAATTCTAGAGAAACTATTGTTTTGCCATTCATGATTTTCTTATTTTTTTAAACTACATTTGTCATATATCTATATCTCCCAAAACAATATAGTTTAAGTTTTATATTTGTTAACTTGTATGTGTGTGTTTGTGTGTGTGTATTTACTTCTTTTGTTCAACATTGTAAGAGTCTATCATGTTAATGTGCATAGAAATAATTTTTATTGCTCTGTAGTATTCCAGAGTGTGTGTATATATAATGCTAATAGACATTTGTGGGAAAAAAATGAAAAAGAATGGAATGGAATGGAAAGTTAAAGAATTGAATGAAGAGGAATAGAATGTGATAGAAATGGAATGAAAGGACTGGAATGTAATTTGGGTCATTGTAATCAATGATGCTACGAACATTGTCATTCATGTAATCTGGTGAAAACGTGGAAGAGTTTCTCTAGGATATACACCTAGGATCATAGGGTTCTTGCATATTCAACCTTGAAAGACAATGACAAATTTTTCCCCAGAATATTTATATAAATTTTCACCAACTCATGACGGTTCATGTTGCTTCATTTACTCAGTCCTTGGCACGGTCAGGCATTTTCATCCTTGCCAATTAGGTGGGTGTCTAACAACATTCTACTGAGGTTGTAATTTGATTTTGTTTTTGTTTTTTTAACTTAATGGGACAATCTTTGTCTTTTAACTGGACATATAGTTTACAGTTAATGAATTTGCTAATATGTTTGGATTTATATCATGATCTGATTTTTTTGTTTTCTATTTGTCTCACTGTGTTTTGATCATCTTTCTCTCCTTTTTGTTTTCTTTTGGATTATATGTTTTCTAATAATTACACTATTTCTTCTTCTCTTAATATGAAACTTATATATGCTCCGTTCCTATTCATTTAGCAATTATTCCAATATCATTGAAAGATATATATTTATCTTGTTCTGAAGCTAATCAATACTCTTCCTTCCTCATTGTCAAAGCAATCATCCATGCAGTTCTCTGAGCATGGTGGCTGCAATTGGCACTTCCTATTCACCATCACACATGAAGTGCAGGGCTCTTCATGGTTGCAGCTCTTGTCATAGCGTTGCACATTATGCTCCCTGCCTTGGGTAGATTCTGAGCTGTGTCTTCTGTAGTCCTGGGTCCTATGACGGGATAAATATGACAGCTCTATTTCATTGCATTTGGCAACTGCCTTCAGAGTAAAAGCAGCTTCAGCACTCTGTCCATCTACCTTCATGCAGATTTTGGCCTAATGGTGCTTTACTCTCTTGTCATATCATTAATGTTTTTATAAATAATATTTTAAGCAGAATTTTTAAAACTGTAGTTAGCAGAAAGGTTGGTCCTTATAATCCTGTCCTCCAAATTCTGGAACTAGACAGAGTAGCATTTTCACTGTCAACCTCAAGGATGGTGTCCTCTGGAACAGTCTTTGTGGTGGTTAGAAGCTGCGGTGTTGAAGTGCATGCTTTTATTTTGTCAATTTTCTTCTTCTTTTTTTTTTTTTTTTTAAATATGACTTTCTGCCCAATTATGCAAGAGAATTCTGTAAATCTAATTTTCTAGAACTTGAGAACTGGATTCCCAAGTGTTTAGATTAAGGTTCATAACATATATACTGAACCCAGTTTCCCATGGACTGCTAAGTACATGTACTCTTAGAGAAATAAGGGCAGTAGCCTTGAAACACAGATTTTCTGTAGAATCTAGGACATGTGGTCTCTTCCTCTGTGGGTGTCTTTTTCACTAAGGTCACAGAGACGTTTACAAAAGAGTAGGAATTAAAATTCAATTTCCGACTACCCTGCACCACAGAACCCTTGTAGCTCCATTGTGCAAGGAGGGTGACCATTGTTCAGGTGGGTGCTCTGATGGACTTTATTATTCTTCCAAACATTTGGTGCCACTCCCTAATGTGCCAACTGTCCCCAGAAAGATATATTTCCCTGCCCCATTGCAGGGTTGGCTGTGTGACTTGCTTTGGCTAACGGAATGTGAGGGGAAGTGACACATGTCATTTCAGAATGGAGGCTTGAAGAGCTGGTATAAGCGTCCCCATGCTTCCTTTTTGCTCTGCCATAATGCCTGGGATTGTCTCTGAGAGGATTCATGCTTGTGTATTTGTGCTGAGCCTGGGCTCATCAGAAACTGGCAGATTCTCTGGGTATAGCTAAGGAACTGTGATGGAGCCCTCAACCTCTTAGACAGAAGTCTGCATAGGCTGCAATCTGGTGAAAGCATCTCCAGACCCTTCGAGCTTGACTGTTTCTTTTCAACAGGGAATTTTATGTTCTTCCTTCCTGAACCACTAACTCACTCAATGCCATCCTTTTTATTTTTTCCTTGCAGGGAGTGCTCCCTGCTGCCACCCCATTCTTTTTACTTATGTATTTCCCACAAATAGTATGACAATCCTTCACCAAATCTCTGCCTATGATAATAAGGCCCTGAAAAAAAGTGACAGTAGATGTTGCCACCCTTAATACAGACTTTGGGGTGCTTGAAGCATAACCCATATGTTGTGGACCCTTGAATACCAGCAGGAATAAAATCTTGCCTGCCTGCAGTTGTTCTGGTTGCTGCCAACTGATGAAAGAGCAGCATGAAATGTTCCCTGAAAGTTGTTTCACAGCACACACTGTTTGAGACCTGTGAACTATCCTGACCGTGTGACGATACCCAGACTCAGTGGTCATACCCCACCCAAAGCCTGGAGCTTGGACCATGCTGCCTTCCAGCACTGCATCCTGAGGATGAGAAGCCTTTCAAACTGCTCTTGACAAAGATTCCCCAGGGACCTAGGATTTTCACTGTAGCACCTTCCTTCATTCTTTAAATTTTGGAGATAAGGGAAGACAGGACATAGCTTGCATTTCCCTGGGATTGTTTTCTTAGTTAAGAAACATTCTGAACCACTAACCCAGTTTTACTCAACCTTACCCCTCCCCCCTCTTCCTCCTCCTCCTCCTCCTCCTCCTCCTCCTCCTCCTCCTCTTCTTTCTCCTCCTCCTCCTCCTTCTCCTTCTCCTTCTCCTCTTTCTCCTCCTTCTCTTTCTGTTTTGGCCCCAAGATGCCTGTGGGACAATAAATTCCCATCAGTAACAATGACTGGTTCTTCTCAGGTCTAGGGTGGGTGGAGACGATGCTGAATAACCTCCCTGAAGACCAGGTGTTGAAATCCCTGGGGTAAGGGTACATATAGTTTTCAAAACCTCCTAAGTGATACCTACTCACCCCCTAATACTTCATTACTTTTATACTTTAGGCTCCACATTGACATCCACTGTGTTATTCCAATTAGTAACATTTAAGTAACGGTCATTTTACAAAAGCATTTATTAACCCACATTCCAAATTGGAGGAGGGACTGGTTCTTTTATCCCCCTCCCCTTTGTCAATTTTGTTTGCAAAATGCAGGGGCATAGTATTTTATTTTATAAAGAAATACACATTCCTTTATTTTAATAAATATTACTTAGATTAAAAATATAGCAGCAATGTATAATGAAACTGCCAGCGTGTGATGTGGCTACAGCTGTCCATATTTATACCTTAGTGAGCTCTAAATTTGGCTTCTGGAGAAACCTAGTGACATTTGCAGCAAATTGAAGTAGTAACTGTATTCATTGATTGCATCACAAGCAGGTTTTTTTTTTTTCTTTTCTTGAGAGAAAACAGGGCTGTGTAAATTGAATTATATTGGTCTCTGCTTAGAGAGCTCCCACTCTAAATTAAACCTGATACTAAACGTGAGGGAATTGCATCATTTGGGCAAAAACGAACAGATAAACCCTGATAATTCCCACCTTCGATCTTTTTTATTTTTTCTTTACCATTTGTTCCGGGTGCAATGGAACACTATTTCTTAGAGATTCACTCCTGTCATATACCTCTAGGCTGGGCCATAAGCTCCTCAATTCATTCCATTCCTCGGAACTCATGGGTCCACTCATCTGACGTGTGCTGGTAGCTGACTGCTGAAAGCTCCCCCCGTGGGGCATAAGCAGCCCAGTCCTGAGGCCTTGGCCAAGTCATTTCTTATTTCTGAACTTTAGATGTTCTAAATTCAATGTCAAGGGTTAGGTTAAGAGATGGAGGATTCGGTGAAGAAATCAGATTTTTAAAAATAAAAGGTCCTTTCTAAAACTCTTGGTCAAAGTCTCTAAGACATAGTTTTGTCCTTTCTCAGGAGTTTAGCACAAAGCTAGGGTAGGACACGTCCCCGTTCCCAGAGGAAATCCAATAGTGTTGTCCGTGACCTCACCCCATGCCAAAACCACTTGGAGGCAAGTGCCAAATCTGGAACTCAACACTGGAAACTGCCCTTCTGGTTCCCAGCAACCCTTTGCAGTTCTACATACTCTTCACTCTCTTGTGCTTTCCCATGTCTAGGGATCAATTTCCAGGTTAAAGAGCCATACAATGATCATAGCTGGAGGAGGCCTCAGATGCTATCTAGCACAGCCTCCCCTGTGCAAGTGAGAGGACCGAAGTCCATTGAGGGAAGTGGCCACACAGATATTGGAGATGAATTGGAGTAAGCTGCCCAATCGCCTGGGCTTTTCTCTGTGGAGGTTGCCTCCTTCTCTCTGGTGACTGTGCTTTCATTTGGATTATGCAAATTTGGAGTCCAATTCCCTCCTAGTACCTAACGTATTTAAATTGAGCATCTCAAACTGTGGATACCCTATTGCCTGGCCTCTTTCAGCAGCAGCTGAGGCTGCAAGACCCTACAACATGGAGCGAACTTGTTCCTCCAGCAGCTGCTTTAGTGTGGCCTGGGACCAGGAACCAAAGATGAGTTTTAACAATTCTATGACTCCATGAATCTAAAATATTACTACTATGCTTTTCACAGCAGGTTAAATTACATTCTGTCTCGCCAACTGGCCTAAGATCTCCCAGAGCAAAAGGACTACTTACTGCTCTCTGTCCCTATGTGTTAGGAGCTCAACAGTACTACAATAAATGAACAATTCCTCTTGGTTTTGGAAGCCCTATATCCAAGTCTTGGATGAGCCACCTAGAGCTGTGTAAACCTCAGTTTCCTCCTGATCTGGATGAAGGGGGAACTAATCCCCACCCTGGCCAGCACACAGGTGCAGCAGCTAGTGCCTGGCACGTGGTAAACGATGGTCCCAGCATATCAGGCGGAGTATGAGCTGCAGGCTCTGCATCTCCCCCTCCCTGCTTCTCTTTAGCTCCCTAGGGTGACACAGTTACCATGGCACAGGATGTGGAGAATGCCTGGAAAAGCAATAGGGTGAAGCAGGGCCACTGAATTGTCTTTGTCTCTTGGAGGCCCCTCGAGGTCCCTAGAGGACAGGTTGAGCCTCCCACCCTGCTCGCTTCACTTAGTGTCACTACCCAGCCCTGCCTCCCAAGCCCAGCTCAGGGCCCAGGAACTCTACCTTGGGACTTCCTTCATCCTCAGGCCTGGCTGGCTCTTGGCACCCTGCCCAGCTGCCATGGTAACAGACTCCACCATGAAAAAGGAGGTTGCTGGGTCCTGTTTGCTCCTGGTCCTATCGAGACTGCAGATCCTGAACTGCTCTTCACCTACCTGGGCTCCTTCTGTGTTCTCGCTCAGGTGGGGCTCAAACTTCCACTCTTGCCAATAGGGCCATGTCTACCAGCCTGACCACTTGCGAGTGGAAGAAAGTGTTTTATGAGAAGATGGAGGTAGCAAAGCCAGCTGACAGCTGGGAACTCATCATAGACCCGAACCTCAAGCTCCATGAGCTGGCACCTGGCTGGAAGCAGTACGTGGAGCAGCATGCCTCAGGCAGGTGAGAGGCCTAGGGAGGAAGGGCTCTGCAGGCAGCCCCTGGAGCACAGCCCTGGGCACCTTCCAAGGGGAGGCAGAGAGATATGGGAAGCTCCATCCTGGTGTCAGCTCCGGGTAGGGGGCAGAGAAGAACTTTCTAATCCCAGCAGTACCGCTGATGCCCTGGGCAACCTTAGCAAGTTGTCTTCTTTCTTTGGGTCTTGGTTTTCCATGGTAAATGAAGAGCTGTAATATGTTCAATGCCCCTGTAATCTCTGACATTTTAAATGTTTTCTTAGTTTCATAATCTTTTAAAGAGTGGTGGGAACTAAGGGGAGGAGGCCGTGAGGTCCACTAGGGAAAGCCTTAGCCTAAGGATCAGGGCCTGTGCGCTGGTCCTAGGTCTGTCCAGTCAGCTCCAACCAATTTGATTTGAATACAGAAACATTTACTCTCTGCCTGCTATGTTCTAGAAACTGGCTCTATAGCTAACTAATGCTGTGCACTTGGGCAAGTCCTTTTCCCTCTCTGGGGCTCGGTTTTCACATTTGCAAAACCAGGGTATTGTCTTTCGATGATCAATCAAGCTCCTTCCAGCTCTACTATCTATGGGTCTATGACAAAAAGACTTAACTTTGGGTAGTATTTCCCTCAGGTCTATAGGGCCCAGTGTCCCATACTTTATAGGAGCTGCATGTCTCCTAAAGTGCAAGGAGTCCTAAGGCCAAGAGGAACGTCCATCAGAAGCCCACATGCCTCTCCCTCTTCTAGACCATGATTTGGGATTGGGACCACAGAATTCCCTGCCCAAGCTGCCTCAAGCTCATCTCCAGGCTCCATGCAATCCTCTTCTCTGGGTCCATTACTTCAAGAACAGACATTATGCCTAGGCTGGCTACCTGGGGAAGCCAACAAGTGGCTGTGTTCTGGGGTGTGGACACACAGACTGGGTTTTTCACACATACTTGTATGTGAAGCTCCTCATGGCACAGCAAGGTGCTGAGGGTAGGAACAGAAGAGGCAGGCTATGGGTGGGGAGCGTCCATTTGTATTTTTGCCTCAAGACCTGTACATGTTAGAGTAAACCTTTCTTTGGGACAAAAGACAGAGAGGCAGAGGTAGGTTGGTTTATTTCAATTCAACTCAATTCAAGAAATACCTGTTAGAAATCTGTTACGTGCTGGGTCCTGGCTTTGTCTCTGACTAACTGTATATACGGAGAGCTCACTTTCTCTCAGTGCTTCTGTTTTGTCTCAGTAAAATAAAAGTTGATGATCCTTAAGATCCCCTCCTGCTAGGTCTGATATTTTGGCATTTAAGATCTGAGGTCTGGATTGAGGGAGAGGAAACAACCCTGGATTGGCTTGATTTAAAAACGTGTGGGAGGAGGAGGCTGACAACACGAAGTTCCTGAGTTGCCTGGTGGAGGGGTACTACAAGCTGGAAACTTAGGCACAGGGGCCTGGGAGTATAGGGGCTGAGCTCCTCAGACTCATGGTTTCTCTGGCCTCAGGGCTCAGCTGGCCCTATGCTGGCTGGTGACCCGTGGCTCCCAGCTGGCCACAAGCAGGGCTGGAGAACAGTTGCTCTGTGCTTACTCTGTGCCTAGGCCCACTCTACCTCTAAGCCTCAGGACATATGAAACCTGGTGCCTGCAGCTCTGGTCAGCAGAGTGAGGGTCCTTCTGGCTCAGGACCAGTCAGGCTGCTCTTCCTGCCGACCCTGCCTTGGGTTGTGCTGGGTGCTGATCTGTGCTCACGTTGTCTGTGGGCTCCAGGGCTCAGGGCAGACGAGGCCTCATCTCTCCCCCACAGCCGGGGCTGTTTTGTGTTTGGTAGTGTCTGCTGGATTGAACCGAGTTCATCGTCAGGGATCTTTCAGGGCCAGAGAGAGTCAATAGTGAGGGCAGACTCAGCCCAGTGAGTACTTGATTGCCTGTAAAACCTCTGTCACAGAGGCCTGTAAGAGGTTCGTCTCAGGAATGGAAGGAACTACCGTGTAGGTAACGAGTGCTTTGTTATTGAAGGTGCACAAGCACTGGGGGGGTGCTGAGGGAGGGGGGCGAGGCTAGATGAGTCCCAGGCCACTTCCCTCCGTGTTCCCTGAGACTGGGACTCGAGGGGGCCCAGGTTAGACAAAGTGGCCCGTGTGCAGGGTAAGATGCATATGTGCCTGTGTGGCGGGAGATGCAGAGCAGGACCCACTTTTTCAGTGTCTACTACAGGGTGGAGTGGGCTCTAGGGATGATTTGTCAAGGGACAAGGGTGTGTTCTTTGTGAAGGTGCAGGAGCCAAACTCTGTCGTCTTCCCCCTGCTGGCCCATCACTCATCCATCCTGCCGTCTGGTGAAGTCTCGGTGGTCTGTGCCTGGCATAGCGAGAAGCACCTTCTCTTCTCCCCAGAGCAGGCAGGATGCTTGAGTATGCTATGCTGCTCATACCCCTTACCAGAGTCACGGGAGGTCTGAGCAGAAGTACCCTTACTGGACATCCTCTCCCTGTATTTCGCAGAGGAGAAATAAGCCCAAATTGGGGGAGTGACCACGGTTTAGCATTCCAGTGCATGTCCTGAGTGCCTTAGGTTTGTGGAGAGCTGCGACCACGGGAGGGCCCGGTAGGAGGCAGACTGGAGAGCACAGCCGGCAACCAGACAACTCCTGTGCCAGGCTCCTGAGGACGCTGCGCCAGGCCCCATGCGAGCTTACCAGGAGGAGGTGAGGCTGACCAGCGTGAGCACTAAAGAACCCAGGGGGCAGTAAACACTGCTTCTACCTACATGCCCAAGCATACAGGGCCCTTCCTTTTAGGATTCTTCCAGGGCACGCTGCGCTGGGCAGGAGGCCCACCTTCTCCATCCCTCTCCCCTAACCCTGCAGGTTTCACTGCTCCTGGTGCTGGCACACCTGGCAGTCAGCCCACGTGGTCATCCTCTTCCACATGCACCTGGACCGCGCCCGCAGACTGGGATCTGTGCGCATGCGTGTCTTCAAGCAGCTGTGCTACGAGTGCGGCACCGCGCGGCTGGACGAGTCGAGCATGCTGGAGGAGAACATTGAAAGCCTGGTGGACAACCTCATCACCAGCCTGCGCGAGCAGTGCTACGGGGAGGATGGCGGCCAGTACCGCATCCACGTGGCCAGCCGCCCGGATAGCGGCCCGCACCGCGGCGAGTTCTGTGAGGCCTGCCAGGAGGGCATCGAGCACTGGAAACCCGGAGAGAAGCTGCTGGAGGAGGAGGCGACCTACACCCCTGGTGCCTCCAAGACAAGGGCCCAGGAGGGCTCGGGCTACAACTTTTTCTCTCTTCGCTGGTGCCTCTTCTGGGCCTCCCTCTGCCTGCTCGTGGTCTACCTGCAGCTCTCCTTCCGAGGCTCTGCTTTCCTTTAGTGGAGCTGGTTGGGAGTGCGCGGAGGTGCATGGGGGTAAGAGTAGGGAAGCCATCCGATTCTGGTCCTGATTCTGGTCCTGATTCTATATATGACGCTGTACACCGCAGTTACCTCTCTGGACGTCAGCTTATTACTCTGCAGAATGAGAGGTTTGCTCTAGGAGATGCTTCAAGGTCCTTCCATTAAAATTTACAGTGATTGGGGTAGGGAAGAAGGATACGAAACCCACAGGAAGGGATCTTCTCCCTGCACTTCCTCCATCTCCACCTTTCTCCCTCCCCTTGCTTCATTTCCATAGCCCATATTCCACCCCATTAAGTCCAGGCTTGCCCCTGCCTCATTCTCAAGCTTATTTTCAGCTGCTTCATGCCATCCTGTCGTGGTATCCCTTGGAGCAGGCAGTGACTCTCCCCCTCCCCCCAATACATCTTCAATCACTATTCACCGTGTCTTCATCCAGTTGAGGGATCTTCCAGGTGACCGTGGGGCTGTGTGTTTCCATTCAGGGGAGACAATGAACAAGGGGAAGCCTGAGCAGTGAAAACAGCACGTTTCCTGGTACCTTTCTCTTTGCCCCTGGAGAGCATGCTCTCAAAATTCTGAAAGGCTCAGTTTTTACTCTGGGAAAGCTGGAATCTGCTTAGCTGAAATTATTCAGAGCAGCATTATCCAATATGTTAGTCACTAGCCATATGTGACTATTGAAATTTAAATTAATTAAAATTAAACATTCACTTCCTCAGTTTCACCAGCCAAATATCAAGAGCTTAGTAGCCATATGGGGCTAGTGGTTACTGTACTGAACTGTGCAGGTACAGAACATATTCACAGAAATTTCTGTTGAACAGTGCTGATCTAGAATTTGAAATCCCTACTTAAATTATATGAACTCATAAAATAAGAGGTGGGTATAGGTTTAAAGGTGCAACATGAAGACCTGGGGACAGGGCTGGGTGGGCTGGGGTGTGGTAGAGATACACAAACAAATATGTGACCTCTGTGCTTCTGGCTATCAGTCGATTGAAATCTGTGGGTCTCAGTGTGGCCTAAATTTATTTCCTGGGAAGACCTGTTGAATTCTTTGCAAGATGATGGTGCTGTGTGTGTGTGTGTGTTTCTTGGTTTGGGGCTTGGAGAATATGTTCTTGTGTGTTCTGCAGCAATGTGTGAGCTGTGGAACCACTACTAACACACATGGTACTGCCATCCTGTGTGAAAATATCCCGTAGTAGACTCTATAGCTGTCCTAGATTCTGGGGATGGTGAGGAAGGGGCAGATAAGGCAGATCTTGGGATGTGGATCTTCCAGGTGACAGTAGGGCTGTCTCCATTCAGGAGAGGTGATGACTGAGGGGAGGGGTGAATAGTGAAGACCAGCACCTGTCCCCGAACACCTTCCGCTTCCCTGGTGCATGAGGCCACCTCGTTGGGGGAATGCATTTGCTGGGCCCACTCCCTCAGGCATAGCTGTGGCCTAGGCAATTTGACTTATGGTTCGCTGTCAGATGACCCTGTGTTTATTATTATCTGGTGTGGGAAACAGAAACTCTCCTATTCACACCCCCAATTGTTTCCTGACATTCACACCATTCTATAGCCCACCATTAGAGTCTCTGCCCTAGAGGGGGCCTAAGAACTGAAGTTGAGGTTTAAGGCTGGTGTGTCTGGCTAGATGAATTTGCAGAGATGGACTGCTTTAGGCTCTGTGTTGCATCTGCCCACTGGAGGTGCAGGCTGGCTTTACTCTTGTCCAGTGATGACAGGGAGTTTTGGTGGCTTGTCCAGACTCCTCTGTGGACCTGCATGAGCAGAGAGCTAGGCAATGTGGAAGAACCTACCTTGCTCTGGCTGGGTGCAATAGAGGTACAGGAAGAGCATCAGGCTGGAACATTTGTAAATGGGCAGGCATATGTGAGGTATGTTCACCTCTGTGAGCTACAGAGGATGCTCAGCTGGGCCTGTACAGAGTGTGTGCTCCAGGGGGCATTTCTCAACTGCAGACAGGTAGTGGCTTCTGGGAAGATGAATGTCAGGAGCCTAGGAATCAAGTGGGATGATAACCAGTGCTATCATGGAGTCTTAGTTTGGGATGAAGCAGCACCAGAAACACCTCTTACTGAAATTGTGTGTGGGGCTAGGGGTACACTCCGGGAGGGTCAGGCTTCAGGGGAGTCCGTAAAGCTGGCGCCTCTGACGTGAGGCCTAGGAGTTGAGGGATGAAGAGCCACTGAAAGTGGAAGTGAGGAGGAGTAAGTGAAATGAGATGAGGGGCAGGAAAAATACCAGAAGATAAGCATATTCTCCTTCTTCATCAGCTCACTTTTCTCAGTACAAATGTATCTGTGTCTTTCATATTTAACTAAAATGACCCTTCTCTGGCTCCATATTCCCCCTCTAACTATTACCATATATATATTTTTTATTCATTCAAAGCCAAGTTTCTCAAAAGAGTAGAGTATATTTATCTCTACCTGTTTCTTACTCCCTTAATTCATGGAAGTCTCATTTCAGTTTCCCTAAAACTGTCACCCTAAAACCACACTGCATTGCCAAACTGGAGTGTGGCCACTTTTCTGTCTGTATCTCATTTGGTCCCACTGTTGCATTTTGCACTCCTTCCTTGCAGACTCCCTGACAGCACTGGCTCCTCATTCTCTCCCATTTCTGTGGGAGACAAGCCAGTGCTCATCTCTCCAAGGCGTTATTCTTTCCCTCACCCACCCATTATATGCTAGTGTTCCCTGTAGTCCCTCACTCTGTTGATTTTCCCTGAGTAGCATGTACCCATTCATGACTTAGGTGTCCACCACACGTGAATTCCTGATTGCCATAGCTCCTCTAAGCCTTTCTGCTGAGCTTCAGGCCCCCAGACCAGTTGACCTGTCCCCTGGGAGCACCCTTAGCATGACCAGAGCTGATGTCATCATTTTGCCATCCAAACTTGCTCCTGCTCCTTCTGGGAAATCGGGGAGTTATCTTCTGACCCTGTCTCACCACCCTATCCCACGCCGTGCAAATCGTTCACCATATCCTCTTGATTGTTCTTCCCAAGTACCCCTGGGGTTGGTCTCCTTTCTTTCCTTCCTGCTACTGTTGCCCAAATGTATCTTTGGTGTCTCTTGCCTCTGTAGCCTCCTTAATAATTGTCACGCCTGTAGCCCCCCCCACCCCCGCCTTACAGCCCACCCTCCACTCTACCACTATCTCCGGGTGATTTTCTAATAATCAGATGTGATCATCAGCTCACTCTCCTACTTAAACTCTTCCAGAGCTCTTTCCTGAGAATGGATAAAACTTAGTCCCGCTAGCCAGACACCCCTCATTTCCCTGATAATAATAATACAGAACATTAATTGAGAAAGAGCTCAATAAACATTTGCTATTATAATAATATACTTTGTGCAAAGTGCTGTGCTAAGTGCTTTGTGTGCATTGTCTCATTAAATTATGAAAACAACATTTTGAGGCAGGTACTTCAAAATTATAACCTCTATTTTATGGCTGAGGCTTAGAGAGGTTACGAAACTGATTCATGGTGACGCAGTTAGTATGTCGCGGTGCTGAGGCTGAAATTCGGGGTCTCTCTCTCTGATTCCAGAACTTAAGTTCTCGACCGCTATGCGATCCTGCTATTTGGATCAAGCCAATGCTCGTCTAACTCTGGTGCTAACTCTCCTCGAACACAATTCCCATCTGGCTTTCAAGAGCTTTTGCTGTTTGTTTGTTGGTTTTTTCATTTTTCTTTATTCCCAGTGTCAGCTTGAGTATTAGCTTGCATGTGAAGCCTTCTGTCACAGTCCCAGGATCTCACCACCTGGAGGCTACCTCTGCTGTTACACTTCTGTTTTTGAATTGTCACGCTTGTTTACATGTATATCTGCCCACCGTCGTCAGTTGTTTTTCATCTACCTATCCCCAGGACATGGCACAAAGTAACTGCTTAGTCAGAATGGTTGACTGACTAAATTCTTGCCTTGAATGCAATATTCTCTACCACTCCCTCCCCCAACTGAGAATCATCCTGTGTATACTGTGTTTCCCCTAAAATAAGACCTAGCTGGACAACCAGCTCTAATGCATGTTTTGGAGCAAAAATTAATGTAAGACCCAGTCTTATTTTACGATAAGACTGGGTATAATGTAATATAATAATATAATATAATATGATATGATATGATATGATATGATATGATATGATATGATATAATATAATATAACATAATATAATATATTGGGTCTTATATTAATTTTTGTTCCAAAAGACACATTAGAGCTGATTGTCTAGCTAGGTCTTATTTTCAGGGAAACACAGTTTTTTATGTACTGTGATACCACCAAGCTGAAAATGAAGGAAAAGCTGACATGACGCCAGCTTTTATGTATAATTTCCCCTTACCTGCAACCCATGAAATAAGCACTATAATTATCCACACTTACAGAGAGAAAACTGAGGCTTGGTGAGATGTCCAGCTTTATAAGATTTATGAGCTGGTTAGTTTTAATCTGCTATAGGAGCCCAAACTGCCAAGAAATGAAGAATTAAATAAGCCTGTTTGGCAATAAACAACAACAACAAAAACCTTGGTAGACACAGACAACGGAATGGTGATTACCAGAGGGAAGGGGGTGGGTGGAGCATGACGAGGATAAAGAGGGTCAAATATATGGTGATGGAAGGAGATTTGACTTTGGGTGGTGAACACACAATGCAATATACAGATGAGGTATTATAGAATTGTACGTTTGAAACATATAATCTTATTAACCAATATCACCCCAATAAATTTAAGAAAATAAAATAAAAAAATAAACATGTTTGGGCTCAATACATTGTATATATCGAGACTCAGGTCAGATCCTGGGCATTGATCACAGTACTTTGTCCAGAGGGCATAGCCACCCGCTAACATCTAGGTGACAGCTGGACTTCAGGTCATTCACTACCCAAAGACAGAGTGAAGTTGCACTTCTAGAAAGCCGGAAACAGAGATGTCAGAAAAATGTGCAAAAACTGTCTGCTAGCATGTCTGACTGAGGTTTAAGGACAACTCTTGTAGATACCTGGGTAGAGATGAGCCCGGTGCTGACGAAACTTTGTCGCAGTAATGTGGAATGAGCATTTGTTCCCCACCTCCTATAAGGACTGTGTGACCTGTCAGGAGGGCCTCTTACTATTATTTTTGTTTGTTTCTGTGTATATGCTGTAACTACATCTGTGTTGTAAGTGCTACAAGAAGGCAGTCCCGTGTAACCTCCGCGTGCATCTTTGTGCTGATTTTACACTGCTGAGAAAGCAAATATGTCTTGCACTTATTGCTGCTTGGCGGTTGTTTGCCGAGTACCTGATGAAGAGGACAGTAAGGCATGTAAAGAAATGCTGTGCTGAAACTCATGCACTCTGGGCACCAGTGCAACAATACAGTGGAATGAGTCAATATAAACCTATTACCACCCCTGAAAAAAGTGACATGGAGTATATTCCATGGTTATACAGCTATATTCCTTCAATTTTCATCCTTAAGTCAACATATATCTACTCTGGTCTATTTTATTCCTGGCTTGTCCTAAATTCCAGGGTCACAAAGATAATCAGACATAGTCCCTGAATCGGAGGACTCCCAATGTATGCTAGTTTGCGTTGCACTAGGAAAGAGGACAACTTCATCGTACCTCGGGGACAAGAGGTTAGGAATGGCCTTTTAGAAGAAGAGTCATGCAGGGAATATGTTTTGCAGAAGTGGTCAGGTGGTCAAGACTGGGGCTGGCAGGGAGCTCAGTGCATCCTAGGCTGAGTGAAGAAAAAGGAAGACCCGGAGGCAGAGCTTATTTTATGTTTAGGAAGTGTCAGCAAACAAGTACCAGAAATGGCAGAGGGATGGAATATAGAGCACCAGAAGAATCTGGGAGCACTGACTAGACATAGAGCAGAAAAAAACAGGTAGCCTGGAGGTAGGAGCACGCTAAATATTTTATTGCCATTTTCAGAACTTGTCTTTAAAAAAAAAAAAAAAGGTAGTGCTGAACAGAAATCCTACTCTCGTACCTTCCACAAACATTTGAATGCATATATATACACACACGTGTGTGTATGCACAAACACACACACACACGCACACATACACAAAGGATGTCAAAAAAAGGATATACATTTTAAGAAAGGAAAAAAACTATTAAAATTGTAGTACTCAGTGTATACCAGTAACAAAAGATGAATACCAGTTACGTTTGACTTCTGCAATTGCAAGAGGTGCTCAAAGTGGTTACCATCCGTGTCCAGACACTTCTGATTATGGCAAACTACTGCTTTAGCAATGTGTATATATATGTATATATATATATATATATATATATATATATACACACACACACACACATATATATATATACACACATATATGTATATATATACATATGTATGTATACATATATATATGTATGTGTATATATATATATACATATATATATATATATATATATATATGTTCTGACAATTAAGTTCATAAACTCATCCTAGAAAAATTGCTACATACCTCATTGCTGAACATCACTATGCTCACCTTCGAAGTGCTCCCCTTGGGAAGCTATGCACTGACACCAGCACCTGTCCACCCTTCAAAGCAATTTTGGAATGCTTTTTCTGGAATGGCCATCAGAGCTCTCGTCATATTACCGTTGATGTCCTGAATGTCATCAAAATGTCTTTCTTTCAATATTTCCTTTATCTTCGGGTAAAGAAAGAAGTCATTGGGGGCCCGGTCAGGTGAGTAGGGAGGGTGTTCCAATACAGTTATTTATTTACTGGCTAAAAACTCCCTCACAGAAAATGCCGTGTGAGCTTGGGCATTGTCGTGATGGAAGAGCCATGCATTGTTGGCATAAAGTTCACGTCGTCTAACTTTATCACACAGCCTTTTCAGCAGTTCCAAATAGTAAACTTGGTTAATTGTCTAGTTGGTATAAATTCATAATGAATAATCCCTCTGATGTCAAGAAAGGTTAGCAACGTCATTGCAACAAGTTCATTAACTTAATTGTCGGACCTCAAGTGTGTGTGTGTGTGTGTGTGTGTGTGTGTGTGTGTGTGTGTAGTACAAAGCACTATGTATATATTAAGGGAAGCATTCAGTTTTCCCCACCTCATTCTGATCTTTCTCCATCCGTCTTTCTTTCTCACTCAGGTAGCTAATAATAGTCTCAGTTCTCGTTTTAGGTATAGAAACGAATGCTCTCTTTAAGGACTCTGTGGGCAATGAGAATTTGGGCTGCAAGTCAAAAACTAATAACTTCAGTCAAATAACACAGAAAGCTTTGTTTATTCAATGCTGAAAATAAAGTTAATATAAATGATTTTCCTTTTTGCTTTTTCATTCCTTTTAGTTTGTTTCTACAATAAAAATGAATTACTTCCTATATAAAAGATAAGAAAGAGGAAAGCAGCCCATTACATCTGGGAGCTGTCCTGGCACTCACAGCCAGGTCATGGAGCTCCCCTGTTGCATATAAACAATTTCATAGAACAGCAACCTCCTATCAGACCACTCTGGGGTGATGTTAGATCGAGACAAGCATAAGACCACTCCATAATCATGTCTGAATATAGACAGAAGCATGAGCATTGTCCAAACCACAAAAATGGCTGCTATCCTGGACAATATTAGTGGCTGCTACTTCTTTACCCATACCAGTTTTAGCCTTGTTCTCATCGTTTCACCTTCTAGGTAAGAACAATTAAGAGACCCCCGTAGAATCACCCCTACTTTCTGATATGCTCCAATCCAGAGCAAAGCCCCCTTACGTGAATCTCCCTGCATCTGACGCAGACCCCAATGCTGCAGTGTGTCCTTTCTAACGCCCTCTAACTAAGATGCTTCATGGTTCCAGAGTACATTCTCACTTGTTGCAGTGAGTCAAAAAACCCATTTTGGCTCCATGACACATGTTCCTGGTGGTCTTTGACTAAAGGGCATTAACAGATGATATATCTCTTCTTCAATGTCTCTGGGGCACTCGGATGTCTCCATGAACTTAAAAAATAAAACAAAAATATACAGAAAGATTTTTTTTTGACTATGAGATATTTAATTAAGAAAACCAAATGGTTAACCAAAATAAAATAAAATTCAAGTATTTGGAAATTAAAAAAGGTGTTTCTAAATCTTAGGATAAAATGAAAAATATGTATTTGTAGTTTATTTAGATATTAAGCAAGAGAGCACTACATATACAAATTATTTCTGTTTTAATGTTTCTTAATCCTTTAAAAATTGATTTTAACGTTAGAGTTTTAAAAATCACTTCTTCCTATAGAAAGTTATACAACAAATGTCCATACCACTACTGATTATCTTTGTATTTTTAGAAAATACATTTTCACTCATATTCTTGTATTTATTTCAAAAAGTTACATAAGCTATTGATTTTGTTGTTGGTGGTGTTAGATGGAGATAAATTTCACATAACTTCATCCCTGACGACCTGGATTTCAGCTTTATTAGAATGATCTAGCATTTTATAACTAAATTAACAAAATACTTTATAACTCAGGCATTCTCTTTCAAGAATTATTATAGACATCCACATTGTGTTTCATAGTAATTTAGGAATAAACTCTTAAATTTTACAGATTTATTTCTTCTCACCATCTTTATACCAGCCCACTGCATTTTTGAGTTCTTTATTTTGATTTGTTTTCCTCCTTTCATGTCAAGTACTTCTATGAGTCATATTCTCAGGGAGGGCATGTGGTTGGTCTCCCTGTCTCAGAATGGCTTTCTGTTGCTTTTATTTCCCCCAAAGAGCTTGGCTAAGTATTACATTCTGTGGTCACAATCTTTTACTTCTTTTTCTTCTCAGAACTTGGTAGGCATTATTTCAGAGTCTTCTGGAATTTATTGAGGCAGAAAAAAATTCTGTTATCAACCTAATGTTTCTTTCTTTTTACATCGCCCGATCTAATGTTAAAAAAAAAAAAAAATTATTGATGCAATAGCCTCCTAAATCTTGTAGAAAATACAAGCTACAGTTTGTAAGGGTTTGCTTGTTTGTTTTATTGTTTCTTGTAGTAACTTTGTCCATGGGGGAAAGGGAGGCATTTCTTCTGATTCTTTAGATTGTTTTCATGTGTTTGAAGCATAATTTTTCATCTGCTTAATGACAAGTCTCTGTTGGTGTTTACAGCAGTGGAACCTGGAGCATTCTGTTAGAAATTGTGTCCTGTCTCTTCAAATTGTTTTGTCTCAGACAAAGGAAGAGGAAACATGTCTATGTCCCCAAAGCTTTCTTTGCTACAAGAGAGGATTTGTTGCCAAAGGGGTGGTAGGGAGGGAGCCTCACTGAGATGCAGCACCCTGTGTGACCCTAGGAGAAGAGCAAAACATTTGTTTTCCATGTTTTTTTGTAGATCAAGTCATAAAGAGTACTGCTTCTCTCACTGACAGGCATTAATAACATATTAGGAGTTGACTTTATGAGGCAGCATCCTCTTGCTTTGTATTTCATGCAAATTGAATCTCTGAAAGTTGAAAATCACTGCAGTGACCAGACGCTCCCTATGTAGGAGCCTGGTGCAGTTCTAGAGGTAGGATTGAGATTTTCCCCCATCGGCCACCCTTCACCTTGGTCTTATCTCCAGACTCTTCCACTCCAAGCTTCGGAACATCAGTGCTTTTCTGCTAGGGCCTGAGAAGTGGTCTTTTCCTCTTCTAAGGTGAGCTTTCCATTTGCATGTGGAGGTCCACAGATTGGTCTACATTCAGCCCTATCATGACTGCCTATCTGGACATATTATACATATGTTTCTTAGTGTTTCTGGAATGTAGCATCTGTGGTTTCCAGTAAATATAGCTCTCTCCCTACTTTGCAATCAGTTGTGCCTCTGGGGGAGTTTGGAAAGATTGGAAGGTTTGGAAAGTAGGTGCATGGGTGAATTTCACTACCTTGAACCTGAAGTTACTACTTCTAATTTGCATTTTAAAAATCTACTCCTGTATACTAATTCAAGTCTTCACCAGAACGAGATAGTTACAAATAACTGATGTAGATTTAGATGCCTACTAAGTGATCATTAAATAATAATTATTATTTTTTAATTGGTACATTATATTTGTGCATCTCTAGTCTTTAAAGCATTCCTTTCCTAGCCGTGGCAGACCACTAGTTATCTCTTAAAATCTGTTGTCCCAGTAATAGGATTTTAGCTGGGCACATGACCTTGAGAATAAAGATGATTTATCTCAGACCCATTTGCATTTAGGTACGGCTATAGGACTGAGTCAAGGCCAATAAGATATAAGTTACACAGAAGGTATATGTGAAAACATTTTGGGAAACATCCTTAAAAGACAGTGTTTATGTTATTTATGGCTGTTTAACAAAAACTTAGTGACATAAAACAACAGTAACCATTTTATTGTCTCTCATGGTTGCTGTGGGTCAGAAATATGAGAAGGACTCAGTTGACTACTTCTGATTCTGGGTCTCTCAGACAGTTGCAGTCAGAGAGTGGCCAGAGCTGAAACATCTAGGGATGGCTGGGTAACTCTCTTTGGTCATATATTCCTAGTACTTCCCCATGTGGACCATTCGGTTTTCTCACTGCATGGCCATCTCAGGGCAGTCAGACTGCCCTGGTGGCTGAAGGCTTCAAGACTCCCAGTAAGGAAAGCAAAAGTTAAAGTTTCTAAAAAAAAAAAAAAAAAAAAAAAAGTTAAAGTTTCTTTTATGACTTAGCTTGGAAATCACATAGCATCAATGATACCATGTTCTAATCAGAACAGTCACAGAATCTGCCCAGAGACAGTGCAAAGATCCCATTTTTAATAAGAGGTATATCAAAGGCACATTGTAAGAAGAGCATATGGAAGGAGAGACACTATTACAGCTATCTTTGTGAATTACAGTCTCCCACAGATAACAACCATGTGTCCTTTGATCGCTTCATCTTTATCCTTTCTCTTCCATCCTGCTGCCTCAACGTGGATGCTGCCATCTTGGATTATGAGGTCAAGACCACAGATGGCAGAGGAACAAGACAGAAGTTACCGGGTACCTAATATCAACACGTGCCTTATCAGCCCTGGACCATCAACCTGGAATTTTGTGCAAGAAAGAAATAAACTTCTCTGCTTTTAAAGCCACCCACTATTATTTTGAGTTTCTGGTCACTCAGAGTCGAATGTAGCCACAACTAACACATCAGACTCATCTCCTGTGCATCAATCTGTACATTGGGGCTGCAGTCACATAGTGCTACATGTATTTCCCTAAACGCACTGTGTGCTTTGCTGTTCTCTGTCCCCCAGCACAATGATCTCCAAGCCTGCAATGCTCTGGCTCTCATTCTTCACCCAAAGCTGGCTTATTTTCTTGTGTTAAGTCCAATAAAAAATGCCATCTTTTAAGAAGCTGTCTCAGACACAAGTCTAGAGACAAGTAAGGGCACCACCCAGCACATTCCCACAACCTGTTTCTTGAACCTGTACTTAAGGAATTTATAGTGTCTTGTATGGCAGCTATTAGCATATCTTTATATGTCCTGTTGTAAATTTCTTGAGGGTGAGGAGTATTGCACATTTACCTTTCAGTCCTTCTTCTTACCCGCTTTCCAGCACTTACCTTAGAGTCTTTGTGCTCAACGCACTTCAATATTTTTGTTTTATGAATTCCTATTAAACTATCTCCATGACGACAGGAGACAATTTTGCATTCATAATTTTATTTTTTGTCTTAAAGAGACACTCCCACACACACACCCCACACCAAATCCTACATATTCCAGGTCCAAAAATATCTAGAGCCACTTCTTTCTGGAAAATACAACATTGGAAATGTTCCCTGAGGAGTGAGTAGCCTTTGATAGAAGAACTTGGGCGTGTATGAACTGCAGACAGATGAACAGGAGGAGCAGTTTGAGAGAGAATGAAATGTCTGGCCATTTAGGAAATGGTGAGCACGCACACTTTCTAAGGGCGAAGCATCAGTGGGAAATAAAACTGAAGGAGAAGTTGGAACCACGTTCCTGAGAACCTCAGAAACCTGTGTAAGGAGTATGGACTTTTTTTCAGAAGACAGGGATTTGCACTTGGAGTTTTGAAGGGAAACAATTATGTGATCAGATGTGTATTTAGAAGCTGGATCGGGCCATAGAATGTAGACTAGATTTGAAGGTGCTAGGTTGGTGGTAAGGATGGGACAGAGAGGTGACCATGGGAAGGCCAGTTAGGAAGCTTTTAAAAGAGTTTACAAGAGACATAATATGGTCCTAAATTAGAGAGGTGGCTTGTGTAACAACAATGGAGAGAAACAGAAAAGAAACACATATCTAAAGAATTAACAAGATCTGAATAGTGAAATGTGCTATCAAAAAGAATGGAAAGAAAATATGAAAAGAGCAGAGGTAAGCTTAGGAGTCCTTTCTGTAAGTATGATAGTTGAAGACATTAACTGGCATTAGGGTCAATAGTCATTCACTATTTGACCAGCATTTTGTGAGTATTTCATATATTTTGGGCAATCTTCTAGGTAAACCAGGATGGGAACACACAGTCTCGCTGTTGAGAAAAACCTTTCTGAAAGGAATCAGACATGCACACAACCTATTGATAGACAAAAGGTAATTGCTACAATGATAAAAATATTCCGCAGACAGTTTGGTTTCAGAATTATTTAGATGTATGGGCCTGCCCCTGTGTGTTGTGGCTTCTAGAAGGACAGAGCGTATGTGGTTTGCGTCAGTTCTCTGGTGTTGGTGTTGCCAAGAGTAAATCTGTGCAGAAATGTCCAGCCTCTTTTTAAGACGAAAATGGGGATTAGGGTCTGGAAGGTACAGCTCTAAATGGGCATAGAATCTTAGGACTAGATGGGGACTAGAGCTTATCTTACTTCTCCTTGGATCTAAGAACACAGTTTTCCTGATGCACTAGTCCTTTTGTTAGGAACCAAAGCTGACATCTGTTTCCCTGTGACTCCTGCTGTCCAATGTTGCTGAATCAATGGTTTATTTTTTCCCCAAGGCATGGCTTTGGTTCATCAATTTATCAGAAAGTTCTCATGACTAGGAAGGACAGAGCTATCAAAGGGAGACAGCAGTGATTCCCCTTCAGCAAATGACGCAGATGGTGATATGAAGAGGTTGAAAGCTGAGTGGATGCAAAATAGCCCCGAGGAATGGAGGTTTGGCCTTATCTATCTGGAGGGTATATGTCTCATCATGCTGGGGAAAACCCTGAAACTCTTCAGATTTATGTTGTTAGCATTCAAATAAACACCCACCCACCACTCATTCACTGTGTGGCTTTGGCCAAATCATTTCACTCCTTTGGGCTTTTATCATCACATCCCACCCACCGCCCTTAGTGCCATGCTAAGCCTGGTTTCTAGTTTCAACAAGTGATATAGAGTACATGGAAATTGAGGGACTTCCTGGAAAAAAAACTCTTCGGAGTCCATAGTTGGGATTTAGTGGATTAAGTTATGTCTGTCAGAAGGTATCGTGGGGTGGGGTCTTGAAATAAAACCACATTGCAAGAAGAGCTTCTAGAGCCCCTTAGGAGAACCTACGCTCTGGAAGAAACATCTGGCAGGATGAGTCTGATTCGTGAAGGGGCTTGAAGTTTGGAGGGGGAGGAGTGGTCCCACATATGGAGGAAAACTGCGATTTAAATCTTTCTCTGATTCACTCAGAGATAGGGAAAGGAGTGACTTGGCGAGTCTATTAGTTTCTTATAGCTGCTGTAACAAATTACCGCAAACTAATGGCTTCAAACAACAGACATTTATCCCCGTGCATTTTTGGAGGGCAGAAGTCTGAAATCAAAGTGTCAGTTGGTCCACGATGCCTCTGAAAGCTCTAGGCTACAATTCTTTTCTTGCCTCTTCCAACTCCTGGCGGCTCCTGCTGTTCCTTGGCTTGTGGTGGCATCGATTCAACCTCTCCCTCCATCCTCACGTGGCCTTCTCTGGCTTCTCTTCTTCTGTCTCTTGTAAGAGCATTTGTCTTCAGATTTAGGAACCACCCAGATAATCCAGGGTGATCTCATCTTGAAATCCTTAGCTTAATTACATGTGCACAGACCTCTTTTTTCCTGCAAATGAAGTCACATTCATTCACAGGTTCTGGGAGTTAGGATGTGGACATATCTTTTGAGAGGCCACCATTCAACCTATTCGTTAGCACACTTCCTCAAAAGACAGTGTTGAAGTTAACACTGCTCTTTTAACAGCCAGGGGCCTAAGTTTTTTAACAGCATAGACCCTGGTTGTTAAAACAGCACTGAGACACTCCAAGAGGATGGGAGGCAGAGGAAAGAAAGGAGAGGAGAGGTGAGCCCAGCACCTGGGGCAGTAGAGCCTGTTACGTGGTGCCCCACTAGGGTGTCACAGCAGCCTGGAAAGTCCAAGTGTCCCGGCAGAACGCACTGCACATGGGCCATGGTCTAAGGCAGTGTGTTTCAAACTGAGGTTTATGACTCAGTAAGGAGTCGTAATTAACTTAGTGGGTCATGACCAGCATTACAAAGAAAAAGACATAGCAAAGAATAGAAAATACCAGAGTTTACTGCAAGTAATGAGGGTAAGCATTGTTTTGAGAAACGTGTGTGGCAGTGTGTGTGTGCGCACACGTTGGATTATGATGTAAAACATACTTCTTATGTAAGTTGCAGTTAGGAGTTTGAAAGCCACTGGCGTAGCACTGTAGAGCATCCTGGAGAGAGCTGTGGCCCAGGGAAGTGTCCTGGGTCCTGGGCCCAACATTGGGAATGAGCTCTCTGGCCAGGCACTGCGGCCACGGAGCAAACAGCTCCAAGAGGGAGCTCTCAACACACGGGAGATGCCTTCGGGGGTCTCCTCCCTCTTGAAGAGACCTTGCAAAGGGAGTGAGATTCCACTGATATGTACGTGAAAAAGGTGATTAGGTCAGTGACTCTGAGACCAGCTATAAATGTGACATCGATTGTGAGTGCAGGTTCATGAGGCTAGAGGGCATTCAGGTTACAGAGAAGAGGACGGTTTGTGTTAGAACTGCAGTTTTCAAACTTTGTTTTCCCTTCAAGCCTTTCGTTCTTATGAAATTTTATGCCAGAATCCTGTTCAATGAAACAGAAGCCCTGCAACATGCTCCCTCTCCCATCGTGGCAGTCCCTGAGGCTTGAGTGCAGGGGGCCCTAGACCTAATTGGGGGAGATTATAATGACTGACACTGGCTTAAACGGTGCTTACAGTCCCCCCTAGCGCTAATTCTTTGATTCTATGGCTCAGACAAAATTCTATGTGTTTTATCAGATCACATCTTCTTTTTGAGGCCAAAGATTGAGTTTTGTGAATCTCTGAATCCCCAGCACAGCATCTAGCACAAAGTATTTGATAATCGCATGTTTGCAGGAAGAGGTTCTTTCTCACGTACTCCGTTGCAACTCTGGCACAAAGCACGGTGTTCTCTGCAAAGTGGGTGCTTTTAAAAAGTTGGTGGAGTTAAATGAAGGAATGAATAAAACCCTGCTCTAAAATTTTAGATGAAGATGTCTTCTGCAGTCTCGCCAGCAGAGGGCAGGAGAGTTCCATTTCACAACAGCTCCCTCGCCTGTGTGGTGAAGCAGCCACACTCAGCCACCGCCAGGAGGAGCAGATCCGTTGTTTTATGAGACTAGGAAATGCACAACCAGAAAAGAAAGGAGACACAAAGCATCAAGTCCTGACACGTTAATCCCCAAAGCTTTCTCTTTAGGATAAGACTTGTGTCTGGGAATGGCGTTTTGCTTCAGGCTGATTGCGAGGTACATAGAGAACAGGACAGGAGTGGCGGATCTTATAACATGATGTCAACCACTTGGTTGGAAGGGATTCGAGGAACTTCACAGTGCCCTTGTGTCATGGACAGAATACATGTAGAACTAAGAGAATCAGAAGTTCTAACTCTGAGATTAGGTACGTGGCCGTGAGAGAGACCCTTCCTTTCTCTTGACTTCAGGTATGTAAACTGAGGGGTGGGACTAGATGATGTTTGAAGTTCCTAGTCTGGGGATGGGTCACTTCTGGCCCCAGTCCTGTGTCTGAACTTAACTCTTGGAGTAATATCAGGAGAATCAACGAAGCAGGTGCTTTGGCCCCGACAACGAAAACTTAAGCCCGCTGTGCTCGGATGTTCCTAAGTCAAAGGAGAGACAGGAAGAAAAGGAGAGTGGGGTTGAATGAGAAAAGAGGATATGACCCAGAGAATAAGAGGAAAGGTGAGAGAAAAGGTGACACGGATAAGAGTAAGGAGGGGAGAAGAGAAAAGGAAGAAAATAGAGAAAGAGGGAGAAAGGAAAAACGGAGAAGGGAAGAGCAGAGTGAGCTGAGAGAGGAGCAATGGTGGGCGATGGTTTGTGACTCTGTTTCATCAGGGTGGCAGGGGTGGGAATGGAACCCATTTTAGTTGCAGACTAGAAGGAAGCTCGTAAAAGATCATAGGCCTCTGCCTCAGCATTTTCTCAGTTAGGACCCAGGCACCTATGCTTTTGAAATATTTCCCAGGCAATCCTGGTGTGGAGCCAGGGTTAAGACCCACAAGTCTGGATTAACGCTCCCGAGTTTGAGCGTTGGGAAATTGAAGCAGTTGTAGAAATACATTCACTCCATGCAGCATTTCTGTGATTATATTGCCCCTGCCGTGCTGTTTTAAAGTGGAGTTCTCAGGGTCACACCAAAGAGGAATTTCACCATCAATTCTGCACTGTTCCAAGGGACAGAGCCATTGGTCTCTGGCCTCATTTCTCAGACCCCGCTGGTCAAGACAGCTCCTCCCCTGCCAACTGCACTGGGAAGGTTTATGGACGACCTCAGATTTAACAAATCAAGTCAATTCCTTGCTCACAATCCTCCAGTGGTTTCCTTACTACAGTCTTCAAGGCTTTATGTGGTCTGGACCCTCCCTGCCTTGCTAGTCTCATCTCTCAGTCCTCTCGGAGCCTCTCAGTCTGTTCTGGTTCTCTTACCTTGTTGCTGAAGGTAGAATGTGCCACGCATGCTTCCACCTCAGTGCTTTCGCACGGATTGTCCTCCCACCTGACAAGGAAATATCTTGATTGTTTCTAGAAGCAAAATAAAGAGAACTGGGAGATGTTCTCTGAACGGCACCGCTCAATTTCATTTCATGGAGGAGCCCTGAGCAGAAGTCATAGATCAACGAGCGGGAAGCTGATGGAGAGATTAATGGGCCTACAAAGAAAAAGGGAAACTGAGAGGAGAATCGGGGCAACGTTTCCTTACCTGTGTCGGGTGAGAGAGGAAATGTAGCAGTGACAAAAAGAGCTCTGACATCAGCCTAGCTGCGCACTCACTGTATAAATTGGGGCCTCCATTTCCTAATCCAGTTGATATTAACACAATCAAATGTGAGACACTACACAGAGGTGAGTTAGCATTGTTATTCACTTCTGTTGTGTACCACGGATATATGCCTACTGAAGTGGTTAATGGATGTGTCCTCTTTAGAGCTTCCAAAAGATATAAAGACTCTTATATTTTCAGGGACTATATTAGCATATTCATATGACAACTTCAGTTAGTTCTCAGTATATAGGAACAATGACGTTGAGCAGTGTTTAGGGTTTTTTTGTGTTGTTTTCTGAAACCCAGAGTTGACTAAAGGATCAATAGATATGTATTCCTGAGAGTTATCAGCTACCTAGGGTTGGGGGTCAAGTGATACAGTCCTCAGTTACCTGAAGTTCGTGATGCTTGTCCTACTTACAGAATCCACAGAGACTTCACATATAAGGAGAGTGGAGTTTGTCTCCAACTCAACCATTATTTTTTAGCAACTACTCTGTGCTTCATATTTTTATGGTCTCTAAGGAGGATAAAAACTGAGACAAGGTTTCTGCTCTGTGAACCTCTCATGGATGAGACATACAGACTTCCAAGGCATAGAAATATAAAGTAATTTGTGAGGGTCTCACTAGGGGCAAAAAAGGCACACTTTTGAGCATAGAAGAGGGCTGCATTGACTCTAAAAGAGAGGTTCTTGGAAACATCTTAGAATAAGCTGTACGATATTAGCAGTCAGAAGTGGATCAAAGGTATTCCAGGTGGAGGGAACAGCATGCAGATAAAAATGGATGCAGGAGACTGCAGGGCATGTACAGGAAAGAGCAGGTAGATGGGGGACTGGGAGGGCTGGGATATGGGGAATGACACACAATAAGACTAATCCGGAAAGTTAGGATCTAAGGAAACAGGACTGCAGGCTGATGTGTTTGCATTTGAACTGGTTGGCACTGGGGAGTCACTGAAAGCTGTTGAGCTGGGAAGTGACAGGATAGAGACCAGAGAGGAGACCACTGCAAAAAATCAGGCTTGAGATATAATCACCCACCTGTTCTCAGGAAAAGAGTTAAACTTAGGGGCCTTCACTCATTAACCCCTTTACTCTTCACTATCTAATGCAGTCACGTTGGGCCAGGCTTTGTGCAATGTTGGTAAAAACCAATTTTGCAGAAACATCTGGCTCCCCTACCACCAGTAGCTCCAGGAGTGTGAGCTGGGACTCTTCCAGCTGCAATCCAGCCCAACAGAAGCCCTTAGAGGATTGCAACTTTTCATTCTTGTGCTCCACAGTGGTAGAGTTGTTACAGAAGGAAAGGTCCCTATGGTATTCTCACACCTCCGCCCTTCAGCAAGAGGTCCACAGGCTCCCCAAAGCCTGCCCATCTCCCCGGCCCCAACAGCACTCACCAAGTCTGCCTTCTACCAAGTAAGTCACTTACTCCAAACTGATGTTCTTCCTGACTTTATTTAAGTCAAACCTTAAGTAAATGTTTGACTTCCTTTAGCCAGTGGTAAATCTAGAAGACAATTCATCAAATGAATTCCACACTAAAGTGTTAATAGTTATCAAGTTTTAATGAGCTGTATCTGCAAGGAAAATCATATAAAACAGAAGAAACTATATTTTTTAAAATATTTTATTAAATGGGGTGACATTAGTTAGTAAAATTATATAGGTGTCAAGTGTACAATTCTATAATACATCACCTGTATATTGCATTGTATGTTCACCACCCAAAGTCAATTCTTCTTCCATCACCATGTACTTGACCCTCTTTAACCTTTTCTACCACCCGCCTGCTCCTTACCATCTAGTAACCACTAAACTCTTTTCTAATGGATGAATTTCTGCACCCATTTGCTGTATTTCTGTGGAAGAGATATTCCTGGACCTTTAAATCACAGCTTACAGGTCCCCACTGTGACGAAGGTCTGCCTGCCTGCCTAGTCAGGTCAGAGAATTAGTGGAATGTCCCAGCTCCCAAAGGCTGGCTCATTGAATATCACCCCTTGGCTTGGAGCTGGCCGCCTCCATTTGAGCAGCCTTTCTGCTCAAAAAATGGGCCTTTCTGTTTTTATCATCTTTTATGGTTTACCAAGCACTTCCACTTCTACTGTTTGATATGGTTCTTGAATCATATTTTAGCAAAAGCAAGGATTATCAGGACCATTTTAAGCAGGAAAAGACTGAGCACTTAAGTCCAGGGCTGTTTCTACTATTTCATGTTTCGTGTCCGCACTGCCTGTAATTCTTACTTTCTTCTGACTGGAAAATAAAAAGGTTTTCCATTTGCAAAATGTCCAGGTAAAGTGTTTGTTAGAAATTTATTTCCTGCACTCTCAGGAATTTGTGATCTTGAAGGTGTTTTAGAAAATATTACCAATTGTTCTCATTTCCTTAACTTGATTTTCAAAACACCATCAGAAGGTCCTGTCAACTCTGTTTCAAAATAAACTTCAAAGTTAACCAGTCCTCACCTCCTTCAAGTCTACCACTCCAGCCCAAAACACAATCTCATCTTGCCTGCAATAGTCTGGGGAATAAGGTCCCCGATAACAACCACAAACCCCCTCCCCTTCCATGGACACAGGCCCGGGGGTTGGCTGCAGTTGACTTGGTATGAGATGCCTTTATGCTCAGCCAGCCAGCCGGGCCATGGGTTTTTAAGGGAGAATGTAGCCCTTTCGTTCTGTCTCCTCTTTTCTCTTAAATGGTTATTAGACTCTTCAGTTATCTCCCTTCTTGTACTCCTGCCCTCCGACAGTTAATTCTCTACTTAGCAGAAAGTATTACTTTAAAAAATTGAATCTGTTCAATCCCTTGTTTAAAATCCTGCAGTGGTTTCTTGAATATAAATGGCGTTCAAGGCTCTACGCAGTCTGGCCGCTCACTGCTTCTGTGGCCTCATCTCCTAGTTGTTCCTGATTCACCCAATTTGTTCTGGTTCTCTTGTCTCGTTGCTGATGTTTGAATGTACCAAGCATACTTCCACCTCAGGGCATCTGCACACATGATCTTTCTACTTGACAAGGAAATATATTAATTCAGATATTTGCAGGGCTAGCTCCCTCACCTCATTCAGGTCTCTGCTCTAATAGTTTGGCCTTAGAAGGGTCTTCTCCTAACCATTATGCTCTATACCTTGCTTTAGTCCTTATCAACTTGAACACAATTAATTAATTAATCGATGAATTTGTATCTTTATTGTCTTTCTCACTGGAACTTTTTCTATCCAGTTCACTGCTCTATCATCGACCTCTCAAGCGGTGTAGATTCTCAGTCTTCATTTGTAGAAAAAATTTGAATGAATCGATTTTATAGGGGGAGAAACTGAGTTCCAGTGTGGGGAGGGCAGGCCAGCAGCAGAAGCAAGTCAGAAGAGCAAGTTTTCTTTCTGACAAGCCTGTGAAATGTCCACTGCTCCTTTCTTCTCCCTCATATTACAAAAAAGCCGTATTCTTTTCAAATTTAAAGTCCTCATTTGGAGAAAGAACCAGCATTTTACTATTACAATACACTCGAGTCTGCACTTTTATTTCTTCAAATTTAAACTCTTTGATTACCAGGGCTGGAAGGAACAACAAAGTTTACCTATCAAACATTTGATTTTTTTAGATGAGAAAACCAAGGCCCAGAGAAGAAGTCACACAGCTGCATTGTTGAAAAACCAGAACTAAAACCCAGGTCATTCAACTCTAACACAGATACTTTCTGCTTCCCTGCATTGCTTAACATTGAACACCTAGTAGATGTCTGCTCACAGATTTTACTGTTTCTCATTTACATTTCAGAGGGAGGTGGGAAATGCTATCCTGGCCAGAATTGCTGCATGTGAACGAGGCCTGGATGCCTTCTAGAGACACTTGTATCCTGGCTGCAGGCTGCTCAGCCATGTATCTCTGGCATCTTTGAGTCAGGGGAGGGTGAAATGTCTTAAAGTGGAGGAACATCCTCCTTCTGACCTTGCCACTTCCTGCCTCCTGTGTGCCCTTGTGCAAAGCACATACCGGGCTCTCAGGACTTCAATTTCCTCCTCTGTGAGGCTCGGGGACTAGCATGCTCTGATGTGCAGATGGGAAAGTGCTTTGTGAACCACAAGGGCTGCATAAGAACGGGGGATGGTGATTCCTGATGACCAAGGTCCACAGAATTGGATTGGAATTGAGTCCCCAGTACAATCACAACCCATCTCCCCCTCCCAGGCACTGGGACTTGGAAGAGAGGTCCTGGGGGTTGTCTGCAGAGGGATCAGGCTGGGAAAATTTGAAGTGCCTTTGTGCTAAATCTACCTTTATGCAAAACATGGCTTTGTGGGGTTTAAGGAAGAATTTACTTCACCTTTTGTTCTGGCTCTTCTTCTCTTAAGTGGTCCTTAGACTCCTAGCAATGCAGGGATTATAAAACAAAACAAAAACAAAACCCAAAAGTCATCTCATCCACAGCCGCAGCACTTCAGCAGAGAGGAAAGCAACCCAGACTTCACTAATTCCGAGTAAGTACTTAAACAGCTGGAGACCCTGGGTACTTTTTTTGTGAGAAGTAGCTGAGAAGGAGAGGAATGAGAGAGAGAGACTAGAGGCAGAGACTGATAAAGGTATTGGCTAAACAGGGTGGGAAGGGGAAGAGAAATGCAGAGAAGGCAGGAAAAGAGCGAGATGGAACAAGACTGAAGTCAGAAAATGATTGGGGAGAGGGAATAACAGCAAAGAGGAAGGGGACAGAAAATGGAGAGAGAAGACAAAAGAAGGATTGAGTAAGGGAGCGTCTGAGAGAGAAACTGAGAGAAAGGCAAGGGAAAGGAAAAAGGAGAGAGAAGGAAGGGTAGAGGAGAAGGAGAAGGTGGTGGATACAGAGCAGCAGGAGTCCAGGGAGGGAGGTTGAAGAGATCCCAGAGCACAGAACAAGATGGGGCACTGCTATTTGCTCCTTGGCTGGCTGCTGATTTAGGAAAATTCTCCTTTTCTGCTCAGTGGAGCTGCCCAAGGCCAAGTCCTGGGAGGAGGAGAAGTGAGATCCATTGGTGGTGCCTTGGGACAGTGGGGCTGATATAACTAGACTCTGAATCCCCAGTCAGGAACCAAGGAGGTTCCGAAATATACAGAGAAACTAACATGTATTTCCTAGAGTTGCATTCCTCAGCCCCAGATTCATTGCGCTCTCAGACTATCCAACACATGTGAGTGAGTTTTTAATGCCCCACTTGTGCTTTGCTTTGCCTGAACTTGCCCTGGAAGATTTAGTACTCTCCTTCCTGTGCATTCTCTCATTGCCTTGTCTCACAGACACAGAAGGAAATGGTAACAATTTTCCATGCCTTGCAAGAGACCCTCCCACCCCAACCTCTTCTGCCTCTTAACATTATGGTTTTAGTCCAAGTGTTGAGAATACAGACATGACGCATTGCTGGTGACAGGGTTGGCCAAGGGCTTTGCTCCACTTGGTTTCTGGAAACACACATATATTTTTTTGGCTTTTTATGAGCTTGAAGGTCATAAAATGTCAGCCCTTGAAGAGCCTGTGGGGATCATCTGGTCCATGCCAGGACATTAGCTGGCCCTTCCTTGATAAGGAATTACTTTTTGGGAAAGAAAAAAGTCAGAATTATGATCTGGACCACAAAGATTCAACCAGACCACAACTAGAATTCTCGAACAGCATTTCTTCAAGTTCCTTCTTATGTGTGTGGGAAACAGGGGAGTGCTGGGTCTGACTAAGTGTCTGTTGATCCTTTCCCCACACACAGACACACAATAATGGTCACAAATGTGCAGGGGGCCCCTGGACTTTCGTAGGTCCTGACTGGGGGTCCCTGACCTATAACTGCTCCTACTAGACAAGAATCTGTTAGAAAACTCAGAGTCGGGTGAAAAGAACCTGGCCTTCCAATGTGGGGGTCAGGTCTTTGTTCCAACTGTGCAGTATGTGACGCAGATCATTTCACGGCACATTTCTAAGCTCAGTGGCTCTAAACACTGAGGTTTAGTGGACAGTTTCTGAGATTGCTTTCCAGCTCCAAGTTTCTAGGCCCAAAATGAAGTCAATCTGGCTTGTCTTGTTTTGTTTTGTTTTGTTTTTTGTCCCAATAGGAAGACAAGTAGACTAGAAATTTCTCAGTTGCTGAAGAATAAGGATGGAGCCTCAGCCTAAGGTACCTTCTCCTCTATTATAGGGAAAGTGAAGTCTTTCAGAGACCATTACGTCTTAATCTGCAAGACTTTTTACAGAGATAATAGAGAAAGAGATGATTCCATCCTTCTAACAACCACATTCTATTTTCAAGTCTGTCCTTAGAGGAATGATTCTGAATCTCTGTTTGTCATATACGTATACCTTTGCGTTTTTTTTGGCCCTCCTAACATGTTTGAGTATGATGATAGAGTTGCCTGGGTACATGTATGTGTGTGCAGTTGTGTGTGGTAGTGTACTTGTCTCTTAGGGCTGAGTGTTTGAGCTTCTGTGTGTAATTGAGTGCACATGTGCATGTGTGTGAGTGAAATTATGGAATGTGTATATGCGTAGCACTGAATGAGTATCAAAGATTGTGTAGCTAGTGTGGCATGTACGGAATTGTGTGGGCCTGTGCGTGTGCAGGATTTTTTTTTTTTTTTAAGTAAGCCACTTTAGATTGTGTAGCCTCCTCTCACTTCTGTGATTAATTTCACGAGGGTAATGGTGCGTAAAAGCGCTAGTGAGATCTGGGGGCGCCTCCTAGTCTGACGTCAGAGAGAGAGTTTAAAAGGGGGGAGCCGGTGGAGAGCACACAAGCCGCTTTAGGAGTCGCGAGGTTCAGAGCCCTCGCTGCTGCCTGCGGATCCGCTCCTAGAGTTTGACCAACTGCACTCTAGCTCGGTTTCCTTGGAGCCGCTGAGATGCTGTCCTGCCGCCTCCAGTGCGCGCTGGCCGCGCTCTCCATCGTCTTGGCTCTGGGCGGTGTCACCGGCGCGCCCTCGGATCCCCGACTCCGTCAGTTTCTGCAGAAGTCCCTGGCTGCTGCGGCAGGGAAGCAGGTAAGGAGTCTCCCTCGACGTTTTCTTTCCCCTCTCCTAAATCCCTTCGCCTTGCCCCTTCCCCCTTGGGTGGATTTAAGAGGTGCTCCTAAAGAGTTCGGTGCTTTTCTGGGTCCCTCAGCTCCCAAAGCTCTCGGGAAAACTTTGAAAGTCCGGAATCCCCTCTTACCAATTTTTTGCCCCCTAATTAATGCAGTCCGTCACAGTTCAGGTGAGTTGTTGCCATTCACCTGCGTAATTGAACGAGAAGGGATGATGGCATCTATTCCCTGTGCGGACCACGGGAGGTGCTGACCCAGGTGCTGAAAGCGCACACCTCTGAAGCTGCTACCTTCCTAAGCAATACCTCCCTCCAGTGCAGCGTGGGAGGGCTGAAGGGCAGTCTATGGAACACAGTATGTTTAAGATTGTGAAAGATCTCGTTTCCCACAGTTGACTTAGTAAAAAACGGTAAGAACAATTCCAGTTTGTAGCTCATGAGGTGGAAACTGAGTTAAACTGTTAGCACATGATTTTTATCTTTTCTAATGCTCAAATGATTTGTTATTTCTCTCTATGCATCTGGTTTAAGCGTACAGAGACAGAAAACTTGCAGAAACATTTAAGTTTTTCTAGCCTCTTTGTGTACCTTGATGATTATAGTAACTACCCTTATTTTTATATCCTTAACTGATTTTAAGTGACAAAAGTGCACAGCTGTGAAAAATGGGTTTTGGGTGTGGCTGAATCTGCTTTCCAAACTAGGCTTTTCTTTTTCTTCTCCTCCATTATCATCCTCCTCATCCTCTCTATCTCGTTCTCCCTTCCACCCTATATAGGAACTGGCCAAGTACTTCTTGGCAGAGCTGCTGTCTGAACCCAACCAGACAGAGAATGATGCCCTGGAACCTGAAGATTTGTCCCAGGCTGCTGAGCAGGATGAAATGAGGCTGGAGCTGCAGAGATCTGCTAACTCAAACCCGGCCATGGCACCCCGAGAACGCAAAGCTGGCTGCAAGAATTTCTTCTGGAAGACTTTCACATCCTGTTAGCTTTGTTAATTATTGTTGTCCATAGATGACCTCTGATTCCTTTCCTCCAAACCCCATCTCTCTTCCCTTCTCCCCGCAATACTCATAAAGACCCTTGCATTAGAAATTGAAGACTGTAAATACAAAATAAAATTATGGTGAAATTATGAAAAGCAAGAATTTGATTTCTTATTGAGTAAACCTTTCTGTTCAATAATACATGATTAACTTCAGTTGTGATTTTGAGTTATTTGAGATATTCACTCCAAATCTCAGACACACTATTTAAAATTCCCTGTGGTAATAAAGGTTATGTTTTAAGTGGTAACTCTTATAGTTTGCGTCATTTCAAATGTAAATACCTTCAAATAATTCTGTGAATAATAACTCTAATCCAGTGATAATTATGGAAAGGGGCTGTCACAAACATCAATTATATATTAAATACACTTACATTATGGAAATGAATATTAGTATTTATGGGTAGGTAGGCTAAAATATCCAACTATTTACCAAGGTGATATGTAAAATATATAACATGAAAAAATGGAAGGAAAAAGCAATTTAGAAGTTGGAGGAAAAAAGTTAGCTTAAATAGCTCAAATAAAGTTGTGAGTCTTTAAAATTTGTTTCTAATTTGTGACCATTTATCTAAAGAAACAGCACTTTTATATCTTCTGTGACAGTCCTTTCTGTAACTGAACAAGGTTAAATGACTGCCTCTGTTTAAAAATAAGCTCCTACAATTATTTTTCAGGGGAAAATATCATTTTTATTATAAAATTATAGCAAGAGAATACTACGGGTTGCAAAAAAAGTGTGTGTTGGGTCACCTCTGTGAATGCTACACTGTCAAAGCTACCAGAGCACAATATCATAATTCCAGAACAACTGAAGGAGAGATCTCAAGTCTTGTTTTGATTTTCTCGAAATGAGTCAAATAAAAACACAAATAATAATAAAATATTCAGTACATGCTAGCTAGTATTATTAGCACTATAATAACATGCTAATGGGTATTGCTCAAGACAGAGATAAAAATATAGCTAATTTAACTCACAGAGACTGTAAATAGATGTCCCTTTGGGGATGTGTGCTGTAACTGTCACCTGTCTTTCTGAATAGCAGCTAGAATAATAAACCAAGTATAAATACATAAACTCAATATAAATCTCCATGGTATGAGCTTACTGATGCCAGCATATAAACATCTAAGAGGAACTTCATATATTTTTGAAAATATTTGTGTTAGATAAAGCGCATTTTTAAAATGAACATGGCTTGTGAAAGTTAATTCCTGAACAGCTGATCAAACAGGGGAAAATGCAAGCCACCTTACTAATCTCTATGAAAACAGAACATTCTCTGAGATTCTGGTGCATCTCTTATTTACAATGCATTCGGGAGAGAATTAATGAGTGTCCACTTAGGCGATCTGTCTGCGTGACGTGCCTTATGTACATCTGGTTACCAACCAGTTCAGTGGAGCAATGGAATCACATTATTATGATTAAAGCACAGAAGAGAACACAGTTTAATTGTTTTCTGAGCAGTGCATACATTGTACAAGTGCTAGGGCTTTAAGTTTTTAGTATCATCTTTAGTTGTCAGTTCCCAATAGTAGTATGGAAGCAGCTGGCAAAAATGATGCAGTCGTGTGCCCACATATATATTTATTTTTTATTTAAAACTTAAATTAAATAGAACACTTGATCAGGGTTAGTTATTTTTTAGCTTCAGTTTTTTCACCTTCATAAGTAGTGTTGTATTAGCAAGGGGACTCATCCCTTCCAGATGTGATTGACATTCTGTGCTTCAACATGCTAGAGGAGTGCTGTTTTTGATCATTTTTTTTTGTTAAAGTTTATTGGGTGACAATAGTTAGTAAAGTCACATAGATTTCAGATGTACAATTCTGTAATACATCATCTATAAATCCCATTGTGAGATTTAGAGTCAGTTCTCCTTCCATCACCGTATATTTGATCCCCCTTACCCTCATCTCCCACTCCCCTCCATGCTTACCCTCTGGTAACCACTAAACTATTGTCTATGAGTTTTTGTTTCTTCATTTGTTTGTCTTGTTCTCTTGTTGTTTTCACTTTTATATCCCACATGTCAGTGAAATCATATGGTTCTCGACCTTTTCTATCTGCCTTATTTTGCTTAGCATTATAATCTCAAGATCCATCCATGTTGTTGCAAATGGTCCTATATGATTTTTGATCATTTTAATTAATATATGGAGCATAGTTGTTGTTTTTTAATGTATGGAAAGTTAGGACTTTTTACTCGCTATTTAGTTCATTCGTCTTCCTCCTACGTTTGATTTCCTGAGTCTAGCATTCTAGCCTGTTTATCATCTAGCCACAACATACCTTTCAGGTTATATTCTCTCCCCAGTCTGCCTCAACCACAGACTGCAGTGATCCTAAACCACCTGCTATTTCATTTAATGGGAGAGCTTGGGCAATGCACTCTTCTTTTCTGGGCCTTAGTTTCCCCATCTGAAAATAAGCATGCAAATAAAACCAATCCATTAGAGTTATAAGGAGTCACTGAGAACTATGTATTTATCATTCTTAGTACATGGTAAACACTTGGTAAGTGTTAGATGTTATAACTGGCGTTAATTTTTTCTCACATGTGCCATGCTTTGTAGCCTCTCTTTGTTTGCCTTTGCGATTTCTTGTCATTTCCACAGGTCCACATCTAACCCAGCCTTCAAGACTGATTTTATATGCTTTTTGCTCCATAATATTTTTGTTTAAACCCCCACTTGCGATATTTCCCTTTTCTGAGTACTTAAAGTGCATCTCTTCCAATGTACTTACTTATTACTTCCTGTCATTTATTACAGTTGTATTAGCATATGTGAGAGAGTATTTGTGTGTGAACTTCCAATTAATAGGTATATGTCTGATTCATATGTATAGTCCATTCAGACACACAGTGTCTTGCACATAGTAGGTTCTCAGTGTTCATTAAGGAATGAATGGATGATTCATGAGTTTGCTGTCCCAAGTGAAACAAATCTCTAGGCAACAGCATTCCTTGTGAATGCTTTATTTGGCACAGGAGAATGGCATTAGTGGCTGTGATGTTGTGATGTTGGTATGACATCAGAAAGAACAGCAAATGGTTATGATTTTAATAACGATTGAAGCATGTGATTAGGATACTCACTCATTTTGGACTCTTCAATTAGTCCAGTTTCTTTAACCATCTTACAAATTTCCTTAATACGGCTTGATTAACTGTCACCAACCATGGGGCTCACAGTTATACAGAATCAGATTCACTAACCCTTTTTGCACATTCGTTTATTTCAAGATCATGCAGATCCATTTTTGATCCTAATGCAGGACCAGTATTTTGGCCCTGCTGCAAACTATTCTCAATATAAATAAAACTCTGTTCTGTGGTACCACAAAATATACCTTTAAATCTGAATATCAGACATGGAAGAGGACTCAGAAATCATCTCATCTTCACCATTGGTTTTACTGGAGGCTGACATAGGAGCGCTTAAGTTATCTGCCCGAGATACCTTGGGCAGAGTCTTGACAAAGCCTAAATTCCCCTGTTCTACCTCAGACTTATTTTGATTATTCTATTACACTGTCCCTCAAGGAATCTGCCCTTCTAGACAATTGATGTGTTTCATTAGTCTGATGTGAATACTAATTTTGTCTCTGGAACTTCATCTTCCACTAAACAAATGGTCTGCATCGGAGGAAAAATAAGACAATTAATACAAAATAGCTTCCTGTGGTTATAGAAAGACATTAGGAAGAAAAACTAAAGATATTGATTAAGAGGGAAAAAAACTCAAGAGGACAGTCATTACTAAATTAGACCCAAGAAACAAAGAATGATTCTGTATTGGAGAAACAGGAGCTGTCCCAGCAACAGATGGACTCTCCCACTAAGGAGGTGGAATTGTGCTTGGGGAGGTGGTCCTCAGACAAGTCATGATCCACATCCACAGGACTAGGGGTCAAATACCTCAATGACCACCTCTAATTCTTTAGTAGGTGGGAGTGGATGCCTTAATTCCAGGTGTTCAATTATTCATAATCTAGAATACGCCTCAGTGTCAAGAACTTGCTGGAGACTGGGAAACAAAGTTCGTATCATAAGGTCCCTGCTTTCAGGGAACTGAGTCTGTAAGTAAGATTCATTTAAAATGATCAAATGGGGGCGGCCGGTTAGCTGAGTTGGTTAGAGCATGATACTCATAACACCAGAGTTGCTGGTTCGATCCCTGCATGGGCCAGTATGAGTTGCACCCTCCACAACTAGATTGAAACAACTACTTGACTTGGAGCTGATGGGTCCTGGGAAAATCATACTTAAAATAAATAAAAGTTGAAAAAATAAAAATGACCAAATGCTATAATGGAGGTTTGTACAGAGTGCTAGGAAAGAAGAAATGTGCTAACAGCTCCCTGTTTTTGTTTTTGTTTTTCTCTAAATTGTTTTCCTCATTAGTTTTTTAAATTATGATTTGGAAGCCTAAGTGATTTTGTTCTGTATGGAATAAATCAGTTATATGAATAAATGTAATGACATAGTATATACTTTTACAACATAATCTTGGTTAGCTAGAAATGTGTTAATATTCCTGTTTTGTATATGAAGAGGCTGAAAATCAGAAAGATTAAGTAACTTGCCCAAGAGGTTACCAGCAGGTGAGTGGTGAAGTTGGAGCCAGGTCATCTGATTTCCAATCCAGTGCTCTCCTCACTATATCTAAGGGGAAAAGATGAGTTCATGGGAAAATGTCACTTGCTGGGCAAACTATGAACAGACAAGCTCAAGATCATCTTAACTTAGCTCTTCTGTGTATCCTACAAATGGGTATTATTGCTCAATTATTGTCAGCGAAGAAATGCATTTAAGCTCTGGGATTGGGATTTGACTTTGAGACTTCTTTAGGGACACTACTTGCAAGGAACTGTTTGTAATCTTACTTTTTGCATGCTTAATATAATTGTTTTAGTTGTGCTAAATGAATACATAAACAAAAAATAATAAAATTAATAACCGCAGGTTTTAAGCACTCCTTTCCCCAGTCAATCCCCTATGCACAGGTTTTAGTACAACCCAGCTGTAGTCATTTTTAGCTTGAGACAATTACAAATCTATGGATCCCAGTGTTTATTTAGTCTACAGGCCTTGGAATCCTCCTCACGTATGACTAGGTAGTGACCATACCTTTCTTCCTCTGGCCTTGTAGGTATATCCTGTGAAAAGTTGGCCTGAGGCTGAGATTTGCAGACCTGAGAATTTTCACTGAATTTATAAATTAGGTCAACTTTTATTATGTCAGTTTTTATGCCACTGAAGTTGTTGTACCTCTTAGGGTCACAAATAAATATTCTAGGTCACATTAAGTAGTCATTTCATTCCTATTAGCTTTGCATGTTTCTGGAATACAGTCCATTAAGATGGTAAAATCATTATCCAGATATTAAATTCTATTAAAATAACAATGTTTCAAGGAAATTTAGGCTTTTAAACTAGAGTTCAAATAGTTAAGAATAATAATTCATTCCTACTTAATTGCTGTTTAATTTTATCTTTTCTGTATAAAAATATACATGAAAGTACATTTTCAGTTCTAATGCTGCATTAAGATCAGATGGCACAATTTATGAAGGAAAACATTAAACTATCCTAGAATTTTTATCCGTAGCTAACTATTTGACTACCAAATGCACATTATGAAAGTAAAGATTTACCAATTTAACTAGGAATAGCTCTTTATTTCTCATTTTTCTATCTGCATTCGCCCACTCACTTCCTAAACAGAAGGATGGAAGACACTGGTTTTACCAGACTTCTCACAAACCTCTTATTCATCTTTATTTTTATTTGTTACTATACATGGCTAATGAAATGTATTAATGAACAAGACCACTCAAGTTCTATAGCCTTCAGGAAGTCTTCTGGAACTTCCTGGATCTCATGTTCTTTCTATCAAGTGATTTTTGAAAACACTTATTTTTGGGTCACCTATTTGTCATTGCAGTGGACCAATTTCTGATGTTGTTACTGCTATCCTTCTCTTTCTTCCTCCTTCTCTTTGTTTTCTCAGTTCTTCTCTAACATCCTTTTCTCTCTTTGCCAGCAGCATCCTGAATTACTTCTGGTAAACCACCCCTCTGTGCATTCTCAGCCATATAGTTGAATTAAGATTGACTCTCCTTTCAGACCAGGATTAATGAATTGAGCCATTTAATATACCACCCCCTGGTCATGATTGGTTCATGGATGGGCACATGACAAATCACAGTGAACCTTAGGACTTCTTTTGGTACTGCTGGGGCATCTCTTTCTTGTTGATTGTAGATGAGAGGCATGGATGCTTTTGTCAACCATACTGAGACTGCCAGGGCAGGTTGAAGGCCTGTGCCGCAGAAGGCACAGTGGAGAGATTTTAGGGATCGGGGTCTTTGGTGGCCTCACTGAAGTGCAATATTAAGCTTGTCCCAAACAAAAACAACAAAAAGATTTTTACCTCTGGACTTTTCATATGTATGATCCAATAAATTCTCTGTATTTTTAAAAGTAGTTAGGTTTTCCTTTACTTTAACCAAATGCTTTCTTATACACATGCTTAGTGCTACCTCGTATTGTTAATAATGTGTGTGTGTGTGTGCATACATGTGTGTGCACATGCACACATATATGATCCTATGGTTATGTCTTTGTTTATATACCTCTAGCTATTTATGTACTTATGCTTATCCTAACTCCCCAATTAACATAACATTTTTGAGAGGAAAAAGACTAGACTTTACTAAAGTTTATATCTTTTTGAAACCCCATTATGTAACAGGCCTATCCTAGCTTCTTTACAAATACTATTGATAATAAAGAAGATGAGAATTGCTCACATTTGTTTAATACTTTACAATTTATTAAAGCATTCTATAGCTGTTTTATAATTCACAAAGTAGGCATTAGGGCAGGCATTTATACCTTTATTTTTTTACAAATGTAGAAACTTATGTGTAAGGTATTTAAGTAAGCTGACCAAAGTCACAGATCACTTACATGGCAGAGCTTAAAAGTAAGGCAAGGTCTTCTGAAGAATCAAGAAAAGCTACCCATCCATTTCAGTGTTAGGGACACCAAGATCAATTGAACGATGCTAAAGACCTCTGTCGGTCAAGCCCCTTGGATTTCTGCTTTCCACCTACTGCTTGTTATGGTAAGCACATCCACCTCATCTCTGGAGTTTAAGCCCCACCACGCTGCCTCTGACATCCGGGGATCTCATCATACCCACTGAGTCCAGGAAGTCCATTCATGCAACAATTCTCACTGCCATTCCTGGCCTACAGAGAAGAGGCTGTGTAAACCTCCTAAGCTGTAGGGGGCTTCCCATTCACCACCTTGGTGACCAGAGTATCTCTGGATCTTCTCAGGGAACATAAGTAGGAGGTGTGAGTAGGTATTTCATGATAAAGCCACTGTAGTACTTTGATCTACTGTCCTCATTTTTGTCTACTCTCTGGACTTTGGGCTTCCATATGCACTCCTCAACTTCTCTGACTTGAGAGTTACATTTTACTGGAGACGAGATGCTATTGACCATACCTCGAGGCCTTCCGGGAAGAGAGTCTACCTTCCTAGGGAACATTTTGTTTGCTTTCTAAAATTGTCAAATTATTAGCATTAATACATTATTTATTTTGCGTGCTATCAAGTGGTTATCATACTGCAGACTATGTGTGTGTGTGTGTGTGTGTGTGTGTGTGTGTTTAATGATGACCTCTTTTAATTTACAAATATTTATTGATGGCACATTCGCTAGGTGGAAGCTACAAAGATTAGTAAGTTAAAATCTCTGCCTTAGGCAGTTCAAAGTCTGAATGAATGTTCACTAGTAAGTAACTATACTACAAGACATTGGTTCTCAAACTGTGACTCTGGACCAACAATATTAGAATCATCTGGCAACTTGCTAGAAATGCAAATTATTGGGCCTAACCCCAGATCTACTGGATCAGGAATTTGAGGAGTGGGTACAGAAATCTGTGTTTTAATAGCCCTCCAAGAGAGTCTGATGCACACTAAATTTTGATAACCGTTATTCTAAGATAATAAGGAAAAATATGAGGCTTGTGTAAATTAGGAAAGTAACCAGGGTGAAGATGATATTTAATTTTTAAATTCTTATATTTAATTCCAAAATTTTAATCAAATAAATTCACCAATAAGTTGAAGTCCTCTTTAATCTCTTTCCAGGTATGTTCTCATTCCTCTCTCTCCTTTTAGAGGTGAGCAATGTCATGAATTCAGTGTGTATTCTTCCTGCCTATAGTCTTATACTTTTACTACATATGTATGCAATCATAAATAATATGTTGTAATGCTTTGTGCTTTAACAATCTATATGAATAGTAGCTTATGTTATATTTTTGAAATCTCTCCATTTATATTTTTACAATCATTTTAATGTCTGCATAGCATTTCATTGTAAAAATATATCGGAATTATTTATGAATTCCTCTATTGATAAACATTTGGGTTTTTTCAAATTTGTATAGGAGAGTGAAGCTGTTGACATCGTCAGATCTTTCTCAGCACGATGAGACTGGATGATCTCTTTTTACCAAAGAAAAAAGTTAAAATCAAAATAATTCTGCTGATCCCATAGTCTCTTTCATTTATCCATAGGAATTCTATACTTCCAGGCAACTTTTATATTATAGCTTTCGACATTTGAAAATATATAGATATAATTAAGTCCATCTACTTATTGTCTCTCTGTTCTTATTCATTCCATCAAGATTTGGCCTCACTAAAATTGCTCCTTTGGAAATTGTCTATAAAGAGAATACTCTGAATTGCTGCAGGTATTTCTAAATTCCTTTGATTCCAGTTAGCATAAATTCCCATCAGGTTGTTTTAGGGGAGACAGAGAGCTGAACAAATCAGACACTGGTTGAAAAAGCTGAAATGTGCAATTTCATTCTCCATCTGGAAGGAGCTGAATTAAGATTGATCTGGGGATTAAATAGTAAAGGCTTTATAAGCCTGGGTGGATCATGTCACAAAGAAAATCAATTGTTTTTTGAGGCTAAGCCATGAGCCATTGTAGCCCTAGGCTGTTAACCTGCTATTATCCCCTTTAGGAATCTGATAGACTTAATTCTGGTGAATTTCATTACTGTAACAGTCCTGACCATTTCCCTGGGGTTCACCCCTCTGATCCTAGCCTGAGAGCTGCCCCAGAGCCATGTGTGGTTGGATATATAGGAGAAAGAACCATAGCATTTCCTGGCTGTGTGCTAACCTATCATTCAATACCTGAACTTGCGTGACCATATCCGTATTCTGGAGTCACCCACACTCTGCTTCAATTCTTCTAATGATAGACGACTCAGTGCCACCTGAGGTACTTTTGGGGCTAGACAAGTCTAATCATTCCTTCAAAGAAAAGCCTTCCAAATATTTACAGAAAGCTCCAATGTTCTGACCTCCTCATTGCATCCATGTGCTCTCTTCTTCCTCCTAAACATCCCCAGTCCTTTTTTTTTGTTTGCATGTGACATGTATTCTAACTCTTTCACCCATCTTGGTGCACACCTCAGGGTGGTCTATGTTTTGTCTTCATTGTTTTCTTTTTCTTTCTTTCTTTCTTTCTTTCTTTCTTTCTTTCTTTCTTTCTTTCTTTCTTTTTCTTTCTTTCTTTCTTTCTTTCTTTCTCTTCTTCTTCTTTTTTTCTGAGGGTAAGAAAGCATTCTAAAGGACTAGAAAGAAAGATTTTAATTTACAGGGTTAAATATATCAATTTATTTTTGATGGTACATTGACTGTATTATTTAGTTATTGCTGAAATGAAAGCTGATTTGTGCTGGCTTTTTGGTTCCATTGCTGTCGCCAAACCGTGGGAAGACACTAAGGACTCATTTTATAGATGACAAAAGTGAGCTTTAGGGAGGAAAAGTGTCATATCCAATGTTACATTTAGGGTTAGAACTTAGTTATCCTGGTTGTCTTACCAGTGCTCATTGTATCATCTTCCCAAAGACACTTGTAGGTATCAGTGAGATACAGATCAATCGTAGAATTTAAGAAAATTTGGTATTTGGGCAGCTGGTGTTGAGTAGACTGTATTGTCAAACTAAAATATAATGAGTAGAGCTGGGTAAATGGGTATCCTAATTCCAGCTGCATTTAACAATGATTGATAAAATGGGATGAAATGGAAAAGAAATTCAGGAGTAAGAAATAACAGAATATTGTGGCTAATTCAATGTAGCTGGGGATTTAGGAGAACTAACATGATTTTCTCTTTTTGATGTGAGCAAAAGTGTAGCAGGGGTTGTCATTCACCAAGACAAGCAACAAGGAAGAGAAGGTGTAGGGGAAGCATAAGTGGTATGTGGCCTTGTGTTAAGTGAAGGCTCTGAGGACTACCCACGGGGGAATGGTGAATAGGAAGGTGGATGTCCCCCTCAGGAGTGAGGTCTAGGCTAGGGGTGAGACTTGGGAATCATAATTCAAGGATGGTAGTTGAGGCTGAGGGATGATATTTTCCAGGAAAAGTGTGCAGAGTCAGCAGAGAAGTTGAGGACAGACAGAGCCCTGCAGGGAACCCCACATAAGGAGGTAGGTGGAAGAAATGGACCTCAGAGAGCAAGCTGAAAAAAAAAAAAGACTGCAGAAGTAAGAAAACCAGAAAAGAAAGTTATCCTGGAAGCCAAAAATGAAGACTTTCAAAAGCCGGGGATGTCGTTTATCACCATTCTATACTGCAGGTCAGGTAGCTATTATTTCCACTTCATGGAGAGAAAACTGAAATTTAGAGACATAAATGACTCATCCAAGTTCATAGAGCTCATTAGAGTCAAACGCAATACTAGAACTGAGGTTTTTTGACTTTCAGTGCTGTCCTCTTTCAGCTACAGAACACAATAGTGCCCTGGCAGAGAAATTCTGAAGCAGCCCCCAGGCTCTCCTGGGGAGAAGAGATGGGAGCTGAGGAAATGATCTGAGCTGAAGAACAGGTCTTATCATTGCTGCACTGCATCCTTCAGGGGTCAGCTCAGAGCCAGTGGGTGGTAAGGCGGAAGCAGTGCTGGCCTCTCAGGTGGGCACCAGCCTGGAGGCCAGGTTGGCCTTTAACTGGGCCTGTGACTTTAGCCAGGCTGGGCCTGTTTCCTCCCCAATACAATTGAGGAGAAGTTAAAATATATAGTCTCCCACCTCTAATTTGATGATGCTTTTTTTGATACAGCAGGTTGGGTTTTTCCTCATTACAGAGGGAACATATCCTCATAAACCTGCAACTCTGTTTCTAAGCATGAGGGTGAGAGGGAGATGAGAGGGGCTGAGGCAGACTGGAGGCCTTTACCTTTATAGACATACATAATTCAGAATTTTTCCAGCTTCTATGAAACCACAGGTGCATATGATGCGGAGGCAGAAGAGTTAGGTGAGAAGATAGGGACTGGTGGAGTGTGAAGACTCAAAACAAATCAACTAGAGTGATAAAAGTAAAAAAGAAAAAGAAAAACAAAAGAAGCTACACTAATTAAAAATAGCTGAAGCCCTGGAGATGCGTTTAAAAGCAATCACATTGGATTGTTCAAATTAAGAACAACAAAGAAATGGCTCTGCAGATTCACTCCTTATTCTGAGTGCCTTTTTTTTTTTTAAATAATAAACTGATATTAGAAAAAAGCTTTTCCTTTTGCAAATTCTCCCCTTGTTGCAGAAAGAGAAAAACGGAAAACTTTCACATCATTTTCCTATAGTCTTTGGGTGCTGGAATAAAAGGAGAATGAAATTAAATTCACTTTAAATGTTTTCCTTCTGGGCTGTAAAACTGCTGGCATCATTTATCCCAGCCCCAGTACTTACATAATCTGGGTGCCAGGGGAGCCCTTGGAAGTCATTAAATAAAAAGAAGACATCAAATAATACGAAAGAAAGTCAATTAAAATGCTGGACCTAATAAGCTAGTCAGAAGTCTTGATTTAAATGCAACCCCAGGACCCAGAATATTAGACGTTCAGGAGTAAGAGATTCACCTGAGGGATGAAGGGAGTTAAAAGAATGTCTTTAGGTGTGGGGAGGGGACTAAGGGTCTCTTTACTGGAAGCTATATTAGCCCTGACAAGTGGCTCTGTGTGTGCTGCAGACTCTAGGATCCCAGACTGTGGCCCTTCCCAGTGCAGACAGGCCTGAAGTTGCCCTGGGAAGCAGCTCCTCAACCCTAACATGTTCCAGAAGGTCATCTTCGTGCCTGCAGCACTGAGACAGTGCCCACCTGTTTCAGGATTTCATGGAATCCTTCTAGCACCCCTGCACCTGCCCTTGTTTGTCTCTGGGACACTGGCTCAACACCAGGCACAGGAGCTGAGGGTCTGGCATGTTACAGCACTAAGCTTGCTCTTTTCCACCCTTTCCAGGGGAGGGTCGTAGGGTCAGAAGCAGGAAAGGCCAGATATCATCAATAGATTTAGGAGGGGCTTTAAAAGTCAGGTCTGGGCCTTCTAGGAAGGGCACAAACCCTTAGAAAATGGGAGTGAGAGGTCCCACAGCACAGACCTTCAGGGTCTGGTTGTTGCTGTGGTCTGAAGAATGTCTGTCTGCCAACAGGCAATGCTGAGTCTCCATTCGAGTCTCACCTCCTGCTGGAATAAGATTTGGAGACAGAGACACTATGGGGAAGGAGGGGCGGCCAGCTTTCTGGCCTTGGGTCAATTGCTGAGCTCTTAGGTTAATTTTACTTTGAAAGATGTTAGATCCATCACCCTTCCCTACTTCCTGGGACCCTCTACCCACTTCCACATCTGACAAACTTGTGGTAGGCTGAATAAAGCCCTGCAAAGATTTTTAGTTCCTAATCTTTGGATCTGACAATGTTACTTTGCATGACAAAAGGGACTTTGCAGATGCAATTAAGTTAAGGATCTTGAGATGGGAAGATTATTCTGAATTGTTTGAATGAGCCCTAAATGTAATACAAGTATCCTTATAAGAGGAGGTAGAGGAAGATTGACACAGAAGAAGGCAAGGTGACACTGAAGCAAGATGCTAAGCTTCCGGCTTTGAAGATGGAGGTAGGAGCCATGAGCCAAAGAATGCAGCTGTAGAAGTTGAAAAAGGCCAAGAAACAGTCTCCTAAACCTTTGGAGAAGCACTACCTTTCTGAGACCGTGATTTTTGACCCAGTGAAACTGATTTCATACTTCTGACCTTCAGAACTGTAAGAGGAAAAATGTGTGTTGTCTTAAAACTCCAAGTTCACGGTAATGTGTTACAGAAGGAAAGGAAATGAATACAGGGCACTCCTGTCACACTTGGCTTTTTTTTTTTAGGCTGAAGGAAGAAAAGAAAAAAAAAATATTTTTGGCCCTGGGAGTTAGGCACACAGGTTCTACTGTATTGGATAAGCTGGACTTGGTATGGAAAGTGTCACCTCTCAAAGGGTCATGAATATAGGAGTTAGTGACCAGATCCAAGACCACGCAAAGGTCAGAGCAGATGGAAAGGCCACTTTCCAAAGCCCATCCCAATATGCCTTATTTCAGTTCAAGGTTATTTGGTGGCAGAGAGAGCAAGTGTAATTGTTGAATCTTATGATGTGAGAGATGGAGGCCTGACCTACTGAGGGAATAAATCAAGAGACACTTTTGAAGCAAAAGAAAAGAAAAAGAAACGATTTGATGACAAGTTAAACATAAGAACATCAGGAGAGTAATGAATCAAGGATGACTCTGAAATTCCTCGCTGAAGAAAGTGTGGAACAGATTTCTTTTAGATCTTAAAGGGAGCCACAGCAACCAAGTATGACATAGCTCTAGGATTTGAAGAGAATGTCAGAAAATATTGCGTTCTGGAATAGAATTTAATAGAAATGTATGGCATTCATCATTTATGAAGTGTTTCCAAGGAATAACTCACTTGAAGATGACTTTTGAGTGTTGCTAGTGAAGCTATAGCTTTTTTTCCCCCTAAACCTCTCTAAGGTATTTCAAAGACACCAATTTCAAATGTAATTAATATGTGTGCTAGTCTTGAAACTTCTAATTGGTCCTGTCTATCAGGAAGATATGTTTAGGTGTGACCCTGACTGATGCAAGGTGAAAATGTTTTTGTGACTGATTAGGGCAAATAATAGAAGAAAAATTGCCTAATGATTACAGTACTTTCTAAGCAAGAAAGTACGCCAGATCTGAGCAGCAGGAACATTATCACAGGCCTGGGATAGTTTATTATGCTTTGTCATACAAGGAAAGATACCTGAAAAGATAATCTAATCTCCTCTTCTCTGATCCTTCTATCACCAAACAACCTTCTATTGACCAGTTCCATTTTGAGGGACCCTGATTCTAGAAATAATGTCACTATATGACAATTAAGAATATTAGTGTCAGGTTGAGCTCTCAGACACTTGTAAATTTGGGTAGATTTAGTCAGTCCTACAGAACATGCACCCTACTCCTAGGTGAACTCATCCAATTAGGTATAAATACATTTTATTGTTACCTGTGTATTTGTTCTTTATTGACATTAACAAATTATCACTATTTATTGACTAAAAATAACACAAATTTATTATCTTACAGCTCTGGAGGTCAGAAGTCCAAAATCAGTCTTAAGGTATCAATAAGACTGTTCCTTCTGGAAGCCCTAGGAAAAATCAGTTTTCCTTACTTTCTCCAGCCTCTAGAGACTTTTCATATTCCTTGGCTCATGGCTCCATGTCACACCAATCTTCACTTCCACTGTCACATCTTCTTGTCTGACTTTGACCTTCTTCTCTTCCTTTTGTAAAGACCTTGTCCTTCAGACCCATCTGGATAATCCAGAATAATCTCCCCATCTCAAGATCCATAATTTAATCACGCCTGTAATGTCCTCTTTACCATGTGAGATAACATATTCACAGGACCCAAGAATAAGGACATAAACATTTTGGCGGGGGTGGGGTATTTTCTGCCTTCCGCAATTAGTATTGTTACATTTTGCCCCACAGATTATGAGCCAGTCCCCAGTTGTATAATGTCCCTAATAAGGTGCATTGTCTGAGGTCCTGCTCTCCGAGACTGGACTTGATCTGAGCTGATCAATGACAACTGTAAGATGGGTCCTAGGAAAACCATTGTTTGTGGCAAAATGGAAACCGTGAATACAAGTAGGACTGTGCCCAGAGAGGGTAAGAAGAATGGTGACATGTCTTGAATATTTGTCACATGATGAGCACTTGAAATAAGTTGGCTGCCAGCCTTTGGATCTATTCAAGCTGAGGCTGGACTATTACTTGGTAGGGGTGTTAAAAGGAGATACAAATGATGGCAGGACTCAATGACATTTGTGATTCTTCTAATCCTGAACATCTATTAGTTTGTTAAATGAATTGGATGGGGAAGTTTTATTTTGTTCAGGAAACACTGTCCCTTACTAGTCATTACCCAATGTATATTTATAATGATGAGTCAAATAAAGCTCCAAAATTTACCAAAAAGAAACAAAAGTGCCAGAGAACAAGATGGACTTCACGCCCACAGCTTCCATTAAAGTTAATGAGAAGTTAATCATGTCAATAAAAGTGACATAGTAGAATCTTGAGAAACTTAGGGAACAGAAAAACTCCAAATGGTATTGGATGAACACTAATTCAAATAACTCAACTTCACATAGAGTGGAGAGGACAGTGAGTGATTGTGTTAATGCATTGCAGAACTCTCCAATTTTAGCTGCAGCAACATTGCCTCTTAGCTTGAAGTGTTTGTCCAAATGAACCACTTGGACAGAAAAGAGCGGTTTGAGCTACTTAATAGCTTCACTCTCCAGTTATGAAGGCCCTGAAAAGCTGGCCTTGCCGTAAATTGTCCCTGTTCTGTCTGTAGAAGTGCCTGGTCTCCGACCTCAGTCTCTACCTCTGCTTTTTAGACTTTTAACTCTTTGCTAATATTCACACTTTGGAATTATTTCTTTTCATGTTTTTTTTTTTTTTAATTTGAATCTTATCTGCTTGTGTATTAATGAAGGAATTGAGTGGGGTGGGAAAGGTGTGTGAGAGGGCAATGGGAGGGGCAGAGAAAGCACCTAAGCTCTTGGCAAAACTGTAGAGTCCTAGAATGCCAAAGCTGGAAGGGCTTTTGGATATTACCTTACCCCCACCTCTTATTTTATAGTTGGCAAATGGGGTCCAGAGAAGGATCAGGAATTGTTCAAAGTCTCACTGGGACTAAGTGAAAGGAGGAGCAGGGGGCAGATCTCATTTCCTTTTGCTGTCAGTTTGGTCTGTTCTTTCTACTGATGATCATATTTTGTCATCTGGTGGTGACGGTGTCCTCCCTAACTCATTTGGTCCTGTGTAGTTTTTCCTGGCACTACCCATCATTGTGAACTTAAGAAGGCCTATTCAAACTTTGTCACTGACCCACCCTTATCCCTCTAAATTGACTTCTCCTTCACTGCTTGGTTTTAAAAGTTAATTTACTAGCACTTTGCATTACTTTCTTGGTGAAAATCCTCCACACTTTCCTTCTTCTAGGCACTTGTTTAACCCTTCGCTCTACATACAATGTTCTCCTGATCTGGAAAGCATCCCTCATCTACCCCACTGGGAAGTTTTCTCATTCCCTCTGAATCTTCATCGCTTTTGTTCTATTCCTCTCTAAGGCTCTCACTGTTTTCTAAATTGTATTAGTTATTTGTGCAAATGTCTTAATGCACGTAGTGATGAATTTCCTGAGGACAAGGCCCAAATCTGATTCACCCCGATTTCCTCCACAGCAGGGCCTGGCACAGTGAAAAAATAATGATCACAGTAACAGCAAATACTACCAAAGCCCATGTACCCCTTATACCAGAAACTGTTTTACCTGTTTCACATTTATTCACTCATTTAAACTCACAGCCATCACATGAGGTGATTTTTTTAAATTATTATCTTCATTTTACAAATGAGGAAACTGAGGCATAGGAGCATTAGATATATTATTCCACGTCACACAGCTAGCAAATGATGATGCTGGAATCTGAAACAGGGAATCTGACTCTAGAGTCCAACCCTTAATTGTTGTACATAACAGCCTACGTGTGTTGGAACATCTATACGTCTATATCCGTCTCTCACATCTGTGTCTGTCTACCTATCTCATCTGTCATCTGTCTATCTTATCTATCTATCTATCATCTGTCTATGTATCTATCTATCTATTTACATCTATAGCTACATATACAACTATAAAGGTGTTAATGAGTGGTATTTGCTTAGATGACCGCTTATCCTAACTAAAGCTTGTATTTTTATTACAAACCACAACAGTGAGTATGGAGGGTTATTGAAGCATCAGGGTAGGTTGAGAAAAATAGTCCAGGGGCAAAAGCAAAGTCTTCCTCTCCAAATCGTCTCAACTAAGATGTGTCCTGGATTTTCTGGGGAGTGACAGTGAGAATGGTACTTTATTTTTAATGATCTTTAAATGCGTCTGGTTTTTCTCTTTACCTTGAGAGAATCAAGAATAAACACTAAAATGTGCAGGTACATGGAAGCTATAACCAGGCTGTGTTTTCCCATGAATAAATATTAACATTATCTGGTTCCCTGTTGCCCCATCAAGATAGGTACCAGGAGCTTTAATAATTAATCAAATTAGGACCTAAAAATCATTCCCCTTTTAGGAAGCTTTTTTTTTTTTTTCTGTTAGCTATCAATTAACACTGATGACTTCAGCTTCCCTCTCAGCGTGTTTCAAAAAATGGGAAATGGAAAAGCGCCACAGTGTGTTAATGGAGCCATAATACACATTGCTTAATGAAGCATGAATGCCTTGTTTACTCTGAACGCTGTAATTATTTAAGAGCTTTTAAACCCAATGTCAAACCTTGACTCTGGCCTACCTCTTTCTCACAACTGGAGCGATGCAATTAATGTTTTATCTCAATATGGTAGAGGTGAACTGAAAATAAATAGCTAATTATGCATTTCCATTTGCCAAATTCTCTCATCGCCATGAAAAGTTTTGCCAGTCTGGGCTCTGTCATTGAGAGATGTTTCACAGCTATGTTTAGAGCTGCCGTTTACAGAGGGCTGACTGTGTGAAGAGCATCGCATAGGTGTCCTGCATCAGTTACCCCGGTAATCCTCACTACCGCCCTATGAATCATGGATGAGGTAAGTGGGACCCAGCTGTGTCTGAGGACACATAGGACTCAAACACCAGAGCTCTTGCTTTGAGACAGCAGAGAATACTCTCTACACACATTGGTCTTTGAGTCAGACTGTGCTCTGGCTACACTACTTTCTAACTGTGCAAGCTTACACCGGTTACTGTACCTCTCTGTGACTTGTTTCCTCATGTATAAAATGGGGGTGATGATAAAAATGGACTTCACCTCACAGCATTGTTGCTTGGACTAAATGGTATGCCTATGGAGCGTTCAGAAGAGTCCCTGGCATATGCTAGGAGCTCAGCAAATGTTAGCTATTGTTATTACTTAACTCCTTGCATCCATTCCGTGGCCCCTGACAAATGTCAACAAACACTCACTGCATGCCCGGAAAAGGTCAGAGGCCAAATACTGGTGGAGAAGAAAGATCAGGGGGCTAGGAATGGGGACATTGCCATCTGCCTTGTCTGTAGTTACGTCACTGGCTACAAGCCCATCTCTTCTCTCTCTATGCTTTCGATTCCTCATCTGTGAAATTAGGTTGACTGGCGCTTGTACCTGCTATGAAGATTAAAGTCTCTGTCAGTGAGAGAGAGGGATTTTAAATCTGCTGGTACCTGATACCGTGGTGTAAGGCAGTCTGAACAAAGGATGCTTTCCTGCAAATTCTAGTAAGTGTAAGGCAAGTAAGACTTGCCTGTCCTCAAAGGGCTTGCCACCTAATGGAGTATCCAGACCGACATATAATGCCTAGTCAAAAGGCGCAAGGAGCCGGGAAAGCAGGAGGAGGGCTGAGTCATTCAAGATCAGCAGAAGAGGCTTCCTGAAGGAAGTCGTACTGGGGTTAGGCCTCAAAGGATGAAAGAGGTCTAAACAGGTATAGAGTGCGGAGAGCACATGCCAGGGGAAGGTGGCAGCATCAATGAAGACACAGAGCTGGTGACAAGCAGGACATGCACATTCGAGGGATGGTGTGGTGCACAGTGTAGTTCAAACCCAAGGCTGGTCTAGAAGGGAAATACTCACCTAGTACAGAAGACTTGGTTTTGGTTTGAATCCCAGCTTTACCTTAATAACTGTGAGATTCGTAGACAAGTCATTTGCCTTTCTCAAACTCACTGTCCCTGTACGGAAAATGGGAATTACCGTCATATGCAGCTCACATTTATAAGGATTAATGAATTGATGCACCTGCAATACTGATACCAGTGCCTGGCCCATAGTAGGGGTCAACAGATACTACCTCGCATTGTTTACCACCAGAGAACACGAAGTCACGTAGATTAGGACTAATTTGTGTAGGACTTGGTCTATTCAAATTAGGAGCATGGACTTTACCCTGCGAGTGATTGGGAGCCACAGAAAATTCATGAGCAGGCCAATGAGATGATCTCCGCTCAGAGTTAGGAAAGTTATCCCCAAAAGCTGCCTAGAAGATGACCGGGTGTGGGCCCATGGGCCACGTGAGCCTGGCTCATAGGGGAGGGTATCTGCACAGTAGCTTCTCTGGTTACATGACACTTTCACAATGTTAGATGAAGAAGACAGGCATCATTGCTGTTTCACATATGAGATGAAGCCCAAGAAAATCCAAATTATTTGCCTAGATTTGTATAGTCCACTTATGGCAGAGGGGGATTAGAATCCAGTTATTTGACTTCTGGTCCAGTGCTGCCTACTATAGATGAATGAATCCATGATATGGGAAAGTCTAAGAGAATGGGGAGGGACCCAAAATTATAGAGAGGGTCTCAAGAACCCCTTATTAATACCAAAATGAGCATTTTCGAGGCATTGATTCCTTGTTAAAATGCAAATGCCAGTGGAGGAAGGAGCACTCATTTTAGTCATTTAGACCCCAGTGTCCGTGTGAGGTCAGAGAGCAGGATACTTGGGGGAAGAAAGAGCCTGAGGACTCTGGTCCTCTACAGGCTATGAAGTGGCCAATGGGCAGGACACACTGTGCCAGATCTGCTCAGTGTCCTTTGTGCTTTCTAGGCCTCTCTCTCCTTCATGCTGTCATCGGGACACTAGGTGTCTGTTCAGAACCCCTGAGCTAGTGTTCCTTCTGTCCTTCTCCACCACAGGACACTGGCGGACCACATCTGGTGGGTTTTCAAAGGCTGGCGTAGCCGGTACCCACTGCCCAAGAGAAGGGCTGACATCTGAAGAAGAATCTGACACTGAGTATTCCCTAGAGACACATCCTTTTTGCTGCCCTGTCATCTTCGACCCCAAAAAGGTGCTCAGGGAGGGGAGGGTCACACCAGTGCTCTGAAGGTCCTGATCATGACAGCTCAGGTAGTGGCTGTGGGGATATGGCCATAACTACTGACTCTTCTGGTGACTTTGGGCCCCTTGAAGTCTGTGGGAAGACTGCAATTCCACCAGGCAATGTTTTCTCTTGTAAACAAGTGCTCAAGAATGTATCACCGAGATCGGGAGATTTACACACCTTTCTGACAAGGCCCTCTGGAGCTCTTTGGAGTGTGAGCGCAGATTCACAGGCTACATTCACCTAGGCAGAGAAATGGGATAACCTTTTGGAAAATATTTTACTTTGCCTTGAGTTGGATAATTCTTGTCATTTTCTTGAGCTGAAACTAAGAGCTGACTGTTAGAATTTTTGGCTATGTGTCAGTATCCAGAGTGAATTCTGAGATTCATTTGGAAAGCTCTCAAGTTGCTGCCTGCCCTTTCTGAACAGTCTGGGTCATATCTCATCCCCTCAAGGACAACCTATGATTCCTCCTTGTTTCCAAGGTGGCGTCCCAATGTCCAGTCCTTTCACTAACTGTCCTCCGCCTTTCTCCTACTGCGTCTCCTATCCATTTCCTCGGTGTGCCTTAAGCTTCACATACGTTGACTCAGTCTCATTTCCCCCACCCATTAGGCTCTGTCCACCTCCTTGCCTTTCTCTCATGCTTCTCTGCCTGAAAAGCCCTTTGCCAACATGGCTACCTGGGAAAATTCTCCTCACCGGAGGCCACATCCTCTTGGAAGTCTTCTCAGATCACATCCCCAATTGAAGTGATGTCCTCAGTGCTCCCCATGGCTGTTGCTGCACTTAGATTATTGGTTTCTTTTTATTCATTTATTTATTCAGCCATTCAATATCCATTTTCTTAAAGGTTTTACTGTATGGCCCTGTGTTGACCTTGTACAGGGATATGGAGATGATTATTAAGAGAGAGACAATAAGTCTTTGAGTAATCGGAGTTCAGTCTACAGAAGAAAATCAGAGTTGTCTGCATACCTGAAATTAAGGTAATCAAAAGCCACCCACAATAAGAACAAACAGAGGCAAGAAAAGTATGTAGATGATGAATTTTCAGGGCCTATTCTTAATCATTACTATTCGCTGCAATCTAAAATATGTTGACCCACCAGTATTTACTAGCCGGCTTTGTGCCTAAGCTGGGCATACATAAAAAACAAATAAATAAAATTAAAAATAGTCTGGAAGGAAGAATTACTGATCCAGAAAAGCAGGTTCTGGGGATAGAAGGGAATTGGATTTCTAAGATGAAGGAAACAATGTGTTTATGGATTGGGGAAAAAAATGAGTAAAGAAAAGAGTAAATAAACCCTTAAGATTAAAAATAAACAAAACTTAAGCCAGACAGAGAAATACAAATGCTGCTGCTTGGTATCACTTATATGTGGAATCTTGAAACAACAACAACAACAACAAAAAACAAAAAGGAAAACTCAGAGAAGCAGAATAGAAAAGTGGTTTCTAGGGCTGTGGGTCAGGGGGCCAGGGAAATAGTGAGAGGTTGATAAAAGGGTAAAACCTTTCAGCTGTAAGATGAATAAGGTCTGAGGATCTAATGTAAAAAATGTGGTGACAATAGTTGATAGCACTGTATTATATAATTGAAATTTGCTAAGAAAATAGAAAAATGTTCTCACAAAAAAAACACCCCAAAAGATAAATATATGAGGTGAAGAGACAGCTGTGTTAATTAACTATATGGTGGCACTCCTTTCACAATGTATACGTGTAGCAAATCACCATGACATGCAATGTAAATATCTTACAACTCTACTTATCAATTATGCCTCAATAAAGCTGAAAAAAAAATAACAAAACTCTTCACCATACTCTCTTTGATCTTCAAAATTTCAAGGATGGTACTTAAAGGCAGGAAGTCCAACACAAAGTGGTAATCACTTTCTTTACTCTGATAAATTGGGGAAGGGACATCCTGGTTTATTTCTGCTATAGAGCTTATTATATCCAAATGTAAATTCCTGTTTCCTCTCTCCTGTTGGACTGTGAGATCTTTGGGAGCAGAGGGCAGTATTTCATTTATATCTGTTGTCCCAGGCAATGCCCGGAGCTGGTAACTACAAATAACCATAGGAGGAGGAGAAGGAGAGAGGAAGTAGAGAGGAGTGAGGAGTTGATTAAAAAGAAAGGGGAGAGAAACGCTAGGCTTTCCTCTCTATTCTTTTTTTTTATTAGCTCATAATTTGATTAAATTATTGAATTTGCAGACACTGGTAAAACAATGATCTCATTAATTTTCAAACACCGATGAATAGAGAAGTCACTATGAGCCCAGGAATCAGCACTTTACACAAGCTCTCCAGATAGTTCTGGAACAGGTAGTCCCTGAACCACACTTTGAGAAACACTGTATTACCTCACTGGCCCATTCTACCACTCATTCAGTTAATGAATATTTATAGAGGTCTGTTATGTACCTGGTGCTGGGTTAGAATCTGGAGATACAGAGATGAACAGGTTGATGTGATGTCCATTTTTGTGGAGCTTATAACTGAGTGGACAAACCCACGAGAATGCGTTCTGAGATAAATCAAACAGGCAAATGCCCATTTTATTCATCAGGAAACTGAGACCTAGAGAAGTACTGTCCTTACTCCAATTCAGAGCCTTTCTGAAAAAAAACATTACTGTAAATATGTAAACATAAAACATACTTCCAGAACCTACTCTCTTTGTTCTCATTTCAGCCATTTCCCTTTGAAACAAGGGGATGGACAGGAAGGAGACTTTTCATTGTTGCTCACAAAAAGTACTGCAACTATGTTTTCCATCATGTCAGCTTCCTCTTGGGTAGATAGCTCCAAAGCCTGAGGCTGTTAGCAATTGTTCCCTTACTAATTACTTAGTGCTAAAGGGCATGGAGTTTGTCTTTCTCTGTTTGACTTATTTCACTTAGGTCCATCTATATTGTTGCAAAGGGTAAGATTTCATTCTTGTTTATGGTTGTATAATACTCCACTGTATAAATGAACCACAGTTTCTTAATCCAGTCGTCTACCGATGGGCATTTCAGTTGTTTCCATGTCTTGACTATTGTGTATAGTGCTGCCATAAACATCGGGGTGCATACATTTTTTCGAATTAAGAGTTTTGGATTTCTCCGGATAGATACCTAGGAGTGGAATTGCTGAACAATAATGAATGTCAACTACAATTTCATATATATGTGTATATATATATATATATATATATATATATATATATACTTACAAGAAGTGGAGTACAGCATTAGTAATAGAGACAGTGGAAATGTAATGGCTCTGTGCGATGTCAGAGGGGCAGTAGGTGGGGGAAGGGAATTATCTGTGTGAGGGATATAAATGATAAATGCCTATTACATTGTTTTGTACACCTGAAACTAATTTAAAAACAAATAAAAGAAATTTTTAAAAAAGGAAAAAAAAAGTATGAAGGAAAAAAATAAAATAAAGGGCGTGTAGTTAAGGCCCAGATTCTGGCCCTGACACCTGGCTCCAGCCCTTACAATTGTAATTGTGTGATCTTGAGCAGGTCACATAACCTCCATGATATGGTCTTCTCATCTGGAAAATGTGATAAAAATAGGACCTGCATAATAAGGTTAAATCAGTGAATTCACATAGAATGTTAACACAGATTCTGATAAGTATTCAGAAAGTATTAACTGTTGTTGCTGTTATGTCAGTCTCAAAGGCCTTTCAAGGACTGAGTTCCCTGTGGAAATCTCGCCATGTCTGTGATGGCTCTCCCAGAATCCCATTCTTTAGGGGAATCCTTTTTTCTTCCATTCAACATACCTGCACTGGCACAGGCCTTGTTCTCAACAAGGTGCCAGAAGCCGTGGAGGATGGTGGTTTTAGAAAGCTCCCAATGTGATGGTGGAGGTAGGCGCCTACACAACAGACTGTCCACCACAGCAGAATAAAGCCGGTGCTAAGAAAATGCATCAATGCAGTGCTGTGGGGAGATAGGAAGGCTTGAGTAGGTTAGGGACGTCTTCACCGTAGAGATAGCATTTGAACTGGAGCTATGTGACAGACTGGAGAACAAAGAGAAAAGCAGGCAAAGAACATCCACAGTAGGGATTTAGGACGTGATTCTCCAGGACAGAGACCAGGGGAGGTTTTTAAGAAGGGCCCAAGATGATTAAAACTGTGCTTTCATACAATAATGCCAGTAAGATCGAGGGATGGAGTGGAATGAGTTTCAGTTTTTAGTGCTATTCTATCCTTATCGATCATACACGTCGTAAAGGCAGAGAGAGTGAAAGAACAAATCATGGGAAATGGCTAATAGTCTGCTGTGCTGTCAAAGTCTGGGCTGTGTGAAAAGTGACAGGAGATCAGGCTACAGGGCCAGACTAGGACCCATAGAAATCCAGGCCAGGAAAGTGGCTTCCTTCTGAAGGCAGGGGGAGCTGTGGGCAGTGTGGGGGATGTCCTATAAGCCCACTCCACTCTGACAGTACATTTAACGTATACGTAGACATTTGGATAAATCTCTCAATAGGCTGAGATTTTTACAAAATCTATTTCAGAACTGTGAGGTTGAGACCAGACACGGAAATTTTCCAATTCTGTGTTGAAAAGTTTGCACTTTATTCTGCACAATGAAAGAACATTTTCATAAAGAGAGAAGCAAGTACTACAGTGAATGCTTTGGTGGCCTGTCCAGATGACTTTGCTACCCATGCAAGCATCCCCGGCTGCTCTGTGTTACCCTAAAACTCCCAGCAGCGTCACTTCCCAGAATAATTGGAATCTTCCCAGGGACAGACCTCAGCCAATGACTAGTTGACACTGAGTGGAGGGCCAAAGACTAGTTTCCTTGCCTCTGGGTGAGACTAACTCTGGGTCATTTGTGCTACTATGGAATTAGATCCCACTGAGCTCCCTTTGACCGGCCTTATGCTGCTTTTCTCACTCCCTTTACTTGGCAAGCACTCCCACAATAAATCGCTGTGACAAGAATCCCAGTCTCGGGCTCAATTTAGAGGGAACTTGACCTAAGTAAGACATGTGCTACCCTGCTTTAAGCGATGTTAATTCTAGCAGCAGTGTGTTGGGCAAATTGAAGATAGAGATGAAAAGCCTCCTTTTCTTCCAACTGTAGGAGTGTATAACAATGATTTGTCCATTAGCATTTGCTACCTTGAACAATTACTTAATTTTTATGTCCATTTTTGTCTCTCCCACTAGTCTTGCTATTCGTTTTATCATAGACAGCACCTTTCACAGTTCCCGCAAAGAGTGAAGAAACAGAAATTACCTGGCTATCTTTAGGCAATATTTCTGAGATTTTTGAACATTGCTCTGAGGAACAAACAAACAAAAAAATCCTTTGCCTGTAGGTGGGTATCTGAAGGCCCTAGCACCAGTCAGTTGTCTTGTGCTTGTTGAAAACCTGAATCTAATTATGCATACACACGCCCACTCACAAACACCCCACCTTCGTCAGCCCAACTAACATTCTAGCGCAGCGTTGATAAATATTTGTGTTTAATGGCACTTAAGGGGAGCATTTTTATTTCTAAACATTGGCTGGTGAGTAACGATTTTGCCAAGAGCACAGCGAGAATTTTGCAATCTTGACTATTCCTACGCTTTTGATGACATATAATTACTCCACGCTGTAGAAGGAAATGGAGAGAAAATTCTGTAAAGGGCTTGTCGCCAAGGAATAATTTTTATCAGAAATAGGGGTGGGAGCACCAAATGAATTGCAAGGAGGTACAGTTTTGCATTTTGAACACCACTTTTCTTGCTTTGATCTGAGCACTTGAACCTTCTGAAGTGCTGGCTTTCTGCTCCGGGTCAAAAGTAACAGTGGTGGGCTTTGCCCTTGTTCCTCTCTGGCAGGTTTTAGAAAAGCACCTGCTTTCGAAGCACCTGCTTTCTAGTCAACTGGATCTAGAGATGAATCCCTAATTGTTGTGCAAACTTGAACAAGTTTCCAGCCTTGAGCAAAGGGCGATGTGTGAACTGGGAAGAGCGGAGAAGGCTGTAGATGTCAACACACAAATCTCTGTTGGCTGTGTCACTTGGGGTGAAAGAGTTCCCATCCAGGGTCTCAATTTTCATAGATATAAAATGAGAATTATAATACCTCCGCAGCAGGCTTGCATTGAGGACAACGGAGATGGTACCTGTAAATTAGCCAAGCACCCTTCACAGAGAGAGCATTTGCCTAATCTGGGCTCTTCTCCAGGTTTTGAGTCAAGCTCTCCAACTCCAAACCTCCTAGAGGCACTAGGGTAAACCTGCAATAAAATCGCAAGGCCCTGGCAGGGGAGATTTGGAAACTGTGGTCCCCTCTCTGTGCCGCTTCTGTGTCATAGGTATTTGACAGAGAAGGAACCTTCTGGAAACCTTCCTTCGTATCTTATTTACCCCTCTTTGTAGTCAGCCTTCAATGCCTCTGCCTACCAAACCCTTATCTGTCTTTGAGCACTGGCTGCACTGTTTCAGTGACATTTTCAGATGCATGTGTCTTAGCTCCCAAACCAGAGTATAAACTTCTTGAGTTTAGGGACTAATCATATTCATCTCTGTAGCTGCACCCCCAGTTCCAGTTCACAAATGGGCTCAGCACACATCAAATGGTAACTAAGTAGTGATGGATTGATGGGTTTGGGTCAGTTTCTGGGTGATTTAGAATATGAGCTACTCACTGATATTTTTATATTCACGCAACAATTATTTCTTGTGTACTTGTGTACTAGGCCCACATCTTGGCCCTGGGAAAATAGCGATGACTACAGTAGACAAGATCTCTGCTTTCATTGAACTTGCATGTTTGAGAGGAAGAGACAGTTGACAAATAAACAACTGTGGAAGAAAATAGGTAGTGATAAGTGTTATGATGAACATAACACAAGGTGATTTGCTGGGATCGTTCAGAGGAAGTTGGTTGGGTGGCCAGGGAAGGCCTCTCTGAGGAGATGAACTCTAAGCTGACCTGCGGATAACCAGTGGGAGGCAGACAAGAAGAGCATTGCAGGCCGACAGGATGGTGAGGATTAAAGTCCTCAGATAAGTGCTCATGCAAAGATCCTAGCTCCTTAAATGAGAGGACTAGAGAGAATGTGATGATGGGAAAAACATAGTGGGGACAGTGGTTGGGCACCTGGTTTCTAAGTACTGAGGTAGAGGAAGTGACCCATTCTTAATGTACTGCCACTCTAATTCAGTGGCTTAGTGCTTATGCTTTTCCACATTTGGCAGGCAGCACTATTTTCACATCCTGTCATCTACACTGAGTGGTAATAGCCCCAAGTTTCTTCTTATTTTTTCCTCCTGTTAAAAAAAGGAACCTAGAAACTATATTCACTGCTAGATTTGTACTTACATTCTGCAGAACTTGCAAGAAGAGAAGCAAACATTAGTGGAAAGAGGGCTACAATTGGTAGTTATTTTCTTATTTACATATTTATTTATTCTTTTTATGTTTAATTAATTAATTTATCTATTAATTTATTTTTATTGGTTTCAGGTGCACAAGACAAAGTAATACTTAGACGTTTATCATTATATCCCTCACACTGTGTGAACCCCCCGCCCCCATCCACTATCCCTCTGACATCGCACACAGCCATTACATTTCCACTGTCTCTATTCCTAATGCTGTACTCCGCTTCTTGTAAGTATATACATACATATATATACATATATATATACGCATATATATATATAAAATTATAGCTGACATTCATTATTGTTCAGCTTCAGGTGTACAGTGCAGTGATCAGGCATCTACATCATCCCTGAGATGGTCTCCCAAATGGGACAAGTGTCCATCAGATACCCTACAAAATCTTTACAACATTATTGATTACATTCCCCAAATTAATTTTCAAAACCCTGTGGCCATCTTATTTATTCTTTATATTCCACCTGCCTCCTCATAGGATTGTAGTTGACTGTGTTAAAAAGTACAGATATAATTTTTTTGAAAAACCAAACAATTCAAACAAAAATTAAGAAGCCAAGTCATCCCAGGGCTTGGGTGGGTGGGATGGTGAGGAGCGGTTGACTATGTCAGGGAAAGTAACTGAGGGGTATGACTGAGCTGCCAGGCAGCCAGGGCAAGAAGGGCATCCCAAGTGATTCCTACCCCACATTTATCCACAGTTTGATTTTCATGACAGGGCCTGGCTGTGAAGCCTCAGGCAGCCCCTTCCCCTCTGAGGTTTCATTTGAAATATGCGTGCATTATTAGGTGAGACAAATTCTCTGGGCTTGTCCAGTGTTAACATTTTGTGATTCCAGGTAGGGCTTGTGCCAGAGACAAGCTAGGGTGGGGTTGCCAGATGACAGAGGGCACCCAGAACTGGTCAGCCCTGTCACAAGACACAATAAGGTTTCCCAACGGACCTTTTTAAGTGTTTAAGTGGCATCGTGTGGTGGTCAAGTGCCTGCATTGTGCCAGGTGGACTGCCTGGGTTACATCCTTCGTGGAGTCATTGAATCTCTCTTTGCCTCAGTGTTCTCATCTGTGAAAGGGGAATGACAGCAATCTTTATGGGATAGGGCTGTAGAGACAATCAATAGCATTAATACATATAAATGGGGATAATTGTAGCCCTTTGTAAGGGTTGTTGACAGAATCAATGGCAATTATGCATTGAGAACATTTAGAATGATTCTGGGCCTGCAGTAAATGTTCAGGACATGGGAGTGACTGCTATTGTTGTTGCTGATGGTGTTCAGCCACTGGAACTCCTCAGAGGCGGGGCCATCGTTGCTCCCCTGCACCTTCATGCCCAGAGAGTGACTCTGGTAAAGGCATCAGGACAATCACTTTAGGCCAGATAACTTAGCCTGGACACCCACTGCACGGATGTGACATACGCGTGAACAGGGCAGTCGAAAACAACTGCTCATGTGTATTGAGCATTTATTATGTTCCATGCACTGTAATAGATACTATTCTTATTTTCATATAGTTCTGTCAATGACCCTGTGGGACGAGTAAGGACCTGAGGTTCAGAGCAATGCATTCCGGCAGGAACCCAGGTCTGTCTAATTCCCAAGTCCATGCTCTTGAGACAACTCAAATACTTGTGGAATTAAAAAGCGTTACCGCCAAGCACCTCACTGGAGACAGCAGTCTGATGTAGGAGAGAGCTCTCTCGGGACAGTGGAGCTAGGTAAAGAGTGCATGGGGAATGTAATTTGGAAGGTGTGAGGTCACCGGGGAGAAAAGAATCGATCTCTTTCTCTTTCTCCCCCCACAAACCTATGTGTGTACACACACACACACACACACACACACGCTCATGCACACGCACCCTACCAGTGGCATAAAGCATTTTATTCAAGTCACTAAACCTGGATTTAAGTATTTGCTCTTTCACTTACTGGGGTATGACCTCGGGCAAGTCACGAGCCTCTTAGTTCTGTCCTCTATGCGGTGGAAAGTCAGGTACTCGAGATCTTCCTCACAGGGTAGTGTGAAGCTTCCATCCTATAGATAATGTATGTGAACGTTCTCTGTAAGCAGTAGAGTAGCACAAATGTTATGTATTTATTTTTTCTCATTTATAACCAACACTACCGAGATTTTGGATTGCTTCCCTCCCCCGAAACTCCCTCCCTTCTCAGAAAACCATAATTGTCCTCTTACCACTAATTCTGTCTCTTGGGATGCGGGTGTGCAGCAGTGGAAGGACAAATTGCCTTAATTTCGTTCCAAAAATATTTGAGCAGATCAATTTCCAGAGTGTTGTCAAGTGCTGAGTGTGTGCACAACGAATTTTAGTGAAGAATAATGGCCTATGTGTGTGAATAGTGACAACAAAGCAGGGAGGTGGGGGTGGGAAACCTGCCAACCCAGGTGATTTGCTGTGCAGCTAACTGGGAAAGGAGGCTTATAGAAAGAGAGAAGAGCAAGGTGCAAATACTTGGTCTCCAGGTATTTTTTTTTTTTTTTTTTTTTTTTTTTTTTTGGACAAGGGCAATTACTGTGTTGACCTTATTCTGGCCAGGTGTTCAGGTTTGTTGACTTGGCAATTATTTCATCCTTCTGTTTGTTTGCTATGCCTTAATGGGGTGATTAGGCCTGAGGGCGGTCATCAAATACAGTGGGTGCCTGGAAACTCGGCCTCCCAAGGTGGCAGGTGAGGCAGGATGCCAAGAGGGGACTAATGCAGAGGTGAGCATTGAGGCTCTTAGCACTCCTTCCTGAAGGGGAAGGTTCACTTGTTACTGTGTTTCTGAAACATGTTTCTGGAGAGCACAGAGTGAGGCAGCGTGAGGAGAGCTGGGTCTGTCCTCTCAGATGGTTGGCCTGACCACGTGACCTCTCTGAGCCTCAGTTGCCTCATCTGCAAAATAGTGATAATGATGAATTCTGCTCCTCAAGGCTGTTGGGAGGGTCAAATACACTAAATTCCTCTAGTCCTTCCACGTGTGTTAACTAAGCAACTACCGTATTTCAGAGACTGTGCCAGGATTTGGGAATATAGCAGTGAAAACAACAAAGATCCCAGCCCCCAGAGAGCTTATGTGCTATGCATAAAGTATGCAGTAAGTCAGATGGTGAGGAGGGCCATAGGAGAAAAGAATGTCATGGGACAGGCATAGGGAGTGCCAGGTAGAATGGGTGGAATTATAACTTGCTTAAGACCATTAGGAAAGGTGACATTTGAATAAAGGTCCAAAGGAGGTGAGGAAACAAGTTAAGTCACTACCAGAAGGAAGAAAGTTCCAAATAGAGGTGAACATGCAAAGCGAGACAATGTGGGGGAAATACTTTATGAATAGTTAAGGATTGTCTATGTATATGTTATTTTTGTCATAACTCTTAAATCCAACTGGCCTGATAGCAGAGACCGAGCTCTTCACCAATGTGTTCCTGCCTCTCAGTGATACAGAAATCTCTGACAGGTTCATATCAAGTCTTAGCAATTCATGGAATTCCTAGGAGAAAGGCATGGGCAGGGTGTCTCTCTATGATGATTATTGTTGTTGTTATTATTATTCACCATTTCTGAGGCCATGTCTGAAAGGACTATGAGCAACAAACAAGTCAATAAAAAAAAAAAAATCAGATCAGTTTTGATTTCGGTGAACCACAAGAAGGAAAGAAAAACAGAGAGAGAGAGAGAGAGAGAGAGAGAGAGAGAGAGAGGAAGCTAGTTACTGAATTTCTTTTTCAACTTTTTGCTTGGTTGTGCTGGAATGGCAAAGTCTGTCTCCCTAGTATAAAATATACATTTCTATTAACATTTAGAAATGACTCTGAGAGCTTCAGACAAAAAGTTGTCTAGATGTGCAAGAAGTTTCAATTATTCTATTTGGGAAAATCATTTTCCAGAGATGCTTTTTGGTATCAGGAGGCCTCAGCTGAGGCAGGTGGGAGAGTTAATGAGTGGAATTGATAATGACAGGTAGAAAAATTGGCTGTCAGTCAAGAAATGGCAGGAACATCAGCAGGAAGATCTGTACGGGGAGATGGAGGACGGGACTAATACCGTAAGAATGGGAAAGAGAGATGGGCCATGGTCAAGAAAAATACTCCAGCTCCTGACGTAAGACAGTGCCCACTGAGCCTGGGGGATGGGACGCAAAGACATCATACTTTAGGGCTGTAGAGACCAGGAGGACCTTTTGATTTCATTATTTCTAGGCTACTTCTTACTCCTCAACCTTAAATGGATTCAGGGCGGTAAAGAGTATCAGCCAACATTGCTAAGACTGGCATTCTCTGTTCAGCCCCAGGATAAGCTGGTTATTCCAGTAACTTCTCTTCCAGCTTTTCCATGGCTGGTAGCAAAGATAATCTTGCTCGGTAGCCTCATGTTCCTGAACTTGAAAGAACCTCTGGTCCAAAAATCATATTATACAAAGGAGGATGCTCAAAACCATGAGAGGGAAAGTGGCTTTGCCCAGGTCCCACGGGGATTTGGTGGAAAAATCAGGACTAAAGCCCAGTTCCATGTTAGGGGCTTTATCTATCATTTGTGCTGCCCAAGAAGTCTACCCCATGTTTTGTTTAACGGCCAGTTCATCAATGTTTTACCCCGTAAACCTACAAACAAATTTTCTCCCTCTGGCTGATTTTCAAATGATGGCTATACCTACACGTAGTACAATTGGATCCTGAAATCTTTGAAGAAGCAGGTCAATCAAAGTTCATGGGATTAGTGAAAGAGGCACAGAATAAAGTAGGAGTTAGAGAACTTGGATTCACATCCTGACTGATCACATCCTGGATGTGGGCTTTGGGGTAAGGTGTAGCATCACTGATACTTGGGGCCAGCAAGGTGATTAATGGATACCTATGTCAGTTCCTCTTTCTTGCATAGTCCTCTGTACCATATCTCCAGGAGATCCTCTGGTTCTGTGATAGGACAGGGGTCATTCCCATTGAGGACAACTCTGATTGTTGGAAAGGTCATTCTTATGCCAACCCAAACTCATAAGTTCCTCTTGAATAAATTCCTCCAATATCACTTCTCTGGACCTCAGTTTCCTTATTAGAAAATTGGGGATTGCAAAAACCAGCCCACCCGGCCCTTCTGATGGGGGACTAGTAAATGTTACCTAACAAGATACAACTAAAACAAACAAAACAGTAATGGTTTAGTAAAAAAAAAAGTGCGCTGGAAATTACTGCTATTTACTGAGAGTCTAAAAGTCCCATTGAGCTTCAATTTCCTACTCTGAAATAGAAATAGAAATACCTGCCCTTTTTCCCTGTCAGGTGCTTTGTTAGTTCAACACAGAAGATAAGAAAAATAGGCAACATGATGTAGCAGAAGGGGCATTACATTTGGAACCAGAAAACTGAGCTTCAGGTCCCTGTCATTTAATCATTGTACATTTATACAGAAATCTTTTAAGCTCCCTGAGCCTCCATTTTCTAATTTGTAAGTTAGAGGTGGTAATACTTGTTGGGTTTTTTTGTTTTGTTTTATTTTCATTTGAAAGTTTGTGAAAATCAGTTGAGATAATTGATCTCTGATTTGTGCACCATCATTCCAGGTGCTCGTGAGAGATTATTGCTATTTCTGTGTGTCAGAGAGCCCCTCCTTCTGCCACATCCCCTAACATGCCCTGCTCCTCCAGGGACTCATCCTGGAGACTCATGTGATCAAGAGGTGTCTGAATGCCAAGATGAGCGTCTCAAGTAAGCCCCAGGGATGCTTAGGACTGAATACCCACATTTTTTTGTGGAACGAAAGGCAGTGCTACATTCTGGCCTCATTTGCAATGAAGTAAAAAAATACCCAATAGTTAAATCACCTTTTCCTTTGGACCCCAGCCACCGTCTCGCCTAATCATAATGAAGGCCTTTCATCTGGCACTAGGCCAACGTTCAGCCCCCTCTTCACTCATTGGATTAAAAATGTCATAGTTGATCATCTAATCTCTCTCTCTCTGATTGTGGAGATGTGGAATATGACGCTCAAGTGAATTCTTGACCCAAAATAAGTAGTAGTTAATGTTGTTGCCAGGCCTAGAACTCAAGGTCCTAACTCTGAGGGCAGTGCTCTTTGATTCACGCCATGCTGTTGTACCTCAACAAACATAGAGTGCCAACTCCGTGTTAGACACTGGGTCAGACTTTAATTAAGTTCCAACAATAAACCAGACCTATCCCTGCCCACTAAAGTTTAGAGAGTAATTGGGGTGATCAACATGTAAACAACGCTAGTCCAAGAAAGTCTCTATCCCATACCCCTTTGTATTTCTGTCTCTTCAAAAAGGATTCTTTGTGCAATTTCAGCCAAATTTCCAACTTTTTAGGCTTGTTTCAACATCTGCAAAAAATATATGATTATTATTATTTTATTGTAACCCTTAACAACAGGAAGCTCTTTGGCCTGTGCCTGAGTCCTCTGGACCAGCCCTTAGACTTCCACGATAACCATCCAAACCCATTGCCTTCCCTTAACCCACTGCAATGGCTCATCCTTCTTGGCTTAGGGCAAGTGATCGGAGCAAAATTTGTTGCTCTGCTGAGCTAGGTTTAGGCTCCCCACTTGACGTCAAGGTTCTTACTGCAGGACAAACGTTACTACTGACTGAGAACGCAATACTTTTCAGCCAGCTGGTTAACATCTTGTGAAATGCTGTTACTCGCTCCCTTTCACATTACTATTCACTGCTGCAACACCCTGAATCCTGCCACTCTCCTTCCCCTATCAGAAGACGGGGAGACTTGTGGTTATCTTACCTCAGTTAGCGAACTCTGCATACCTCACTCAGGTTGGTTCATTAGCGTCTGCTACTGAGAACTCTGACCTAATACTGTTTGTTGATGGATCATATCTCAAAACAAAAACTGGAAGTTATCAAGCAGCAAATGCTATCCCTGATTCAAGCTCTCCTTTAAAATGTAATCTTCTACCTGAGGTAAAGTCAGTCCAGATGGCAGAACTTATTGCATTTATTACAGCTTGTCAACTAGCCAAAAACTAGAGAGGAGACACACGTACATACACATAGCAAATATACTTTTGGAGTAGTACATGACTTTGGGATGTTAGAATTCCCACCAAAATAGATAGCAAGTTAGGCAACTTTTAGATGCAGTCGGCTTCCTAGAGACATGGCTATTATAAAGGTTGAGAACCATGCAAACAGAGATAATGTTGAAGCTAAAGGAAATGTTCTAGCAGACTATTGTGCCTAACAAGCAGCCTTAACCAAGGTTGTGATCCTATCTAAGCCCTCAAAGGATAAAAGTCCAGAGGGACTGAAAGAGGCCATTATGAAATACTGACATTTAGTCCCTGATTCTGAAAAGAAAGAGTGGAAAGAATCTGCTTGTTCTCTTCATTTAGGTAATCTCTTGGTGTCCCCAAGATAATGGCTTGGTAGCACCAGATGAGTTCAAATGAATATTATCTAAATTTCTCTATGAAACTACTCATAGGGTACAAATTGATTACTATTTTTTTTTTTTTTTTTTGTCTGTTGGGATTTTTATATCTTCCATCAATTCTGGAATTTTTTTTTCACCCGTTTCCTGACTCTTTCCTCCTCTGGCAATCATCATTTTTTTCCTCTATATCTATGAGTCTGTTTCTATTTTGTTTATTCGGATTTTGTTTGTTTGTTTTTTTTAGATTCCTCATATAAGTGAAACCATATGATATTTGTCTTTCTCTGTCTTTCTGACTTATTTCACTTAGCATAATACCTTCTAGGTCCATCCACGTTGTTGCAAATGGCAAAATTTTGTTTTTTTAATGCTGAGTAATATTCCATTGGATATGTACTACATCTTCTTTATCCATTTGTCTCTCAATGGACACCCAGGTTGCTTTCATATCTTGGCTATTGTAAATCATACTGCAATGAACGTAGGGTGAATATATCTTTTCAAATTAGTGTTTTTGTTTTCTTCTATAAATACCCAGAAATGGAATTGCTGGGTCATATGGCAGTTCTATTTTTAATTTTTTGAGGAATCCCCATACTATTTTTCATAGTGGCTCCACCAATTTACAATCGCACCAACAGTACATTATGGTTCCCTATTCTCCACTCCCTGGCCAACACTTATTATTTGCTGACTTTTGATGATAGTCACTCTGATAGGTGTGAGGTGGTACCTCACTGTGGTTTTGATTTGCATTACCTTGATGATTAGTAATGTTGAGCATTTTCTCATATGTCTATTGGTCATCTTTATGTCTTGGAGAAATGTCTGTTCAGGCCCTCTGCCCATTTGTTAACCAGGTTCTTTGTTTTTTGATTTTGAGTTGTAAGAGTTCCTTATATATTTTAAATAATAGCCCCTTACCAGATATAATATTTGCGAGTATCTTCTCCCAATCAGTAGGTTGTCTTTTCATTTTGTTGGTGGTTTCCTCCTCTGTGCAGAAACTTTCACTTTGAGGTAGTTTCATTTGTTTATTTTTTCTCTTGTTGCCTTTGCCCGAGGAGACATATCCAAGAAGATATTGCTAATATCAATGTCAAACAGTTCACTGCTTGTGTTTTCTTCTAGGGGTCTTAGAGTTTCAAGTCTTACATTTAAGTTTTTAATCCATTTTGAGTTTATTTTTGTATATGGTGTAAGAAAGTGTTCCAGTTTAATTTTTTGCATGTGTTTCTCCAATTTTCTCAACACCTCTTATTGAAGAAATTGTCATTTCACCATTTTATATTCTTGCCTCCTTTGTCATATATTAATTGACCAAGTAAGTGAGGATTTATTTTGGGGCTCTCTATTCTGTTCCATTAATCTATGCATCTGTTTTTGTGCCAGTATCATACTTTTTGATTATTGTAGCTTTGTAGTGTAGTTTGAAATCAGGAAGTGTGATACCTCCCACTTTTTTTTCCCCCTCAAGCTTACTTTGGCTATTTGAGGTCTTTTTTAGTTCCACATAAATTTTAGGATTTTTTGTTCTAGTATTGAGAAGCATGACACTGGTATTTTGATAGGGATTGTATTGAATCTGTATATTGCTTTGGGTGCATGGACATTTTAATAATATTAATCCTTCCAATCCATGAGCATGGCATATCCCTCCATTTGATTGTGTCCTCTTCAATTTCGTTCTTCAAAGTCTTATCATTTTCAGAGCACGGGTCTTTCACCTCCTGCGTTAAAGTCTTAGGCCCCTTATTATTTCTGATGCAGCTGTAAACGCGATTGTTTTCTTAATTTCTCCTTCCGAACATTTATTGTTAGTGAATAAACACACACAGATTTCTGTACATTAATTTTGTATCCTGCAACTGTGCTGAATTCATTTATTAGTTTTACTTTCACCTTATACTTTTTAAAAAGATTTTTATTAAAAACATAGCTAGCATGAAATATTACATTAGTTTCAGGGTACACCACAGTTATTCAACATTTATATACCTAAAGAAGTGATCACCATAAGTCTAGCAGCCATCTGACACCGTACTATGCTATCACAATATTATTGACTATATTCCCAGTGTTGTGCATTACATCCCCATGACTTATTTGTTTTATACCTGGAAATTTGAGCATTTTATCCCCCTTCCCTTTTCCCCCAATTTTTAAATTTATCAATTACAGTTGACATTCAATAGTATTTTATATTAATTTCAGGTGTACAGCATAGTGGTTAGACATTTATATAATTTAAGAAGTGATCCCCCTGACTAGTTTAGTACCCACCTGGCACTATACATAGTAGTTTTTATCATATTATCTACTATATTCCCTGTGCTTTGCTTTACATCCCCAAGACTATTTGATAACTACCGATTTTGTGCTTTTTAATCCCTTCGTATTTTCTCCCTGCCCCCAGACCCCTCCCATGTATAACCACCAAAAATCTAGTACCCATCTAATACCATGCATAGTTATTAAAATGTTATTTACTGTATCCCTTATGCTATATCCTACATCCCCATAACTACTTTATAACAACTAATTTGTACTTCGTAATCCCTTCCCCTTCTTTCATCCACACCCCAATCCCCCTCCCATCTGTCAACCATCAAAATGTTTTCTGTATCTATGAGTTTGTTTCTGGTTTATGTGTTAATTTTGTTCTTAGATTTCACATATAAGTGAAATCACATTGAATCTGTCTCTCTCTGTCTGGCACACTCCACTCAGCACAACTCCCTCCAGGTCCATCCATGGCACTGCAGATGGCAAGAACCCATTCCCCTCCATGGCTGGGCAAAATTTCATTGTATTATATGTACCACCTCCTCTTTATCCATTCTTCCACTGATGGACATACAGGCTGGTTCCACATCTTGGCCATTGAAAAAATACTGCAGTGAACATGTGGATGTGCATGTCCCCTCGAAGTAGCATTTTGGGTTTCTGTGGATAAATACCCTGAAGTGGTATTACAAGGTCCTTCATTGTCTCTTCTTATAGCTTTTGTTTTAAAGTCTATTTTCTATGGCATATATAAATATTGCTATCCCAGCTTTTTTGGGTTTTTATTTTTCTTTTCCTTTCAATTTTCATGAAATATTTTTTCCATCCCTTTACTTTCTGTCTATGTGTGTCTTTCAATATGAAGTGAGTCTCTGTAGGCAGCATATATAAGGGTTTATGTTTTTTTCTCCTTATCCATTCAGCCCTCTTATGTCTTTTGAGTAGAGCATTTAATCCATTTACATTGAAAGTAATTGTTGGTAGATATGTAGCTATTGCCATTTTATTATTCATAATTTTTGTTATTAGTTTTTTTCCATCTTAAAGAAATCCCTCTTACATTCCTTGTAATGCTGGTTTGGTGGTGATGAACTTCTTTAGCTTTTTCTTGTCTGGGAAGTTCTTTATCTTTCCTTCAATTTTAAATGGTAGTCTTGCAGGGTAGAGTAGTCTTGTTTGTAGGTCCTTGCTTTTCGTCACATTGAATATTTTCTGCCAGTTCCTTCTGGCCTGCAAAGTTTTTGTTGAGAAATCAGCTGACACTCTTATGGGAGCTCCCATATAATTTACTAGTTGCCTTTCTCTTGCTGCTTTTAGGATTCTCTTTGTCTTTTACCTTTGCTATTTTAATTATAATATGTCTAGGTGTGGGCCTGTTTGGGTTCATCCTGTTTGGGATTCTCTGAGCTTCCTGGACTTGTGTGTCTATTTCTTTCACCAGGATAGGAAAATTTACAGTCATTATTTCTTCAAATAGGTTCTCAATCTCTTGCTTTCTCTCTTCTGGCACCCCTCTGATGCAATTGTTGTTACACTTGATGTTGTCCCAGAGGTCTCTTCAACTATCCTCATTTTTTGGATTCTTTTTTTTTTTCTTTTTGCTGTTTTGATTGAGTGTTTTCTGCTACCTTGTCTTACAAATCACTGATTCGATCCTTTGCTTCATCTAGTATGCTGGTGGTTCCTTCTAGTGCGTTATTCATTTAAATTATTCTATTCTTCACTTTTGACTTTTTTTTTTATAGTTTCTATGTCCTTTTTTATGTTTGCAATCTCTTTGTTGAAGTTCTCACTTAATTCCTTGAGCATCTTTATAACCATTGTTTTGAATCATTGTTTTGAATTCCATCTCTGGTAGGCTGCTTGCCTCAATTTTGTTTAGTTCTTTTTCTGACTTTTTTCCTCCCACTTTTTTAATTTGGGATGCATTTCTTTGTTTCCTCATTTTGGCCTGCCTGTTTGTGTTTGTTTCTATGTATTAGGCAGACCTGCTATGTCTCTTAGTCTTGGCCAGGTGGCCTTATACTTTAGATGTCCTGTGTTGCCCAATGGTACAGTCTCCCTCTTCACCTGAACCGGGTATGCCAGGAGTGTCCCTTATATGGGTTGTGTGTGTTCTCTTGTTATAGTTGAGCCTTGATTGCTATTGGCATGTCAGTGGGTGGGACTGACCCTCAGGCTGATTTGGCCATGTCCACAGCTTATGGGCTGCTGTGTGGGAGGCTTCTCCCACTCAATGTGATTTGCCACAATGGGCTTTGGTGCCTGTTGAGACCACCCTTTGTGTGTGCCACTTATGGGGCTAATTGGGTGGTGTTCTGCTGTGGTTTGAAGCCAACCTCCAAGTGTGTTGGTTGTGGGGCTTCTTGGGAGGGACTGTGGTGCAGGCCCAGGTCATGCACTGCCTGTGATTGGCCAGGCACTACCTGGTAAGTGCTACAAAGAGATCCACAGTTATTTACTGCATGTGCTAAACCTGGAGGCACATGGGAGAGGCCATGCTGCAAACAGAGAACAGTTGCCACCAGTACCAGGCCTAGAGTAACTCCACAAAAAGCCAGGACACCTGGAGGCCTGCTGCCACTGCTGGCTGTCTTAAGGCTAAGCCACTGACAAAGCCTCGTGCAGTACTTAGTTGGGTGAGGCAGGGTCTCTAGGAAGTCACTAGATTGGCAACAGTTGTGGTCACCAGGTTAATGTAGACTCTGTTTTGGTGCCAGTGCTGAGCCTGGACTGACTCAGCAAAAGTCTCAGAGCACATTGAGGCCAACTGCCACCTGCCAGGAGCCTGCAAACTCTGATAGTTTTCCAAGAAAGAGAACAATGCAGGCGGGGCTGTCTGCTTGCTAGAAGTGCCTTCAGCGGTGCATGAGTTGGGTGTTGTAGGATCCCAGCTGAGTCAGCAGGGCGGAGCAGCAGAGCTCAGCAGGCCAATCGGATTCAGATTTGGCCTGTGGGGGCGGGCTCAACATAGCAAAGATGGTGCCTGCCTGCCGGCTGCCCAGGAGGAGGACCCTTTGTTGGAGAAATGCCAACCATCCTCCAGTCCTCTCCGAACCCACACACCTCAGTCTGCCCCCTTGTATGTCTCCAAGGTCCTTGAGTCACCATCTCTCCGCGGGAGCCCAAGGTGAGTGCCTGCATCCGAACGAGTATGTGCAAGGGCCATTTAAGAGGATGACTGGGTTTCCCACAGCCTTCCAGTCTACACAAATGATCGGAATTTCCACTGTTTTTCAAAGCCAGATGTTGTGGGGGCTCCTCTTCTTGGCACCGGTACTCTGGGTTGGAGAGTCTGGTATGGGGAGATGGGGTCCTTCGCTCCTCTGGGGGAAACCAAGGCTGCCAAAATATCCCTCCTGATTCTCAACCGCCACACACAGGTGTGGTTCCCATTCCATGTCTCCACCCCTCCTACCAGTCGCGATATGGCTTTTTCTTTATATTTTCAGTTGTAGGACTTCTGTTCAGCTAGACTTCAGATGGTTCTCCAGATTGATTGTTCTATAATTTCATTGTAATTTTAATGTGCTCATGGAAGGACACAGACACAGTGTTTATCTACTCCACCATCTTGGATCTCTCACTTCCACCTAATTCTTAGCCAGCTGTGTACATCATTCATGGTGCTTTAACAAAACATACAAACCTAAGCTCCACCTCCCCCCTCCACTGGTACACTGATTTAATAAGTCCGAGGTAAGGCTGGAGAATCTACACTGTGAACAAATTCACCCAGGTGACTGTGACAAGCAGCCAGGCTGCAAACTCGTGGCTTACCATGTATGAGATACCAGACACTGAGAAAACAGAGGCACATAAAGCCTACACTTACTGTCAAGGAACATCCATGTCTGTTGGAAGTTTGAACAAAAGAGTTTACTGGCTATGATACTTTAGTCTGAGAAATGCTATGCTAGAAGCAAGCACCAGTACCAGAAAATGCAGCACGGGGTACCTGAGTCATCTTGAGAGTTTTGGGTAAGGTTTCTTGGAAGGGGATGCACTTGAGTTGAATCTTCAAGAATGTATATGAGCTAGCTACTGTGATGGCCAGTATGATGTGTGTAGTTTAGAGACAAGGAGGAACAGGAAGGCAAGACATAGTTTAATGTATTTAGTGAATTGCAAGAGTGAGTGGGAAAGAAGGAGGAGTGGCGAGAGATGAGGCTGAGGAGAAGTGTCGGGATCCGCCCTTGGAGGGCTTTATGTGCTGGGCAATGAGGGGGAGCCAGAGATTTATTTTAAGCTGAGGAATGACAGATTTGATTTGATCTTTAGAAAGTAACTTTGGCAGCTTTGTGAAGAATGGATTGGGACCAGGAGGCTGAGTTCTTGATCAATTCTGCTTGCCATCCTATACCAGGCTGTTGGGAGCTCATGAAATGACGGGAGATCACTTGGTAAACAGTATCTCTCTTCAGAAAAGAGACAAGTGCCACTACTTTCATTATATATCACAGATTTTCAGAGTGGAATCGCGATAAAAGAAGAAAATGACTGAAAAGATGGTTGGTGGAAGAGTTAGGGAGGAGGTAGGGAGGGAGAGAGAGAGAGGTGGGAAGAGTACAGAGAATACTTGGTGTCAAACAGTGTTTAAAATATTCTCTTTGCATCACACTAGCTCTTAATTGGCACCAACCACTGAGGGCCTGATTGATCCCAGCGAGGGTCCAGCAAAACAGATAATTTCTTACAAGCAGCTGAAATTCATGAACCCTGCGGGGGTCCCACACACCAAGGCTTTGTTGTGGCTGAGGTCTCAGGCTTCCTTCAAGGGATAAGTATCCAGGGGTGGGAGGTTTTTTTTGTTGTTTTGTTTTGTTTTTAAATGTAGAATATATTCATATAGTTAATGCCTGTGGTCTTGCTGAGCAGATGAAAAGAGAGCAAAGATCTGGGCTACCAAGCTACTTGTTACAAATTAACTCTTAAAATAATGGGTTCATTAAAGAGATGTCAGATCTGAAGGATGTGTACAGAAACCCTAATTTTGGATTAGGGGCTTGATTCATAAAATATCTGTTCACCGTTTTCACTCAGGGTTTAGGTCAAAGGAAGTTATACTCTATAGTAGTCTCTCATTCAGGACCAGGACTACATGGGTTCTCTCCAGATTTGCTGGACATTCACATGGGAGAGGGGAATGAGGGGAAGGGAGACTATATTTATTGAGAAACTATTATTTGCTAGGTACTTTGTCCTCAAATTATTTCCCCCCAGAAATGCTATCAGGGTAAATATTATTCCTCTTTCTCAGATGTGAAAACTCAAACTAAAAAAAAAAAAAAAAAAAAGACTGTGCAGTATGTCCAAGCTCTCACAGTTGGTAAAAGCTTTGGAGAGTCAGTCAGCTGGGTTCCGCAGAGCTTCTGATTTAAAGCACGGTTTTGGCCACCCTTAGAATTACGTTTACTGACATTCGCATGGTACAGTGAAAGCATTGTGTTTGTTGGAAATGTGTTGAAGCAGTGTGCCCTTTATGACTGTGCACAAGAGAAAATGTTTCAATACTAGAATACATTGTGTTGCTACTGGGAGCCATTGTGGGTTTACCTCAGAGACGTGGATTCTGTATCTGTGGCCGATGTTCCTCTGACTTTTTTCTCTGCACCTTGGGATATCAGAAAACTGTGGGACTAAGTCGTGGGACCCTAGAACCCACGTTTATACAGGACATATTGCTTTGTGGATGCCAACCCTTCTCTACTCTGATTTCTCCCTATTGTGTTATATTTTCCCCCTTCCTGCTTTCCTGATCAATTTACGTTAATAACAACAACAGCAAAAACTTCTTGTTCTTACTACGTAGATCTCTCTGCTTTATTTTTCTCTTGGTTTGTTTAACCTTCAACACACACACACACACACACACACACACACACTCTCCTCTTTCTGTGCTGCTTTTATACCCTGGGGCAGTCTGTATGTGCATGTGTGTGTATAGTCTCCTCATTACATCCAGATAGATCAATGGTAAAGGCTGACAAATCCATCTCAGGTTAGTTAGTGACTGTATGACAAATATTGCGTGATGTCAAAAAAGTGAAATAATGCAGTAAAATATTTGGATGTTTGTTCTCCATGATGTGAAACTGAGTTACTGATTTTTTTTCTTTGCACATCATTTGATGCCATGTAGACCCATGCTTTTTAAAGAGACTGACAGAAATGCCTTGCTAATTTGTCATTGAAACTGATAAGCCCTGGCCTCACCATCCATTAGGGAGACAGACATGCATTCAGATAAATTATGATACTGTTAAAAAACAAAATTCAACTGAGTAAATTTTAAAGATCTTATTAGCTTTATTCAACTATTCATGAATTGGGCAACATCTAATCTAGCAGATTGACAGAAGTTCTGAGGAGCTGTACAAAATAAAAGACTTTTATAGGCAGAAGGGAAATGGGAATAAGGAAGCTATACAAGACAGAAAAAAAAGTGGATTGGTTATTGCAAGGTTTCTTTCCTTTAGGGATGGCAGGGATCTATCAGGCAAATTACCTAACTAGTGCTGATAAAGAGAGTCCTGATTGGTTTAAGATTCCATTTCTGGGAAAACCGAAACTGAAATGAAGTCTCTGTTTAGTGATATGGGGCTTAGCACAAATGACTCCATTTTGGAGCCTGTTTCTTGTTTTCAAGAATACTGAAGGTTACCAGAATATGCCACCTCAAAATATGACTCTTGGGCATATGGATTACTTTGAGCACCAGCAGATGCAGGAAAAGCTTTTTACCTACTCTCAACTGTCTAAAAAGAAGAGTATAAATTTCCCCTTTTGTAAATTAAATTTACATTGATAAAAGAAATTTCCATTTGCAAAGATGTCTTCCTAGCTACTCTGGGAGACAACTCCTATTGTGTTTCCCCGAAAATAAGACCTAGCCAGACAATCAGCTCTAATGCCTCTTTTGCAGCAAAAATTAATATAAGACCCAGTATTATTATATTATATTATATTATATTATATTATATTATATTATATTATATTATATTATATTAATTATATTATATTAAAGACCTGGTCTTATATTATAGTAAAATAAGACCCGGTCTTATATTAATTTTTGCTCCAAAAGACGTGTTAGAGCTGATTATCCGGTTAGGTCTTATTTTCGGGGAAACACAGTATTACCTGATAGACTCTTATCTGCATAACAAAAGGCAAACCATATTTACCATATATTTCCTCCCCTCACTTTCCCATGACTTTCCTCAAAAGCCCCAAATTTCCTTTTCCTTTGTTAAGTCAAGATGTTATTCAAATCTCAATCTAGCCATCTCCTTGAGCTGCATTTTCCTTTGTGAATTCCTGGGCATATATATGTAATTAAAACTGTTTTTTCTCTTGTTGATCTGTTATCAGTTTGATTAGAAAATCCCAGCCATGAAACCCAGGAAAATAGAGGGAAAAATATTTTTCCTCCTCTACAAAACCAAGCGATGCAATCAAACTATAATTTTAGTGCAATAGGAGCACAGCACTTTCTAGTTTACATCACTTTTCCATAATTGTTATTTTATTTGATCCCTGCAATAACACAATAAGGTGGGCATGCCAGGAATAAGAATCCCATTTCACAGGTGGGGAAATTGAGACACAAATGCTAGTCAGGTTATATTTCCTAACCAGCCTGTGTTACTTGGAGAATTGAACCACAGCATTTTCTTTTTTACACAGTGCTCACTGATTGCTGTGTGGGAAGAAAGAGATTCTTTTATGGTTGAATCTAGGAAAGCAAGCCAGAGGAAAAAAAAACTTGATACGAGAACACCAACAAAACAATTTGGCTTAATAATAGATTTATTTCAAGTGTCAGGTGTTCTGCTGTTTTCACAGTGTAGATCAATGTCTGAGAGAATCTGAATAAAAAACCATCCATGCTGGTTTCTGTGAAATAGATTTGATCTTTTTCATCTTGGCTCTCTCTAGACCTTTCTCACAGAGTAGATACCCTTTACAATTGCTCTTCATTACTTTTATGGACAACTTGTTCAGTCTTGGTAACACTGTTATTATAAATAGAAAAAGGGCAATTAATACTTACCTCCACTCTTATGAGTTAGAACCCTCCCAGGAACATTCACTTCGGGAACTTTCATTTCATTGGAAATGCCGTCAATAGGAAATAGTTATTTAATTTCCAGTCAGGCTAAGAGCTTTCCTATGCAAGTATGAGTGAATTCTTATATTAATCATTTTTTAAATAAAGCCACTGAGGCAGGAAATTGCCAAAGGGGGGGAGAAACAACTCTTCATATTGAAAAGAGTACATTTCAAGTAGATCTTCATAAATGAGCACTTGAGTTTTGCCGCCGCCTGGGCACAACAAGCATGTATGCTAAGAAGCCTGATGACCTCACACAGCCACCCCAAATCTTGTCATAAAATAGAAGAAGTATATACTTGGTGTGGCAGAAATTTTGTGAATTTAGAGCAAGACCCTGAGATAGAACCTGGTTGCCAGTAAATAACCCTGTAGAAATGAAGATCACATACTAATCTCATCAGAAGAGGGCAAAACATACCTTTCCTTAGGCAGTCCATGTTGCTCCCCCAAAGTCCTTCATACCGAGGAACACTACTGGTTTTGACATCAAGTTGCTGTGAGAACACAGGCTGTAAAACTCACTAAAGCAGCTAGCTGTCTTGGCAGGTTTTATTCACTCCAGCAAGTACAAACAAAAAAAATATCAATCTTAAAGTTGTCAGTATGGGCCTATGGGGGAGGGGAAAATTTCCCCCTTCCCTCCTTGAGTTCTTGTGGCGGGACTAGTAGTAAAATTGACACAAGACAGATCAACAGGAGAAAAACCCATTTAATTTTGTGCACACGGGTGTTCATAAAATTGATGCTCAGAGAGTAATCAAAAAGCAGGCAATTTTATATCTTTTTACACAAAGAAACAACTTTTTGAGGATTTGATAGAAAAAAGAAACTTAGGTTTGGGTGCTACTTAGTGACGAATCTAAGCAAAGTTTCGATAGTAAATTAGTAAAAGAGTAACTAGGTTTATTTATACAGGCTTCTTGGCCCTGAATTCTCTAACTCGTGATAAGGATGTCTCTCTCAGTCTCCAGTGCAGGGAGGGCACCTTTCACAGAGGAGATTTATTTCCTGCTTTCAGGGAGACAAAGGAAGTTTAAGGTGTCCTTATACAGGCTGCTATACAAGTAGCTTTAATTCAAAATAATCAATATGCCAAAGTGACATATTTTGGGGTAGCCTGCCCTGTACCCCAAGAGGCCAGCGAAGATACTTGGTTAAACTCTATTATTGGTGAATTTAGAATTGGGGTAATTTTTTACTGACTTTCAGGGAGCTCAACTGAGGCAGTTTTCGTCTTTCATTGGACTTCCTCCCCAAATCCTGTGCTGTCATCCAAGCCATCATTCACAGCCATGTTGCAGGGTGGACATGCATCTCGAGTAAAGCAAAAGGATCATTTCACATAATTGCTAGAAGCAGGTGCTCATGCACTTTCCAGCCCAGTTCCATTTGAAGGCAACTAAACACTAAAGGAAGAGCCATTTCAAGTGTAGAACTCCCCACCCTGGGCTAGTCATGAAGCTTTTAATGAGCCAAACTCCTTGTTTGTGATGGTTTCATCAAACACCTGGAATGGTTTGTCCTTAGAGGACTTCAAACTGATGTTGAAGGAATACCGAGGGACACTGGCTCAAGGGTCCCACGGTAAGCTTCCCTCCACCTGTGTGGTTGTATTATAACATTACCTTGTGATTTCTTGGTCTAGCTCTGCTCTTATTCAGGTCATCTGAATACATACATTGAAAAGCCCTCTCCCACTTGAGAATTGTGTGGTTGTTCTGTTTTTTTTTTTATACCTAGCTGCTAAATTCCTTGCAGACAGTTTCACACTCACCTTGTCACAACTCATAATCTCTTCCTTAACAGACGCTCAGCATCTTCATAAGAAGAACTATTAAAATAGTATCATTTTTAAGATCTCCAGGATTCAAAAAAATACAAGGTATGTTTTTCATGTGCTTTCAGTATAAGGAAGGGCTTCTTAAATCTTACAGGGTTATAATTATTAAAATAAGCCGAGGCCAGATAAAGTGGTACATAGAGAAAATAAAATTCAGCACAATTTCATCACCATGATTTGGCCACGAGGGCTTGTCTATCTTGTACGTGCAATACCCATAGGACCTAGATCAGTGCCCCCCATAGAGTAGGGCCTTAATACTGTTTGGTAAATGAGTAAATGAATTATGATTTTGATGTATTTTCTTCCATCTCTTTCTCCCATGAATGTTTTTCATGGATATGTTCATGATACCTATATTGGCTTTTGTGCCTTTTTTTTTTTCTTTTCACTTACCCTTATATAAAACATGTTCCTTTGGGTCACAGAATTTTCTTAATCATTGTTTGTAATGACTGGCTAATATAGAAAGTGCATTCTAATATAGCTGCCTGAAAGTTTTATGTGCTGCTTAAGGAACTAGTGTTTTCTTCTCCCCACATAGGCTGGATGTTTAACTATCAGATATGAGTTGAACTAAATGCATCACTCTTAAGACCATTTTCCAGTCTATGACTTATGAACTTTAAGGACAGGCCATTTTGCAAAGCTAATAGGCTTTCATAAAACACGACTGTCGTGAATCAAACCTTTTCCAAGAACCACTTCTCCCACTCATAGTCTTTACTACATAAATTTAAAAATAATATTATTAAAAAATAATAGAGCTTTACGTCCTTAGAAATAGCCACTTCTTCAGACTTTCCATTCAATTAACAAGTAATAAGCAAGTTCCTATGTGTCAGGCACATTTTGAGATGACTAAATTTCAGTCTCTGACCTTATGGAATTCAGTTCATAATTACTAACACTGTATGAAGCGCTGGTCATACAAGGATGAAAAAACGCCTTCACTGCTCTAGTGAACTCAAAAATAGTGATGAGAAGAAGGAGTGGGGGACGAACCTATCAGCAAATAACCAGGAGGAAATGCTATAAATGCTATAGAAGGGGCTGCCTTGGCTCCTAAGAGAGCGAAATTAACTTGCATAATGGAGTGGTATTTGAGGTCAGGAAGCTAAGACACATAGAATGACAACTTTGAATAAGACAGAAAGAGCTAAATGTCTCAAAAGAGGACAGAAAAACCATGGGAGTTCATTCATATGGAAGAGAGGGTTTTTATTTCCTGCTGGGAAATGGTCAGAGAGGATTGCTGTAAGATGGGGGGTAGGGGGTATCCAATCACACCTTGACAAGTGGGTATGAGAATGGACAAAGTGTTCTGTTACGTCAGAATAAATCTAGCAACTAGAGTCTGTGTTCAGATCCCTAGGACATGTTGATTGCCTTTTGTTTAGTGATTTAACTTTTTTTCTTTTAATAACCAGAGAAAGAATTTATAATATAGCCAGCATAGCCGGTGGTTCTGGTGACAGGCTGGGAATGAAGCTAACGTTTATCAAGTTTGTTTTTCTTTTGTAAAAACCAACTCTTAGTTTTGTTGATTTAAACATTTTTTATATTCTCTATTTCATTTATTTCTGCTCTAATCTTTAGCATTTTCTTCCTTCTGTTAACTTTAGGCTTAGTTTTTTGTTTCGTTTTTTTTTCCCCCCTCTCTCTTTCTGGTTCCTCGAGGCAACCACTATGGAAAACAGTATGGAAGTTTCTCAAAATATTAAAAATAGAACTGCCATTTGATCCAGCAATCCCATTTCTGGGTATATATCCAAAGGAATTGAAATCACAATTTCAAAGAGGTATCTGTACTCTCACGTTCATTGCAACATTATTCACAATAGGCAAGACATGGAAGCAACCTAAATGTCCATAGATAGATGAATGGATAAAGAAAATGTAATAATACTCACAATGGAATATTATTCAGCCAAACAAGAGAAGGAAATATTGCCATTTGACAATATGAATGAACCTAGAGGATATTACGCTAAATGAAGCAAGCCAGACACAGAAGGACAAATACTACATGATACCACATATATGAGGAATCTAAAATAGTCAAACTCACAGAAGCAGAGAGTAGAGTAGTGGTTCCCAATGGCTGGGGAGAAGGAGAAAAGAAGAAGGTCAAAAGGTACAAAGTTTCAGTTATACAGATGAATAAGGCCTAGAGAACTATAGATAACAATACTGTATGCTGTACTTAAAAATGTACTAAGAATGTAGATATTTTGTTAAGTGTTCTTATCACAAAAAACATGAATAAACAAACAAATAAATAAATAGGGTGGTAGGAAACTTATGGAGGTGATGGATGTATTTCTGGCATAGATTGTGGTGATAGTTTTACAAATGTATACTTATTCAAACTCATGAAGTTTATACATTAAAATATGAACAGCTTTTTGTATGTTAATCAAACCTCAGAAAAATGGTTGTAAGAAAAAGATACGGGAATTGAGAGCTGGCTTCTGATTGTGGGCAGCAAAGTTCCTCTGGGGAAATCGTTTCGAAACTGAATTCAGAAGGCTCAGTAACTCTGTGTTGTTCTGTCTCTTTCTCAATACCGACCTCCCACTGAATGTAATATGAATCCTTCATTTTATTAAAAATCTTTTTTCCTGTATTTTACATTAGCCTAGGAATGTATTTGAAGTCCAAAATGAAAACAGTTCTGTTTGGTCATCACAAACAGGCTTAAGCCACATAAACTTCCTGGGGCTCCATTATCTGTTTATGAACAGCAGGCGATCAGGCCAATGAACCATGTTATTGTCATTCCATTTGTGCCTCTCAAGTCATTTTTCATCTCAACTAATCAGAAGATAAAGTCAATCCTTCTTCACTTTCCGCCTCCATCCTCATTTTAGTTCCCTGTGGTTTCACGCTGGGCTGGGCTGTTTGAAATCTTGTATAAAACACCAGTGAAGAGCTATAATTTTCAAATTTGCCCATGGGCAATGTGCATAGTAAATGTAAAGTACTAGCAATTTGGTTCTTTGAGATGTAATGATTTTTTACCTCAATGTGCAGGGTCTGGGGCAAGCACAAGTTCCCAGAAGTAACATGTATCACTCACTGGTGACCAGACCTAAGGTTGTCCACGGAGGTTACCCAAACAAAGTAAGGGAAGAGGTGAGGCACGAGAGCCTAGATCTGGGATGGAAATTGAGCTCTCCTCAATGCTCACCCCTGTGGTAGTTGGAGCACAGAGCAGAGAGACCGGAGCCTCCAGGGGAGCCACTGGCTGGTGACCTTCCAAGAGTCCTGAAGGAGGCGTTTCATCCCTTAGAGAATTGGCAATGATCTGGTGTTTGGCCCTCAGTCCTGCAGGCTCAGACCTGATTTCATGAGTACCCAGAGTATGTATTCTTCTGTCCCAGAGGAAGGCCTCCCTGGGAAGCTAAACCTTAATCAGAAGCTTGCTTGCTGAAAATGGAATTATAATAAGAAGAACTGCACACATCAAATGGTAGTAACAACAGGCTGATCATCCCACAAAAGTTCCAGGTCTCGACTCTAGAAATGGCTTCCCCTCCTGAAGGTGCTGCATACGTGGGCATCAGCAGTTCTCCTGTCCGTGATGCTTTTCCCTGATGTATTTCTGACCAGCCACCCCTCTGCCCTGTCGCTTTGTTATAGCAGTGGCTGCCCACGTGGGCTGAGCACCAAGTTCTGAAAACCACCTCGATCTCTAGTGGTTTGACATGTTCGATGTTTATTGTGTAAACAACTCTGCTTTGCAGAATTTAGGGGAGTCTTGTCCCTCAGCTTCCTGGTTGCCCTGCCTATAACGAGTTGTCAGTGGGCTCATTTGGGGTAGTTAAGCCCTAAGAAGGTGTCCAAGGGTCCAATTTGTCCCTAAATTTCCTGGTTGACTTGGCTACAGATTTGCTGTGACTGTGTGACTTTAAGGAAGTTAGTGTCTCTGAAACTGACGGAATTTTGCCTTAGGAACTAAGAATTTCAGAACCAGTTTGTGGCTCTTTCTGGCAACAGTGTAAGATCATGTGTTATCTCTGGTTTTTTGTTTCCCTTTTTTTTCCTAAAGTTTCTTCAACAATTGTTTTATACTTTTGTTTTTTTGTAAGCTGTCTTGTTCTATAAAGGGAATTCAGAGCTCAAAAATCTCAATGTGCCTGCTGATAATAAATTTCTATGTATCAAAGAGAAATAGCTGTAAATTTCTTGGAACCCTTGAGAAAGAAAGCATAATCTCGTGCAGTTCTTTGAACTCTCAGACGGAAATGAGATTTTATAGTCCTGAGTGAGTGGAATTGTCTTATCGGCTAGATTTGGCTGGACTCTGTAAGTATGTGGGAGACAAATGGTGAAGATGGAATGGGCATGGGCGAGACTTCCTGAACACAGAGAGGACTTCGTGTACACGAGAAGGACTCAGTGCACACAGGGGAGGAGTTCATGCACACGGGAAGGACTCTGTGCTCCTGAGAAAAGCCTAGTGCACATGGGGAGGTGTCTGCTGAGTACAGTGCACATTCTTTGTACACATTCGTGGGCGTTTCCTGGCTACAGTGGGAGTACGGAGAAGGGTGACAGAGTTACTACAGCTCAGAGAGTCTCTAGTGAAATATGAAATAGCCCAGGAAGGGGCTTCACAGAAATCTCATTGGGAACCACTGGGAATACAGGGGCTCCTTGCTTTGTGTGATCCATAGCCTAGTTGACCCTCTGTGTGGGGATCCTGGGATCTGTAACCTAACCTCTCAGTGTAAAGATGAAGAGACTGAAGCCCAGAATGTGACTTGCTCAACATCACCATTGTTTACTGGCTGAGCCAGGATAGAGTCCAGATTGCTGGTCTCCCAGTGCAGCTCTTTTTCCTCAGTTCCATATCTGACAATTCTCCTACTTCTGTCCACCCTTCCTACTTGTGTCCAGTTTACTCCCTGTTTAATCCTGCATTATAAACATACCATTGTCCTTCCCTCTCCTTACTCCCAGATCCACAAGGTGAGACCTGATGGCTGTAAATTTTGGAGACAGTAATATGCCTTTAAGGAATGTTTAACCACTGATCAGTTATGTGTTTCACTTTGCGAATGAATTCAACTGCAAGTAAGAGAAAAACAAATAAAAAAGATATAAATAATATACAGAGTTCTATTTTTATATCAAGCAATAAGAAATCCAGAAGTGGGTAGTTTATCACTGGCACAACATCCATAAATGTCACTGGTGACTCTAGGTTCTCCCTTGGTGCTCAGCAATCGTGTGTGTGTGTGTGTGTGTGTCTTCTTGGTCTCAGTGTGGCTGCAGGAGCACCAGGTATCACAGTCTTGTTTTAGTTAGGACACATGGAGAAAGGCAAAGGGCACAATAGTATGTGCCAGTTTATTCAGACTCTTACAAAGAGCTTGCTAGAACCAACCTCTCTAAGTGACTATGTCACATAACCATCCTAGTTGTAAGGGAGGCTAAGGAACATAGTTTTTAGTCGGGTATTTTGCAGCCCTGAATAAAATTAGGGTCTCTTAAAAAGTAAAAGGGTAGAGTGAATATTAAGTAGAGAACATTCATTCTCTGCTACTTTTATGATCATGGCTAAATTAACCTTTTTGAGTTTACTCATCTGTAAAATAGAAATTATACGTGGTCAAGTATGAAAAGTACTTAGCAAAGCACCTGGCACATAGTAAGTGTGCAAGAATATAGAACATTCAGAATGTAGAGCAATATTGAAAAGACTGATAAGAGGTAAAAATATTCCCCCACCATCACTGGGGTGGGGGTGAGAACTATTTTTGGGAGAAGGAACAGAGTTATAAATTTGGAAGGAAGATACTTGGTTTCCTTTTTCAGTTGGCATATTGGCTGATGAACTTTCTGGAGTATCTGGAAGATTTTGTCCTCCAGAGGACCTGTGTAATTTTGGGGGGAATTGAGAGAGGTAAGATGGATATTCTGCTTAGCCATCAGCCCTACTGGAAGCCTTCTCTGAGCAATCAGTCTGCGCTAAGTGCCCCTCTGGGAAATTCTCTCTTTATATGTCTATCTCTCCCTGGTTATGAGCCAATGAGGATGAGGACTGTCCCTTCACCTTCCAAGGGACCAGCACAGTACCAGGGGCATTGTAGGTAGTTAATACATGTGTACTCCTTCAAGAGTAGCTGCTTTGGGCTGACTCCTTTTAATATCATCCTTGGCAGTCGCGTCCAGCGCAACACGGGCAGAGAGGGAATGAGAAGGGGCAGCAAAGGGTTAAGAAAGAAAGTCAAGAAATTTATGCAACAGGGGCTAAGGGTTTCACAGCCTCAAAGGACTAAGAGCCCCAAATTGGGCCACCTTGTGGCTTTTATTGATGCACATACAAGGAAGTAGCATTGTTTTCTCCACGGTCTGTGAGTCTCATACATCACACCAGAAATCTGATGC